>NC_085137.1:381946955-382568830 GCF_035046485.1 Aedes albopictus
CTGTGAATCCTACGGTCGTAGGTTTGATGCTGGATGTTGGCAATTTTATTATTTTTTCAAGAAAAAGGTTTACACATCTTGTCTGATATTGTTTTAATTTTGTAATATCTTAGCGAGTCATTATTAAGCAATTCACTATACTAGATTTTGATACTATTTCTAATCTTTTATCTCTTAAATCAATCGAACCAATATCAGTTTTTCTTCTTCAGTAATTCAATATGTAATAACTGAATATTCTATTCATTAGATTTTATCACCTACTCGGGTGGCGGAGAAAAAATGTATGTTGAAAAGTTCCTAAAAAACAAAAATTTATGCATATATAGAACAGACTAATTCTCTACCGTATGGTTTTGATAACACATTACCCAACTACCATTTTCAGCAAATGAAGCTTATAAGTCATTTGTTTTCTGCTGTGTAACCATTGAATTGAAGCAGTCAACGCTGAATAAAAGGGAAGCTCGTCAAATATAAACCATAAGCTTATACACGGCACAGCAAAACAAGCACCATACAGCTACCAAACTCGGTTTTCAGAAATCCATCACTTGTCACTGGGGTTGCCTTTACTCCACTCTATTCCAACTCCGGAAGATTTCCCGGAAGATGTGAAAAATTGAACAAATCGAATAGGAGTCCCCACTTATGAAACAGCTGCTCCTATACAGTGCAATTCGTAAAAGTGACAAATCCACAAACCAGCAGCGCTTTGAAGGCCGTTATGCGATATCATTACCACTAGAAGCTGTAATAAAGAAACTGTGGGTTTACCAACAAGGCTTATCGGATGTAAACATTATTGTCAAAACAAACTTTAAGCGGGATATATAGCTACTACACAAGTACTTCACAGCTATCCATCTCTGTGTTGTGAAATCATTTGGATTGCTTTCAATGCACTTTAATCCAACTCCGGAAAATTTGCCGGAAGATGTGCAAATCGAATAAGAGTTCCAACCAATAGAACAGCTGCTTTTATACAGTACGTTTCGTAATGTTGCCAAATACACAAAACAGTACCACTTCGTGTCTGTTTAAAGAACACTCTTTCATCTAGAAGCAATGACGAAGAACTTGTTGGCGCAACCACACAGCTTGATCAATGTCAACATTGTTGCGTTTGACGTTTCACAAGCTTTTGCAGCAAGATGAAGTTGGGTAAGGTTTCTTGTGGCACAATTATAAAGCCATGTCTGGAGTAAAACAAAACGGGGTATTTTCTGTGCTATTTATATATAGCAGTGTGCCAGCGACGACATCATCGGGACCAGTGGATACGGAGATCGGGACTTCGATTCTAAGTAGCGTCAAGTACTTCAATTATTCAATTTTAAAAGTAATAATTCCAGTTCCACGTGTATTGCGTCATGGTATCCATTACCCTTTATATATATCATCGATCAATTTGGGGATGCCGTATAACTATTATTTAACAACTGTGAAAAGGCTGAAAAAGCGCTTTCTCAAGATGATATTCACTTAGTGGTTACATAGGAGCCGAGAAAAGAGCTATGACTTGTTGGCATAAAAGCTGCTCGCACAGCATATACATGTGGATTAAGTTCGCCAGATTCATTGGTATAGGGCTTGCATAGAAGCTTATAAGATATTTGAAGCTAATATTTGAAATTAATACTCAAGTATTTCCATCCTCAACCTTATTTTTTTTTTAAATTGCTCCTGAAGTATGCTACATTTCATTCTTCAACACCAAGACAGTCGGAAAAAACCACAATTGTTCGCTATCAAATGCCATCCAATGTAAAGAATGATTTAAAGTGAAAATCAGGAACCTTGCACGACACAGTGTCTTCTAATAACGTTTCACGACTTTCTAAGAGCATTTTTTGTTTAAGTGTAACAAACCTGATTTGAACAAGCTAGGTGAAAGTATATACCTGAGACAACATATTTTGATCCAGTGGAACCATCATCTTGAGCTGAGCCAGGTGTTTCGAGACCTTTTGCTTCTCGGTGCAATTTTTGGAAATAAGTTGCTACGCGATACACCCGTTCAAGGAGATAATTTGAAATTTGTAGAAACTGCACACTGATGTATTTCGCATCTCCACTTTTACACACTCTTAACTTTAAGCATCGACATGAGTTAAATAACGGCTTGATTTTTTTGTTTTGACTGTATCTATAGTGATTGTTTATTTTATGGTATTATTCAATTTTTTTGGCAAAATCGTTTTCATATTCTCTTATGATATACATGTACATCTTGTTCCAGGTCATACAAGAATAGAATTTATTGAAAAAATACTGAATAAATTCCCGTAGGGCTCACTGAGAAGATTTTTGAGGAGCATTCAGGAAAGACTTTTGATGGAGCTTCCATTTTAGTGAAAAGCATTCATTTAAAGAAGGTAGGTAGGTAATTCGGAGGAAATTCTCAATAAACTTTTGAGAGTATTGCAGACAAATATCTGATGAAACCATATATGAAATACACGAACAAACAACAAAAAGCAAAGAACCTTATGGGGGAAGTTCAGCAGAACTTTTGCATATGTTTTTACAAAAAAATCAGGAAAAATTACCAGGATAATAATTTGAATGTGAGATAAACCTTTTATGTTTGATTTCACACGAGTTGAATTTATTAAGCTGCTACGCTCTTGGCTTTCTCATGCCGGTCGGTACCCAGAGAACCAGGAGTCGCATAAGGATGCACGCAGTACATCGTATAAAGTACTATTATGCAATTCAGTATCATAATTTCAATTTTATATAACTCAATTCAGTATCATAATGGCCATTTTTTCCGAACTGGTTCATTATGCAACTGAAATGAGTTGCATAATGAAAAATAGTTGTATAATCTTCATAATGCAACTCATTTGAGTTGCATTATGAATATTATGCAACTCAAATGAGTTGCATTATGAAAAAAATCATTGCATAAAACTTTGTATGGAACTCGTTGCAAAACTCGATTTTTTCAGCACTCTTCGTATTTATCCAACTCGGCAAGCCTCGTTGGATAAATGTACGACTCGTGCTGAAAAAATCAACTTTTTGCAACTCGTTACATAAATAACTATTTTAATCGAATGAGTGTAATCAGTTTCGCACCTTTTAATTCCGCCCTATGTTGCTTATCCTTTGACAGATACGCGTATTTCAACTACCACTTGTAATCTTCCTCAGTGTCAGTTATCCAGTATCTGTCAAAGGGTAAGCAACATAGGGCAGAATTAAAAGGTACGAAACTGATTACACGCATTCGAAGAGGGTGTTCTGCTTGAAGGGTTCGAAAAGTCAGTACAAGATACTATCATAGACTTAATGATACTATTTTAAGTAAATATCGCATATATGTATAGCGGAGGGACAATTTTCAACGCATCTGATGTTATTTTATGGACTTATTGTGATATATCTAGAAAAGTCGTATAACTTTTATGTAGCACAACTACATTGTAGTAAACGAGATTCTGATGTTTTATTGCGCGATGAATTTAGCTTATTCGCAAAAGCTTCCGAGCGAACTCGGAAAGTGTCAAATGAACTCGCATAATTAGGTACTGCGATGATTATAGAACTTCGCTTGGTACTTCTGATATTATGCTAGTTTAACTCGCATAGGTGTACGAATGGAATCGCATAAAGGGTGCATACAGACTCGCCTAAGCTAAAATAGTTTACGTTAACTAGATGCGATTTGGTATGTGAAAACAATGAACGGTGCTGTTGATAGTGGGCGCAGTGCCAAAATGCTACAAGAAAGTGAATAGCCATCGCTATGATTATAAACTCATCAGTTCTGTATTGTGTTTTATCGGATAATCAACAATGGATGACGCTAGCCAGTAAGGTATAGTGGAAACAGTGGGGGAATTTTCGCTTCGCCGGGTTTTCATCCAGATAATCTGCCGACACGCATAGCGCAGGTAATCCAGGTGCATTTCAACACACATTGAAGTGAGTTAGAATGTCATGAACCCATATGCTAGTGCCTTCTTTTTCTTCTTGGCGTGACGTCTCCGCTGGGACCTTAGTGTTCTATAAGTACTCACACATTTTTTTAACTGAGAGCTTCCTCTGCTGATGACCATTTTGCATGTGTATAACGTGTGGTAGGCACGAAATTACTTATGTTCAAGAAATCCAAGGAAATTTCCTTTACGAAAAGTTTCTGGAAAGATCGGGAATCGAACCCGTCAGCTCCAGTACGGTCATGCTGAATAAGGCAATCCATGAGACAGATGCGATCAGCTGATTTTCTTTGTTTACCATGTATTTTTGACATTCGTCGATCGGGGTGACAGTTGAACACAAAGGAATTTGTTAAGCACCGAGAACACTCGACGAAAATTTGGTAAGCTATACATACACTGTGTTTACAATATCAACTGTCACCCCCATCGCGATATGTCGTTATGGATTGCCTTATACCCACGGTTTTATAGTTGTGGCTATATGTGTCCTACATATTCTTGTGCCTATTTTTTCCTACTACAGAAGATCACCTGCCTGTTAGTCTCCAAAACCGTTAACTCTCGATATTTATTTGTGTAATACTGCTGATTTGGTCTGCAGATCCTCTAGGAAATATTACAGAGATTTCTTTATAATTTCCTCTAGATATTTACTTAAAAAATCCAGGGTCGCCTTAGAAAATTCTTCGGTGATTATTCCCGATTTTTCAGAAAATCTTCCAAAAATTCTCTCATGGATTCCTCCGAAAATTTCTCAAAGGATTCCTTCATAAATTTCCACAAGAAATCAATAATAGATTAAAAAAATCGTCCTGGACTTTGTTTGGAAATATTCTTCATTAATAAGTTGAGAAAGTCTTCCAGACATTTCACTCGATATTTACGTATGTAGAAGTTAAGGTGAAACGGGACACCGTGTTATTTTTCTTATTTTGCCTCTCTTTCTAACAATTTGCCTCGTGATTTTGAAGATGGTAATCTCGAATTCTATCGCACTTAAGATGCTGAAAATTAATCAGCATATGCACTGCAAGTGAGCATACACAATGATAGGTTTTTGTTGCAAAATATGAAGGAGAATCTGAGATTACCATCTTAGTAGCAATTGAGCAATGGCAGAAATTTTTCTTCTACCGTCCCGTTCGCCATCCAAGTTCAAAGTCAATCAGTACATACATACATACATTTATTTGTTCAACATCACTTAAGACAAGACATAATCAACAATAGTACGCCACAATACTCGGTTTGTGGCTGCCGCTCTCCATCCTCGGTCGCGCCCAATGCTCGCCAGGTCACGCTCCACCTGGCCCGCACATCATGCTCAATGTGCTCCACACTTTCTTGAGCCAACTGTATCAGTCGTGAACACCAACATTCCAGGGTTGTTGTCCGGCATCCTTGAAACATGCCCTGCCTACCGTATTCTTCCGGCTTTGGCCACCTTCTGGATGCTGGGTTCGCCGTAAAGTGCAGCGATCTTGTGGTTCATCCTTCTCCGCCACACACCATCCTCCCGCACACCGCCGAAGATCGTCCTTAGCACGCGTCGCTCGAAAATTCCGAGTGCTTGCAGGTCCTCCTCGAGCATGGTCCATGCCTCGTGCCCGTAAAGTACCACCGGTCTTATTAGCGTTTTGTTCATGGTGCATTTGGTGCGTGGGTGAATTTCACGGCTCACGTTGTTGTCAGCCGTCAGTAAGGATCCGAGGTAGACGAATTCCTCCACCACCTCGAAAGTATCCCCGTCTATCGTAACATTACTACCCAGACGGATCCGGTCGTATTCGGTTCCGCCTACCAGCATATACTTTGTTTTTGAGGCATTCACCACCAGTCCGACCTTTGCTGCTTCGCGTTTCAGGCGGGTGTACACCTCTGCCACCGTTCCAAATGTTCTAGCGATAGTGTCCATGTCGTCCGCAAAGCACACAAATTGTCCGGATTTTGTGAAAATCGTTCCCCGGCTGTTGAGCCCGTCTCGTCGCATCACACCTTCCAGAGCGATGTTGAAGAGTAGACATGAGAGTCCATCACCTTGTCTTAGTCCCCGGCGAGATTTGAATGAACTGGATAGTTCACCCGAAACCCTTACGCAGTTTTGCACACCGTCCATCATTGCTTTAATCAGTCTAGTCAGCTTCCCAGGAAAGCCGTTTTCGTCCATGATTCTCCATAGCTCTGCGCGGTCGATACTGTCGTATGCCGCTTTGAAAACGATGAACAGGTGATGCGCTGGGAGCTGGTATTCACGGCATTTCTGGAGGATTTGCCGTACGGTAAAGATCTGGTCCGTTGTCGACCGGCCGTCGATGAAGCCGGCTTGATAACTTCCCAAGAACTCATTCGTTTTACATAGGTGACAGACGACGGAAGATGATCTGGGACAGCACTTTGTAGGCAGCATTCAAAATAGTGATCGCCCTGAGTATCAGTAGTTCTGGACGAATTCCTGGCAAGTGGTAGGGTAGATTTCTATATTTCTCTCTTCTATAGGAATCCCAGGACAGAAATTTGTGATGAAACATATGCCAAACTTTTCAATCCCCAAATCGAACACATCGCTATGAAAACCATCGTACCACGATGGTATTGGTTCGTTGCGCTTGAACTGAGTCACTCCGACGGACGGGACAGACGCAAGCCGGCCGGTGGATTTCGGTGACTGGCCCTGGCCAGCGCTGGCTTCACTGCTCGCTCGCTCTGCTGTACCTTGTGGTGCTGGTGAGAGCTAAGCCGACTGCGCGACTCTCCTCTTCGTTTGTTCGTGGCGTGTGGTTCATCATTCTCATTCGGGATTATTGACCTTCCCCTTGTTCTGTTTTCTTTTTTTTCGAAATTTATAAATGCTGGCTGTTGTTGTTGGTGTTATAATTTCTGGATTTATTGTTGTTGTTTTCTCTTTGTTTTTTTTTTCGGGAATAATTTTCTCCTCTCGCACATCGCGAAACGACGTTGATCTCGGTTGTCCGGTTCAGCTTCGTCATGTGTGCGGTCCCCGCATCTTCATCTCAGTTGAACGTCTTCCAGTCCAGAAGACCAGATCCAAGGAAGAGCCAATCTTCGTCGTTCAACCAAACCAGATGGAAAAGATGACGACGAGCGACGAGGGAAGATTGTTTTGATTGCGTGAGCCTGTGTGCGCTCGTGTGTTGCGTGTTTCTGCGCCTTTATAGGTGGTATTCGAAGGGGGAATGAACGGGCAAGGCCGAAGGGGAAGTGCACCTACCGCCGCGCCGCGCCGCCTCTATATTGGAACAACGAACCGGAAAGCCGAGTCAAGGGAAGAAGCCGCAGCAGCACCGGCAGAAGAAGATCGCTCGCGGGGAATCCGGTGCGGATGGTTGATTGTTTTTATGAGTGGTGGTGCTTATAAGACTCGAGAAAAAAAAGGCAGCCAATGAAAACGATCACATACCATTTACCAAAGTTCGAATGGGACTGCCGATGGAATGCACAGTGGGAGGAATTATTGAGAATGTAGTCAAAGTTACGATTTTTTTTTTGTTTTTATTAATGTGTATTTTAACTTATAGCTAATTCTACACTTAAAAAGTTACGAACAAGCTCAGGGCTGAAAGTCTCAAAAATAAAGGATAGTCAAAGTTGATAGTTGTGAATGAAAAGGCGAACAGCAACTTTGCAAAGATGTTATCCGGCACTTCTGCGATATATCCTGCCCACCGTACCCTTCCGGCTTTGGTCACCTTCTGGATCTTGGTTTCGTCATAGACTGGGGCGAGCTCAAAGTTCATCCTTCACCACCACATACTGTTCTCCTGCACACCGTCGATGATCGTCCTCAACACGCGTCACTCAAAACACCAGTCTTATAAGTATCTTGTTCACGTTACATTTGGTTCGCAGGTTCCTCTGGAGCCCTTAGGCACGATCGTCCTCCACTTGGTCGACCCACCTAGCACCTGCACACCACGTCTTCTTGTACCAGTCGGATGACTCTCGAGGACCATTTTGGTCGGATTGCTATCTGCCATCCTGATGACGTGACCAGCCCACCGTAGCCTCCCGATTTTCGCGATGTGGAGTCCACAATTTGTGGACAATGGTTGGTTCTCTCAGCAACTGATGTAGCTCGTGGTTCATTCGCCTTCTCCAAGTCCCGTCTTCCATCTGCACTCCGCCGTAGATGGTACGCAACACCTTCCGTTCGAAAACTCCAAGGGCGCGTTGGTCCTCTGCACGTAGGGTCATAAGCGTAACTAGGCCATAGGTCCAGGGGGGCCAGGGCGATGTCAGGATAGATTTTTTATACTCCAGAACTGCTTCAAAGATACTAATCGTCTGAATCTCATGATTCTGGATGGGGCCAGCCCCCCCCCCCCCCCCCACCTGGCCACCCCCTATTTACGCCAATGCGTAGGGTCCATGTTCTGAGTTCTGTGGAGTCCAAAGTAAGCACGATTTCCTGCCATAATGCGCCTCTGAATTTCTCTGCTGGTGTCGTTGTCGGCGGTCACCAGCGAGACCAAGTACACGAATTCTTCAACCGCCTCGATTTCATCACCGTCGATATGAATTCGGGGTGGCGGGCGCGGTGATTCTTCCCTGGAGCCCTTTGCCATCATGTACTTTGTCTTCGACACATTAATGACTAATCCGATTCGCCTGGCTTCACTCTTTAGTCGGATGTACGTTTCCGTCATCGTCTCAAATTTACGAGCAATAATATCAATATCATCGGCGAAACCAAGCAGCTGAACGGACTTCGTTAAAATCGTCCCACTCGTGTTTATCCCCGCTCTCCTTATTACACCTTCTAAAGCAATGTTGAACAGCAAGCACGAAAGACCATCACCTTGCCGTAACCCTCTACGAGATTCGAAGGGACTCGAGAGTGTCCCTGATACTCGAACTACGCACATCACTCGATCCATCGTCGCCTTGATCAACCGTATCAGTTTATCCGGAAATCCGTATTCGTGCATAATCTGTCATAGCTGTTCTCGATCGATTGTATCATACGCCGATTTGAAATCGATGAATAAGTGATGTGTGGGCACGTTGTATTCGCGGCATTTCTGCAACACCTGGTGGATGGCGAACATCTGGTCCGTTGTAGCGTGTTCGCCCATAAATCCAGCCTGATCATGTCTTGCTCTTTGTTTTTGACGCATTCACCACCAGTCTGACCTTTGTTTCTTTGCGTTTCAGCGGTGAGTCCACAAATTACACAAAACCACCGGATTTCATGGGATTGCTGGTCATTATGCCGAATGGAATTGGAAACGGAATGTTACAGTTATATTTTACTCGCTAAATGAATGAATTATTGTACAAGAAATGTGTGAATGAAGTTGTCCTCCTTTTGTTCTTTTTGACTCACTGTGCGCCCTGAGGGATTCCAATCCAAAAATCCAATCAACCCAAGAAGAACAAGCACAAAGCGTGCTACAGTACGTGGGTTGCTCTGCTCTGCTTTTCTTATAAGACCCTTGGTCGTTTGTCGTATTTTTGGACAGTCCTTTTTGTGCCATCATTCGTCAGCTTAGTTGCACTGCCCTTGCGGTTCTCTTTCCTCCTCTTCTTCGATCGATCGATGAACATGTGTGTAGCACACACAGTACAGTGCAACACGCACGCGAATTGAGCCGAGTGGATTGACCTAGGCGCAGAGCAGAGCAAAGCGTGTAAAAGAAATTAGGGTGCGCTCCCTCTCCTCTCTCACTCCTTCTCGTTCGGCCGGCCGAAGGACGATACCAAAGCGGAATGGGCGAAAGTTTTGGGCTTATGGTAGGTAGAACCTGTTCCATTTATTTGTTTTGATTTTGTGAATGAACCCGGTTGATAAGGGGTGTGCGTAACTGTTGATAGACCGGTTTTCTTTTTTTTTTCGACTCGCTCCAGAATGGGTGTTCAAGTTCGGAATAAATGACGAAGAAATTATGTAAAAATGTCGGTTTTGAAATTTATTGGCCATCAAATTAAAACCCATAACGGCGGTGGAACTACCGTGTGCGGTTGGTTGGCGTGCGTTCAGGTGTGAATGGGGTTAAACGATGCACAATCTAATTGGGCGCCTATCATCACTTTAATTAGCAGTCAATTTTCTCAGGTGGCCGCACCCGTACGGTTCCCGGTCTTATTGGAATCGAATTACAGTTTTTTTTGTTTTGTGTGCTCGTTATCCAAGTTGTAGTCATTACCCGGAGTTCGTGTCAGCTCTATTGTTTTCCGAGTTGAACTTTTACAAAACATGCCTCCTAACTTTTTCTCTCCTCGATAGTACATTTTCTCGGTCGACGCGTGCACAAAAAAGGGTCCATTTTTAATGATTTTCCACCCGCCATCGCCACCGCCTTCACCACCCACTGAGAAAAGGAAGGAAACTTCAAAAGAAAAAGAGAGCAAGCGAAAATGAAAAGCGATAATCAACCATTATCGTGCAACCTTCGCGGTACGTTTACTGTGCTCTGCGTTTATTTCATGTGGATTGATTTGAATCGCGTACCAACAAC
This sequence comes from Aedes albopictus, assembly GCF_035046485.1. Classification (NCBI taxonomy): domain Eukaryota; kingdom Metazoa; phylum Arthropoda; class Insecta; order Diptera; family Culicidae; genus Aedes; species Aedes albopictus. The sequence continues at coordinate 381,957,385 of NC_085137.1, forward strand.
AGAGCAGTGCAGCTGAAGAGTAGAGAGAGTAGAGTAGGGCAATCACCATTGAACGAACGAACAGCGCTCAGCTCGACTTCCTCTGTGCACTTTTCCGGTGTGCTGGTTGCTATTTTCTCGCGGTCGCTTTTTTCCCATGAGGGGCACGAGGAATTTCTCCAAATTAGTTTCATCAACGGAGGAAGTCAGTTTTGATCAAAGTCATCCAATTTGGGCTAGATTATTTGAGCTTGGTAGTGTAGCATATAACATGGGATACTTGTACGAATCGTGAACGGAGTTGCAAAGTTGAGTAGGGTATTGTACCATTTGGGCAGGTGTACTTATTTTGGGCACTTGCCGCTATAACTAAGTCAATTTCAAACCGATTGATTTGAATTTTTGTACAGAGTTAGATACTGTACGTGCATAACTCTGTACAAAATATCAAATCAATCGGTTTGAAAACGAATTAGTTATAGCGGCAAGTGCCCAAAATAGGTACACCTGCCCAAATGGTACAAGACCCTATATCAATTGATTATGCAAATTTCGATATCTACTACCGTCTACCCCCGCTTGTTTAACCACATCTAATCTGAACACTTTTTAATTTGCCCCCCCCCGCTAATCTGCAGGCGTTCAAACTGGAAATGGTTCAAACGTCATTCTGCTCATGGAACGGAGTGAACCGGAACGTCAAATCAAAACAAAACAGCAAAAAGGGTTACCATCTGTATGTTTTTCGATGCCCACAGGGTTACTAGAAGTTCAAATTAGAAATTAACCCCGTTGGTTTGCAGGAGGTGTCGTTCAAACAGACGGTGAAACATAGGTCAACTTATACATACACACTTGGACAAATCCTTGCCAGCATTTGTATTCCCTGGGTCCTATCATCAATCACTTTGACCAAAAAAGATCATACAAGATTTTTTTTAATTCTATAAGGAATTTTCAAAAGGGATTGCCAACAAAATCCCCAACGAAATTGCCGAGCTAAAATAGAAAAGACAATGAAGAAGAATTGTGGCTCCAGAAAACAACCGCTATAGGGTCAGTAAGGGTCTCCAGTTAGCCTTGTGGTTAAGGCTATGGATCACCAATCCGGAGACGGAGGGATCGATTCCCATTCCGGTCGGGAAACTTTCCTCGACTCCCTGGGCATAGTGTATCATTGTACTTATACAATATACAAATTCATGCAATGGCAGGCAAAGAAAGCCCTTCAATTAATAACTGTGGAAGTACTCAAAAGAACACTAAGTTGAAGAGAGGCAGGCAAAGTTCCAATGCAAACGTCGAGCCATAAAAAGAAGAAGAAGGGTCAGTGAGGTTTGTAAAGTGGGCGAACAATTTTGAAAAAAAGAACGATTGTGTTTTTAAATTTGAATATTTTCAGTAGGCATTACGTAGAACATAGCAAGTTTTCTGTCGAAAGAAGTCAAACAGACCTAAAAATATTAGTAGTAAATACATACGAGAAATATGAAAACTTTTGAAGAATTACTGGCTCCTATTTTGGCAACAATTTCGGTAGAAATACTTAAGAAAAGTCTGGAGAATTTTTTTTTCAGAATTTCATAAAAAATTTCAGAAACTTTTTGAAAAGATCATAGATTTTTTTGTTTTGAGGTTAAGATGGGATAACAGTGACCGAATTTAACGAATTCATTGAAACAATTCATTCTTTGATGGAATTTCAGAATAAAGTCTTACAGAAACTCTTGAATAAATTGCCATGTAATCCGTGGATAAACTCCTAAACGAATCACTGCAAGAATTCTCCAAAAAATCTCTTGCAAAATTTCGCTAAGAAAGAGTTCCTTGATGGAATCTCTGTAAGAATTCTCGATGATATCTCAAAAGCAGTTCGATAGGAAGGATCACTCAAGAACCTCTCGAACAATTTAAAATGGAATTTTTTGAGATGTACCGCATGGAAGGATTTCATAAAGACTACCTGGAAGAATTCCTCAATGATTCTTTTGTAGTATCCCTCAACAAATACCTGCAGAAATTCACTATTAGGTATTCCAGGAGAAATTCTGAAACCACTTCCTACAGAAACTTTCGATAAAAGAAATGGAGAAGTATCCGATTTAATTCTTGAGTCAATTTCTGAAGGAATGTGGAGAAAGTCCTCGTAGAATATCTGAAGAAGTTCACGATGAAATTCCTCGGAAAATTCTCGATAGTATTCTTAAATAAGGTCCTGAAGGAATCTCTGGAGCAATTATGCAACGAATTCCTTGAATCCCTGGAGAGATTTTCCAAAGATTCCTCAAAATTCCCAGGAAAGAATATATAAAAATGCTTCAAAAAATCCCTAATGAAATTGTTGTTTAAGAATTCGAAAATGCTGCTGAATCTCTGGATTCTCTGGACGAATTACTGCAAGAATATCTGGTAACGACATGCTTAAGAAGTACTTCTAGGATTCACTTTAACCAGAGTACGAAATACGTATCACGCCGAAAAATAAACGCTTTGTCCTAAGCGGTGCATGTTGGTAACAAAGGCGCTTCGCAACAAACGCATGTCAGGCGATGATAGCAACAAAACAAAAATCGCTTGCCATACGTGAGCCAATATTTCGGCTTTTCTGCAGAAATTTTCGACTCACATTATCGAATTTATAAGCATTTGGACGAATTAAGACTCTTGCAAACCATAAAGTCGAGTTTAAGTTGTGAAACAGTGCGAAAATCACGATGCGAACAGAACGAGACAAATATTCCTACCGTTATTGCTGTAAAACTTCTGCAAAGACTACTTGGAAAAATATCGGTAAAATACCTAAAGAACTTCACAAAAGAACTCTTGGATAAATTTTAGAGCATATCTTATGAAAAATGGTTCTGCAATTTTTTTTAAGAAATTTTCCAAAGAATAACCTAATCAAAATCTAATGTAATTACTATAGAAATTTCCAATGGAATTCCTTGCATGAATTCTCCAATGAATGACTGGGGGAATCAATTGCGTATTTTCTGAAACAAACATTCTAGGCATTCCGCAACGAATCATTGAAGGAATTTCCTAACGATGGCATTTCAACAAATCCCAGGAAAAATTTTCGCATAAATACTTGAAGGAATTTGCTTATGGAACCCTCAGATGAAATCTTGAAGAAATCACTGGAAGGATTCTCTAACGAATTCCTTGGAAAGTTCTTCATGCAATCTCTGTATAAGTTTCGCCAAAGAATCCCTAAGTAATGGAAATTCCTGATAGAATCCCACTAAGAGAATGCCTTGGAGAAATTTTATAAAGTAACTGTTAAGAAACTTCCAACGGAATAAATCTCTGGACAATTTTCCTATGATTTTCTGAAAGGATTTATAAAAGAATGCCTGACGAAAATTCCCGAAAGAGTTCTTAGAGAATTTTCCATGAGAACATCTGAAGATATCCCTCAACGAATTCCTGCAGAAATTCATCAGGAATCCCTGGAGGAAGTCGAAGGGAAATTTTCGGAAATACCTTAAGACACCTAGACGAACACCTGAAATAATTTTTGGAAGAATTCTTCAATGAAGCCTTGCTGAAATTGAAAGTGAAAAATTCTTTAAAGAAATTCCTAAAGTAATTCGCCAGAAAGTCCCTGAAGAAATTCTCTTCACAATACTTGATAAATAATCCCTATGAAATTTCTGAAAGGACACTCTTGTGATTCCCTTGCAAAATTACCCGATGATTCCTGTAAAAAAAAAATCCTATAGAATCGATGGAGAAAGTCCAGATGCAATTCTTGAAAGAATTCCCCAATGAAGTTCTGTATCTGAATATCTTGAGAAATTCTCGATGAAATCTCTAGACCAGTGATCCTCAAGACTATTTTTTCAAATGGCTGTATCCTAATTCCTAATATCAGAATTGATTTGTGAAATATGCAACCCGTTATCCTTGATTATTCCGGGTGTAGAAAAATTTCCATAAGAAAAACTGGGATGAATTTATCAGCAACATAGAAAACTAGACATCCTGTGCGGCCCGCGGGCCGCACTTTGGGGACCACGCCCATAGACGAAGTCCCCAAACAACTTCAGGAAAAAAGTCCAATGAATCTCTTTAGAAATACTATCAGGAATCCTAGTAGCTGTTCCTTCAAAACAAAAAAAAAAACACTGAAGAAATTCCTTGAAAAATACCATAAGAAATTGCCTTGGAGAAAATCTCAATTATTTTCATGAGAAATTCCCAGGATAGTATATGGAGTTTCAAAGAAATGCATGAAAAAAATCCACATAGAAACCTCAATGGAATGCCCGATGGAGTCATTTGAAAAATTTCCACAGGATCGCTTAGAATAATTCCCGAAGAAATTTCAAAGGGAGTTTTCAAAACAAAATGCATGCAAAACTGCGCCGTTTTGAAAATATTCACAAAGGTCTCTTCACCATCAAATTTTTACTTCTCAAACTAATTCTTCCAAGGCTTACGCAGATAAAACATAGCCTAATTTTTTTATTGATAGGATAAGTAATGAATACATTACAGCATAAAGACTGTACTCGAAAAAAATGAGACACAAATAGTAATGTGTAACTTTTGATTGCGTGCACAAAAATCGATGATTTTTTTACCAGGAATAGTACATTATGTGTAACTATTGCCATAAAAAATTCATCATAATCGGTTAAGTGTTGGCGGAGATATCGTCGAAACAAGAAACTTACCATTTGAGAATCTTGGGCGAACAATCACTTTAAAAAATATCACTTTTTTACCCAAAACTGTAGAGCCAAAAATACTGAACCGATTTCAATGAAATTTTTTCTGTGCAAAAAGTATGTATGTAGAAGTATTGTGTCGAAATTTCATTCAATTTGATCTAACCGTTAAAAAGTTATAGCCATATATGTAGCACTATGTCGCAATATACAGATGTGGTTTTTGGTATAGTGACATTCAAACTGCTCTAATTTTTAAAATGTTCAACCAAAATGGCTGAAGTTTTCACGGAAAACAGTTTAACACAACAATTTTACACTGTCAAAGTTTCATAAAAATCGGGGTAGTGTTGTTAATTCTACAGTCAAAATAGTGCACACTGATTTGAAAATGTTAAAAAGTGCCCAAAATTTGATAAACCCGTTTTTTGTTTGAATTGTTAAAAAAAAGTACTGAACCGATTGTAATAAAATTTTCACCACTTATTTTGCCTTACTTGGAGAACCTATAGTCGAATTTTCAGACGTTTTCATGTGCTAACAAAAAAGTTGTAGAATAAACAAATTTTAAAATGGACGCCCAAAATTTCCAAAAAACACATTTTATTGTCTCGACAATATTTGCGCCAATGCTGAACCGATTTTAATGAAATTTTTAGGGTATTAACTACACATAATATGCTATTTTTGGTTAGAAAATCAGCTAGTTTTGTGAACGCAATCAAAAGCTATACATTATTTAGTGTGTCTCATTTTTTTCGAGTCCAGGCTTTACATATTATGTTTGATGTAAAATTTATTTTTTTTCTGGTCCTTGTAAACTAACGTCACTGGTTACGACTATGTGACATATTTTACTTAATAAGGTAAGATTAATAGCTTCCAACTGGTGCGAGAAATTGTTTTTTTTTTTTGTTAATTTATGTTAAAGTTATGATTTTTTCAGAAATTTTCAAAAAATTACCCCGTATTACTACTTCTCCTAGCTTCACCCATGATTTGCACTTTTTCTTGGAAGTATCTCACCTGCAGATTCCAACAATAATGGAAAATTATGAAAAAAATATGATTTTCTTGCAATGTGGCGCTGATTTTTTATATGCATGACGAACACATAAATGCGGAAATTACAAGTGAAATTTGTAGGGAATTTCATGGGACATCCATATTTTTTAAGGCAAATTACAGAAGAAATTTCAGAAGGTAGGAGGAAGGAGGATAAAGAAGATGTTCACAAATCGAATTCCAGAAAGCATTCCAAAGGAGTTCTAGGAGCCATTCCTGCAGGAGCAGCTTCAGAAAGAATTTCAATTGAAAAAACAGTGCAATTCCCGGACCATTCATTTTATGAAGCGATTCCTGTTTTGGTTCTTATAACAAGAGTTCATAAAAACATCCTAGAGAAGTTTTGGAATTTAGAGAAAAAAAAAAATAAAAGTCGTTTTAAGAGTTATTTTGGGATGAATTCCAGCAAGAATTCCAGAAGAAATTCCATGAGATATGCAGGAAAAAATTGAGATTAATTCCTTGGAAGAATCTATATATATAAAAATGAGTTTAAAGTCCCTTTGAGGCAACAAAACTCACGAACGGCTGAACCGATCAGCATGACTCTTACACAGTTCGATTCGTATTCGTGGTGGCTGTGTTTATATGTTCAAAAAGCTACGTTAAATCAACTAGAAAAGGAAGAAAATTGATAAAGTACTGATTTTTCACGAGCTGGTAAGGAAATCAACAAGATCGAAATAAAACCAATCTAGAGTGCGGTGATGTTATGAGCTCAACAGTTGTCAAATCACCATAGCTTGGCAAAACACAAGCAAAACAACGTTTGCCGGGACAGCTAGTTTAAGGATAATTTTTCAGGAAAACTACCAGGACCACTGCAGTAATTCATCAGTATCAAATTCGATTTGGTAAAACGAAATATTTTGCATGAGTCGTTAATTTAGATGTTAATTGACCAATTAACCTTTTGATTGCTTAAAAAAAAATATTTCCTTGCTTAATGGCTTGCAATCAAAAAAGCCCAAAATCGCATATTTTGCCCTATAAATTGAGGTATAGCTCAAAATTGTGACGTGTTAGAGCAAATCTGAGCCCGGATTCGGATTCAGCGGCCCAAAATCCTTCGGAGACACATAAGTTTGCTCTTGAGACAGACAAAAAGTTAATTTTTGTTACGCTGTGTAAGTAAATTTCTGAATAAATCTTGTGCAGGTAATAACGTTATTTGAAAAGCTTCGATTGAATCATTAGAAGAGAATTTGTTTCAAAACTTATCGAGATTTATCTATTCATTCTTAGCATTCCTTATAAAAATTTGGAAATTTCTGACGATATAATATTTATAAGCACTTTAAGTAATTTAAATAGGAAATTTTGAACGTCGTTTCAAGATGCTTGAATTTTAGTTATTCGAATAGTTTGATCTAGGTTAGGAAAATTGGCTTATCTGTCCTTGGCTTTCAGGAACGAATTGTGTACTGATATTTAAGCCGAATTTCCTAACCTAGAACATAGATCTAGCAATCGAACTCTCGCACATCCCTTTCATGAATAATTTGAGCAATGTGAGGTTTAATTCAGAGCTATAATTATCAAACTGTTTGAAAATTTTGGTCGTTGTTCGAATTCTTGACTTTCGTTTAACATTTTTTTTTTTCAGCAAAATTTTGAAACTGAAACTTGAAATCTTTCTAAATTTTCTCCGAAAGTTCTTCCAAGCAATCTTCCTCAGATTTTTTTCATAGATTCCTCTAGAATTTCCTCCAGAATTATCCTTAGAATGCCTTCAAGGATTTCTTACGAATTTCCTGTGATTTGTCTTCCCAATTCTTCCCAATATTTCACTGAAAATTACTTCGAGTATTTCACCAGGATTTTTTCCGAAGAATTTTCCAGAAATTTTCTGAAGACTATTTCAAGAATTCCACTAATTGCTCAAAGTACTTCTCTTAGAGTTTCAATGAGAATATCTGCTTCAATGATTTCTACAACATTTTTCGTAGATTTTATGTTATGTATATGTTTATGAATTTTGCAGAAATTTTTCAGAAACTTTTCCACAAATCAATCACTTAGCTACAGCAACATCGACATTCTCCACATTACAATCTCGAGCAATAAAATTGACGCTTGCATGACATCAGAATCGTGCAATATTGAATCATTTAGAGCGTCTGCAAAATGTCTCTCACCATGTATCGCAGCCGCGCGTAAAACCCACCTAAATAGTATGCTCTCTCAGACAAAGTAGGTATATGTACGTATGAAACGAATATTCCACCGAGTTCGTGCCAACGAATGTGCTATGTAAAAATGATGCCAGTAATGACGACGACACCCCTTCGCCGTCGTAGACACATCAGTTTGTAAAAACGGTGAGTTTGACTGGAACGTCGTGGATTAAGTCGGTTCTCTTTTGAGACAGACACGACGTCGATCGGCGGACGACTGGTCGAGTTTTACTTGACTGAATGGCTCAAATGAGATTAAATTTGTGAGGAATGTGGAATATTCTGGTACGTTTTCTACTTTTTAGCCTGACAAAACATAAGTAGAGCGTTCATGAATATTCTTATTCCCCTTTGTTGTGGTATTTTTTTTATTTGTCAGATACATACATTGTATATTGAGGCTTTGTCATGAATTTGCTCAAACCCTCTATGCTTAATAAAGCTTATATTTTGTAAAGCATTTTAACGACACAAGCAACTTGATAACAGTAAATACATGTCTGATTTACTTGTTTTCGAGCAAAAATGTCATTGTAGTGAGCTTTTTAAATATATATTGAAACCAATATAGAACCTAAGTGAAATAATTATGGTTTTATGATGGTTCTAAAAATCTCTCTGAAACAAATTAAGCTATAAATTACTTGAGATGCAAATGTTGCGAATTATTTATCGAGAAGCAGAACTTCTTTCACGTTGGCGCTCAGCCTCACTTGTTTGTCGTGCAATTTGTCAGGTTCCGCTTATATGATTCTCGCAGCGACTGACATAAACCTTCGCATCCATACATTCTCATGCCAATAAAATAAATGCTGAATGGATTACATTCCGTCTGCGTTCTTCCATTCATAAAAGACTTAAACCCGCCCGATAGAGCTCTGAAGCTGATAGATCAAAGAAACTCAGTCGTAAAACAAGTCGTCTCGTTGTACCGGACACCAGCACAAAAAAGCGAGTATTTGTTGGAATCTCCCTTCTTGCCGGGTCCATCTTCTAGCCATGCAAGGCATTCATGCACTTTTAAGCACATAAGCAAGTGGATGCATCCGCCCTTCTTCTCGCCCCCTTCTTCCCTTCGAAGCAGTTTGAGATATGTAGTCTGCTGTGTTCACCGCCCCACAACCGCATTAGTGCAAATAAATAATAAATATCTCGAGAAATCCGACAACCAGCCTAATGACCAATTCCCATTGCCGGCACGCAATGTGAATAGCACACTTTCGTGAGCTCCCGAGCGAAGGGAAATAGTAGAATGAACTAAGTAAATATTATTTTTTATCGACTACGACATGAAACTTTTTCTCCCGTCTTCACTAGGTCAGCATATCATAACACACCAATAAAATGTGCTAGGGTTTCGATCTAATTCTCGTCATACTAATCATCGACCGATAATGACGAAGTCTATTCTTACAGCGCACTTATAGCTTCATGACCAATTAGATGCCAAATTATTAAGCCCAGCATTAGTTTTCATATCATGTTAAAAATGTTGTTGAACAACAAGTACATCCTTAGAATAATAAGTTTAAATATTGGCACTTCGAATTCCATTTCCGTCTACTCCATGTCTATTTCGATCGCAATGTTAATTTAATTTCCGTCATATCTCCTACGTGCCACTATGGTAAGTAGGATGGTCAAAAATCATGATTCATCATTCAACCGTAGTGGTGTGTTGGAAAAGTTAGTCATAGTCTTCGCAATCCAAATCAAATCATCTTTTCATAGTAATATTCAGCAAAATGAAATTGAGATAGATTCTGCTTAAAAATAACGACCACAATATTTTAGTTAATATTCTTGCTCACCAGATTATAATACGACATCACAGAACAACAAAGAAATATTTTTATATAGTTGTTAAATACGATATTTCGTATGCATTGGCCGAAGAAAACTTGTTTGTTTACATTTTATAGACGAATGCAAAACGAGAAAAGTTGTCAACTCGTAAGTGGAATAAAATTGAAACGTGTAATTTTGCGTAATTATTCGATTCCTGGTGCTACAGAGGCTGGTTATTGATAGCCTTCACCTTTTTGCTTTCATATAATGAAGCATTGGCAAAGGTAAGTTGGAATATCTGTAATTATTTGCTATTTTTCGTCTGATGTGACGGGAATTGGCGCACACGGCACTGAAGACCTGGAATTGAATCCCGCTCCTGACCTACTCTAAAAATGCTATTCTATTGGATCGGAATTGCTTTTGATAAAATAGTTTTTATTTGGTTACCGTTCTTCACCCGGGTAGTGCCGTTTAGTTACTATCCAATCTTTCCGAGATGGAGAAAAGTGCACGAAATAGGCAAACCAATTTATTCGTCTAGTTCTTCCGCAAGCGACCAACCCAACCCACCATCCACCCCCATGGGCTTCATTATTTTTCCGCGCGTCAGACCGTGCTCTGTGTGGATTGTGCGGGTGCGGGTGTGTGTGTGCGTGCACCGCATTTCCTCCCCGCCTGGTGATGGTGATAGTGGTGATGGTACCACGCTACGCCACACCACACTATTGTCGGCGGAGGCGGCGGCGGTAGGCATGTGTGAATCAATAATGAATCTTCTTCAGCCACGGTCTATTGGTTGTCCATAATGGGTCAGCAGAACGATTGATGGATGCGGTGAGCTGGTGGACGACTGGAGGGGGGCGGGGGTGGTCGTGCGTCGGTCGGGATGAGCGCACTCGGAGGGGAAAATTATGTTAAATATTTATACGGCGGCGCTCTGGTGCGGAGAGAGCACGCACTGAATGGCTCCGCACGCTTGAGGAAAGGCACGAATTCGCAGATGGTGGGTGGTTGAGTGGAAGCCTGGGTATATGGGTAAGAAGCGTGGGCAGTTGCATGTAGATGCAACTTGATTGTCAGATTTTGAAGCATTTTCAGTGTTCTTGACACTCATGTGAAATGTTCGGAGAGCTTCAAATAGAGAAACAAAACACTCAATTTAATAGATAAACAAATGACCGTTAAACGTATAGACAGCTGGACATGGTTTGCCCCATAAATTAGCTTTTAGACAGACATGCAAACTTCAAAAATTGATTTAAAATATCCAAATGAACTTCGGTAGCTTACTTGATTTGATAGCAATGACTATTCAAGCAAAGTGTTTAACCCTGAAGGGTTAAATGGTCACCAAGATTGACAAAGAACGCACGGCAGTTATTCTTTGTCCAACTTTTCTCAGATACATAATGACAAAATCTTGAAAATGTAACAAAAGAGAAGCTGAATTTGTTGCGTACTTTTTAATTCGTTTGTAATCAATCGTTAGGACCTCGGAATGAAAAGGTTTGATGTTGGCTTTTCAACAGTTATGCAATGTTTACCACGTTCCTCTTGAAAATCACAAAACAAGACATAAAAATGTGGATTAATTGGCAAATTGAGAGATGAAGTTCTTAAAAAATCGCGTTCTGGCGGGATTCGAACCCACGAATCCATATCTGCTAGACCGGCGCTATAACCAACTAAGCCACAGGACAGATACCGATTCTTTGGAATAGAAAGCCTAACTGACTCCAAGCTCACACCATGGACACTCCTTTTTTATTATCGGGTTTCGACTGTTACGATATATAGAACTTTGGGAGATGGCTTAGCAATCTAGGTGGAAATTAAACATAAGTTGTTTTAATCTGTTCCAAATAAATAACATAAATGCAACTCATTTTTTATATGCTTAGTTAGATTGGCTAACAGCCAATCTAACTAAGCATATAAAGTATCGCGGTGATCAATCCAAGTCAGAGGAGAGAGCAACTCATTTTTATTTTCTTCTGAGACTGTTAAGCCATCTCCCAAAGTACTCATTCACATTTTCATCAGTCTTTCGACTAAGATGCCAACCTGTAGTGAAATTCGAACCCACGACTCCCAAATCGCTAGAAGGGCGCTTTTTTCCTCCAAACTACGGAGTCAATTGTCCATCGCCATAGTGGCTCCGCAGCTTGGATGCAATTCAACTCTCGAATTGTTCATCAAACACGTATTTCGGTTGTGTGCATAAATGTCAAAGCATTTCCAACATTGTAAATTCCACTTGGCTTAGTAACCCTTAGTAAAATTATGAAAATGACAATAAAATTAGACAAAGTGAGATGTTGGTTCAAACAAACAAGCTGAACGTATATTACAGCAACGTGATATATCTGCAATATCGTGCGAAAATAATGATAAGCTGTACCTCTCAGTCACCTAAACCTTGGGATTACGACCTCTCCTGTTCTAAGTGAAAAAAAAAACTTCGATAGAACTTCTAGAATAATTGATGACCGATTTTATAATAAAGCCTGTCCTCGTTAAATTTCGGACACGTACTGATATGTTGAAAATTTTCCCGAAGGACCCATGGAGAAATATCAATGGAAACGAACCACTAGATTACAAGAAGTCCTGAAAGAGGCACATCTGAAGATAAATTTGAATTCATCAATAAGTAGTTACAGGAGGGGCTTTACAAGGTTCTCAGGGGTGTTCAGAAGGTGAGGTATGAAATGAAAACGAAAATTGAGTGGCCTTCCGTAGATGCTAGTCCAGTATCGCCAGACCAGCTACACTCACACAAGAAACCAATGAGCTAGCTGCTTGGGACGAACAGGTATCTTCAGTGTGTGAGTATTGATGATCTTCTATTTTAAGACGACAATAACGCCTGCTACGTCAGATTGCAGGTCAATGTGGGGATGGAGAGGGAACAGACGATTGCAATCGCTTGTTGCCAACAAACCACGGAATTCACCGCATCTGCACACATTCATGTGGATGTCGGATTGTTGTTGGGAAATGTTTATTTTAGGCATAAGGGATTCACGCATTGGCTTTACTTCGGCTCGCGGCTGTTTCGAGGTTAAGGTCAATAAAGTAAAATTGGGAAGGAGGGATTGATGGGTTTAAAACTAAATTATTTGCTAACTTATACTAAAAACATTGATGGGACAAATTGTCCATATCTGTAACGGAATCAAAGAGAAAAAATTTTATCGGTAAACAACGACAAGAAGAGGACAAACGGAAGGGGGGCGACGACAGACAGGGGCGAACAACAAAACCAAAAAGTGGACAACGAAAACAAGGAACGTACTATATCAAACTCTGACATCAACACGTTTCAAAAACTGATAAATCAGATTCATGTATTCCAAATCAAGTCCTGCCAACACTTCTCTAACGGGTTTCTGTTGTTTTCCTCGGACCCGGAGAATTTCATGCAGCTCAGATCTGACCTCACGATACTCATTGCATTCCCACACGACATGTTCCATATCCTGGTAAGCCACGCCACAGACACAGAGATTGCTTTCTGAGAGCCCAATACGGAAGGTATGTGCGTTCATCAAATAGTAGTTGGACATCAGCCGACACATTACACAAATGAAATCGCGGCCTAAATCCAATCCTTTGAACCATGGCTTCTTCGACACCTGTGGAATGATGGAGTGCAACCATCTACCCATCTCTCCATTTTTCCATTTGTGTTGCCAGCTGATCGAGGTCTCGTGACGGGCCAATGCAAATAATTCGTCGAAGGCGATATGGCGCTCGTAAATATCGCCTTCGCTAGCGCCCACCTTAGCCAGTGAGTCCGCTTTCTCATTGCCCGGAATCGAGCAATGTGAAGGGATCCAAGCTATGGTGATGGTGTTTGATTCCATACAGCTTATGCAGTACTATTACACACATTGAAACATGAGAGAAATAGGAGACGAAACTGATGATCAAAACAAACTTGAAGATATACTCAAATGATTGTAAGCACATATACTAATGTAAAACACCCGGACACAAGCACACAATGTCGTTGAAAATGACATATGAAAAGCAATGGTGGAAGACAGCAAAGCTTTGTGCTTGAATTCGACCAGCGCAAAATATTGTGGATTATCCGACGCACAAACCGCCAAACTTAGTCGGACCAAGTCGAAGTGTGGAGCGGACCTGGTGTGATGGTTAGAACACTTGACTATCACGCCGAGGACCTGAGATCGAATCCCACTCCCGACATACTCACAAGATGTGTGTTCTTCCTTCGGAAGGGAAGTAAAGCGTGGGTCCTGAGATAAACTAGCCTAGGGCTAAAAATCTCATTAATACAGATAAAAAAAATGTCAAAGTGAGCACACTGAGAAAATCGTGACCACAAAAAACAAAAATTAACTACTGACTCTTCCAGAAACAGACAATTTTTTCATATGACAACTTCACGTTATGCAAAACCAATCTTGACGAAAAAACAGTAACAGATCGGTAACTTAAAGTTAAATTATTCCAATGTAACATTATTTTTAAAATTGATCATTAAACTATTTTAGAACCCTTGAAAAAGATCCCAAACGGATCAAAACGTCGGGAAAGATTTAAACAACTCTTTTTTAATTCCCACCAAGACTGCTAAGCCATATCCCAAAGTTCTATATCATAACAGTCGAAACCCAATAAGCGTTGAACAAAGAGGGATATCAGAGGGATTTCAGGTAGATGATAAGGGTTTTCAACTGGTATCTCAGGCGATAAGAGATTTCAAGTGGAATAAGCGATGTTTGATGGTAGGGAAGAATGGGAAGTGGAAAAAAAGATTCGTGGGGAATTCAAAAGGTGGTAAAAGGAGGTTCAAATGAGGTAGGTCGATTCTTTTTGGTGAATTGAAGATCACCTTTTGTTTTTGGGAAAACAAGAGGGTTTCCAGAGGATCTAATTGAACAAAAAAAGTTTCAAGGAATTTAAATTAGGCTAACAGAGGTTTCAGGGTTTTTAGGAAGCAATAGGGATTAAGAGAGTTAAAAGGGTTTAAGAATAGTTCACGGGCAGTCAAAAATGGGCCTGTTAGGTTAGAGGAGGCAGTCAAAGGGTTGCACGTATCTCAGGGAGATGTATGATTGACCAAGTTGAAAATTTCAATGATTACTAAACGTTATCCAAGAGGTATAGTACGATACATTTCATATCGGTACCAATAATCCAAAAGGAAGTCAATTCTTTTGAAGCCATCAATTTCCTACGAAGCAATACTGTGGAATGTGTTTTATCCTTTCATTGCAATCTGCACTGCAATCCTCGGAAAGAGAAGGATTTGTTTTTTTTCTGTTATCACTGGTCGATTAAGGGAAAAGGGGTTGAAATACGATCCAGAATTTCATAATAAGTACTGCTAAAAATCTTGGTATTTATATGTTTTAGTCAAAACACTCTCAGAACTCATGGATTGAACCAGTAGATCTGACGTCATATACTAAATTCTTGTAGATTCTTAACTAGCCTTCGAAGTTTCGTCGCAACATAAGTTTATTAACCTTATCAACAATACTGAGAGACATTTATTAGTTACGTTAGTAGATTCAATGACCTACAATCATAGAACACAGTAATTGAAAAAAGTGTTGCGCAATTTCTTTTTAAAAATGCTCTAGTTTATTACACATTATGCCGGGTTATCTGATAACCAACGAATACACTGTTAAAAATTGTTACATCGAGTTCGCTGTAACAAAATCCCCTCCATCGCTTTCAAAATAATTCTCCATTGGTTTGTAGAATCACAGGTTGTCTGCAGTATGGACCTTGCTTACAATTTTACAATTCTTTTATATAAAATCGAATGAAATGAAATAGAAATTTCAACGTTCTAACATTTACAGTATGCGGCAGGAAAAAATGCGAAAGTGTTTTTCAACTTCAAACCTCATTTTCGTCCATTTGACATTAACCAATCTATGTTTCAACGTTCCATGATCTATAATAGGCTAGTTTTCTGAAAAGGTAATTAAAAAATTTCCCATTTTGGTCACTAACCTTTACAGGGCGGCGCCTGAAGATGAAGACAACCAGAATTTTCAAACCGCAGAAAATCGCACAGGTCGCTAAATTTCGCATCCGATAAAACAAAATTTTTGATTTTCTCTACAATATCATCAAATATATGTACTTATTTCATCTGCTATGTGAAACTACACGGCTCTGGATCAGTGTGGTCTGGTTGTTCATCGAATTTGAGATAATTTTGTTACTGTTATAGTCATTTTGTTTAATGACCATTGGGCGCGCAGTTTATTGATATCCGCTAATTAGGCCTACATTATCACATGTTAAACATCAAATGTGTTCATTTTTATTTTTCAGTGCTAGAATATAGACATTAACTGATACACTGTCATGAAAAAATAGTCATATATATCCCATATTTAGCGTGTAATAGTGCCTTGAACTTTTCGCATTTTTTCCTGCCGCACCCTGTACGATAAGTATAGTTTTCAGATTTTTTTTCTGTGTAGTTACTTGAGGCTGTGTGAGCAAGAACTTTGACCCTAATTCTTCAAAGAATCACTATGTAGTGATAGTTATCCTTGTAGAGTTTTTGGAAGCCCTAAGCAGCTATTGAACATGACGAATCATAGATGCATGAATTAGTGTGAATGTCAATTTTAACCTCAATGTTCCAAATGATCAGTAGTTACGCTTGAAAATGCAATAACCTATATTCGAGGAAGCCCTTGGTGGTCCTTGAAGTTTTTTTTCTTACCACTTAACCTTTTTTACAGCTCTTTTGTCCACTAGGGCACTACATGAGCGATTCCAATTGGCGGCTGCACTTACACTTTGTACAGCGCCTAAATGTATCCTATTATATTCTTAGTCTTCTATATCGAACTGGTTTGCCTCTGTGCTGCTTTCACTTTTCTGCCCTGCCCTTGGTAGAATGATTATCCGGGTCCGTTTGAGCTATGAGAGCTCAGAAGAGGGTCAAGTGCCAGCCGCTCTCGGGGGGAAGAGCAACTGACGAAGTGTCGGGGCTGGGATCGAACCCATCACCATCCGCTTATGAAGCGAACGTGTAGCCACTACGCCACGGGCCCCGGCGTCCTTGAAGTTTACTCCTTGAAATTTACTGGCTATTATTTAAAAACCTGTTGGATTTGACGCCTCCGTGTGCTATATGTGAACTACTGCATGCATGGGGTCTCCAGTTAGCCTAGTGGTTAAGGCTATGGATCTCCAATCCGGAGACGGCGGGTTCGATTTCCGTTCTGGTCGGGAAAATTTTCTCGACTCCCTGGGCATAGTGTATCATTGTGCTTGCCTCACAAGGTACAAAATTCATGCAATGGCGGGCGAAGAAAGCTCCTCCTATTAATAACTGTGGAAGAACTTAAATAACACTAAGTTGGAGAGAGGCAGGCCAAGTTCCAGTGAGAACGTAGAGCCATACAGAAGAAGAAGAAGAAGAAGAAGAAGAAGAAGAAGAAGAAGAAGAAGAAGAAGAAGAAGAAGAAGAAGAAGAAGAAGAAGAAGAAGAAGAAGAAGAAGAAGAAGAAGAAGAAGAAGAAGAAGAAGAAGAAGAAGAAGAAGAAGAAGAAGAAGTGCATTCATGATACAATGGGAGAACTATTCGATTATGTACCTTTATTTGGGGTATTAGTACCCTTCTTCAGCCTTTGCTCATATCTACATCCTATTCCAAAGCTTTTTGCTGAGGATGAGCTTCGTTTCCGTATTTTATTTACATTTATTGACAATTTGATCAATTGTTTTTTGAACCTATTGATTCCAGACGATAGTGACATTTATGTTAATCCCAATTTTCTTCATCTCTGTTCTCGTTTCAGGTAAGGATAACCTCAGGAGCTCCGTTGAATAATCTGTACGATTCACGAATCACCGCTATTTCCAACTTGTAAGAAACTGACAGGCCTATTTTGAATCTTTTTTTGGATGTTTGGGACATTTCAAATATAGGTCCACGGGAAGTACTCCGTTGTAGGCAGTGGAAACCCAATTTGAGAATTATTAAAGATGATTGTTTGTGTCATCGAATCGAGCAACTCAAGAAAATTGTAATAAATGACAAACGCAGCTTTATTAGTAACGGAGTTGCTTATGCCTGAGGCCAAACCCCACAAAAAATCCTCCGATCTTCTTTCCATAAAAGACCCATAATTAGTAAGCTGTCAAATGGGCTAATCTCGCATTGAGTCTCCCGTCGAATCAACAAAGACAGACAGACAGGCTAAAGCAACGCCTAGCAGCTAGCGGTGAAAGATGATTCCATTCCCATGTAACACCAAGCGAAACACCATTATTAGGAAAACTCTTGTCAACAAAGTGTCCACCGCGCGCGCACTCTGTGAAAATGGAACCCGGACTGTTGACGCCTTATTTTTCGGCTTCTGGGAATTCATTTTCCGGGAGAAAAAACAATGGATGGATGTAAAGTACACAAATGGCGGCGGCGGCGGTGTTGGCAGCAGCTGGCATCGATTCCCATGGGGCCCTAGACCACTGCCACCTAGATGACGATGACGACGAGCGGAGGCTAACTGACCGGACGGGGGGCGGGCTACGGGTGATGGAGTTGATGGATGATTGACTCGGTTCGGAGCGTCCTTTTTTTCCTAGTGGTGATGATGGTTTTGCTCATCGGACGGAAGATCTATCGGATGTGGGTTAGGATAATTAATCATTCCGGGGGGTTTTTCCGCCCCAAATCAGATCGGAAAATATATGCCTTTTCAATGCTTTTTTTTGCTCGGGTTCAAGTTTTGTTATACCACAAATGTTAATCCTGCACGGCAGAGACGAATTCAGACAACTGTTCTTCAAATCGTTTCACAGCCCCAAATACGACAAAGACAATCGTTAATGGCTGTCATAACCGAAAAAGAACTTCGCCGATGCCATTAAGATACCGGAATTATGAGTTTTTAATATCCGCGAGCTGCTCCCATCGTAAATGTCATTTTTGCCGGTACGAATTTATCATCCATTTGCTTCCTACTCAGAGCTATGCGTGAAGTGCCAACTCCATCCGAAAATTATTTCTATTCAAACGACCTCCGCGGGTCCGTTCCGCTAGGTCATAAAACTCGCAAAACTCCCATCGCCCATCATTTCGCACCACTTGTGTGTGTAGCCTTGAGAGCTATACGCGGCGGTGATCTCCGTTGGCGGTTCATCCGCGGGGCAAGTGCCCTCATGTGCTCGTTTATACATACTTCCAGGGCTTCTGCAAATGTCATCTATACAGCCTATTTGTGTACGTCGTAGAATGAATGGCCGCCGCCACCGCGGTCGCCGCTTCGACGCACAACGGGAGGCAAATTGTTGAGTCTGGTTAATGTTGAACGTCTGCTGGCTGGTCTGTCATACGAGTCGTCGTCGTCGTCATACAATCGTCCAGCAATAGCCAGCAACCGCACACCACTATATGACTGTGCCTTCCTTCCCCGGCAGCAGCAGTCGACCGACCAATTATTATTACTCATCGTTTTTCCTCCTGCTATGGTCCGTCCGGGCATCGTAGTTGTATGATGACGAGCCGCGATGTCGCGACGGTCAATGTGATACACTGCGTTGTTGAAGACGAATAACGACGACGACGATGGGAGGCGATTCTGTAGTCCAGTCAGGCTACAATCGTTTCATCTTCTCATCTATGTAATGTACACTCTGGTGGATTCAACAAGGCTTCTTTTTGTCGTTTCGAGCACTTGATGCGTTGTGTATGTTAATACGGTGATGAATACTACAGATCTACAGTTGAGCAAAAGTTTTTGCCTTGCCTTTATTCCTACTGGATCATGGCTATGGCAGGCCTTCACTTACTTGTTCAGTTGTCGACTGAAATGAATAATACGCAAAATATGTACCTATAAGTGATTTGCGGACTTGTCCTAATTTCAGGTCACCATCCGATTTTCACGTTGGATTACATTCTTAACCCTTCCGTTACCAACCCCCCCTAACGAGAGTGCGAAAAAATACTCTTTTCGTTATAACTTTTTTGTTTTTCAATATTTTTCGACCAAAGTTTGACACAATAAGCGGATATCCTTCTATTTTAAGGATTTGCTAGGGATTGTTGGAATGGCCACCTGGTTCCGGAGTTATTCCGGAATCAAAATGGGTCATTCGATTTGGCCATTTTGGAAAAAGTAAATTTTCGATATGAGAGCCGTTCAGTTTTCAGACCTAAGTGCACTAGAATGATAGAAAAAATTGTCTAGAAGTCCATCCCAGTCACTACGTGCCTTGGAACCCGTTTTACGGATGTTCCGGGGAAACCGATTCCGGGGTCAATTTTTGAATATGATTCAATCCCATCATGCGACACCTCAAACTTCATGATTTTTCAAGATGCATCATTCTGTGCTGTTTTGGCGTTGTCTGAAATACTGTTGGCCATTTTGGAACCGGTATTCGGATTTCCCGGGAATCGGTTCCGGTGGTTCCGTGGTCCAATTTTCGAAAATAAACAAACACCATCATGCGACATATCAAACTTCATGATTTTGAAAATTATGGCACTTTATCATAATGGTTGGCCACTTAGGATACATTTGGCCATTATGGAATCGATATATGGATTTTCCGGAATCCAGTTCCGGGGCCAAGTTTTGAAAATGGTTCAATACCGTCATGCGGCATCTCAAACATCGTGATTTTCAAAATACATCATTCTGAGCTAATATTGCGTTATATCTGAAATACTGTTGGCCATTGTAGATTTCCCGGGAATCGGTTCCGGTGGTTCCGGGGTCAATTTTTCGAAGATAAACACCAGGAATTCCTACGAAAGTTCCTACAGGAATTCCTACGGAAGTTCCTACAGGAATTCCTCTGAAAACTCTTCTGAGAATTCCTCCGAAAATTTCTCCGGAAATTCTTTCAGCAATTCCTACGGAAGTTCATCCAGGAATTTCTACGGAAGTTCTTCCAGGAATTCCTACGGAAGTTCTTCCAGGAATTCCTACGGAAGTTCTTCAAGGAATTCCTACGGAAGTTCTTCCAGGAATTCCTACGGAAGTTCTTCCAGGAATTCCTACGGAAGTTCTTCCAGGAATTCCTACGGAAGTTCTTCCAGGAATTCCTACAGAAGTTCTCCCAGGAATTCCTCCGGAAATTCCTCCAGGAATTCCTCCGGAAATTCCTCCAGGAATTCCTCCGGAAATTCCTCCAGGAATTCCTCCGGAAATTCCTCCAGGAATTCCTCCGGAAATTCCTCCAGGAATTCCTCCGGAAATTCCTCCAGGAATTCCTCCGGAAATTCCTCCAGGAATTCCTCCGGAAATTCCTCCAGGAATTCCTCCGGAAATTCCTCCAGGATTTCCTCCGGAAATTCCTCCAGGAATTCCTCCGGAAATTCCTCCAGGAATTCCTCCGGAAATTCCTCCAGGAATTCCTCCGGAAATTCCTCCAGGAATTCCTCCGGAAATTCCTCCAGGAATTCCTCCGGAAATTCCTCCAGGAATTCCTCCGGAAATTCCTCCAGGAATTCCTCCGGAAATTCCTCCAGGAATTCCTCCGGAAATTCCTCCAGGAATTCCTCCGGAAATTCCTCCAGGAATTCCTCCGGAAATTCCTCCAGGAATTCCTCCGGAAATTCCTCCAGGAATTCCTCCGGAAATTCCTCCAGGAATTCCTCCGGAAATTCCTCCAGGAATTCCTCCGGAAATTCCTCCAGGAATTCCTCCGGAAATTCCTCCAGGAATTCCTCCGGAAATTCCTCCAGGAATTCCTCCGGAAATTCCTCCAGGAATTCCTCCGGAAATTCCTCCAGGAATTCCTCCGGAAATTCCTCCAGGAATTCCTCCGGAAATTCCTCCAGGAATTCCTCCGGAAATTCCTCCAGGAATTCCTCCGGAAATTCCTCCAGGAATTCCTCCGGAAATTCCTCCAGGAATTTCTCCGGAAATTCCTCCAGGAATTCCTCCGGAAATTCCTCCAGGAATTTCTCCGGAAATTCCTCCAGGAATTCCTCCGGAAATTCCTCCAGGAATTCTTCCGGAAATTCCTCCAGGAATTCCTCCGGAAATTCCTCCGGAAATTCCTCCAGGAATTCCTCCGGAAATTCCTCCAGGAATTCTTCCGGAAATTCCTCCAGGAATTCCTCCGGAAATTCCTCCAGGAATTCCTCCGGAAATTCCTCCAGGAATTCCTCCGGAAATTCCTCCAGGAATTCCTCCGGAAATTCCTCCAGGAATTCCTCCGGAAATTCCTCCAGGAATTCCTCCGGAAATTCCGCCAGGAATTCCTCCGGAAATTCCTCCAGGAATTCCTCCGGAAATTCCTCCAGGAATTCCTCCGGAAATTCCTCCAGGAATTCCTCCGGACATTCCTCCAGGAATTCCTCCGGACATTCCTCCAGGAATTCCTCCGGAAATTCCTCCAGGAATTCCTCCGGAAATTCCTCCAGGAATTCCTCCGGAAATTCCTCCAGGAATTCCTCCGGAAATTCCTCCAGGAATTCCTCCGGAAATTCCTCCAGGAATTCCTCCGGAAATTCCTCCAGGAATTCCTCCGGAAATTCCTCCAGGAATTCCTCCGGAAATTCCTCCAGGAATTCCTCCGGAAATTCCTCCAGGAATTCCTCCGGAAATTCCTCCAGGAATTCCTCCGGAAATTCCTCCAGGAATTCCTCCGGAAATTCCTCCAGGAATTCCTCCGGAAATTCCTCCAGGAATTCCTCCGGAAATTCCTCCAGGAATTCCTCCGGAAATTCCTCCAGGAATTTCTCCGGAAATTCCTCCAGGAATTTCTCCGGAAATTCCTCCAGGAATTTCTCCGGAAATTCCTCCAGGAATTTCTCCGGAAATTCCTCCAGGAATTTCTCCGGAAATTCCTCCAGGAATTTCTCCGGAAATTCCTCCAGGAATTTCTCCGGAAATTCCTCCAGGAATTTCTCCGGAAATTCCTCCAGGAATTCCTCCGGAAATTCCTCCAGGAATTCCTCCGGAAATTCCTCCAGGAATTCCTCCGGAAATTCCTCCAGGAATTCCTCCGGAAATTCCTCCAGGAATTCCTCCGGAAATTCCTCCAGGAATTCCTCCGGAAATTCCTCCAGGAATTCCTCCGGAAATTCCTCCAGGAATTCCTCCGGAAATTCCTCCAGGAATTCCTCCGGAAATTCCTCCAGGAATTCCTCCGGAAATTCCTCCAGGAATTCCTCCGGAAATTCCTCCAGGAATTCCTCCGGAAATTCCTCCAGGAATTCCTCCGGAAATTCCTCCAGGAATTCCTCCGGAAATTCCTCCAGGAATTCCTCCGGAAATTCCTCCAGGAATTCCTCCGGAAATTCCTCCAGGAATTCCTCCGGAAATTCCTCCAGGAATTTCTCCGGAAATTCCTCCAGGAATTCCTCCGGAAATTCCTCCAGGAATTCCTCCGGAAATTCCTCCAGGAATTCTTCCGGAAATTCCTCCAGGAATTCCTCCGGAAATTCCTCCGGAAATTCCTCCAGGAATTCCTCCGGAAATTCCTCCAGGAATTCTTCCGGAAATTCCTCCAGGAATTCCTCCGGAAATTCCTCCAGGAATTCCTCCGGAAATTCCTCCAGGAATTCCTCCGGAAATTCCTCCAGGAATTCCTCCGGAAATTCCTCCAGGAATTCCTCCGGAAATTCCTCCAGGAATTCCTCCGGAAATTCCTCCAGGAATTCCTCCGGAAATTCCTCCAGGAATTCCTCCGGAAATTCCTCCAGGAATTCCTCCGGAAATTCCTCCAGGAATTCCTCCGGAAATTCCTCCAGGAATTCCTCCGGAAATTCCTCCAGGAATTCCTCCGGAAATTCCTCCAGGAATTCCTCCGGAAATTCCTCCAGGAATTCCTCCGGAAATTCCTCCAGGAATTCCTCCGGAAATTCCTCCAGGAATTCTTCCGGAAATTCCTCCAGGAATTCCTCCGGAAATTCCTCCGGAAATTCCTCCAGGAATTCCTCCGGAAATTCCTCCAGGAATTCTTCCGGAAATTCCTCCAGGAATTCCTCCGGAAATTCCTCCAGGAATTCCTCCGGAAATTCCTCCAGGAATTCCTCCGGAAATTCCTCCAGGAATTCCTCCGGAAATTCCTCCAGGAATTCCTCCGGAAATTCCTCCAGGAATTCTTCCGGAAATTCCTCCAGGAATTCCTCCGGAAATTCCTCCAGGAATTCCTCCGGAAATTCCTCCAGGAATTCCTCCGGAAATTCCTCCAGGAATTCCTCCGGAAATTCCTCCAGGAATTCCTCCGGAAATTCCTCCAGGAATTCCTCCGGAAATTCCTCCAGGAATTCCTCCGGAAATTCCTCCAGGAATTCCTCCGGAAATTCCTCCAGGAATTCCTCCGGAAATTCCTCCAGGAATTCCTCCGGAAATTCCTCCAGGAATTCCTCCGGAAATTCCTCCAGGAATTCCTCCGGAAATTCCTCCAGGAATTCCTCCGGAAATTCCTCCAGGAATTCCTCCGGAAATTCCTCCAGGAATTCCTCCGGAAATTCCTCCAGGAATTCCTCCGGAAATTCCTCCAGGAATTCCTCCGGAAATTCCTCCAGGAATTCCTCCGGAAATTCCTCCAGGAATTCCTCCGGAAATTCCTTCAAAAAATATTCTGGGAATTCCTCCAACATGTCCTCCAGGAGTTCCTTCGAAAATTCCTCCGAGAATTCCTCCAGGAGTTCCTTCGAAAATTCCTCCGAGAATTCCTCCAGGAATTCTCCCTGTAAATTCTTGCGGGAGTTTCTCCTGGGATTGCCTTAAGAGCTCCTCCAGAAGTTCTTCAAGGAATACTTGTAGGAGTCCCTCCGGGTGTTCCCCCAAGAATTCATCCAGGGAGTTCCACCAATATTTTCCGGGAGGAACGCCTGGAGGAACTTTCAGAGGAATTCCTGGAGGAATTTCCGGAGGAAATCCTGGAGGAATTTCCGGAGGAATTCCTGGAGGAATTCCTGGAGGAATTCCTGGAGGAATTCCCGGAGGAATTACCCCACATGCTCCGTCAAAGATCGAGCATGTTTTTTCACCCCCTCGATCACTCATTCCTCAGCACGGGTCGATTGGCACCTTGAATTAGGATTAGTAGTCCTATTCTTAGCCAGCGACTACGCGGCTGACTCACAAGCGGGGGGGTGCGTCAGGCCCCAGGTTTTTCGTTCCTGCTGCCCTGTGGGTTAAGTGGATTAAGTTCGCCAGATTCATGGGTATAGGGCTTGCATAGATGCTTCCGTCCATATGTACAACACAGTAACTTAGCATCAAGCCGTATTAAGGACGCTTTGTTGGCGTTTACATTCACAATAAATGTTAGTCGTGTTGGTAGTTGGCCATCCTTCTGCCCATATTTGATTAGATATAGGATGCAGAGTACCATAAACCTCTTGCAATATTACGAAATACCTTATCTGCAGCTGTTTATGACTCCTAGTCTAAAGCTCTTAAGTGCTAAGATTATCCCGGAGGAATTCCTGGAGGGATTCCCGGAGGAATTCCAGGAGGAATTCCCGAAGGAATTCCTGGAGGAATTTTCGGAGGAATTCCTGGAGGAATTTCCGGAAGAATTCCTGGAGGAATTTCCGGAAGAATTCCTGGTGGAATTTCCGGAGGAATTCCTGGAGGAAATTCCGAAGGAATTCCTGGAGGAATTTCCGGAGGAATTCCTGGAGGAATTTCCGGAGGAATTCCTGGAGGAATTTCCGGAGGAATTCCTGGAGGAATTTCCGGAGGAATTCCTGGAGGAATTTCCGGAGGAATTCCTGGAGGAATTTCCGGAGGGATTCCTGGAGGAATTTCCGGAGGAATTCCTGGAGGAATTTTCGGAGGAATTCCTGGAGGAATTTCCGGAGGAATTTCTGGAAGAACTTCCGTAGGAATTCCTGGAAAAACTTCTGTAGGAATTCTTGGAAGAACTTCCGTAGGAATTGCTGGAATAATTTCCGTAGGAATTCCTGGTGGAATTCCTGGAGGAATTTCCGGAGGAATTCCCAGAAAAATTTTCAGAGGAATTACTGTAGGAACTTCCGTAGGAATTCCTGTAGGAACTTTCGTAGGAATTCCTGCTGTTTATTTTCGAAAAATTGACCCCGGAACCACCGGAACCGATTCCCGGGAAATCTGAATACCGGTTCTAAAATGGCCAACAGTATTTCAGATAACGCAATATTAGCCCAGAATGATGTATTTTGAAAATCACGATGTTTGAGATGCCGCATGACGGTATTGAACCATTTTCAAAACTTGGCCCCGGAACTGGATTCCGGAAAATCCATATATCGATTCCATAATGGCCAAATGTATCCTAAGTGGCCAACCATTATGATAAAGTGCCATAATTTTCAAAATCATGAAGTTTGATATGTCGCATGATGGTGTTTGTTTATTTTCGAAAATTGGACCCCGGAACCATCGGAACCGATTCCCGGGAAATCCAAATACCGGTTCCAAAATGGCCAACAGTATTTCAGACAACGCCAAAACAGCACAGAATGATGCATCTTGAAAAATCATAAAGTTTGAGGTGTCGCATGATGGGATTGAATCATATTCAAAAATTGACCCCGGAATCAGTTTCCCCGGAACATCCGTAAAACGGGTTCCAAGGCACGTAGTGACTGGGATGGACTTCTAGACAATTTTTTCTATCATTCTAGTGCACTTAGGTCTGAAAACTGAACGGCTCTCATATCGAAAATTTACTTTTCCCAAAATGGCCAAATCGAATGACCCATTTTGATTCCGGAATAACTCCGGAACCAGGTGGCCATTCCAACAACCCCTAGCAAATTCTTAAAATAGAAGGATATCCGCTTATTGTGTCAAAATTTGGTCGAAAAATATTGAGAAACAAAAAAGTTATAAGGAAAAGAGTATTTTTTCGCACTCTCGTTAGGGGGGGTTGGTAACGGAAGGGTTAACTTCACTTTTAGTGAAGGTTGGTTCATTCCCCACTCTGTTGTACTGACGTAGTCGTTTCCTCCGATGTATTGATCCCCGTGCCTACGTTCTCGGTGCCGTTTGGAATGCGTGAATAGAATGTGATTTTGGAGGCAAAGTGAAGAGGCCGCTTTTTTCATTCGGATCGGCCGCGTCGTCATTGTGATTTCGGAGCAGAGGCCAGTTAGTGGAAGATGCTGCAGCACATATGCACTGGACACTTCGAAGGATGTTTATTGGTGAGCTCGTTTTATTTTATCATAATAATTAATGCTAAAGGATGTATAAAAATCTGTTCTAGTTTTTGTGTATTTATCTAACAAATATTGGAAAGTTCGCCACGTCATGTGTCGGCGCTAGATCCCAATGCACATTTAGTTGATAATACATACTTTTCTTTCATTTTTTGCATTTACACAAAAAAATGAAAGGCTCGTCATCTTCGGTGTCGACATTTGTAATATTTCAGTCAAAATGAATAAATGTTTTGACTCAAGTAAAGGTTACAACATCACTTACCAAAGTGAATCCAAATCATGTGACACCCCCTCCCCACTAACAAAAACTCCTTCCCGTGACAGTCGTGGAGAAGATGAGGTGATCTCGGTCTCTAGTAGCAACGTACGTCACACTAGCATTCCTTTCCTTCCTCGATGACAGTAAAGACGTGGCCGGTGCCGTTATTGACTAAGTTTGGAATTCTCGAACTGTGCACATTGAGAGCGGTAGTTACTCCCAAGCTCCGTTTGTTGACTCCTTGTGCAATTTCGATTGTTCTGGTCAATCACGGAGTAGCAACTACGAATTGTACGGTCATCTATGCTCATGCTCATGCTCATGTATTCTACGCATTATGCGTGAATAATGATGTCAGGTATGGTAATACCTAAATGATAATTGACGATTTTTCCATAATTGAATTATACCTCAAGCAGTCCTAAACACCAAACCAATAACTTGTTGAGGTATTTTATCAATTCCCGCAAAATACCAAAACAAGTTAATTTCAATACTTGAATAACCGACCAATACCTTGTCTTGGTTTGATGCCTGACTTTGGTATGCTCAAGTTATTCATTTCTGCTCGGGTAGCCTTGCGAACGCCGCCTTTTTTTCATCCCCGTCGTGTCAATCAATATTGGGAAATTTGACGTACGGGTCTGAGGGAGGCTTCCACGCATTTGGCAATAGAACCAGACTCTGCCGTTTCCTAACCACTGGGGGAACTCCCCCGCTCAGGACTTCTGCATAGCAGATCTAGCAACATCCCGAGAACCTTTACAATAGCTACTTTTAAAGCCAGATTCGGAACTCCGTCCAGACTGAGGCCTTACCTGCGCTAAGAGACTTTGCTATCCCAGCAAATTTCTCAGCGGTTACTCTCCTCTAATTGCCAGCTCCAGTCCCCAGCGGTCCTACGAAAGGAGGTCAAGGACTAGGATCACGATGCGGACAGAACTCCTCGATGATCCCCTTCAACATCTCTGAAGACTACTTAGTAGAAGCCATTACACCTCTTGTCTTGGCCATCACCATCCTGTAACGAGCAGAAGGGAATGGCAAGAGTATAATAAAATATGTTATTTTGGTAAAATAACTGAGTAACGGAAAGAGTTATTTTTATGTTGTTAACATAACATATCATGTAATAAACTTGTCTGTCATACGCGGCAAAATATCAAAAATCATAACAAAAAAATGTTCCTAGAAGACCAGTTAAATAACACGTTTTGTTAGTTTTAATAACAACTTAATTATAGCGAATTTATAGAATATTCAATAACAAATTTTGAAATAAATAAGTTATTGAAAAAATCAGAAAACAAAATGAGTTATAATATCAAAATTAAAGTGGCCTCGATGCAGTAAAAGCAATAAAAATAAAGTGTCTAAAAATAATCAATTGCTTCTTCTTGGTGACTGGCTTCATTTTTGACATTTTTGCCCGAAATGTGTAGTTCACCCTGGAATTCCACCAGCTGATCCAAGACGTAAAATGGCTAACACTCTGTTGCAATTTATATATACATACTCGTACCCGACTGAAACTGAAAAACCAGGAATATGTATCAAAGTGCTTATGAAACAAAAGGCTGAGAAAATAATATTTTCTCATCAGTTCGTCACGGAATACTGTGAACAACGTTATTCTCGAATGGTGTAGTTTTGATTGCAAAGCTTGTTATTGTTGTGCTATTAAAGATCAAATATTTTTACAGTCTCAATAACACAATAGGGGTACTCACTAAACAGATTATATTGCTGCGTAAGCCATGATTTTCTGCTTATTTGAAATGTTTCGTCATTTTGCGAATGAAATAATCAAAGATTGCCTTGGTGATCGCGGCGTTTAAGCAGTTTAATCAGTTTACGCTGTTAAGTGAATCCCCTTAATGATAACTGAACATCTGCTACAACAAAACATGTTATTGTAATGTAATGTAAAGAAAATATACCAATAGCAAGCACGATCATAATAAAATAAGATTGTCCAACAAAACATGTTATGGAACGGTAACACCTCAATAAGTTAATAATTACAAACCAAGGTAAAAAAACAGATTTTATGATTCCGTTGTTGTTATTTTGATATTCTCCTCTGCTCGGGGTAGGGATCACCTCACGGATTCGTATTGGCACTCTTATGGAGACCTTCAATGAAAGCCTCATTGCTTGAGATAAGAGGTCTTTTGCACGACTTTGGTTGCCTTGGATAGACTTTGGCACTTTCAACTTCACGGTTTCCCGAGCAGGAGAAAATAGCTGAAGAATACGAAACTCAGGTATGGAAAACCGAATATCTACAACCTGAATGAGGTATTAAGAAGCCCTGCATAAGAGGTAAAACACCTAAATGAATAATGACATCAGGTATTGTAATACCTCAATAATAACCGACAATTTTCCCATACAAATGATGATTTTTCCATAATAGCATAATACCTCAAGCAGTCCCCAATACCAAACCAATAACTCGTTGAGATGTTTTTTATCGACGACCTAATACCTACAAAATAACAAAACAAGGTTATTTCCAATACCGGGATATCCGATCAATACCTTGTCCTGGTATGATACCTGACTTTGGTATGCTGCAGTTATGTGCCAGTTATTCTTTCCTGCTCGGGTTCTGTCGCTACCGCAGTTGCTAACTACAGTGGCGCTCTATGCGAATATGGGCAGATGAGATTATTAAATCTCGATGGTTTAGTCGGTCCTTTCAATCTGCATACATTCTACCTTTCTACATGTCGATATCTCCTTATCTCGATATCTCTCTATCTCGATGCGATCTCGTTCGTTTTTGTTCTAGATTTTCTCTCCACATGTCGATTTGCCCGTTTTTACAGGTTGCTAGATCTCGTTTCTTTGGTGCAAAACATTCTGGGAAGGCGAAATGACATCTGTTTGTTGACGGTTTTTCCTAGTTACGGACGATTTTTCAATCTAGTGTGCATTACAAATTGGTTCTTGAGTTCGATCTCTCCCTATCTCGATGGTCCCTTCAATATCGAGATGTAGAGAGTCAACCATAATGTTAGACCTCGAGAAGGCTAAGTCAATGATGAAGCCAAGCTGCTTCTGCAGAAGAGACTCATCCTCATCTACATATATAAAATTGATTTCCTGTCTGTCCGAAGTGACAGCCATTGTTGTCAACACTTCTGTTGTTATAACGGCCCCAAAATGTGTTGCTCAAACAAAATTGGGCCCCAAATATCTCTACTGTCACTCAATGCTATTGGTATAGGCGGATCATTGGCGTGGTTTGTCCGTCTGTCTGTCTGAAATATTCCAGGGATTCTTCCAAAAACTCCAAAGATTCTTTAGGAAATTCCTTCAATGATTTCTTGGAATATTTCCAAAAATTGCTTCGAATTGCCCATGAATTCCTTCACGGATTCCAACAACAAATCTTTCTATGATGAATATATAAATTTTCTTTCAGGATGTTTTCAAAAATTCTACAGGCTATTCTCCCAATATTTCTCAAATGATAAATATAGAAAATCTTGCAAAGATTAGTTCAGAAATTCTTTCATGAATTTCATCAGGATTGCTTAAGAGATTCCTGAAGGAATTCTTCGAGAGGTTCCTCCAGAAATGACTCGAAGGATTTCTTGGATTTCTTCAAAAATTACTTCTTTAAGAAAATCTTCCGAGAAGTCTTAAAAAAAGTCTTCCGGTTATTTTTCTGAATTCGAAAAATTCCTCCTGCTACTCGCTGGAGTTTCTACTAGAAACTAATCCAAGAACTTCTTCATAAACCCTTTCATACATTCCCTCCGAAGTAACTCCATAAAATCCGTTTTAAATGGATTTATTTTTATTTTTTTTACGAATTCCGTCATAAAGTTCTCCAGAATTTCCTTCGGAAACATTTCTCTAGGTTACTATAGAAATGAAATGGATATTATCAGATTTTTTTTAAGCGTATCCTCTAGAAAAAATAAAGTGCAGAATTTCTTCAGAAAGGTCTCGAAACTTCCCTTTAGAATTTATTAAAGAAATTCCTTAGAATAATCCTCCAAGGGTTCTATCGAAATTTTCTACAAAGTGTTCTTTATATTTTTTTCCAGGAATTCTTTTAGAAATTTCTCCTGAGATTTCTAAAAAAAATCCTTAAGAGGTTCTTTCAGAAATTTCTCCATGAAAATATAGATTTTTTAGATAATCTTCCTTGAATTCCTTTCAAAATCACTCCATTATTTTTTTCAAAATCATTCAAGAAATTTTTTCATTAAATCTTTCATATTTTTTCAAAAATTGTTTCAAATTCTTTAAGAAAGTTTTCTAGGACTTTCTTTAGATATTCTCTTAAAAATTCAGAAATTTATTTCATAAAGAAGTATTCCGTGGACTCGGTTTACAACTCAGAGATAACTTCAGAAATATGGTCCAATATTCTTTAAGAAAATCTTCCAATCGATTTCTTGAAATTCGCTCCGGGAATTCCCGCGGGAGTTCCCGCGGAAACTTCTTGAGGGATTCATCCAGAACAGAAAATCCTACCAGTACAGTATGCGGCAGGAAAAAATGCGAAAGTGTTTTTCAACTTCAAACCTCATTTTCGTCCATTTGACGTTAACCAATCTATGTTTCAACGTTCCATGATCTCTAATAGGCTAGTTTTCTGAAAAGTAAATTTAAAAAAAATTCATTTTGGTCACTAACCTTTACGGGGCGGCGCCTGAAGCTGAAGACCATCAAAATTTCAAACCGCAGAAAAGTACACAGGTCGCTAAATTTCGTATCTGGTAAAACAAAATTTTTAATTTTCTCTACAATATCATCAAATAAATGTACTTATTTCATCTAGTATGTGAAACTACATGGCTCTGGATCAGTTTGGTCTGGTTGTTCATCGAATTTAATCAAATTGTATCACTGTTATAGTCATTTTGTTTAATGACTATTGGGCGCGCAGTTTTTTGATACCCGCTTTTCAGGCTTATATTATCACATGTTAAACATCAAATATGTTTATTTTTATTTTGCTGTGCTAGAATATAGACATTGACTGTGGAAAAATAGTCATATATATCCCATATTTAGCGTGTAATAGTGCCTTGAACTTTTCGCATTTTTTCCTGCCGCACCCTGTATGCCTCCAGAGATTTTTTTATTAATAATTTCAAATGTTTCCAGCAAAACTTTCTCCAGAGATACGTGCAGAAATTCAGACATTCCTCCAGGAATCCTTCCAAGAATGCCTGCAAGTATTTTTGAAGGAATTTAACAAGAGATTTCTTCAGAAATTGCTTCAGGGATGCTTTCAGGTTCTTCGAATGAACGTAATCTGTTGTGTACCTTCAAATTCCGTCATGCAATGCTTGTCCATTTCATATTTCGAGCGTATTTCAACTACCACTTGTAGTCTTCTTCAGTGTCGGTAATCCAGTTGTTCTTTCAGATATAAGAAAATTTTCTTCAGAAGATTTCTTAAGAAATATCGCTAGACTCCTTTTGAATTTTTTTTGATTTTTTTTTACAGAGATACCTCTATGAATTCCATCAAAAAATCTTTCAGGGATCCCTGTTAAAACTCCTCTGCTCCTGTTTCTCCGTCACAAATACCTCCAGGGACTACTTTTTAGATTCGTCCAGGGATTTCATCGGAAACTCTAGTGGCACTATAAAATGGAATCTTTAAATAAATATCTAAATAAATGTCTAAAGGAATTTCTGTACAATTTTATGAAGGTATCCCTGGAAGAACTCCTTGATATATCTTTTTAGATTCCTAGAGGAACATCTTGAATATTTGGAGGAATTCTTCGAGAAATCTTGATGCGATAGCTTTGGATGAATTCTTTAAAGGATGTCGTGAGAAACTTCTGGAGTAACTTTGAAAGTTTTTTTTTTTGAAGAAAAAAAAATCTTAGAGAATTTATGACGGAATTTATTTAGTTATGGAAAAAAATATGAAGTGATTTCCAAATGACCCCTTTTGGAGAAATTCCGAAGGAAACACAAGAGAAATTTCTGAAGGATTCTCACAAAGCATTCAAAAGGAATTCCTGCAGAAACTACAGGCAGTGCCAGGATTCTTGGAAGAAACAGTGAATGATTTTCTGGAGCTTTTCCAGAAGGAATCCTCATAAGAACTCTTATGGATATCTCTGGAGAAATTCTCGGAAGCAATTTTTGAAAAAAAAAATACTGGAGAAATTCCTGAAGGAATCACTGAAGCAATTTCTGAAGGAACAGAATGTTTGGAGGAATCTCTGAATGAATACCTTAAGAAATGGAAAAATAACAATAAATAATGCGTGCAGGAATTCTTAAAGGTGTTCCTGGAGAATTACAGCAAGATATACATGTATGAACCTCTGAATTAATTCCAGCAAGAGTTTCTGAATGAATTTCTGAAAAAATCCGATTTTCTGAAGAAATCCC
This sequence comes from Aedes albopictus, assembly GCF_035046485.1. Classification (NCBI taxonomy): domain Eukaryota; kingdom Metazoa; phylum Arthropoda; class Insecta; order Diptera; family Culicidae; genus Aedes; species Aedes albopictus. The sequence continues at coordinate 381,990,859 of NC_085137.1, forward strand.
TACAAGAATTACTGCCATAATGTCTGAGGAAATCTCCTAAAGATCTGTGGAAAAGCTTCCGCTGGAATTGCATTTTATAGGTATCTCTGAAGGAATACCCGGAGAAATCCGTGAATTGATCCCGATAAGAATGTTTTGGGTAAATTCTTGGGAATTTTTTGAAATAAAAAAAAACCAAGCAAAGTTCCTGGTACAGTTTCTAAAAAAAAAATCTAATTTATCAAACATTTTCTTGCATGTTTACAAATAGAAGATTCTCGTAAGATTTCATGGAATTGTTCAAGCAAGAATTCCTTTAAAGGTTCCTCTTAGTAGCCCATCAGAAAACATCGCTGTGCAGTACATGCATTTCTTCAAATTCCTCTTCAAATGTTATCAGAAATTACCAGAAGTTTTTCTTTGGGGACTTCTCCGAAAGTTTTTCCACACTTTATTTAAAAAATTCTTGTAGGATTTTTTCCAGAGATTTCACCAAACTTTTTTTTTCAAAAGGTGCAATTCCAGGAGATTTTTTTTTTTCTCAAAGATTCGGAAATTCTTTCAGAAATTTCTACAGAGGTTTCTTCATTTTTTTTTCCAATTTTTAAGAGATTTTCTCGGGCATTTTTTTTGGGATTACCTCTAAAACAAATCACAAGAGATTCTTCTGTAAATTTTACCAGGAATTTCTCCAGTTTGTTCCTTTAGGTAGCCTTCCAGGAATAGCTTTGTTTTTTTTCAGACCTTTCCCAGAGTTTTTTTTAATATTTTTGATTCTCTCAACAATTTCTGCAGAAATTAATTCAAAATTTTTTGCTTACCAATTTTCAAGGAGTTGTAAGATTTTTATTTCTCTGAATGCTTGCGAAGGGTTCTCCAGTTCTTTGATATATTATTTCAAAAAATCCTCCATTTTTTTATTTCACCAGTGGTTCTAGAGTTCGCACAAGTGCAGAATTCCTCCAGGATTTTTTTAGTTCTCTAGGATTTCTTTCAAAAACTCTTTTAGGAAGTTGTTAAGGGATATTTTTTTTGTACAAATCCAATAAGGAATCAAATTATAAGTTTGGCTGAGAATTCTAGGAGTTCTTCTAAGGATTTCTTCATGAAATCCTCCAGGGATGAGGGATTTTTCCAAGAAACCCTCTTATAACTTTTTCTACGGTTTTGCAGACATTTTTTAAAAGGTTTCTTCAGAAATCCTTCTACGAATCTATCCTGGAATCCCTAATGAAATTTTTAGAGCACTGTTTTCCCTGGAATTACTTGCAGAGTTCCTCCAGAAGTCTCGTATAATATTATTTCTGAGAATTAAGGGACGATTGGTGTTTCTTCAGGTATTCGCCTACGTTTTATGCTAGGCATACACCCATAAATCACTTCATATATAACTTCACAATTGCTTCAGGAATGTTTTCCTGGATTTTTTTTTCAGGAGTTTCCAAAGGTATCTCCAAGGTTTTTTTTTTTAATCAAGGCAATCCTGCAATTATATCTTAAAAATTCCTTCATGAATTCCTTGAATAATTTACTAGAAGGGTTTTGTGCAATTTTTGGAAGAACTTTAAAAAAACTCTTAGAGGAATATCTGGAAAAAATATGCAGGGTTAGACATCTCAGGAGATATTTTTGATGAAATCGCATCAGAAATTTCTAAAAATATAATTTGAAAATAAATTTTTGGAAGCAAATCTGGGAAAAAACTTCATGAAAGAACTTTTCAAGAAACCTCTTGTTGAAATTCCTGATAAAATCCCTGAAATTCTGAACAAATCTTTGTAAATAAAATATCTTCTCAAAGGAATCCCAGTAGGAACTCCTGAAGAAATATTCAGTAGAGTATCTGTAGAAATCTGGAAAACTACTTTTGAAAGAGTTTCTGAACTCTCTGGAGAAATCCCAGGGGAACTAGTGAAGGAATCTCAGGAGTAGTTTCTTGAGAACTTTCTAGAGAAATGTCTGGAGAAACTTTTCGGGAAACCATTGGTGAAATATTTATGATTTAATTTATAATTTTTGGTAAAATAAATTAAATAATAATAATAACTAATAAAATTCTAGGAGAATATTCTGGAATTATGCCAAAAATATCTGTAGGAGTACCTGGAGAAATGCATAGATAAGCATCCGCCAAGATCCCTGGAGATTTTTCATAAGAAATCGTAGCAATTCTTAGGGCATATTTTTATAAAATTTCTTAAAGAATCTGTGGTGAAATAATCGGAGTTATACTTAAGGCGAAACTGGAAGCATATCCTCACTTTTTGGTTTTTGATTTTTTATTAAATAACGAAGCAATATTTTCAAAATCGGTTTTCGTGCACATGTAGAGTATGGATCAAGGTATTTTCTGAATTTTTTTTGTAGTGGAAAATGTTTTTCGTTTTTGCAGAAACCATTTTTGAACAAAATTTCACAAAAAAATGGTTTCTGCAAAAATGGAAAACATTTTCCACCTCAAAAAAATTCAGAAGATACCTTGATCCATACTCTACATGTGCACGAAAACCGATTTTGAAAATATTGCTTTGTTATTTAATAAAAAATCAAAAACCGAAAAAATGAGAAAATGCTTCCAGTTTCGCCTTAAAGGGAATGTCAAATAAATTTCTGTGGAAATACATGAAGGAATATTTAGAGGAAATCCGGAAGGAATCCTTCTATGAACTTCTGCAGGAATCTCTGGGCAAAGTATTGTCAGAATCACTGAAAGTAATAATGAAAGATACTCTGGAGGAGTTTCTGCAGGACTTTTTGAACAAAACTCTTAAGAAATACCTGGACGCGAAAATTTTCAAATGAATTACTAGAGTATTTGCTGGACAAATCTCTGGTAGACTGAGACCGTATTCGTGTTCAACATTTTCGAAGGATTCAATGGATTATTATTGGAAGAAATTCAAAGAAGAATTCGACTGATTTATGGAGGAATCACATTCAAATTTTTTAAAGGAATCTTCAATGAAATTTCTATAAGAATCTGTGGAAGATTTTGTGAAGGGATCTTTGGGAGTTTATGGAAGATTTGCTAAGGGAATCTTTGAAGAAATTTCCTGAGGAACCTGTGAGAAAAATAATCGCTGAAAGCATTTCCGAAGAAATTCGTGGATAATTTCCTGAAAGAATTCTCGTATAGATTCCTGAAACATTCTATGCAAGAATTTTCAAGGCAACCCATGTAAGCTTTTCTAGAAGACATTTTGAAGGATCTTCTAACCAAAATTTTAAAGAAAATTCTGAAGCAATGCATGGAAAAAGTTTGAAAAGAAACAAAATGCGTGTACGACTTTCCGAAAGGAATTTCTAACAGATTTTCTAATGGAACCCATGAAGAAATATCGGAAGGAATCTAGGGAAGGTTTTTTTAGTACATTAATGTATGGGATAATCACTGGAAACATTTTGGAGAAAGGATAATCTGCTGTAAGATTTCTCAGAGAAATCTCTAAAGGTAATCCTGGCAGAATTTCTTAAAAATTGTCTGCAAGATTTTCTAAAGGAATCGGTAGAGGAATTTTTGAAGAAAAACATGTAGGATTTTTAAATGAATTTCTTAAGATATCCATGCAGCAGTTTGAAATGCATTCTTCGATAATTTTCTGGAGAAATATGTCATAGAGTTTTTGAAGGAACTCCTAAACGGTTTCTTAATTTTTGCAGCAAACCATGCAATATTTTATAAAATTATCTTTTTGAAAATTTCGGAGGCATAACGAGGGAAATATCTGAATCAATCTCTGTAAGAAACTAAAAAATTCTCTACAGAACTTTTTTTTAACTCGTAAGTGAATGCGACTGAAATCATTTTCATGACGACGTATCAAATTTGTGGGATGGGAGGGGGGGGGGTGGTGTTGGTAGGTTGAGGAGGGGCTATTCTAAAAACGTTGGGGCTATTCTAAAAACCAGCTCCAATTTACCATGACAGAACTGGTTCTGCTATTTTCTGGCATGACGTTACAACCTTGTTCTCAGAGACTATTTCATTGATAACAAATGATCAAAAGTACAATAATACAAAACAAAATTAGGAGAAGTTCATACTGCAGAAATAAAGAAGGCTTAACAGAAGACCTAGGATTGATGTCATGATCTTTTACTTCATATGCATGAGCAGCATTCATTGGAAATGCTAGAAACGTAGGGTAAATTGCCAATTGTTGCACACCTTAAAAACTCGCCAATTGTTGCACACTCCATGCTTTTTTTATGAAATTGAAAAACCACGTTATTTCAATGAAACGTCCTAAAATGGTCAAGTTACGGTTGATGTCAAAAGGTTTCTGGGGTTTCAGGGGTCTCCAAGATGTATGAGGGGGGCTTCTAGGGGCGTTTCTGCGACATTTCAAGGGATTATAAGGAGGTTTCACATGCGTTTCAGCGGTTTCAGGGGTTTCAGTGGATTCTAGAATGTTTCAGGGGCGTTACATGGAGTTCATGGGGGTTTAGGGTGGGTTCGGAGACATTTCAAAAGCTTTGGTGGTGTTCCTGCGGGTTTCAGAGATGTTAAAGAGGCATTACAAAGGCGTTTTCAGGAGTTTCCGAGGGTTACTGTGGGTTCCAGAGGGTGACGCACCTGATAAGACCCTCCGAAACCCCCGAAAACGCATCTAAAGCTTTTTGATATACTTCAAATATACCCCTAAAACTCCCTCGGACCCCATGTAACGCATCTGAAACCTTTCGAAACCCCCGAAGACGTTTCTGTAATGCCTCGGTAACGTTTCGGAAACCTACCGAAAATTCTCATAAAGCTTCTTGAAATGCCTCCGAATTACCCCTAAAACCCTCTCGGACCCCATATAAAGCACTTAAAACTTCCGGAAACCACGAAAACGCTTAGAGGACGCGTCTTAAACGTCTCGGGAATCCGTCGAAAATCTTCTGAAACTTGTAACATGTAACGCGGGTTTTAGCTCTGAAACCCTCCAAAACTTCTATGTAACGCCTCTGTAACGTCCCTGAAACCCGCCGAAAATCCTCTGAAACATCCTGAAATGCCCCCGAAAGGCCCCTGAAACATCCAGTGTAACTTCTTGAAACTCCCTTAGAAGCCCCCCTGAAACCCCTGAAACCTTTTCACATCTACCGTGATGTCACTTTTTACGCGGTTTTCTTTTGATAATGCGAATTTTAACAACATTTTTAAAAATGACGTGGTTTTTATACGCGGTACCGTCGTAAAATAAAAACTTCAGCGTGTTTTACATAATATCAAGTCTAAAATAAGGCAATTTTGCCAGTCCATTCCTGTTCGTGCATTCAGTGACACCGAATCTGTAATGAAGAAACTAAACGCATTAATTTTGCCGTCAATTTGTTTCAAGCAGCACGAATTGTCCAATTGGTGACTGATTCCTGGAACCCACACCAATAACGCCCATCACATCCGATGAGACAAGTGCGAATTTCCCGAAATCTACACCGAGAGCCTGTCATTGAGGCATCATTTTCCCGGCACCAAAACGGGGAACTAACTCGCCGCCACGCCACGGTCGTAAAAAGTAAGCCGAGTGCTTGTAAAGACACTTCTGAAACCAGTTCAGTCCACTATGAATGCGGTCCAGCTCGTCGTCGTCGTCGGCACAGTAATACGCTTCTGGACGTACGACATTGAGGATCGGATTGAATCCCCCCAGCATCCCTCCGTTTATCTCCGCATTGTCGGTGGCACAGTACGATGATGATGATGATGTGAGACGCGTAATAAAGTGAAATTCCAGCAACCGGGCTGGAGCCGGTCCGTCTTGTGTCGTTCGATCGTGGTCAATCGCTTCAAGTAGGCAGGCACTAGGTACCCTGTGTCTACTTGTGCTGTGACGGTGTGGGTTACAATATGCAGTGCCTGTTGTCGGTGCTACTTACTAGCTAGCCTAGCCTGGTGGAGATGACTTGAATGGGAACGGCAGTCCGGCGTTGCGTTTTGGTTGTTGTGGAAACATGCCGGTCCAGTATCAACGTCATCATCACCATCGGTTGTCGTCAGCCAGAGCGTTTGGAATGAATTGGACGAAACGATGATTGGAAGTGGTCTAGAGATTCCGAGTTGATGAAATCATCACAGATGGATGTTCACGTTTCGATTTGGCGAATTGAGATAAGGACTTACGTTTCGGTCTTTCCCTGAAGAGAAGACCGAAACTTTATCGTTCACATTCTTCTAATGTTTATTCCAATATTCACCTAGAGAACTATGACATTGAGACATAACTGTAAAACCTACAAAAATAACCAAAAATTCCAGGAATTATAATAACACGTGTCACGACATTGTCGTAATGGATATGCCTCGCCACCAGCATTCGCACCACAGTTATGAATATTTTCCAAGGTTCATTTTTTTTACCACGCCACTGCTTCAGCCGCCCGGAATTTCGGTTCCTTTGCGTGTGCAACCACATCTGCCGTCATATTTCTAATGGCCATCATCATAATCAGTGCGCACGAGTTCCCTTCCTCGCTACCTACATAGCAGCCAGCCTGGCGTTGTGGCGTACGACTGCAATGACGGCAAAAAATGGCTGCTATTTGTCACATGCCAAGGAAGTTAAGAAAAAAAAAACTTTTCTCGTTCACAGATGGCTCTCCTTCGCACTCTCGGATATCTGGGGACCGGACGAGCAGCGAAAAGAACAATTTCCGTAACACGGTTGTGCGGTGAAGGAGGTACTACACTGGCACTGTGGTTTATGGGTTGAGCAACTTTTGAACTGTGCCGTTGCTCGTCATCGTTGTTCCTCTGTCTAAATTATAGAGAGCACATAAAGAAGGAAAACTAGGAAGAAACAACATCGAAACAAGCTTACCGAACCGGCGAACGGCGACCCCTCTCGCCTCGGAAAGTTCGGTGTTGTACCTAACTACCCCTACTACTAGAACCAAGTTGTAGTAAAGAGCAGGGAAATGGAAAAGTTCTTGCTTTTTGTTTTTCGGATTTTGTTCTCTTGTGCTGTTTGCGGAAACTGAGTAAAAAAAAACTTTTTGCGGAGACACAAATCAGCTGGGACAACTCGCTGGTGTCTTTGGTGCTGCCCGGTTCAACGGAGACCGGGGAACGAGGGGACTCGAAAGTTTTGGTTTTGGTTAGGGAACGAAAATTACATACCGCAAATCTAATGAAAGATGAAAGCCGGAAAAGCTTAACTCGATTCATGCATATGGTTCTGGGGCAGCAGCGGTTTCTAAGCTGGAGTTGATGGCCCACGTTAATTTTCTTTAAACGGTTGTGACGTTCCTTACGAAATTAAGACTGAATCTCGCTGTATTGTTCTTCTGTCTTTGACGTATGGGAAACATCATTGTTGCGCGTTACAAGAGTTAAAAAAACGAAAATAGACCGTCCGTAATTACTAAAGCCTGTATCCGCAATAATCGGGACACAGAAGTACGGTTGTAGCTTTGTAATAAATCAGTAAAATTGGCCAAATAATTGACTGAGATTTCTTTGGTGTATGTTTATTATTTGTGCCAAATTTCATAAAAATCGATGCATTACTTTTAACTGTGGATAAAAAACAAACAGATGTGGTTTTAAGCATTTTGTACAATCAACACCAGTTTTTATTCACATAATAGATGGTTCTTTTACGCTACAGTTCAAAGTTCTGTGATGATAATTATGAAATTTCGTTAGCAGTTATGAAACTTATGGAGACACTTTCTTGCAAAATTTCATCAACTTTGATCAATTGGTTTGAAAGCTACTGGTGTTGATAAAGGTAAGTGTTGGTGAAAATTTTTCGTGTTTTTCATGTGCGATGTTTGCCTATTCATAACTTTTGAATTTCTCTGCCAATTTTCATGAAAATTTCGCAGATGATAGTTGATTATGTGTATATTATGCCGGCAAAATTTGATGATTATTGGTATAGTACTTTCAATAGTACAATTAATACAATAGAGGGTGCTGACTAATTGCTGTCTGAGGGGCTAAAATCACGTTCCGTCTCAATACATGTTTTAACTATAAAATTGTTGATCGATTGCATCGTTTTTTTGAAATTTTGCCTATGCAATAAATGTAGATTAAGAGGTTTGTGTTCAAAATTTCAGCCATTTACTTTGCCAAATTCAAAAGTTACAGCGCTGACAAGTAAAACTAGGCGCTGTACAAAATTCAATGGCGCACATTCTACTCTTTCATTGCTACAACAAAAAGTACTGCACCGATCCACATGAAATTGTGTAGGTGAAATGAACACGTCTTAAGATGTTATTAGGCCAAATTTGAACCATTTTAATGTGTCTATGACAGAGTTACAGCTGTATTTCTGTGTCCCGATTATTGCGGATGCAAGCTATACTCCAGTATCACCAAAGGGCCTGTCCATAAACTACGTAGACTTCTAGGGGGGGTGAGGGGGTTGGTTCTGGCTAAAGTCTACTCCCCATCAAAATTTCGAAAATTTTGTATGGACAAAAGTCTACGAGCGGGGGAGGGGGGTCTGAGATGGCCCAAAAAAAGTCTACGCTGTTTATGAACAGCACCAAACCAGCAACGCTCACACAAGGAACCAATGAGATAGCTGCTTGAGACCAACAGGCATCTTAAGTGTCGGCCTGTTGAGTCCTCTGCGCTTGCACAGTGTCATGCGAATGTCGGAGTGTTGTTGGAAAATGTTTATTTTTGGCCTAGGGGTTCACTCATTGGTGCGTGGATGCTAGACGTAAAGAGATAGATTGTGTGAAGAGTACTGTGCAGCAGTACAGTTCGCTTGCTTGAATAATTTGTATATTATCATATAAGACAGATTTACACTGTGCTGTGAAAGTTGGAAGGAAGGGGAACTGCCTTTTTTCAATCCGTTTTTAGTTCGGCCATACCGATGACCATACGTTTTTCAGCAGTGCTGAAAATGTCATTCCGACATATTTACATTCATACAAGACTTGTTATATCCTAGGTGTTATTTATATATCGAGGTATGATAGTATTTGAAAATAATATCTTAATATGTTATTAATTTGGGTACCGTTCGAAATTGGGTACATCTCCGTAATTTCTGGTTATTACAAATTCATTTACTGTGTTAGAGTGCAGTCAAATTCCATAACTTTCATATACGAAAAAAATCGTCGAAGTTCTTTGGCAGTATATAAACTTACAAAAGGCGTGTCATTTTATACAGAATTCTGACGCTAGATTGTACTAGTTCAAAGGTAAGATATATAGATCAGGCTCCTCAATTCTTAAAAAAAAACATGGTGTCTTCGATAAAGTTGTTCATTTAATCTCATAAATGAGCTCCTAATGACTGAGGACTGAATGAAAAAGTCTTGACTGTATGCCTAGCAAATATTCATGAAGAGCTCCATTCCAACTTTTTTTTGTGAAATTCGTAAAAATATTATATGTCTGAATTCCCAGATATGCATTTGGCATATTTTTTTTATTACTTTTTTCAAATACGTACGGTAAAATTCATGAAAGAAAATTTTTCGGAACTCCTTAAATGTTTGCTAGCAAAAATCCTGCAGAACTCCAATTTCTACCTCAATTTTTTATGGGATATCCAGGATATTTTTCCCGTCCTTTGAAATTTTGCTAAAGTTCTTTATGAGTATTACAGAAATTCAAAAATGTAGATATACTACAAAGATGAACAAACGAAATTTCTTCACGAATTATTTAATGATTGCATCACAATATATTCGCGAAGTATGACTAGATTTTTCATAATTTTTCACTAATATTTTCAAAACATAAATTCGAGAGGCTTAAGAAATTGTTGGTTTTTTTTAGAATAACCTGATTATTACTTTTTTAGAATTCACAAAGAATCTCCCTGATGACCAGGATGACCAGTAGAATAATATCTTAAATTAGTACAAGGCTTTCAAGGAATTCAGGCAAAATAATTACCATTGAAATGGGCAATGATCAAAATTTCATTGCATTCGGTTCATTGAATCAAGTTAGCACAAAGTTAGCTCTCGGATAATTATACCTTTTTATAGGATCTTTATAACTTCGTGTAGAATGACCCGATCTTTTCCAAATTTTGACCACTGATACACAACTAAAGCATTGTCCAGTTAGAATCCGGACGCAAAGGATAATTTATTGTGACGCACTCAATGATCATAATCATATTTTTTTTACAGCAGTCTGATCATAAACAAGTCCTCTATTGATGGTGAAATTTTCATCGATTTTCTTGCTACGAGTGAAAAGTTATTTCCGATTGAAGACAAGTGAAGGAAAAAAATCTTGCACAAACACGCTGAAAATTAAGCGTGGTCAGGTACGACAGTCGCGAAAAATGTTAATGTCTCCATAACCATTATGTGTGATGTGCACAGATGTTGTTAACCATGCCATGAGGAAGTGCCCAAGGAAGATTGAAGTTTATGTTCATGGATAAATCTGCTTGGAATTCCAAGATTTGCTAGGAAGTTCGAGCTCTGGACATCGTTTTCTCACATCACGATTTTGACACCCAATGTGTACAAAGATGATAACCTCAAGAATCGCGTGCTGCTTTTCAAAAATGCACACAAGGGATCTGCAGAAGTTTGAGCTAATTTGGTGAGCTATCACGACAGCCTGAGATGTGTAGTGGTGTCATCACTGTTGGATAGTGTTTATTAACAAAAAAAACACTCAAATTTCGCTTCTTTGGAATTCACTGAATAGCCCTTAATTTCGCAAGAAGAGAAATATTTGGCAACGTTTCTTTGGAATCCTAATCAGATTGGTAGAGGGCCTCAGGACACTACAGAGATGACCTGATTGTTAAACAAATCCGCCGCAGGGGTTGATGTTAAAATTTACTACCATTGTGCAGATTTTTAAGGAAGTGATCACGGAAAAAATGAGAAAGTGTATTAAAAATTAAATTAAATAATTTTAATGATATTTTTCCATGAAACTACAGTAAATTATCTTTGTTTTGAGGGCTTCACCTTTTCTGTTTGTTATTCCACCTCTGAGATATAAGTGATTATCTGCGTCCGGATTCTAACTGGACAATGCTTTAGTTGATGAGCTTACAGTAAAAATTTGAAAATATTTGATGCCCTTTTCGAAAAGTTACAGCGAGTTGAACATTTTTTGAAAAGTGAAAATTTTACCTGTCCCAGTTATTTTGAGTATCCCCTGTATGTGTGTATGTATGTTTGTATGTCTGTGCACAAAAAAGTTCACTCATTTCTAAGGCTGTTCCCAGTGGTTGTTTTCACGGATTATAGCTCTAACCGAACCGAATTTTTACCGCATTGTTTGCTATTGAAAATTGTGTGGATCGGTCTAGGCATTCCGGAGTTATGGCCTTTTCAGTGATCCAGACCGGTGTACTGGTCATACATAAAACTGAACCAAATTCTATCATGCGACACATCAAATTGCGCTGAATTTTGTAAACTTTAGCATAATTGCCGAATTGTATAGGGATATCATCAATGGAAACCACTAAACCTCGATGTTGAGCAAAAATTTAAGATGGCGACCTAAAATAGAAGATGGCGGCCCACAACAAGAAGAAGCGGAGGACAAACGTCATGAGAACCCGCTTCATAAATAAATGAGAACTTCAAACGCACAAATCTCAAGAAGCAAGCTAAAAACAACAGTTCATTTGTTTATTTTGTAGGGTATTGGTTCCCTTATTAAGCATGTGGCTCCCATTTTCATCCTACAAAAAACAAAGGATTGCAGCGCTGTTTGTTTTGTTTCTTATTTTTGTATTTTTTGTTAGAAGTGAGCACCCATGAAAACAAAAAGAACGGAATCAATCGGTGCCGTAATCGCTTGTTTTCGAATAGGATGAGAATGGGAGCGTGAGATTACTGATGGTACACATACCCTACATGCTCACTTGTAATAAGCTTAAAATAAGAAGATTATGTCCCAAGTCACAATTCCATTGCTGATTGGTTTTGTTTGATTTTTATTAGGGTTTTATTACAGCAACAATTAAAACTCGCAGTCTTATGACTACTTTTATGTAAACCATTGATGGAATGTTTTATAGTACACTTGAAGATATTCATAAAGCCAGATTTTAAGAATAAACAAAACTCTCCGATATGTAAACCTTCTGGCATTCATTATTACCACAAAAAAACTGTTCAAACTCTCAACAGATGGCGGTCCGTTCGATTAGCAACGACATCTGTTGGTGGAAAAGCAGAAACTTTGATACTGCCAGGTTTATTGCGGTCATCATAAAAGTAAACTTGCTTTCGTTTTATTTTCGCTAATTATGGTCGTCGTCATATTGAAGAATTAGCTGACATGAATATAAAATAGTAAATTTTGCTCAAATAAACAAATAATTGGTAGTTTGCCACCATTTCCATTACATGCCCACATAAATAAACTCTCTCATCTGAGTTTTATTGTGACTCGAGTTAGTTTTACAAAATTAACAAATTGATTTATCTCATTCCAAGATGATAATAAGTATTCAATAGTTTCGGAGCACCTTAATTTTATGTTTCTGTAACCGCAATATTCACGGTAAAGTTGAATGCGCAAAAGCCAACCAACACAGTAACTACTAAAATGTTACTTTGAAATGATCGCTTTTTACTTACGAATGAGGATACACTGAACTTTTCGTGCCATCGAAGAAGCTTCTCTGCAGCTTCAGCTGTCATAGTTTTTGTTAAAAAAAACAACAATAATCATATAACCTCTTTTCGAGAATGGAAAATTTTTCAACTAGATTTTAAAACAGTTTTATTGCTACTCTTAATGTGGTTGGCGAAACCTCTCCAAGAGTGGTCCACTTAGCCGTAAGATGCCCTTAAAGGGGTTATCAAGAGGTTTTGATGTGTACAGGGTGCGGCAGGAAAAAATGCGAAAAGTTCAAGGCACTATTACACGCTAAATGTGGGATATGTATGACTATTTTTTCATGACAGTGTATCAGTCAATGTCTATATTCTAGCACTGAAAAATAAAAATGAACATATTTGATGTTTAACATGTGATAATGTAGGCCTAATAAGCGGATATCAATAAACTGCGCGCCCAATGGTCATTAAACAAAATGACTATAACAGTAACAAAATTAGCTCAAATTCGATGAACAACCAGACCGCAGTGATCCAGAGCCATGTAGTTTCACATACCAGATGAAATAAGTACATATATTTGATGATATTGTAGAGAAAATCAAAAAATTTGTTTTATCAGATGCGAAATTTAGCGACCTGTGCGATTTTCTGCGGTTTGAAAATTCTGGTTGTCTTCATCTTCAGGCGCCGCCCTGTAAAGGTTAGTGACCAAAATGGGAAATTTTTTAATTAACTTTTAAGAAAACTAGCCTATTATAGATCATGGAACGTTGAAACATAGATTGGTTAATGTCAAATGGACGAAAATGAGGTTTGAAGTTGAAAAACACTTTCGCATTTTTTCCTGCCGCATACTGTAAATCAGTTTTATTGCAAGTTTTATGAAATTGGTCATGAAGATCTCTTACAGAGCCAAACAAAACTTAAAATGTTACTTGGAGTGGACTGGTTTTGTTTACAAAGAGATTTATGCGCTCAAAATCGTGAGTAGGTGCCGAAGTCGGCCATTGTGGTGGCCTTTTTTTGATTTTAACAAGTCTGTCCTTAAGGAGTCTTAGGCTCTTAAACCTTGCAATATGGGTATATTTGGTTGGGGGGGTTCAAGATGGGTCGCGGGGCAAGATGGGTGAGTGCCATTTTCGGGCGCATTACTCATGTTTTGATTATGTTAATAATTTTGTTAGATAACCAGCATGAATATACAAAAGTTTGGGGCTTTGATTGAAAAATTATTCACTCTCATTGGAAATAAAAAATAAAATGGTTTTTAGCCATTTTTCTTATGCGATACATTCCATATAATCTCCATATAAACGGCCGCGGGGCAAGATGGGTCACCTTCAATTTTGAACGTATTTTTGGAGCATTCAAAAGTAATTTATTTTTTATAACAAGACTATCTCATAAATGACTTCAATCAAGCGGAATGAACGCTGAAAATTATAACATAAAATTATGATAATTTTTTAGTGAAAACATCGGTTTTTAGGTCGCCTTAGTACCACTCAAATCGTAAAGTTTTTTATATTACAAATAAATTTATAAAATGTTTACTAGTAGCATCTATTTACTCAGTATGAATATGGAGCATATATGAATGCGGAATAAATCTTATATTTTGACGTTTTTCGATGAGAAAATGTGAATTACTTAAAAGGTGACCCATCTTGCCCCGCCCCACCCTATGTAGAAGTCGTCCAGAGTCCAGAAATGGAGACTAGAATATCCAAGATGGCGGCCCAAAACCCAAGATGACGATTCAAACTTCAAGATGGCAGCTGTTTTTACGAGTTTTAGGTTCTTAAACCATGCAATATGGTTGGGTATATGTTCGTAGTGCAAAAATAGAGATCAATACATACAACATGATTTCTCAAAATTCAAGATGGCGGTTGTTTTAAGGAGTTCAAGTCTTTTAAGCCATGTGTTTTTTTTAAATATGGTTCAGAGTTCATAAATGCTGATTGAAATTTTCAAGATGGCGGTTCGTAGCCTCCAAACGCGGTTATAGCCTCCAAAACCATGCAATATGGTTATCTTTGGTAAGAGGAAGATGTTCGAAGTTCAAAAATAATTACCAGATGATGGCGGCTTAAAAGGCAAGATAACGGCCTACAATTCGAGATAGAAGCTAACCTAAGGAATTTTAGGTTCTAAGACCATGCAATATGGGTCTATTTGGCATGGGGACCAAAATGTCCAAGAAGGCGGCCCAAAATTCAAGATGACAGCTGTTCTAAGGAGTTTGGGCTCTGAAACCATGCAGAATAGGGATAATTTGGTTTGTTTTGATGAAAAATGACGACTATAATATCCAAGATGGGGGCCTTAACATTCAAGATGGCGACTGTTTCAAGAAGTTTTAGGCGCAGTATAGGGATAATTTGGTATAGGGAAAACGTATTGAGTCCAAAAATGGCAACCAGAGTATCCAAGATGGTGGCCAAAATAGGCAAAATGGTGGCTGTTTTGAGCAATTTTAGGCTCTAAAGCCATGTAATATGGGTACTGTTGAGAACCACTGAACAATCTCTCAACTCTCGCCGCTCTGCTTGCTCGCCGATAGCATTTAAATATGAGATCGGTTGATGCACAAAAGCAGAGATTAGATTTAGAAGCTTTGTAAACGTCATTGTATATACGTGTAGCGTAAATGTAATGTAGTGTTCATGTTCAATAAAGTTACGTTTTTAATGTGTTCTTGTTTACACCTGGAGTATCATTCCACTATCAAGTGTCTCGGCCACCCAGAACTCCAGGATGTAACAGGTGCACAGTAATGTTCTGATTTAACCCTTCGCAGACAACACACGATCGCATATGATGTTGAATAGGATGCTAAAGTGGAGGTGATATGCGTACACTTTACACGCGGTTAAGGTGTCATGATACATCACCAAGCTCTCATACGAATCATTGACTTTTTGCTTTTCAATGATTGTTTGCGTCGCGTTTTTGAAGTAATAAAAAACTGTCAATCTTGCAGCCACGCAACAGAAAAAGTATCATCGCAATCAATACCAGTGAGCAAATAGGATGATACTTTTTCATACGACTATTCGCTTCAGTGGCCGAGAATTACTACTTTGAAATTTCGAGCCACAACATGGCTGCCGATGCTGATGATGCCGTAAAAAGCCTTAAATGGAAGCATGTACGCATATGGCCTCCACTTCAGCATCCTATTCTACATCATATACGACTTCGTGTTGACTGAGTTATGTGACCGACAGGGTATGCATTTAAAAAAAGCACGGTGTAGAAAAAAGCAAAAAGTTTGTCGGACACATAACGGTCAAACATTGTTTTTGCACGACAGACTTTAAATTTTTAAATAATTTTCTAACATTTGAAGACACCTCTCCCTACTGCCTACTCCCTAAGATGAACACTCAAAGCGCGATTTACAGCACCAAAAGTATTGAAAACGCGCAGAGATGTTGTACAACGTTCAAAAACATTTTTGAAAAGTTCGAAAGTTATGATAAGAAAAAGATGTTAGCTCAAAATTCAAGATAGCGGTGCACACACTACTTCAGAAAATAAAACGAAAGTCGTGAACTTCTGTCAACGATGCAAAATTCAGCGCTAATTTCGAACCCGTGTTTTAAAAAAATTAAAGTAGAACAGTTTTTGAGTTTTAGCTCAATATCGAGTTTTATAACTTTTTAAAATATGGAATTTAATAAAATTCAAATATCTTGCGTTTTGTTCAACCAATTTTAAATCTTTTTCCCTAAATAAAAAGCTGAATATAATACCATCCGATCATCTGAATGCAGGTTTTGCGTCAGATTGATGAAATTCAAGATATTGGCGAGTTTTGGGAACGATCTCCTCAAATTTTAGGAAAATTTTCAAAAATTTATGAGGAAATGTATTTTTTTTTTTTCAATTAGAAAAACACAATTTAAAAATTCTTTCTCAACGTGTTTTTGGCATATCAAATGTAGGCGAGATACAGTAAAAAATTCAGCTCAACCGGAGCATTGACTACGGAGAGTGAGATGTGTGCTTAAAAATAGAACAAAAATCGATTTCAAATCATCAACCTTGTATGGAAAGTCGAAAAAATTCCGCTCTACTGGATTTGTTTTTTCCTTCGCGTTTTCGAACTCAGGGCATGATTCTACACCAACAACGATCATCAGCTTACCGAGTTCAAAAATGTTGTAAACTAGTGTAATTATAACTAATCAAATATATCCATATTGCGTGGATTTGATAAACAACTGCCCTCTTTTTTTTGTTAAAGTCGATAAAGGTGGACTGTATAAAATACTGAACGGGTGCAGGTCGAATAGACAGAAAAACACATACGATTCAATTACTGTTCAAAGCCACCATGAGGGTAATCTAAACAAATTATGTTAATAACAAGTAATGTTCGCTCAGCTTATAACACGTTATGTACTCTGTTTAATTCACTGAGAAACCAATCGATTTGGATCTTTCAAATATACAGATGCAGCATAATAGCTTAACAATTTACCGTACGAATCAGTGAAATCGAAAAAAAATATCATTCCGCGCGTGGTTTCATATGGACATATTTGAGGTGCCTGTGATAATGTCAAAGAATATCATCGAAAACAGAAGCCAGTTAGGCGACATAATTGCTTGTACCATGAACAGGATTTCTGTCAAATATATAAAAGTGCGATATTTATCATTTCTCGAAGGCCCGAATTGTAGTTTCAAACAAAATAAAAATAAAATCTGCCAACTTATTCAAAATATAAGATTTTATGATTTAAAAAAAATGATTTTTTGACCACCCTATTTTAAAATTGTTCACCCTAATCACGTTTTAAAAAATGGACGGGTCCAAACTAGGGTCTAAATATTTTCGATGAACTACAAAGCAAGCTTCAAACCCACCAAGTATCACGACATTTAGAGATCCTCTCTCTTTGTGTTGTTATCCCAAGTAACATTTTGATGACCATTTAGTCTTGTAGAGGCTTTGAGAACTGTCATAAATCTCAATAACTTTTATTATAGTTTTATGATGGTTCTTAGAACCTTTTCTAGTTTACGTATTTGACTTAAAAATGTTACTTGGGATGAGAATTTGTAACGATAAAATATAATTTCCATTTCAATGTAACGACCGAACATTTAGCAGCTCTGCATGTTGGATTTGACGTAAGAATGGTTCCTTAAGGCAAAACTGGAAACATTTCCTCATTTTTTAGGTTTTTGATTTTTTATTAAATAACGAAGGATTATTTCCAAAATCGGTTTTCGTACACATGTAGAGTATGGATCAAGGTATCTTCTGTTTTTTTTTTTGTGTTGGAAAATGTTTTCCATTTTTGCAAAAAAAACGTTTTTTTTGTGAAATTTCGTTCAAAAATGGTTTTTGCGAATACGAAAACATTTTCCACCATGAAAAAAAATCAGGAGATACCTTGATCCATATTCTTCATGTGTACGAAAACCGATTTTGAAAATATTGCTTCGTTATTTTCTAAAAAATCATAAACCAAAAAGTGAGGAAATGGATCCAGTTTCGCCTTAAGGAGAAACATCAGAGAGTACAGATAAAGCTGCCACAGTGGCCGACTTGGACCCCCACTCACGTTTTCAAGAGCAGCAACGCCCCTCAAAATTCGTAAACAAATGTGCTCGATTTAGAAAAGCTGCTTTTTACGAGTAATCAAAGCCAGGATAAACAAGTGCGGCTTGGTTCATCAGATTTGTGCCTCTAAAGTTTGTATGCAAAATTGCAATGGGATTTCTTGATGTTTCGCCTTAAACATTATGTCAGAAATTCAACCAAATTTTCAATCAATGACACTTTGTTTTTTTTTTACAAAAATCACTTTCCCATCAAAAGCTTGATTTTTTACTTCATTAAGCCAAGTTTAAGCTATATTTGTCAAGTGCCACCTGACTACTGTCTACTTCAAAAGCCCATTCAATCTTCTCACTTCCCTGGTAAAAGTAACACAGCCCAAAAAGCGTTTCGAATCTAACGGAACCGATGCGAATTCGTTCACTCAAAGACCATGATGATGATGATGTTGCTGCTGACGATGACGAGCGGATGAGTTTGGTTTTGTTGCCAAAAAGTTCCTTCACCTTGCTTCACCCATATCATCTTACATTCGTCATGAAGAAGAAGAAGAAACAACAACACCATCCACGAGGAGGTGATGAACGCCCCAGGGGAGGAAGAAACTTGCGGAAATTGAATGTACCAGTTTCAGTTAGTAGATGATAGATGAACCAGAGATATGTATGTTGATTCGGGGTTGATGGAAGTTAGACGTGGTTAGTGGTGGTGTTTCACTTCCCATACTGACGGACGACGGTGAGAAAGATGTGCTGATTTTTGTTTTGTTTCTTGGAATGGATGGATAAATTAATACTTTATCGCGTGACGCGTGACTGACTTATCTCTAAGTGATGTTTTTGGGAGCTTCTCTTTGTCGCAGGGTTATCGCTGATTGCGAGGTTTTTTTTTATCATACCGGAGGTGAATGTGCTTTTCCCGGCTGAGCTGGTTTGTTTCTTTGGAAAGTATTTGTCACGATACGGTTTTATGATGAGATGATGATGATGAGATGAAATTATATGTTTTCATTAGACGTGAATGATCCGCTCATTAATTTTATATTTTCTTTTGTTTTCTTTTCAGGTAAGTTCCGTGCGTTTAATGACCAACGAAGTTTTGCAGTAGTTTCCAGTGGTATAAATAGAATAAGAAAATTGTTGGAATCAATGCCAGATGTAATGAAAGCATCATTTGAGCACTAGCTGTTTTGTTGTTAGAAATACGCTGAATATTTAAAATGTAAATTTTCTCCTACTTCTTGAATTGTGACAGTGCATGCGTTTGTACTGTTTGAGGACTTCCCAATTATTATCAGAAAGTTTTCTTCAATGGTTGACTATTTTGCATTCGCATTTCGTGTGGTAGGCACGATGTCCTTGTAACAAGCTTGCTAAATTCTCGCAGGTTTACTGCATTACCATAGCATAGAGCTGTCATATAATTGACGATATCCTAAAACCCATAGGCTTTCCGTTAGTATCTATGTACTTGCGAAAATAAACATATTCACTTCACCGCGTAAACCGCATAATTTACAAATTACGTAGGCGATAACCTCCCATCGCCACTTAAGAAGTTTACCTTTACCCATCCCCCTTCCTCCCTCAAAAAACCAAGCACAAAAGCCCAACCAGCAACGCCATTCGGACGCGCCTGGTTGGCGTTTGTGTTGCTGCGCTTTCATTGTCACCCATTCTCGTTGTCTCGTAATCGGTCTTGGCTCTCGCCTTTCTTGCTTCCCATGTTCCCATACCTCTGGGGAGGGACTGTCCAAAGTCCGTTCCGAAAGCGAACAAAAGCTGGAACTGGAGTGTGAAAACCAGTTCGGAACAGTGAGCCGAACCCATAAATCACTGCGATGGAATGTGTTATTGAAAATCGTTGCTGGTTGCTGGCTGCTGTTGCAGTTGATGGTGGTGGGCTGGTGATGATAGTGTGGCATTGCTGCAGCCAACAGCCCAAAGATCCCGATTCAGATTACGATGCACCACCATCATCATCGCTGTTGGGTGCTGAGGGAAGTGGAATAAAATGGCAAACTGACCTACCTCAATTGACACAGCATATAGTACAATACTTTTTATTATAGGATTTTGAGTCGAAGCTAATTTTATTCCGGAAATGTATACATATACAACTTGGGCAAAAAAAAAACTACAGTTTTTTGTAATCATAAATTTTGGAAACATGATGATTGTCTGCAGACTATGGGGCTTCAGCTGGTTATGGAGGTTATAGTAAGCCTTATTTTCAGCAGCAAGATGACTTTTTACCTGGTGGATAACATCATTATTGCTCGTCACGACTTCGCTTCTAACATCACTATTGGATTCACACTGTCTACCAGCGATCTTGTACTTAGTCTTGATGGTGAGGACTATGAGACTAATTCTTCCTGTCTCCATTTTGAAAGACATGAATTCCCCTTCCATGGCTTGACTGACTAGTATGACAATATCGATGACGTCCGCAAAATTCAGGAACATGTTTGACCATGTGATGATACCACTTTTTGAATGCTTGCTTTTCAAATGGCCTTTTTAAGAGCAATATTGAACAACAAGTTCGACAGGGCGTCATCCTGCGTCAATCGGTCTAAAACAACGAAGGTTGACGAAATTCGCAACCCGTACACTTATCTCGATCCATCAAGAGTTGCCAATTCAGCCTTATCAGTTTCGTTTGGATACCGTATTCTACCATAACCTGACATGGTTCAATTATTTTCACTGAATCATAAACTGATCTGGATTCAATAAACAAATGGTGGGTTTGTACTCCCGGAATATGTCTAGGATTTGTCGCCGCGTTAACATTTTATTCGTTGAACAAAAAAATTGGCATGGTTTTGTACACCGAATTAAGGAGTATTATTCCTCGGTATCTAGCTGGCAGATAGTTCATCTTCTTCCCACCGAGTATTGCGAAGTATTTCGTGCAGCTGCATCTAAGAGCCGAAAGAGAGATAAAGTTGTTAAAGACGGACCCGGTTAGGGTGGTGCTTCGAATCCAGTTTGACTTTCTATTCTGCATAATTGTAACTTGTTCTGTAGCTTAGTTGGTTAAAGCGCCAGACTAGCGATAACGGAGTCGTGGGTTCGAATCCCACCAAAACAAGTGGTAATTTTTTCACAAATTTATCTCTCAATTTGCCAATTGAACGTACTTTGTTAAAAAATACTTCAAGTTTTTACGTCATTATGTTAAGACATTTAAAAAAATTATGACACCTAAAGTCTTTTCTAGTAAAGTACTTATTTTCTTCCAGGATTTGGAGTTGAAATCACTTTTGTTCGATCAAAGTTTTACAGTTCAGAACAATTGTAAATAGTTTTCTCATAAACAAATTTAGAGAAATCCGCTGTAAGGCGTGGACAAATTCCAACTGAATTTGCATTTGAAACTTCTATCGGAATTCCCTGAGCAATTTTTAACAAATAACTTCCTAGAGGATTTTATAATAAAGCTTGCAAAAAAAAAAACAAATTTGCGAATTTTTCGGTAGATTTTGGGAGAAAGAGGCTCGACGAATAGTATAAGAAAAAGTGATATGTAAATATAACTAGCTCGAAATTTTTAATTTAAATGTTAGA
Source organism: Aedes albopictus (assembly GCF_035046485.1). Lineage (NCBI taxonomy): Eukaryota > Metazoa > Arthropoda > Insecta > Diptera > Culicidae > Aedes > Aedes albopictus. The sequence goes on from NC_085137.1 coordinate 382,012,516, forward strand.
AGAAGAAAAAAATATGGAATATACCTAAGGTACACCGGGGCAAGTTGAAACGGGTGGGGCAAGATGAAACAGCGGGTTAACATGATGTTTTCTAATGATAACAAACAGTTTGATCGTCATAACACATAGTTTTTGATTGAAACCATCTTTTAGCGGAGGATAAATTTCCAAATTGTATTGAAATCTATTTCAAAACTTCGTGTTTCATCTTGCCCCACCCGTTTCAACTTGCCCCGGTGTACCTTATATTTACAGTCATAGCTTGAGAAACATCTGATTAATTTTCATGACAAAGGCTTTTATTCAATCACACCGTCTTCGGCCAGAGGCCGCAGAGACGGAATACTACTAACATTAGACAACAGACAACACGTTTAACACCCAGTGGCCCAGTGGAGAATTTCCCGTTTGACGAAAAGTTTTCCCCGAGTGGAGCGGGAATCGATCCCATACTCTGAGGCTGACGAGACACCTAAACGGCTGACGCCACTAACTACTCGGCCATGAAGCCCAAAGATTGACTGTCTAGATTTCTAGAAATTAAATAGGTGGATACACTTTGACGACTTTTTGTCTGTTCTCTAAAACTACTTCAGTAATGTAATCCGGGGTCAAATTGGTCACTTCAAAACAACTTTTGCAGATAGCATCAGTGTCAATTCAAATATTGCCAAAAGAATTTCTGTAAAACCAGTACCTAGTGGATCTCCATGAAACCATATTACAGAATTTTGTTCAACAAATTTAAACTTTAGGTCAAATAACTCAAAAAATCAAAAAAATTGGAAATGCCACTTTGGGGCGAAATTAATCAGTAGGGTCTTGTACCATTTGGGCAGGTGTACCTATTTTGGGCACTTGCTGCTATAACTAAGTCAATTTCAAACAGATTAATTTGAATTTTTGTATAGAGTTAGGCACGTACAGTATCTAACTCTGTACAAAAATCCAAATCAATCGGTTTGAAATTGACTTAGTAATAGAGGTAAGTGCCCAAAATAGGTACACCTGCCCAAATGGTACAAGACCCTATACAATTAAGCATCGGTTGGAATGGAAAATTTCCTTCTCCGCTTAATTTTGCTCTTCTAAAGCCGAATAGCGCGTTTAAAATCTTACAACTAGCGAATTTATTACTTTAAATGCAAAATAAAATTTTGAAATTTGCCTTTAAACGCCTAAGGGTAGGCAATTTAATTTGAAATTAGTGATGTCTATCACAATAAATGACTATTTCATCATAAAATGAACTTTTTCCCAACTATTTCATGTTCTGATTAGCTACATAACTTCCCAACCAAGGCTCCACAAAAATGTTAAAACAGAGAATTTACGGGAGGTCCTATTAGCAATCGATTGTTTAGTAGCAATGATTTCAGCTAAATGAGAAATACATTGCAAATTCCTAAAAAAAATAAGGCAAAACTAACTTTTTTCTAAAAAAATAAAGGTCTACACTCATCTCTAGACATTTACGACAGATGACGTAAAAAGTTTAAGATCATTACAACGCTTAAGAGTTCCTATTATGGAATTACAATGTAGTACCCGAATGATCAATTTCACCCCGGTTTACGGTATTATTATTAGTCTCGCATAATTTATGTATTTGTTTTTTTTTGTCATCGGCCTTTCACGGTAACTTCTAGCACAATTGATAGAAACTTCTTGATGAAATTTACGAAGGTTTTTTTTTATTGTGGATAATTAAAACGGATTTTTTTTTTAAGTTCTTGTGAAACTGCTCAGAGCATCTTAAGGAGTTCCAAGTGTTTGTATATTTTAAAGTAGTTTTTTCTTTCATGAATATCCCAGACTCTTCAATTTCTAAGAGTTTCCATTTCCATACCAAGATTCAGCTGGCAAATCTTTTCGAAATTTTGGGTAAAATTATAGCCTACAACAATCTTTTAAAAAAAAAAGATTCTGTAATTTCTGTGAACAGTTTTGTTGAAAAAATGACTTAGATTTCACAACAAATACCCCTACCTGCAAACCGTAGCCCAAAAAGATTATAGGTTCCAAATAAAAATCGATATTGAAATAATTTTAGAATAACTTTATCAAAATTTCAAAAAAAAAAAAATGAAAAAAATTGTCGAAAATTGTTTGGAAATATAAAATAATTTGTAATTTAAATTGATTCTGGTATATTAGCAGATGAAATTTGTAAAAAACATATAATAATTTATAGTTGAATTAGAGAATATATTTTTATCTATTACAAAAAACCTTCTAAACATATTCTGAATCAAAATTCAAAGTCTTTTTCCGAGAATGGTTTCTGTCAAACTGACAGACATTATTCCTGAAGATTTCCTTTTAAATTTATGGAGACATTTGGAATAGTTCGTAGAGTTATTTAGAGGGTATTCTCGAAATGTTGACTACCTGATGCCTTACAATAGTTCTTGATAGAAGTTCAGGGAATTGATTCCCCGTTGTGCATTTGGACGAGTCGGACGTGTGCTCCGTATCTCACCACGCGATAGCCTTTAAACAAGTAGAGTTTTTTCCCCCGCAATTGCGGAAGGTTTTTTATATCGTGCGTTCTCCTGCTTGTGCGAAGTGTAGTGTCGCAAGGTGGTATCCAGCGCAACGCGGAAGCGAGGTGCTTGCATCATCGTACATCAAGGTCAAGGAATAATCGCATCCAAAAGTCATCATTATCGCCATCATCAGCCCCTCCGTCAACAAAGAGGACGGCGGCGACGGGTGCGAAGGCAGACGCGACGGACAGCTTTACCATCTGCCTGCCTGATAAATATCTACCTGCTCCGGTCAGATAAGTATCACTCTTTCGATACACTCTTTTGTCTGCCCAATTTGTTTTGATCGCTTTTGTCTATTGTATCCCCAGTCCACATTCGACCACGTGTTTTTTTTTGACACCCATTACAGTGGTTCCCAAACTACTGTATACGGGTAAGGGTGTACAAACTGTAAATAACAGAACATTTTTTTTTTGTTTTTTTTATTAGCTATTTTTTTTTGTCAATACCGTTTTTTTCGCATCCTACAGGGTGCGCTAAAATAATCATAAGAATTGAATTCGTATATTATTAGTACAAGTTTTTTTTTTTTTTTTTGCTTTATTTTTTTTTATATATTATTAACATTGTTTGGTTTACAAACCAAACAGTTGTCGTCCTAAGGAAGAAAGTGCACTGTAAATACTTTAAGGTTTTTTCTCTTCCTCTTTGCACTTTTGAATTATTGTTCATAAATTTGTTTCCACATGGAAGATTCGATTGGAGGCGAAACGCCTCCTAATGATATCATTGCTCGTACGCGGTTTTATCAGCCATCTTCGCCTGGACCTTGGGTTGTCTATTTCCGGCGCAAATGCAAACCATTGAATATGCTTTCGATTTCTCGAGAGCTGACGCGTAAGTATCCTGGGACCGTTGTTCACCAAGTGAAAGCATCCAAGCTGCGTGTTACCGCACCTAGCTACAAAGCAGCAAATGAAATTGCTCAACACGAAGCGTTTACTGTTGAATACGCGGTCTATGTGCCAGCACGAGAAGTGGAGGTGGAGGGGAAGATCCTCGACGAAATGCTGACATGTGAGGACATCAAGACCGGCTTTGGTCGATTCAAAAATAGGTCAATTCCTGATGTGGCTATCCTAGACTGTAAACGCTTATCTAAGGTTTCCATGGAAGGAAATAAAAAGGTGTACTCGCCTTCAGCGTTTTTTCGAGTGACTTTTCCAGGTTCCGTCCTCCCGGAATTTGTTGTAATTGATGGTGGTTTTTACCCAGTGCATCTTTTTAGGCCGAAGGTTTTTAATTGTACCAAATGCAAGCAGTTTGGTCACAGTGATAGCTTTTGCGACAACAAGCCCCGTTGTGGCAAATGCAACCAAGCTCATTTGGAGGACTCTTGCACACAGGAAGCGGAAAAATGTAGCTACTGTGACGGAGATCCACACGACTTGCAAGTTTGCCCGGCTTACAAAAGACGCATTCGAAATGAGAGTCGCTCTATCATAAAGCGCTCCAAACAGACATATGCGGAGATGGTGAAATCTTTTAAAACACCAGATTCCGTGTCTGAATCAGCTGTCCCAGTTGAAAATCCCTATCAGGAGTTGTCTTCCGATGATCAGGACGATGGCGAAACTGATGAGGGTGGATCTCTTTCGGAGGTACACGCACCTGGAAAAAGGAAGTCATCATCTTCCCCGGGATTGCGCCGAAAGGTCTTTTTAAAGTCTTCCCTCAAAAGTTTGCCTAATGTTAAAGGAGACGGGGTAAACTTAAAAACTCCGAAGAATCAGGTTCCTCTAGCTTCAGATCCATGTTGTAGCAAGAACCTGTCACCCCCGTCTCCGCCTGTTAAATACACTTCAAAGAGAAATAATCGACAAGGTAGCAAGAAAAAAGCTACCAAAGTTCCTCGCAGTTCAAGCAAGCCTCCTAGACCCAAGCGAGGACTGTTTACTTTTAGGGTTCTCGTGGATCGCTTATATAATGCCCTCAGCCTTCCAGAAACATTTAGAGGCATTATTGATATGTTTATACCTACAGTAGAAGAATATCTTCGGAATCTGACACAATCATGGCCCCTTCTTGCTGCGATCATATCTTTCGATGGATAATTCATCAAGTGAGGTACAAGATATGATCACTGTGCTGCAGTGGAACTGTCATAGTCTAAAACCTAAATTAGACCTGTCTAAGTTTTTGATTCACAACTCTGATTGTGATATATTTGCCCTTTGTGAAACATGGCTTTCTTCTGAAGATGAACTCAACTTCCACGATTTTAACATTATACGCCAGGATAGAGATGACCATTATGGGGGAGTTCTTTTGGGGATCAAAAAGACTTACTCATTTTATAGAATTCCAATCGCGACTCATCCTGGCGTAGAAATCGTCGCTTGCCAAATAAACGTAAAGGGTAAAGAACTTTGCGTAGCTTCCGTTTACATTCCTCCAAGAATTTCGATTAACCGCCGTCATCTTTGGAATGCGGTTTCTGCACTATCACATCCAGTTTTAATTCTGGGTGATATGAACGCGCATGGTACAGGGTGGGGCGAACCATATGACGATAATAGAGCGGCCATTTTCTATGATTTGTGCGACGATTTCAATTTGAACATTTTAAATACAGGTGAAGTGACACGTATTGCATCTGACGGCAAAGAAAGTCGTCTCGACCTATCACTGGGGTCAAGTTCACTATCATTCGATTGCTTGTGGAAGGTAATCGAGGATCCTCATGGTAGTGATCACTTACCCATTATAACCACCATAAAGCATAATAGTGAAAGGTCAGACCATCCAATTCAGGTTCCTTTTGACCTCACAAGGAATATCGATTGGCAAAAGTATGCAGAAGCGGTATCTTTTGGCATCGAATCATTCAATCCCCTCCCACCTTTGGATGAGTATCGATTCCTGTCTGAACTGATATATAAGAGTGCATTAGAATCACAAAAACGACGTGTTCCAAGTGCAACCTTCAAAAGAAGACCAGCCACACTAGGCTGGGATGATGATTGCACCCAGTTGTATCTTAAAAAATCTGATGCTTTCAAAACTTTTCGTAGGCACGGTACCTCAGATCTTTATCAAGAGTACGCAAAGCTCGAAAGACAGCTGAGAAACCTGCTGAAAGCGAAGAAGCGTAGTTATTGGCGACACTTCATTGAGGGTCTCTCAAGAGAAACTTCAATGACAACGCTTTGGAGAGTGGCTCGCAACATGCGAAACCGCTCTTCTTCTAATGAGAGTGACGAATACTCCAACCGTTGGATATTCAGCTTCGCGAAAAAGGTCTGCCCAGACTCAGTCCCAGCACAACCGATTTCTTGGGAAACATCCTCAGGAGACGGTCCTCTGGACAGACCCTTCACTATGCTGGAACTTTCTATGGCTCTTCTTTCATCAAACAATTCCGCTCCGGGAAGCGATATGACCAAGTTCAATCTTCTAAAGAATCTCCCAGATATCGCGAAAAGACGATTACTGGACCTGTTCAACTCATTCATGGAGAACAACATCATTCCGCATGAATGGAGACAGGTCAAAGTAATAGCTATTCAAAAGCCTGGTAAACTAGCGTCTGATCATAATTCATACCGCCCAATTGCTATGTTATCATGTTTAAGGAAATTGTTGGAAAAAATGATCCTATCACGACTCGATCATTGGGTCGAATCGAAAAACTTGCTTTCAAATACACAGTTCGGGTTTCGCAAGGGCAAAGGAACAAACGATTGTCTAGCGTTGCTTTCAACAGATATTCAACTGGCCTTTGCGGAAAAGGAGCAACTGGCTTCAGTTTTCTTGGATATTAAGGGCGCCTTTGATTCCGTTTCCATAGGAATATTGTCAGAAAAACTGCACAATAGTGGACTTCCAGGAATTTTAAATAATTTCTTGTATAATTTGTTGTCAGAAAAACATATGAGTTTCAATCTCGGACAACTGACAACTTCCAGAATAAGTTACATGGGCCTACCCCAAGGCTCATGTTTAAGTCCCTTGCTTTATAATTTTTACGTGAAAGACATTGATAGTTGCTTGGAAGGACAATGCACGCTAAGACAACTTGCAGATGATGCTGTGGTTTCTCTAAAAGGCCCACATGCAGAAATGTTGCAAAGACCATTGCAAAATTCTCTAAATAATCTGTCAATCTGGGCAAGAGATTTAGGGATCGAGTTTGCTCCGCAAAAAACTCAATTGGTTGTGTTTTCTAGAAAGCGGAACCCAGCCCAACTGAAACTCAATCTTTTGGGAATAGAAATCGACCAGTCTTTGACTTCGAAATACCTTGGGGTCTGGTTTGATTCAAAAGGCACTTGGGGTACCCAAATCAAGTATTTGGTGCAAAAATGTCAACAAAGGATCAATTTTCTACGCACAATTACCGGAACATGGTGGGGTGCTCACCCGGAAGACCTCATAAAACTTTACAAAACGACTATTCTCTCTGTTATTGAGTATGGCTCTTTCTGCTTCCACTCAGCAGCAAACTGCCACCTAATAAAGTTGGAACGAATTCAATACCGTTGTTTGCGTATTGCTCTCGGCTGTATGCACTCAACGCATAATGCGAGCCTTGAGGTCCTGGCAGGGGTGAAACCTCTCCAGAACCGATTCTGGGAGCTCTCGCTAAGGTTACTTATCAAGTGTGGAGTGAGCAACACACTTGTCATTGAAAATTTCGAAGAAATGCTCAGTCTGAACACTCAATCAAAATTCATGAGAATCTATCTGTTCTACATGTCATCTGATATAAGCCTACCAAGTTATAATCCTCCCCGTGTACACTTCACTAATGACAGTTCCTCTGTTAAATACGATCTGTCCATGAAACAAGCTATTCATGGAATACCAGATCAACTTCGATGTATATCTATTCCTCGCATTTTTAACGAAAAGTACCAAAATGTCAATTCCTGTAAGAGATTCTTCACTGATGGGTCTCGCATAAATGGATCCACTGGTTTCGGTGTTTTCAATGAAAATTTCACCGCCTTCCGCAAACTTCAGGAACCTTGTTCGGTTTATGTTGCTGAGCTGGCAGCAATCAACTTCGCTTTGGGGATGATTTCCAACATGCCCGTAGACCATTTCTTCATCTTCTCGGATAGCCTTAGTTCGATTGAGGCACTCCGGTCGATGAAACCTGTAAAACATTCATCTTACTTTCTTACAAAAATAAGGGAGCAGATGGGTGCACTGGTCGAAAGATCATACAAGATTACCTTTGTATGGGTCCCCTCACATTGCTCAATTTATGGCAATGAGAAAGCGGACTCTCTCGCAAAGGTGGGCGCACAGGAAGGTGAGATCTATGATAGAAGAATTTCACATGATGAATTTTTCCATTTTGTTCGCCAGAGTTCTCTTCAAAGTTGGCAAAATGATTGGCGAGATGGCCAGCTGGGACGGTGGTTACATTCCATTATTCCTAATGTTTCTTTGCGAGTGTGGTGGTATGGTCTGGATGTAAGTCGCAATTTCATTCGCGTGATGTCAAGACTTATGTCCAACCATTACTCGCTAGACGCGCATTTACACAGGATTAACCTCGCGTTGAGCAATGTTTGTACTAAGTGCGGTTCCGGTTATGATGACATCGACCACGTAGTTTGGCAATGCCCGGATAATGACGCCTCCAGAGCGCTACTTTTGGATACCCTTGAGGCCCGAGGTAGACAACCCTTTGTTCTTGTGAGAGATGTGTTGGGGACCCGCGATGTCACATACATGGGATGTATTTTCGACTTTCTTCGCTCTGCTGGTATAAAAGTTTAATTTGCTTGTGTTTTCTTCTCCAGTTTTTTTTTTCTCTGTTTTGTCCTCTTTGTGTTACCAAGCTGCTCCTGGCCATCCGGAAGACCAAGTCCCACAACAAGTTGGTACCAACACCACAAGGCACCGAATACGCTAGCAAGATGCGATTCACCCCCGGATGAGCAGCAGTGAAACCTTTGGCCCAATCCTTACCCTGTCCATCCCTCAAAATGTGACCTTCTAACCTCGAGCTGCCACGAGTACTCTGGCTTCCACCCATTACTAACAGATATCATTAAAAAGTTATTACTCTGTATAATGTATACTATTAAGTACAAAGAAAGATCCTCGGCTCCGTAAAGCGTTATACGCGATTGAGCCCCAAATAAACGAACTAGATAAAAAAAAAAAAAAAAAAGTTCAGGGAATTATTCAGGGACAAAAGTCCGACGGGATTTCCAGCATGACTCATAGAGACCCCCTGACGTCTCTTCCAGAAGCATCAACACGCTATGTAGGAAAACTTTTAGCCGACTTCAGCAAGCCTTCAAGAAAAGAGAAACTTTGTAGGAATTTTCAATGCTATGGCTGAAATAATTACAGGTATAATTTCAAGCAAACGTGCTGGAAGAATTTTTGTGGACTTTTGATTGAAAAACCAGATTTTTTTTTTGAAACTCCTAACTTTCTTAGAAGAATTTCTGATTGTAGAAATACTTTATTTTCTAGATATGTAAAAGATTTTTTCTAGGTATTAGGGATTTTGATGAACATATGAATTAGTCATATGCTGATTTATCGACCGTATTCTATTAATAACTTGATGATTTTGTGGCTATATCGGTCTCTTTCTACTCATAGTATAAGGGAGTAGAGAGTGGATAATGAAATGATAGATATGATAGAATTCGCTAGGTAGCGAACAAGTGTGAAATTTTTTATAGAAGGTGAAATTAGGCAAGTAGGCCATGTATTGAACGAATACATCGAATGCGTGAAACTTCTGCCGTGCGACCTGTGCTTTTAAACAGATCGGCTTGGTTGGTAGTTTTCATACCACCTTACCAAGACTGGCAAAAGTTTCAGGCACCCGACTGCCTAATGTATTGTTCTGTTTTCATCACAAATTCTATCGATCGGTAGCTTTTTCGGAATTCGCACTCCGTTCATAGGGGTATGCCTATATCGCGGCGTGTTCTTCCTATTAGCTTTTTTCGATCTTATAGGATAGAACACTTTTCTTTTTGAGCCAAACTTTTTCATATCATATGCTGATTTATCGACCGTATTCTATTAATAACTTGATGATTTTGTGGCTATATCGGTCTCTTTCTACTCATAGTATAAGGGAGTAGAGATCAAAGTGGATAATGAAATGATAGATATGATAGAATTCGCTAGGTAGCGAACAAGTGTGAAATTTTTTATAGAAGGTGAAATTAGGCAAGTAGGCCATGTATTGAACGAATACATCGAATGCGTGAAACTTCTGCCGTGCGACCTGTGCTTTTAAACAGATCGGCTTGGTTGGTAGTTTTCATACCACCTTACCAAGACTGGCAAAAGTTTCAGGCACCCGACTGCCTAATGTATTGTTCTGTTTTCATCACAAATTCTATCGATCGGTAGCTTTTTCGGAATTCGCACTCCGTTCATAGGGGTATGCCTATATCGCGGCGTGTTCTTCCTATTAGCTTTTTTCGATCTTATAGGATAGAACACTTTTCTTTTTGAGCCAAACTTTTTCATATCATATGCTGATTTATCGACCGTATTCTATTAATAACTTGATGATTTTGTGGCTATATCGGTCTCTTTCTACTCATAGTATAAGGGAGTAGAGATCAAAGTGGATAATGAAATGATAGATATGATAGAATTCGCTAGGTAGCGAACAAGTGTGAAATTTTTTATAGAAGGTGAAATTAGGCAAGTAGGCCATGTATTGAACGAATACATCGAATGCGTGAAACTTCTGCCGTGCGACCTGTGCTTTTAAACAGATCGGCTTGGTTGGTAGTTTTCATACCACCTTACCAAGGTGAATTAGGAATGAACCATTTCAGGAAATAGTCACATAATGTCTTAAGAAATCATAATATTCCAGAAAAAATTGGCTGATAACCTTCGTGAATGAATTTAACCCGATGATCTTCTTTTGGTAGAAATGCAATATTTTCTTTGTTTTAAAACATTCTACCCTGGAGTCTAAGTTGTGCTAAGAAATGCATGGTACCTCCCCCCTTTTGCTGGTAGCCAAAAATACGCGAAATTTTTGTATTTTTTAGAAATTTTACATGCTTTTGCTGAAATCTTATCGTTTTCCTAATCATCAATAATTTTGAGCGATCCTTAACATGCAATGTATTACTACCCATCATAGTCTGTTGAAGTTTTCATCCCAGAACTATTCTAAGGCACCCAAAGTACTCAGAAGTTTGTGTCACAAATCCAACATTCTAAACCAAAATTTGTACTCGATGAATGATCACAGATATACGGTACTTAAAAAGCCTCAAAGCGCCGCTCGTTAATTCATGGTACATGAATTGGGTGAACTAGGGCATCCAAACCCCTCTGGCATTCATTTTCTTAAGATCTACTGGATCTACCATCATTTGTGCCCACTCTGTTTGAGAAATTTAGTCACGTTGATGTCCATTATACCTCACAATGCTATGATCAACTTGATATTGCGCTAGTTGGACATTCCATGAAATACAAATAGCCTCCAATACACTTGGAAGTTTAGGTGACGATATCTACGTACTGTATCATGCTTTAATTGTCAAAAAATATTCGTGGAATGTAGTCTATACTGCTGATGGAGCCTCTGGCGCACACCTAAAATGCTTTTGGTACATTCATGGGTTATTCCAGGCTTTCCAAACTATTCTGGAATTAGGACCTTCAGGGTCTACAGGCTCTATTTTTGCTTCCCTTCACTTTATCGACATATTTTTTTCACAAGTATCTCTATGTGTTACTAGTTGGGTGTCCACTGGCATATACATAAATGGACCCCAATATATTTTGAAGTATGTGTCGCAGTATCTGCAATAATTCTTTGGATATTTTTGTTGTAGCGAATGCTCACAGAATACAATCTACGCTACTCTTAGAGCTTCAGTGTGCAGTTTTGGTAACATAGCAACATTCAATTGGTGATCTTGGTCATCCAAACTATTCTGGAATTAAGACGTTCAAAGTCCAAAGGCTCTACTATTGTTTCTCTTTACTCTATCAGTAAAATTCTTCGCCGATTCTGTTGTAATCCAAGATTTCTGCCAAAAAAACTCTCCAAGATCCCCTCCATGAATTCCTCCAGGATCCGCCGTGACATTCTCCAGAAATTATTCCTGGCAGTACTCCAACAAATCCTCCGGGAATTCTTTAAAAGTTCTTCCAGGAATTGCTCAAAAACTTATCTAGGAAATCCTCAAAAATAACTTCAGGATTTACACCAAGGATTACTCCAGGAATAACTTCAAGAATTTATCTTGGGAGTGCTCCGAGAATTTCTCCAGGGATTTTTTCGGATATTTTTCAAGAAAATTCTCTATGAAATCCTCCAGAAAATGCTCCAGGATATCTACAAGAATCCCTCCTGGGATTCATCCAAGAAATTCTTCGAAGCATTCCTCCAGAAATTTTTCCAAGAATTACTGCAAAAGTTCTTTAAGAAATCCTTCAAAAATTACCCCAAGACTTTCGTCAAGAATTTTTCAAAATATCCCTCTGGGAATTTCTCAAGTAATTTCTCGATGGTTCTTCCAGGGATTTCTCCAACAATCCTACCAAAAATTCCTACAAGAATCCCACCAGGAATTTCTCCAAGAATTTCTCCAGATGTTCCTCTAAAACTTCTGTCAAGAATTCTTTTAGGTATTTGTCCACAAAAATTTCTCCAGGAAGTCCTCCAAGACTGCCAAGAAATTCGCCAAGCATTTCTCCAAAAATTCCTCCAAGAATTGCTCCAGGAGTTTGTCCAAGAATTCGTCAAGGAACGTCTCCAAGATCCCCTCTAAAAATTTCTCCAGGAATTCCTCGAAAAATTCTTCCAGAAACCTGCAGGAAACCCTCCTTAAATCCATCAAAAAATTACGCTGAGATTTATTTCAGGCATTCCTCCAGAAATATCTCCAGGAATTCGCAAAAAAAAAACCAAAGAATTCCTATAAAAATTACTTTAGGAATTCCTCCAAGGCATCCGCCAAGAATATCCAACAATCTTTTCCGAAATTCCCTTCCAAGTATTTCTTCAGAAATATCACCACGAATTCCACCAAGAATCTCTCTAGGAATTACTCCAGGCATTCTTAGAAGAATTCTTTCAGGGACTCCATTTTCAGCACTCTTCGTATTTATCCAATGAGGCTTTCCGAGTAAGACCAGTGCAGAAAAGTTGGCAATATTGATACCGAAATGTGATACATAAAATAGATATTATCTCATAAATTGTTTCCTTAAGGGTATCAGTTTTCCAGAAACCATTGTTTTTCAAAATTTCGTTCGAAATGGTTTTTGTAAAACTGAAATACATTTTCCACATGGAAAAAAAATAGAAGATACCTTGAATATTCCTCCAAATGTGTATTGTAGCATCTGATTGATTTTTGAAACATATATCCGTTGTATTATTTTTTTCTGCGACTCTTTCAGGAATTTCTGCTTGTTTTCCTTCTGTAATTCCTCTGGGAACGCCTTCAGGAAATCTCCGGCGAATTTTTTATAAAAATCCCTTCAAATAGTTCCCTAAGAGTTTTTTCCAGGCTTTACTCTTATCCAGAAGTTTTTCAGAAATTCCTGCTGGGATTCCTACAGAAATACAGATTTTTGCCAAAAATCTCTAGAGGCACGCGTCTAGGGATGTATCCAAAAATTTCTGAGGAATTTCTTAAACAATTTGTCCTTGATTTACTCTGTGGGTTTATCAAGGAATAATTCTTGGGATTTTACTAAGGGTTTTCTTCAGAATATCCTCTTGAGATTCCATCAGAAATTCTACCGGTTATTTATTCAGTAAATTCTCCGAGAATCCCTCCAGGGATTTTCTGGAAAAAAAAAATCTTTGTGAGTGCCTCCAGTTATACCTCCAGAAATTACTCAAACAATGTATCCAGACACCCCAGGGGATTTCGCCAGGATTCCTCTTAAGGTTTCCCTATAAGGCTTTTATTATGGAGTTTTAGGTTGCTTCTCTTGAGATTCCTCCAGAATTTCCTCTCAGAGACGAACCAGCCAAGGGCTGAAAGTATTTTTAATAAAGACAAATCAATCAATCAATCAATTCCCTCTCAGTATACTTACAGGAATATCTCTTGGTACTGTTTCGGAAATTTCTTTTGTGATTTCTTCCGGAATTTCAGCAGAGGCTCTTCTTGGAGTTTTTGATGTGGGTTCTTCTGAAATTCATGATGGAATTTCTTAATCTATTTCTGCTGGAATTACCCCAGGAATTGCCTCAGATATTCCTTCATATTTTTTGCAAGACTTCATCCATGGAATTCTTAAAAAATTACAACTGAATGATTTCTTCAGACATTTCAATACAAAATTCGCCAATAAATTTTCTAGGAATTACTAGGTACTCTAGGATATTTTTTCGGTAACTCCTCTAGGGATACCTACTCTCTCTCTCTTCTTGGCGTAACGTCCTCATTGGGACAAAGCCTGCTTCTCAGCTTAGTGTTCTATGAGCACTTCCACAGTTATTAACTGAGAGCTTCCTCTGCCAATGACCATTTTGCATGCGTATATCGTGTGGCAGGCACGAAGATACTCTATGCCCAAGGAAGTCAAGGAAATTTCCTTTACGAAAAGATCCTGGACCGACCGGGAATCGAACCCGTCACCCTCAGCAGGGTCATGCTGAATACCCGTGCGTTTACCGCCTCGGCTATATGGGCCCTACATTTTTCTCAAAAAAACTTTTCTAGAGGTTTCTACAGAAATCACACTCTGATGATGTTTCTTGGATTTTGTTAGAGGTTTTACTAGCGATTTTTCAACAGAGATTCCTATATGAATTTCATCAGGCATTATTTAAGGACATTGCATACTGTTGTGATAAGCGTGCTTTTGCATAACTAGTGCAGTTGTTTCCAGTATGGTGTGTCATGGATACGCAACAGGAGATGTTTTCGGAGTTTGGAAATTGAAGCAGAAAGGTAGTGGAAACGGTCATGTTGCGACGGGAATTCATCCCGCCGCGGATGTTTTTCGGACGCTGGACAGAAACCGTTTTTCCAGTGTTGCACTCGGCCAGACACTAAAAACTGTAATTTATTATTTATAATTAGTTACATAAAATATCACAGAATTAATACGTACATTTTCAGTTTCGTCCTAACGTCAACAATAAGTACGGATACTAATGAATACATGTCAACACAACATACAGTTTTGACGTTTTGCACATAACTTTCATCAAAGACTTGCATACAAGTCTTTTGGGAAACAACATAATTACAGTACCGTTCGTTATAATTGATACATGCGAACAGGTCAGTAGTGCTAATCGGTTCCACAGATGATCTAACTGCAGATAGTTAAATGTTCAGCATTTAACCCCACTCTCCCCAACATGTTACCATCCATCGGCGTGGTGCACAGGAACCTGAAAGCAATTTGGGAGGAAGACCCCATATTTGTATGTGGAACAGAACAGAAGAGATAACTTGGGTTCACTTGGGTATATGTGATAAGGACGGGGACCACGTTGGTAGTGGTGTACGAACAAAGACTACGGTGCGGTGGTGCAGCAGAATGTCATAAGTTTTGCAGAACACTGACAGTCAGTAGCGGAGGAACAATGCAGCGGTGGCGACAGTGGTGGGAGGTGATTGCAATTTTCACGCCATCGCCGCAGCATCGCCAAGATTGTTGGCTGAGATTTTTCGGGGTGATAAATGAGATAGCCATTTACGATGGGCTTCCGTGAACTTGTGCATGTGCGGATGGATGATAGGCCAAGAAGTTGCTTATTGGAAAGCTGCGAGGGACATAAATCTGGACTGTAACGAGGCGCACGAGATTGTCTAATAAAACGGATCAAATTCAGGTCGGATGAGGGGATGCGCTTGATGGATTGTTCGCCCCTGGGTGCAACTTCAACTTGGTATTATCTGATAGATTTACTATGGAATAGATTGTCTTCTTGCTAGCCATATGATATACGACTTTAGGCACTGTTAAATTTGAATCTCTATTTTATTTCCTTTCTTTTCTTTCTGGATCTCTGAAAACAAAAACTGAACCCCTAGAGACAGTGTAGGAGGATTCTTAAGTGCAATTCTTGAAGAAATCTCTATACGAAGTCCTGGGCAAATTCGTAAAGGAATCCTTTGGGAAATTGCTGAAGAACCTTCATATGAACCTCTTGGAGGCATCCTATGAAGAACCCCTGTAGAAACTCCTGACTCCTGGAGGAATTTCTAAAAGAAATCTTAGAACAATAATTTCAGGAGAAAGTCATGAAAAGAAATCCGGGAAGAAGAATCTCTTGAGTAATTCCTCAGTAAATAAAAATACTTGAAGCAATGTAAGAGACTCCTGACTACTCTTGAACACTTTCTACTACAGGACCGCTTATAAGCTACACTTTCTACAGTAAAACTATAAATCTTTTGTATTCCCGGATACCGCTAGGATCCCCGGCATTTAAATGAGCTAAAACCCGATAAAAGCATCATCATCAATCAAACCGAAATTGATAGAGATTGATCTGGCCTGCAGCAATCGCTTGCTTCTGCCCAACCAAACCACCCTTTGCCAATATGAAACGATTAATCCGGTACACCGGTTGCCTGTCGATCGAATCATCACCATCATTACCACCGCATGCACAGCAGCAACCTACGTGTGTAACCCAACCAAACACAATCCTTCTCGCGCAATCACAGCCTCAAGGCAACTGAGCAGCCACCACAATTTGCACCGCATTCAAAGTTGCGGAGATAGTCGTCGCCGGAGTCATCCTATAATGACTGCCATTGTGGTGGTGGCGCATGGTGTTATAAAACCTGGCTGGCATGCCATCATCCTCGCGCCCCGGAGATGATCAGAGAAGAGCGCATCCATCCATCGCATCGCATTGAGCATCAGCCGGGTCTTGTAAAAGTAGAAAATCAGGTTCCAGCCGGATGAGATCATCTTATTCGCATGCCGCGGCGGTCGTAGTCATCGGCCTTGGCCCGCAAGGGAACTGGTGCGATGATCTGCCACCTCCCACTTTCGACCGAGGACGGCTCTGCCTCTGAGTGCGATTCTGGGAAGCGCTGCGCGGCATCAGAAATTATACGGCTGCTGCTAGTGCATTAGTTTCCTGGCTCTGAAACCTTATCTATTCCGTGTCGCGTCGTCGTCATAGACAATCACCGCTAGTTAGCTAGCCTGCTCGAACCGAACCGAACTGCATCCACCACCACCTTTCTCCGCATCCCTGTTGGACAGTTGCAGCTTTCGTGATTAAATTATACTCGACGAGTACAGAGAAGGGAAAATAATGCTGCTTGTTCCCACTTTTTAATTAAAGCGTTTATGATATACGTCGAAAAATGGGAAAAACTTTTTCATGGATGCGACGCCTTTCTCCCCATTCATCGCAGCACGGTGGGCAAGAAATGAGACCAAAACTGTTATCTGATGCCGCTTCTTCAAAGTGACATCAGCCAAAACATTAGCATTAGTTACAGTATGCTATTCGGACTGCTTTCAGAAACAAGGCTGGGGATATAACCTTGGTCCAAACTGAAACAAGATTACCAAAAGCAAGAATTTCACTATTCCCGGTCACTCCCATCTTTACTATAATTTCGGATATGGGGAGCTAACAGGAGAGGCAATGTTGAAATAGGACCTAGAGTAGGACTTACTTAACGAAAGGCGTCTTACTCAGCGACACCCTAATGAGGAGTGGGAGATTGGGGGATATTAGGTCAAGGATTCACCTGAAAAGCTGAAGATGGTCACAGAGCATTTGTTGAAATTCATTTAATACTGGAAATCAAACAGGAGGACACAATCACAGCCACTCCTTCCAAGGACATCTGAACGTTGCAATATGATCTTGTACCGACTTTTCGAACCCTCTAAGCAGGATACCCTCTTCAAATGAGTGTATTCATGTTTGTACTTTACACAGCAAAAATAAATCTTGTGTTATCACATCATTTTCGAAAAAAAAACTTCGAAAATTTCTCCAGGAGTTCCTTCAGGACTTCTTCAGGTAAATCCATCAGGAATTCCTCTAAGAATTCCCCCAGGATGTTCTTTTAAAATTCCTTCCCACTACATGAATTCTTCCAGAAAGTACTCCAGGAATTCCTGAAGGATTTTATACAGAAATTTCTTCAAGAAATTCTTGGGCAAATTCCTGGTAGTATTCTTGTAGGAATTCTTGCAGGAATACCAAAAATAATTTTTCAAGGAATTCCTGAAGAAATTCCTAGAGAAAACCTTGGTGGCATTCTTGCAAGAAGTCTTGAAGGTATTCCTGAAGTAATTCATGGAAGGGAATTCTGGCAGGAATTCTGGATTGTTGGATGAATACTTGGAGGAGTTCTTGGATGATTTCCTGATGGAATCCCTGGGGAATTTCTTGTAGGCATTTCTGGAGGAATTTCACAAGGATTTCCTGGTAGAATTTCTGAAGGTATTTATTGAAAAATCAATAGAGGTATTCCTAGAGTAATTTATAAAGGAATCCCTGCCCAAATTCCTGGAGGGATTCTTGGAGGAATTTTTGACAAAAGTATTGGAGCAGGTTTCGGAGAGATTCATAACAGAGTTACTGTCGGAATTCCTGAAAGAATTTCTGGAGGAATTTCTAGACGGATTCTTGGAGGAATACTTAGCAGAAGCTTTTTTTAGGAATAACTGAAGAAATTCTTGGAAAAATTCCTGGAGGAATTTTTGGAGAAATTTCTGGAGAAGTCTCGGAGCAGTTCCTCGGAGGAATGTCTGGAGTTGTCCCAGGAGTATTATCTTGAGGAATTTCTGAAGGTTTCCTGAAGAATCTTGGAGGTATTCATGAAGAAATTGGTGGCAGATGTTTTGGATGAATTCTTGAAGGAATTTCTTGAAAAAAAATCCTTGGAGGTATTTGTGGAGAAATTCTTGAAGGGATTCGTGGCAGAAGTCATAGAGGGACGTGGCAGAAGTCATAGAGGGACCCTTGGTAAATTCTTGGGAAAGGTCATGTAGGGATTTTTGGAGGAATTCCTGGAAGAATTTTCGGAAAAATTCTAGGAAGATGTCTTGGAGGAATTCCTGGATGAATTCTTGGAGAAATTTCTTGAGGAGTTATTGGTGGAATTCCTGAAGATATTATGAGAGGAATTCCTGAAAAACTTCCTGGTGGAATTCTAGGAAGAATTTATCTAGAAATTCCTGACAGAGCTGCTGGAGTAGTTCCTGAAGGAGTTGCTTGAGTAATTTTGGGAGAAATTTTGCCGTAATTCCTCAAGAACGTCTGGAGGAATTTCTGAGGATATCTCTGAAGGAATTCTTGTACGAATTCTTCGAGTAATCTCAGGAGTATTTTCTTGTGGAATTACTAAAGGTTTACTGAAGGATCCTGGAGGTATTCATGAAGGAATTTCTGGAGGAGCTCTTGAAATTGGCTAAAAAATCCATGGAGGAATTCCTAGAGGATTTCCTGAAGTAATTTCTGTTGGAATTCCTTGAAAAAAATCTTCACGAACTCCTGGTGGAATTTCTGGAGAAATGCCTGAAAGTCATCTCGGATGAATCTCTGGAGTAATTTTTAGACGAATTTCTGCACGATTACCTGCGAATTACTGGAGAAATTCTTTGAGGAATTCCTGGAAAAACTCTTGGAGGAATTTCTAGCCCGAAGTCTATGAGGAATTCCTGGAGAAATTGTTGGAAGAATACCTAGAGGGATTCTTTGAGGAATTCTTGGCTGAATTATAGAGAGAAATTCGTAGGAATTCTTGAAGAAATTCCTGGTGGAATTCTTGATAACTTGAAGGAATCTTGTAGGAATTTCTGGTAGAATACTTAGAGGAACTCCTGGAAGAATTTTCGAGGAATTTCTTGACAAATTCCTGGAAGAATTCTTCCAGGAATACTTGGAGGAGTACCTGGAAAGATTATTTGAGGAATTCTTGGCGAAAGTATTGGAAGAATTCCTGAAAGATTTTTTTTGAGAAGCTACACCGATAAAGTAAAGAGTAGAGCTTGTGGAGCTTGAAGGTCTTAATTCCAGAATAATTTGGATGACCTAGATCACCAAGTAAATATTGCTAAGTTATCATAATTGCACTCTGAGGCTCCAAGAGTAGTGAAGATTATATTCGGCGAACATAAAAAATGTCAAAAGATTTACAGATATTGCGACCCATTCATCAAAATACATTGGGTTCATTTGAATACCAGTGGACACCCAAATAGCAACGCATAGAGATACTCGCAATATTACAACAGACACAATCGTGAAAGAATTATACCGATAGAGTGAACAGAGCCTGTAGAACTTGAAGGTCCTAATTTCAAATAGTTTGGAAAGCCTGGAATACCCCATTAATGTAACAAAATATCATAGTTGTGCACTGAGGCTCCATCAGCAGTATATACTACAAACTACATCCCACGAATATATTTTACAAATAAAGCATGATACAGTATTTAGATATCGTAACCCGCACTTCAAAGTGTTTTGGAGGCCATTTGTATTTCACGGAATGTCCAACTACCACAATATCGAGTTTCTTGTAGCATTGTGAGGTCTAATGGACATCAACGTGACTAAATTTCATTAACAGAGTGAACACGATGGTAGATGTTGTAGATCTTAGGAAAATGAATTCCAGAGTAGTTTGGGCTTCCTAGACCACCCAATTCATGTTCCATGAATATTCTAGGAGTGCTTTGAGGCTTTCTGAGTACTGTAGACTATGTTTTGTGATGATTCATCGTGTATAAAATTTGGTATTAGGATGTTCGATTTGTGACACAAACTTCGGAGTACTTTGGGGGCCTTAGTATAGATCTGGGATAAAAACTTCAACAGACTATGATGGGTAGTAATACATTGCATGTCAAGGTTCAGGGTTTTGATTATAGAGATTATAGAGACAAACCAGACAAGGGCTGAAAGTCTCTTTAATAAAGACAAATCAATCAATTATTGATGATTAGCAAAAAGGTGAAATTTGAGTAAAAACATGTAGAATTTATAAAAAAAAAATACAAAAAACAGTATTTTCGTCTACCAGCAAAAGGCGGTGCAAAGGGGAGTGATACCATGCATTTCTTAGCACAACTATTCCCCTTGATTATAAAAAAATCCAGGGTAAAATGTTTAAAAACATAGATGATATTGCATTTCTGCCAAAAGTAGATCGCTTCGGGTGTTTACGGGTTAAAGTATTTCTTCCGAAATTTCAGCCCTCTTTACCACCATGGGCGATCAGGACTGAAAGTAAACAAGTTCAGAAATTTCACCCATAATTCGGCACCAACATTTGAAAAAGGCGTAACTGCTTTTGCAACCAATGCTTTCTCATAGAGCTGTGGATTGCATTCTATTCTTCTCACGAAATGCACATCCATAGAACTAGGAGGATTTTTTTTTTTCTATTTAAGCTAGTGGATTGCCCGAAACCAAAGGGGTGATATACGATCCACAGCATTGGGATAATGCGCTGGTTGCAAAAGTCGATACGCACTTTTAAAATGTTAGTGCTGAAATGTTTCAAAAAATTTTCAGAAAATTATTCCAGCGATTATTTTTGAAATTGGTCTACTTTTAATTTCAGATATTTCTCTAGATATTTATTCAAATATTCAAGGGAATTCTTCAGATAACACACTTGTCGCAGAAGAGTTACAGCAGCGCTGGTTTTTGTTGCGCAGAAGTCACTAGGACTTAGTAAGTTACTTAGACTCCTAGCAAGTATCATCGTTGGGGGTGACAATGAGTCAAAGGGGCGAGATTGGATCAAAACATTATCTGAAATACTTCATTGAATATTACGAATATCGAATCAAAATTTTTATGGTGTCATCCTCGTAGTTGCCAGCAGTTCCTGTCGGAAAATTGGGTTTCTAGAGCAAGTAGTTAATTTTTAATATATCATTGAAAAAAGCTTGTAAACAAAACCTTTTTAAAATGCCACTTTTAACTCTTTCCTTCCCACGACTTTGAACGAATATTTCATGCCAAGAAAGCGTTTCCGACAAAAGTGCTTGAACAAAAGTTATTGCAAATTGGTAAAATTTTTCGAAATCAACATATTTTTTTTTAATTGTACATCAATAGCATTTTGATTGTTTATCAATAGTTCGATTATTGAAACAAGTAGTTGGGAATCAGATTTACCTAATGAGATTACAATCATATTTTAAAAACTATTAAATTCATCTAATTTCGTTTGTCTCGAGTTCGTCGAAAATTGATGGTGCTCTAGAGCAACCATGGGAAGTAGAGGGTTAAGGCTCAATAAAACATCCCCATTTTAGGTGAATTGATACTTTTTAGAATCTTTAAATCATAGCCATCATATAACATATTATTGGTGATTAGTATTAACCTTGACCAGAGCTTTAATTACTTGCTTTATTATTAATGCGGAACAAATTCAGTTCCCTTGACCCATTCTCACCCTCTTGAAGGGATGAGAATGGGTCAATTTTCATACATTTGTAGCTTTAAAGAAAGTTGACAAACTCCAAATATTTTTTCATTATTGCCAAATATCACATTCCACTTTTTCATGAAACAAAAGTTACTGAACAATGAATTTGGAAGTATGCATTTTTGGCCCATTAATTCTCATCCCCAACGACGCGACGGTAAGTATTTATTTGTTAGGATTATGTCACAGTAACTTCTGTGCAACGAAAACCTGCGCCGCCGTTACTCTCATGTGACAAGTATATTAATTGGGTTGTTTAACTATCATTTAAACATTTCTTCACAAATTCTCTTATCCAAAAATCTTCTTAAAACTCATTCAGAAATTTTTCCAAGGATTCCTTTGGATATTTCTTTATAAACTCCCACAGATTTCCTGGAATCTTTCAAAATATTTTTCCGAATTTATTCTGAATGTTTCTGCACTGAATGCGGTGGAATCTCTTAAAAAATCTTTCAGAGTTATCTTAATAAATTCTTCCGGGAGTTTCACAGAAGGTATTCCACCAGGGAATGTTTCGGAAACTTCTCCAAGGATTTCTCCACAAATTCCCCAGGAATTCCTTCACAAATATATTTATTTAAATATGTCTCCATCCATTGACAATCCTTTATTTCTTTGCTTCAGAAATTCTCCCGAATTTTGTTTTGGAAATCTTCTAAAATTCCTCCAAGGATTCCTTCAGAAATTTAATTTATTGTTACCACTGAATTTCTGAATTCTTTCAAATAAACTTTTCAGCAAATTATTCTGAAAATTTCTCGATTGATTGCTATGACAATCACTCAAAAGTTCCTCCAGGAATTCCACAATCAATTCTTTAGGAAAATCTTTCTTGGATGGATACATCAACACCTTCAGAAACTACTCCATGATTTCTTTTAGAAATTTTCCCAGGAATTCCTTCTGAAATTCTTCCTGATACCTCCTCCTCCTCCTGGACCCTTCAGAGCTTTCTTAAAAAATTCTTTCGGCGATTCCTTCAGGGATTTGACGCAGAATTCTTTTAGAAAGTCCTGTAAGTCTTCCACCAGGGAATCTTTCAGAAATTTTTCCAAGAGTTTTTCCAGAAATTTTCCCAGATAAATTTCTTTGCAAATTCATTCAAAAGATCTTTACAGGGTTCATTCGAAAACTTTCTCCGTCGATTCCTTTAAAAATTTCAGGCAGAACCCAGCAAACATTTTTGCTGAACAAGATTTGAACAAACGGTTCTTAAGCAAATTTTAGCTTAAAAACTGTTAATCAGCTACTGTTGTTTCTTGGGAATTCTTTTAAAAAATCTGGCATGTATTGCTTCAGAATTTGTTCCATGGATTTCTTCAGAAAATTCTTTCAGGAGTTTTTTATTCGAATTTCGTCTAGGAATCCCTTCAGAAATCTTTCCAGATATTTATCCAGATGATTCCAGATGTTTATTCACAGATTTCAGAAATTCTTCCAAGAATATTTACAGAAAGTCTTCCTTCAGGAAGACTTTGGGGGATGCTGGGCTAGGCTTTACTACGTTTAAAAAAATCTCCTAGAATCTATCCAGAAATTTCCACAAAATTTCCATTACGGATTCTTTTAACTACTCTTCAAAGGATTCATTTGGAAAATTTCTTAAAGGATTCCTTTAAAAATCCCTTCAGAAGTTTCTCTTTTTTTTAACAATGCATGGGTTTCTACAAAAATTCTCCAGAGTTTCCTTCAGTAGTTCCTCTACATATTTCTTTAGTGTTTTTTTTTTTTTTCATAAAATACTTCAGATATTCTTTCAGAAATTTTTAATCAATCTTTCCAAAAAACCCTTGAAGGGTTCATGGATTCAATAGGAAATGTCTTCATGTATTCCTTCAGAAATTTCCGATTGATTTATTCACAAAATCAACCACGGAATCATGTGGTAATTTTCTTGATGGATTCCTTTAGAAATTTCACAAGAGATTTCTCCAGAAAATATATATATATATATGTATATATATATATATATATATATATATATATATATATATATATATATATATATATATATATATATATATATATAAAACTTCGCTATAAATCAATTCTTGAATCAAACCGTGGAAAAGTTCTTAAAGGTATTCTTGAAGATTTTTTTTAGAAAATACATAGAGGAGTAAGGTACACCGGAGAAAGTTGAAACGGGTGGGACAAGGTGAAACAGCGGGTTAACATGATGTTTTCTAATGACGATAAACAGTTCGATCGCCATAACGCATAGTTTTTGATTTAAACAATCTTTTAGCGAAGGAAAAAATTACACATATTGAAATATTTTTCCAAACTTCGTGTTTCATTTTGCTCCACCCGTTTTAACTTGCCCCGGTGTACCTTACCCGGAGAAATTCCTTAAGAAATCTATTCACAAATTTCTGCATAAATTTTTAGAGGAATCTCTAAAGAATATTCTACAGATATTCCTTCAGGAGTTCCTGGAGAAATTCCCAAAGAAATCACTTCCTGATAGCAAAAAAAATCGAGTTCTTTGATAAATTTCCTGAAAGAATTTCATAAGAAACCGTTGCGTTAGAGGAATTTTCGAAAGAATCCGAGGAAAAAATACTAAAGAAATCCTTGGAGAAGTATCTGAAGATTTTTTTTATGGAATATCTGAAGTAAATCCTGGAGAAATTTCTGAAACAAGCACTGGAAGAATTTCCGAAGGAATCGTTGAAAGAATTGCATGAACCCGTCCTTGAAATATTTTATAAAGGAACGCCTGGAGAAATTTCTGACGAAAAAAATGTAGTGGAAGATGTTATGAGAATCCCTGGAAGATTTTCCAAAAGAATTCATGAAGCAATTTTGAGTGAAATTCATGGAACATTTTTAAAAAGAATCCTTGATGAAATTACAGAAGGAATCTCTAAAGAAATTTCTTAAAGAATTCCAGAACAAAATTATAACAGCAATTATGGAGAAATAACTTAATGAATCCCTGAAATAATCCGCAAAAGGTATTCCAAAAGAATCCACGAAGGGATATTTGGAGACATTCATAAGGAACTCCATAGAAGGTTTTCAAGAGCAGCTATTGGAAAATATTCTAAAGAAAACTTTAAATAATTTCAGAAAGAAACACTGAAAGTAATTCATGGAGGAATTCCTGAAGCAATCCATGAAAGATTTTTTTGAAATGGTTACTGGTGAATTCCTTGTAGGAATCCGTGGCAGATTTGTTGAATACATTCCTGGCCGATTTTCTAGCGAAATCGTAAGCAATCCTCAAAAGATTTTCAAAGGCAATTTTTGAAGAAATTTCTAAGAGCAAACTGCGGAAGAATTTCTGGAAGAATCCCTGGAAAAAAATAATGGAATCCCTAGAAATATTTCTTAGAGGAATTTCCAAAGGAATTTCTGGAAGAATTTCTTGAAAACCCCATAGAACAGATTTAGAAGGAAACGGTCAAAGAATTTTTGCATTGATTGGCGAAAGACGTTTCGAAAGAATACCTGAAGAGAGTTATTAAGGAGTCTTTGAAGGATTTTCAAAAATTATTCATGGAAAAATACTGAAAATTTCAAGGGAAAGTTTTCTGAAAAAATATTCCAAGAAATTTCTAGAGGAATCTCAGGAAGAATTTTTGTAGGAATCTCTGTTGCCATTTTTGATTTTTAGAAATTTGAAAATTTAGAATTACAGAAGCAATCCGTACAAATATTCTTGAGTTTCCGAAGATTATTTTTTTAAGATTTTCAGAAATCCTCCGCAAAAATCTCTGAAGAATTTTCTAAAGGAACTCTAGAGAAATTTTTGAATAAATATTTAATGCAATTTCTGAAGAAATCTCGGAAATGTATTTCCGAAGGCTTCTTTTTTTCTGAAGGAACCTCGGGAAGAAGCTCCACTTAGAGATTTTTACACATATAGAGACGTTAAAAAATTAGAAATCTCATACAATCTGTTATTAGGGAAAGGGAGAAAAAATATAAAAAAGTACAAAGGAGCTGGTTACTCAGGATCATTTCCCGACTAGATGGGAAAAACAAAGTTATTACAGGTTGTGCTATTTTGTTACAACGATGTTTATAACAACCGTTGTCATAAAACATGTACTGTTAGTAGTTATAATAGCAAAATTTCTAACAAAAATCGTTCCAAATAAAACAGAAACTAACAAGTTTAGACATAATCATAACAAGATTATATCCAATTTTGTGAGACTAAACTTGCGCAATCGTAACAAAAAATATAACAAGTTCTGCTATATATTTCAGAACAAATTTGTAACAAGTTTTGTTATAAACCTCTTGACTCGAGTAACCAAAAATTATCAATCTTTTTCTGGACAACACAACAAATCTTATAAATTCTGAATTAGTTTTGGAACAAAAAAAATAACAATAACATAATATAACAAATACATCTGTTTGAATAAATGAAAATGCTATTATTCTGTTATTAAAATATTAATAATTTTTACTCTAATTTCGTTATAATATTCCCATAGAAAAACCATTGCAGCAAAACTTTGTAAAGTTCAGTTATTTCTATCAACAGTTGTTTTCTTCTTCTTCTTCCTTCTCTTCTTCTTCTTCTTCTTCTTTAACTATTTAACTCAGTGCTCTTTGAGCACTTCCACAGTTAATCATTGGAGGGCTTTCTTTGCCAACCATTGCATGAATTAGTTTATTGCGAGGCAAGCACAATGATACAGTATGCCCAGGTCGAGAAAAATTTCCCAACCGGAACGGGAATCGAACCCGCCGTCTCCGGATTGACGATCCATAGCCTCAACCACTAGGCTAACAGGAGACCCAAACCATCGTTATCCTAGAATTTATTTTTAAACACAGTTTTCACCCACTGTGCATCGTTCCCGGCGATGATGTGCCCCAGTCCAGCTGTGCCACATGGCATGGGTGCCTCGAGCCCAGACCCGATGAAGCGGCAGCATATTCCAGCAATATATTTTAATCAGAAACATTCCAGCAATTTGTAGCTCTTCCGTCATGCTGTGCTTTTTCGGTGCATTCGCCATTTTCCAGCGTTTTTATTTTCATCCCCTCACCTCATCCTCTCGTCCTACGCTGGCTGGCTGCTGCAGTTGTACCAGGCGAGTGCTGTGAATGGGGGTACGTGCTGGCGTTTGGTTGCGAATTTTTATTTTTTGCAGCCCATTTTTTTGTGTGTGGATCTTCCTCCTGCCATACCGGACCAATTTTCATTGTGGTGTGCGGAAAAATGGCTCGCCGTCACGAGCTCACGTATGGCATTCGTCATCATCATCTTCTTCATCGTGCGTCCACCGCCCGCCATTCACCGTCATCCGGCATGCAGGGGAGAGCAGTAGGTATAAATGACTGGAAAACTGAGCTGAGGCAGAAGGAGGGATGCTTTTCAGAAACAGATTAATAGTTGACATGATTGGTAAAGCTTTGGTGTGGAAATTTTGTTTGAAAAAATTGACTGGTAGAGATGATTGGGAGTTTCTATAGAAAACAAAGTACCTATATCGATCAATGATGGTTTAATTATTTTGAGAGCAGGAAAAATCCTATTGAATTACATACTAGTGAATTCAATGACATCCTAACAGGGACAGAGCCTAAGCCTGGGCAATTCCGCAGTACTAACGGAAGACTTAAAAACCGATCATTTTTATCTCGCTTAGACATTGAAGATTTTTAAGACCCCGATATAGAACTATAGTAAATGAATTGCTGTTTACGATGTCGAAGTATTCAACAACAGTTGAGCAATTTTAGTTGTCAACAAGCAGAACTGAAAACTTCTCCATTAAACTTTTATTCTCCGTTCGTTCCTGTTTTCTGCTTGCCCGCCACCGAGTTGTTTAGTTTTCCCAATTTCACACCTTTTCTCTCGGCAAATTGGACATTATTCTCCGGTACCGCAATCTGAAGAAATTCTTTTGAATTGAAAGAGTCAAAGAGTAATGGAAAGCGATCGGCTCCAACACTCCAGTACAGTTCAATTAATTTCGGTTTCCTTGTTTGCCGCAGCCTTTCCGAACCAAAGAAAACGAGATTTTCTGGGACAGTGAGAACCTCATCAAAGGGGGACCTAGAATGCGGAACCACCGGACCCGATTGAGCTCACCTTCGCCTGCAGCCGCCCGAAACAAAGCAGCATCTGGTGGTCGCCGAGGAATGCGGTGTTGGTTGGTTGGAAATATGTACATAATTCAAAAAAGTTGAAAATCATGGTGGTTGGAGAAAGGGGAGTGGGGGTTTGTGCTCACTCTGAGCTGGGATGAATGGGTTCAATGAAGGGTACCGCTTCGAGTCCAAATTTTTTGCTAGGCAATGGCGATTGAGCTTCACTTTGAGAACGAGTAGGTGAGGAGAAATAGGCCGGATGCTATTCAAGTAAGATGATAGAAGAGGGCCATATAGCCGAGGCGGTAAACGCACGGGTATTCAACATGACCATGCTGAGGGTGACGGGTTCGATTCCCGGTCGGTCCAGGATCTTTTCGTAAAGGAAATTTCCTTGACTTCCTTGGGCATAGAGTATCTTCGTGCCTGCCACACGATATACGCATGTAAAATGGTCATTGGCAGAGGAAGCTCTCAGTTAATAACTGTGGAAGTGCTCATAGAACACTAAGCTGAGAAGCAGGCTTTGTCTCAATGAGGACGTTACGCCAAGAAGAGAGAGAGATAGAAGAGAGAGTTTAGATAAACCGATCGAACAATTACACTGAAAATGAGGGAGAGAGTTACACTTTATTTGAATTATTAAAAAAAAAAACAATGACAGGTTTGATGGTCTACTAGTGGCTACCGCTTCTCATTCGTATGCAGATGATCCAGGGTTAAAACCCTGGTCCATCCCTTTCCTCCTACTTTGTATCTTCTATATACTTTCTCCCTCCTCTCTACATATACAACTCATGTATATTCACATGTTCATAACCATCGCTACAACGGCTTGAAAAAGCCATTTCTTTTCCTTCCAACTTTCACAGTACTTTTCACAACGCCTGCAAGTTATGCAATCAAGCGAACTGTGCCAAATTATCTGCAGAGTAATAAATACACCATCGTTCACATTACGCTTGGCATCCAGGCACCAATGTGTGAACCCTCTACAAACCAAAGCTCGCCAACACTTCGGTCTGCCATGGATACTAACGATTGCTATCATCAATTCCTTCCCCTTTCCCACATTTACCTACATATACCTGACGTGGTAGGCGCCATTGCCGCCTAAAAATAAAAGATCACCAACACTCACACACTGAAAATGCAACTTCCCGGCAGATATTTCATTGGTTCCTTGTGTGAGAGTAGCTGGTCTGACGACACTGGAGTAGCATCCACGGGTGGTCACTCAAGCTCAAGCTCATTATTTAAAAAAACACAATGGACAGTAATGTAATTGTTAGAAATAATGACGACTCTACCGTTAGAATCAAAAATACCCATCCAGCAATTTTGTTGCTTTATTGAATTGCAAATGAATTAGCCACACACATATAGCACCGAAGAAATCGTATTCAATGCACAAACAGGTATATACATACTAAAGTGGAGGCCATATAGAAACATATGACCGTTTACAGCGATTCCCAGCAACATGATTAACGATTTCTCGAAAAAATGTACGATTTTGCTGATTTTCTCTGCCTAAATATACGATAATGCATAATCTTATTACGATTATGCGTGGCGATATACAACTCAAGATTTTGAAATAAAAAAAAAAACAGTTAGTGTCCAGTGAGAATCAAACCTAGGGCTTCTGATTGAGAACTGTGCGTTTTATCTATTGGCTACAATGCCAAGTTGAAAGTGAAGGGTTCAAAGTGAGTGGAGTCAAACGAATTGAAATTAGCATGATACGGTGCGAGACCTGCGGTGGGAGCGTTGTGGTTGTGCATTGAGTGGCACCAATAGTGGTGACAAGGAAGAGGCTCGGATTTCACATCATTGTTAAAATCTATACAAATGTCATCTTGAGTATACAAGTAGTATTAAATATTTGATAGAAATGATTGCTAGCATAGTTGGCATTTCACAACAAAGTAAAAAAACAAATTTGTGATGATTACAAACTTTTCCTATCCTCCATCACACAAAGGTGTAAACAAAATCATTAGCGATTTCACAGATCAAGCCTCTACAGCTAAACGTGAACTGTCAATCAAATGCGACGGTAAAAATTAATATACAATTTCTTCGATTTTGTTCGGTTCGTTTATGATGCAAGTATGACGCAAACGATCAATATACAACAATGTTATAGCTGTATACTATTTCACCAATTTTGATCATACCTTTAGGTAGCAACCTTGATTTAACAGATTCACTTACGGTGTGAAATCAAGGGCGTAGCAGCAGATTTGTATCAACTAACTTTTATAACTAAACGCAATACGATGAAATTGAATATAATAACATTATATTCTAAAAGCATAATTTAACCCTTCAGCAGTCACTCTGTTGTGTTTTGTACAATACGTTAAAAAAGCTCGCAAATCAACGTGGTTCTGGTAGCGGTGACCAATTTCTGGAAGATTAAGGATTTTTATTTACTCGTGCATTAATTTGCTCTGATTTTTTTTGTTAATGTCTACAAAACATTCATGAGAAATAATAGCTGAACTCTTTTTTAAATTACGAACTCTTTTAAGGGCTAACCTACAATTTCCTGGGTTCTGTATGAGTCTTTTTCAAATTATCTTCCATTCAATTCGCTAAAGGAATTCTTCCAGAAATTCTTGAAATAATTTACAAAAAAATCATCAGGTAATCCTGGAGAAGTTCTTTGGCACATCCCTGAAAAGATGTTTGAAGTGTTTGTGAAATTTCCGAAGGAACTCCTGAATGAATTTTTAAAGAGAACCTGAGATAAATTTTTGAAGAAATCATTCGAGGAGCATTCCTGGAGCAATCCCTGGAAGAACTACCGGAGCAATCCCAGAAGAAACCTGGTCCTGGTTGAATCCTCCAATTAGGAGCAATTCCTACAGGAATCCCTAGAGGAATTCCCGGAGGAATTTTCGGAGGAATTTCCGGAGGAATCTCTGGAAGAACTTCTGAAAGTATGCCTGGAGGAATTCCTGTATAAATTATGGGAGGAATACCTAGAGAAATATATGAAAAGATCTCATGAGGAAATCCTAGAAGAAATCCAAGATAAATTTCTGGAGGATTCCTTGAAGAAAATTCTAGAGAACTTCCTAGATGAATTCTGGGAGGTATTTGTAGAAAATATTTCAGAAGAAATCTCTTGAGGAATTCCTAGAGGAAATCTTTAAGAAATTCCAGAAGGAATCATTGGAGGAGTTCTTGGAGAAATCTCTGAAGGAATCCTTGAAGCAATTCCTGAGAAAATCTCTAGAGAGAATCTTGCAGGAATGCCTGGAGAAACTTCTGAACAAATTCCTGGCGTAATTCCTGGAAGAAATCTTGGGTGAGACCCATCTGGAATTCTTGGAGAAATTTTTTGGATAAATTCTCGGAGCAATCCCTGGAAAAATTCCTGGACAAATCTTTAAAGGAATTTTGGGAGGAATTACTGGAGAAATTTCTGAAAAAAAAAATCCCTTGAGAAATGCCCGGAGGATTTCCTGGAATAACCCTTGGAGGAATTTTTGGAGGATTCCCTGGTCGAATCTCTGGGAATATCCATAAAGAAGTGCGTGGAGGAATCCCTGAAACAAATCCTGGACGAATCTCTGTAGGAATTTCTGGAAGAATGTCTGGAGGAAACCCTGAAAAATTCCTGAAAGTATTCCAGGAGAATTTCCTGGAAGAATCTCTGAAGAAATCCTTAGAGGATTTCCTGAAGAAATTCCTGGAGAAATTCCTGACATTTTTGAACGATTCCTGGAGTATTTCCTGGAGTATTTTCCTGGAGAAATTCCTGGATAAATTCCTGGATAAAATCCTGGAGGAATACCTGGGGGTGCCTCCGAAAAAATCCCTGAAGGTATTCCTGGAGAACTTCCTGGAACAATTTTTGAAAAAATCCCCAGAGAATTACCTGGAAGAATCCTTGGAGGAACTTTTGGAGGATTACCTGGAGGAATCTTCGAAGAATTTCCTGGAGGAATCCATGGGAAAATCTCCAGCTAAATTCGTGAAGAAATCTCTGGAGAAATTCCTGGAGCAATTCCTAATGGAATCTTAAGAGAAGTTCCTGGAGAAATTTTTGGAGGAATTCTTGAAGAAGTTCCTGGGGTAATTCCCAGAGGAATTCCTGGAGGAGTTCCTGAAGAAATTTTTGGAAAAAAATCGTGGAGGAAATCCTAGAGGTATTCCTGTGGGAATTGCTGGAGGAATCTATGATGAAGGTCCTGGAGGAATCTCTAGAGTAATTCTGGAATAAGTTTCTAGAGGAATCTCCAGAGGAATTCTTGTATTTCTTATTTTTGTGTTTCTAAAAATTCTCTTGAGAAAATCCTGGAGGATTTTCTAGTGGAATTTTTGAAGTAATTCCTAGAGAAATCCTCGAAGGAATCCCTGGAGCAGTTCTTGAAGAAATTTGTGAAGAAACCCCAAGAAGAATCTCTAGAGGAATTCCTGGAGGAATACCTGGAGGAATCCCTAATAAATTCCTGAAGGTATTCCTGGTGAATTTCCTGGAAAAGATTCTGAAGAAATCCCTAGAGGATTTGCTGGAAGAATCCTTAGAGGAACTTCTGGAGGATTTACTGGAGGAATCTTCGAAGGCTTTCCTGGAGGAATCCCTGGAAAAATCGTGGAGAAATCCCTGGAAGAATCCCTGAATCAATTCATGAAGGAATCTGAGGAAAAATTCCGGGAGAAACGCCAAGAGGAATCCTTGAAAAATTCCTGAGGGTATTCCTGGAGAATTTCCTGGAAGGATTCTGAAACAAATCCCAATAAGATTTTCTGAAAAAATTCCTAGAGAAATTGCTGACATAATTTCTGAAGGATGTCCAGGACCAATTTCTGGATCAATTCCTAGATAAATTGCTGGAGGGATTCCTGAAGAAATTCTTGGGGTAATTACTGGATAAAATGCTAAAGGAAGGCCTAGAGGAATTGCTGGAGGTTTTTCTTTACGAATTCCTGGAGGAATCTTTGGAGGAGTTCTTGCAACAATTACTAGATGAATTGCAGGAATAATCTCTTGAGCAACCCTAGGAGAAATTTCTGAAAAAATCCCTAAAAAAAAATTTTTGGAGGAATTCCTGGAGAAAACCTTGATGGATTTTCTGAAGGAATCCCTGGGGAAATCCTTGAAGAAATTCGTGCGGAAATCGCTGAATTTTCAGCGCAATTTCTAGAGGAATCCCTGCAGCAATTCCTGAAGGAAAATCTGAAAGAATTCTTGAAAAAAATGCTAGAAGGTTTTCCAACAGAAAATTCTGGATGAATTTCTGAAGGATTTCTCGGAGGAATTTCTGGATGAATTGCTGACAAAGATTATGACGGAATTCCTTGATTACTTCCCAGTGAAAATCCTGGAGGAATCCCTGATAAAATTCTTGGAGGAATTCCTCGAGGAGACCCTAGAGAAATTCTTCGATAAACTCCTGTAGGAATGCCTGCATAGATTTCTGAAGGAATCCTGAACCAATCTCAGTTGGAACTCCTGGAAGAATTTCTAGAAATTTCTGGTGGAGTCCTTAAAGCAATTCCTGGAGGAATGTCTTGTGGAATTCCTGAAGAAATCGCTGAAAACAAATCCTGGTGGAATCTCTGCAAGATTCCAAGGAGGAATCCCTGAAAGAATGCCGGAAAAATTTCCTGGTAGAATGCCTAGTGAAATTCTTGCAGGATTCTCTGAAGTAATCCCTGGAAAAATCTGTGGAGAAATTCATGTAGGAGTCTCTGAAAAAAAAATCCTTTAAGGAATCCCTTGAAGATTTTCTGGATAAATTTCTGAAAGAATTCCTGGTGGAATTGGGTTGTTTAGTGAATAAAATATTGCTATTTTCCTAATTGATTGAGCTCATTTTTCTGAGTATAACGTGATTTTATTGGATTCCAAAAGCTTTGTTTTGATGGTTCAAATAACAAAACAGTTTTTATTTTCGTAGATAGAATGACAGTTCAGTCGATAAAATGACAGTTCAACCCGAACAAAAAAAAATTTCCCATACAAACTTTAAATGCATTTTGAAAAGAGTTCCCGCACTCCAAAAATTATGAAATTTTCGATTTCGACTAGTTTTTGGGTGGAGAATCCGAATATAAAATAATCCGGATACCCCTAAAGAACCCATTTTTTGGAAGAATCCCGAAAGCAATTTCTGCTGGAATCTCTGGAGGAATGCATTGAGGAAACCCCGGAGGATTTTTTGGAGAAAGCTCTGAAAAAATCTTGTAGGAATTCCTGAAGGTATCCCTGGAGGATATCCTAGAGAAATGCCTGTAGGAATTCCTGAAAGAATCTCCACAGGAACTCCTGGAGAAATCTTCATAGGAATTTCTGGCGGAATTTATGGAGGAATCTCTAGATGAATTCCTGGAGGAGTTTTAAAAGAAATCATTGCAGGAATTCCCAGAGGAATCCGTGAAAAAAAATCCTACAGGAATTCGGTGAATCTAGTGAGGAATACGTAAAGGAATACCAGGAATAACTACTGAAGAAACCGCAGATGGAATTCTTGGAGAAATTCTGGAAATTCCTGAAGAAACTCCAGAAGGAATCCCGGAAGCAATTTCAAGAGCAATTCCTAAGGGAATCTCTAAACAGTTCCTGGAGGAGTTCCTTAAAGAATACAAGGAGGAATTCCAGAAGGAATCCTAGGAAGAGTTTCTGGGAGAATCTTTGGAGGAATTTTTAAAATAAGTTGTTCCAGAAAGAATCACAAAAGTAATTCCCGAGTTAAGCGCTGCAGAAATTCTTGGAGGAATCCCTGGGGAGGATATCCTAGAGAAATGCCTGTAGGGATTTATGGAGGAATCTCTAGTAATACTGGATGAATTTTAAGGGGAATCACTGCAGCAATTCTCAGATCAATCCATGGAATAATTCCTGGGGAAAGTTTTGAAGAAATTTGTGGAGGAATCCCTTGAGAAATTCCTGGGGGAATCCCAGGAGGAATTCCTGTAGAAATTGTAGATGGAATCCTTGGAATTCCGAAAGCGATTCCTAGAGGCATTCCTAAGGGAATCTCTAAACAGTCCCTGTAGGAAGTACTGAATTGATTCCTGGAGGAGGTCCTGAAAGAATTCCAAGAGGAACTCCTGAAGGAATTCTAAAAAGTGTTCCTGGGAGAATCCTTGAAAGATTTTTTAAAATAATCCCCGGAGAAACACAGAAGAAAATCCCGGATGAATCCCTGGGGAAATTCTTGAAGGAAAACCTCCTTTAGTTGTGCTTACAAGGTGTATGTTTAAATTCCACAGAAGAAAAATCGACCTAAAAATCCTCCATGGATTGCGCCAAGAATTTTGCTAGTAAATCTATTTGGTTCTTTGTGATAACGGAAAAAAATAGTGAAAAAATATCCAAAACTTTTGCTATAAAATCTTTATAAATTCTTGAAATGTCTATAAGGACACTATCATGTATTCTGATTCTATTTTATCATCGTTTTCAAACTAGAATTACAAATCTGGATCTTTGTTATAAATGGATTATAGTGAGTACCATTGTTGTCTAGCTATGTTCGATTCATTTCATTGAGCAAAAGTATAACCTATAAAGAGCGCCCTCACATTTGTTAATTCGATCTTGATAATAATAATACACAATACTAGAACTGTAAGGAATTAATCCATTACTCTAGCTACACTCCCGTTCAAAAGTTTGGGGTCACCCCCTCAAAAACATGAATTTTTTAGGCCCATATCTCCGCCAATTTGCGTCCGATTTCAAAACCCTAGGTTTCATTCAAAAGATAATAAGTCAAAGAAACTTTGAACATGATTTAAAAGAAACTTTTTCAAAAAGTTTGTATGTAAACTTAACCCAAAGTTGCCAAATTTTCTAAAAAATGAATATAAACTTACGGCAGTGTCGCTGGAAGTTGGGTCAACCAAATTTTAAGATGAGAGCGGTAATATGACCCATTTTCTATTAGCTTTCAACTGCTTTTTACAGAACTTAGCTAAAAAATCTAGGAAAAAAGTTATTAAGTATATTAATCCTTGATGCCATCGACCAAAAGTTTGGGGTCACCCCTCAATATGATGTATCGGCCAAAAGTTTGGGGTCACTTTCGTAAACATGGAAAAGTGATTTGGTGATATCTTCGTCATCTATAGTTCAATTTGAATTATTTTTGGCTCATTTCAAAGATAATTAACTAAATTTACGTTTGATGTCTTCAACTTAACGTATTTAACGATTTTTGTATATAAAAATGTTATGTAAAGTTAGTACATTTTACCACGCTTCAAAAAATGAGGCAACTTGACGTTAAGTTTTAGTATGTAAATTTCAACAAATATGTGTGGTTCAAAGTCTATGCAGTAAGTATCATTCATTTTGCTTCAAATAAGCCAAGAAGAATTAAAATTGAATGAAAGATGACAAAGATATCAACAAATCACTTTTCCATGTTTTACGATAGTGACCCCAAACATTTGGCCGATACAGCATTTTGAGGGGTGACCCCAAACTTTTGGTCGATGACATCAAGGATTAATTTACTTAAGGTGAATATAGAACGAAGCCACACCTTGAATTTTCAAAAGCACAAATCTGAAGAACCAAACATCCTACCACGCTGAAAAGTTGATCGATTGGTCACCTGCTGGTGATGACCAATCGATCAAGTTTTCAGGGTGAACCGTCATTTGGTTCCTTAGATTTGTGCTTTTGGAAATTCGACGTGCGGCTTCGTTCTATATTCACCTTAATAACTTTTTTTTCTAGATTTTTTAGCTAAGTTCTGTAAAAAGCAGTTGAGAGCTAATAGAAAATGTGTCATATTACCACTCTCATCTTAAAATTTGGTCAACCCAACTTCCAGCGACACTGCCGTAAGTTTATATTCATTTTTTAGAAAATTTGGCAACTTTAGGTTAAGTTTACATACAATTTTTTTTAAAAAGTTTCTTTTAAATCATGTTCAAAGTTTCTTTGACTTATTTTCTTTTGAATGAAACCTAGGGTTTTAAAATCGGACGCAAATTGGCGGAGATATAGGCCTAAAAAAATGACATGTTTTTGAGGGGGTGACCGCAAACTTTTGAACGGGAGTGTACGTACTTAACCAGATTTTTTAAAGGATCTCACAGTTTATTTTGCTACGCTACCAACCATCAATAACATTACAAAGTTGAAACGCAACTCGTTTTCGATGGATGAATTGGAAAAAAAGCCTAACCAAATCAAGTGGAAATTTCATGTTGAAATACTTGACATCCATTCCCTACACACAACAGAAATGCGTTTTCTATGGACAAATTGAATTTTAAATAGCGTAAGGAATCTTTCGATGCTCCAATGGGAACATAACCTTCGACTGCCTGTTTGCTAGATGTATGCTTTTTACCTACATACAAGTTGTAGCTTCGTCGTCATGCGGCTAGTGTCACCAACCATTTAGTTGCATCGTGCTAAGGAGCGCGGGTTCGATTCCCGCCACAGCAGCTGTCAGGTAAAGTTTTCGTCTGAGCCATTGGGCGGCGGCGTTTGCTAATCCGTTGTCTAGTGTCGTGATTCCTTCATAGAGCAAATAGCTCACTGGAATCATTAAACGTGTTCGCGTTTCTTTTTTTTAACTACTGAGTTATTGCAATTCCCAAATCTACTTCGGATAGAAACATCTTACGTACACACTGTTGCGTGTATCTCATTTTTCTTCAGAGAATATGAAAGATTTTTTAAATCTTAACCGCCTAACCTAATTCACAGCTTTTCTGTTCACTGGAGCACTACCCAAGAAACAGAATTAGCTGAATTACAGTTTCTTAAGCCAAAGTTTGCTTAAGAGTAGTTTATTCTACTCTTGTACAACAAATTTGTTTGTTGGGAACGTGAGCGGTCTTTGTGCTGCTTTCACTTTCTACTATGTCCATGGTAGAACGATGAGGGGCTCTTGTTCCTTTTCCAGTCCGATTAAGGGTTCATTATAAATTATCCGGGTCCGTTGGAGCTATGAGTTCAGAAGAGGGTCAGTGTCTCTCGCTTTCGGGTGAAGAGCAGCTGACGAAAAATTGTAAGTGCCGGAGCTGGGATCGAACCCATGGCCATCCGATTATCAAGCAAACGTGTGACCACTGTGCCACGGGTCCTGCCATGAAAGGCTATTATGTTTCACATAAAAAAAATGCATTCCAAATTTTCGTTAAAGAAAAAAAATCCTATTTAAAAAAAAAGTAGTTAAAGATTTCCAGTTGGGGTCTCCAGTTAGCCTAGTGGTTAAGGCTATGGTTCGCCAATCCGGAGATGGGGGGTTCGATTCCCGTTCCGGTCGGGAAAATTTTCTCAACTCCCTGGGCATAGAGTATCATTGTGCTTGCTTCACAATATACAAATTCATGCAATGGCAGACAAAGAAAGCCCTTCAATTAATGACTGTGGAAGTGCGCAAAGAACACTAAGTTGAAGCGAGGCAGGACAAGTCCCAGTGCGGACGTAGAGCCAGAAAGAAGAAGAAGAAGTTAAAGATCTCGCTCAAAACACACTAAATCGTTCCAATATCAACGATATTTATGACTAATCATTTCTTTTCCTTTTATCTATTTCTAGGTAAGTCCAGTTAACCTGACCAACTATTCAGAAACCAAGTGGGTACACCTTCTTTGCAATATTCGATTCGAATAGAGTAAGTAAAGTGGCAGTTCTTTGAATGCGAAAACGCTTCCACACCAATCAATAACTTCACCTGCAATTTCTCCAAACGACAACTACCATCACCAAAGTATCCGGGAAAAGGTCGCCGCAATTTCGTTGAATCATCGGAAAAATATGTTCACTTAGAAATTCACTTCACAGAATGTACTAACCCAGAAGCGAAACAGCCAGGACATAGAGCTCGAAAGAAATAAAAAAAAGAGTCGTGGAAAGAAAGTGAGGAAATATTTCCTAAACAGCTCACTTTCTTCCTTCTTCGGCAAATGGATGGCGTTGGCTGCCTTTCTTCTCGCGCTAAATGCTGCTGCTGCTGGCTGTGGTGGCGAAAAACGTGACTTGGACATATTTTCCTCGCGCTCTCCAACCATATCTATTGACTGAGTATAGTGTAGAAGGCACTGCCGCCGCCGCCGTACCGAGTTGATGCCGTGCCGGCCGGTATGTGTGTGGGTGGGTAGGAAGATGGAGGTCGCTGCTGAGGACGGACGGACGATGGCGAAGGAAGCACATACCGATAACGAAAAATCGATTCCCTGTTGGTAGGGGTGGGTGGTACAGAACGAATTTTTAATCGTTTGCTTAGAAAGATACATATTTCAAGCTTTAACATTTTTGAACATGTATTTTTAAATTGTTATTATTATTATTATTCTTTATTATCGAGATTTTCAGCCCTCGGCTGGTTCATCTCGAAGTTTTTAAATTGATTTTACTGTATTTATAAACTAACGTGTATAGAATTCACAACTTTTGAAATATTTTTATTTTTTTA
The DNA here is from genome assembly GCF_035046485.1 of Aedes albopictus. Classification (NCBI taxonomy): domain Eukaryota; kingdom Metazoa; phylum Arthropoda; class Insecta; order Diptera; family Culicidae; genus Aedes; species Aedes albopictus. The sequence goes on from NC_085137.1 coordinate 382,051,918, forward strand.
TTTTGTACCTGCCAAAGTTGTTCCAATACTAGTTTAAATATAATGATTTTGGGTATTTTCAGTAGTTGTTTATTTTCGTCATAGGCGTTTTTTTTTACCAAATTGTCTGAAAATTGATCATGTAAATCCAATTGATAGAAAAAAAACAAGGCCAATTTTAATTTGCTACCATAAACAGTATAAGTTCCCTTATATTTTGATATGTTTTGTCCGCACTTTTTTTTGTTAAAATTTGCTGCAAGGATTTCGTTTATCAACATGCAAAGAGTTAGGGAAACATTCTTGTTTCTTTTGAATCAACTATGTATTTTTTATTAAACCAGTTTCTCCTGTTCTTGTAGCTTGTAGAGATTGAGACGCAGGTTGTTCAACTACATTCTTGATAGAGATCAGTTGTCAGTGATGAAGAGACGTTCATTTTCAAACACTCATCCCTAGCTGCTTAGGAGTCACCGAAGCAGCAGCGTCAGAGCAGCCCAGCAGTTAACGGTCCCATATCGCCGCCGGTACATATTGGCGGCGGTGGAAAGGGTGACACTTCCGCCCCAGCTGCCATTAGTCAATATCATTCCGCTATTCACGCAGAGAGTTCCGAGGCTCAGACTCCGGCAAAGGTACGCTGCGGGATACGACGGAGGCAAAGTGCATTTAGCGAGACATTTATTCGCACTCTCCGAACGGGCGGCTGTGAATAGGAGCGCTGGATGCGAACTTGGAATTCACAATCACTAACCAGGAGCGATCTACATTTGGACTGTTAAAGATTATCGCTTCACTAATCGTGTCTTTGCACTGATTTAGATACCTCTGTTTTTGTACGAGTATCCCAATAAAAAATATTTGTGCGTATTGGTGCTGGGCGAATCAAGGTGTTGTGTCCAGTGAGCTGAACTTTTGTGGCGTACACAAGGTGATTGAAAACTGGAAACAGTACTTCGACAAACACCTGGAATGAAGGATATAGGTTTAGCTACTTGTAAATTACACAGAAGCCTCATTTGCCTGGGGGCTAAAAGTCTCTATAATAAAGATAAATCAAAAAATCATTTACCTAATGAGCTAAAGCTGGGAACTCGACTCAGCATGATAAATCAACTATGATTCATCATGTTTTTTTGTTCTACGCCGATTATAGCCCAAGTAACATTTTTTCAGTCAAATGGACTATAAGAGGTTCTTAAAACCATCAAATAGCCGAAATAAAATAACACAACTTTACAAAATAAAATGAAAGTCGTGAACTTCTGTCAACGACCAACATTTTTGAAGCACAATTTACTGCTGATTTCGAAACCGACCTTAAAAAAATTTAAAGTAGAACAGTTTTTGAGTTTTAGCTTAATATCAAGTTTTACAACTTTTCAAAATATGTAATTTAATAAAATTCAAATATATTGCGTTTTGTTCAACCAATTTTAAATCTTTTTCCATAAACTAAAAGCTGAATACAACACCATTCGATCATCTGAATACAGGTTTTGCGTCAGATTGATGAAATTCAAGATATTGACGATTTTTAGGGACGATCTTCTTAAATTTAAGCAAAATTTCCAAAAATTTTTGAAGAAATGTATTTTTTTTAATAAGAAATAACCAACTTAAAAAATCTTTCTCGACGTTTATTTGACATATCATATGTAGGCGAGTTACAGTAAAAATTTCAGCTCAATCGGAGCATTGGTTACGGAGAATGAGATTTTTGAAGTGAGCGACTTTGCTTAAAAATAGAACAAAAATCGATTTCAAATCATCAACCTTGTATGGAAAGTCGAAAAAAATTCCGCTCTACTGTAATTTTTTTCTTTCGCTTTTTCGAACTCAGGGCATGATTCTACACCAAAAACAATCATCAGCTTACCGAGTTCAAAAATGCTGTAAACTAGTGTAATTATTACGATTCTTAGAACCTCTACAAGACTAATTGGTCATCAGAATGTAACTTAGAAGGTTTTCCAAGAAAAAATATAAATATAAATGTTTTAACTATAATCATAGAATCTCAAAATATTTTCGTCCCGAAAAATCAGTATCACAAATAGGCTTTTCGGAATATTATAAAAGTGTAGAATCAATTGTTAAATTCACAAAATCACGAATTAAATAGAATCACCTTCCAAAACATATTTAAATCAACTTTAGATGATAAAAAATGATATTGAGATCAAAATCAAAACTACGGTGTTAGAGAGTGAACTGTTGGCTTCCCAATTTAATTTTGATAAAATGTTTGATGTTTGAAACAAAAATTGCGGTAGAATATAAGAGGGAATTGCAAGGATTTTTCAAAGCAAATCTCGGTAGATTTCCTACAGGGTTTATGAGAGAGCTTTCAGGAATTTTAAGATTTTTTTTAATCCTCTTAGGTTTGGGTTCAAGAATAAAACAATCTGTAATAACCTTTTGGAGAGTAAGGACTGTATCGAAAAATAACTATAAACGTTCACAACTGCCAAAAAAATAATCTATTCGAAATAGACATGACTTTTTTTTTGAAGATACTATATAAATCTTTTAAATAAAGAAAGGCAGTTCTGATTTTCAAAAACTAATCATTTAACTTAGACTTTAATCTCAAAAATTGCACATATGTTTTTAAAATTTTGGGCACCTCCTAAAAATTTGATATTGCGAAAACTGTGGGAAAATATTCAATTTTTTCTCTTATTTTTGCACAAATATATTCTTTTCCAGAATGTTCATGATATAGGAAAATTATTTTTTACAAAACCAAATTCCTCCGCAGTTTAGTGCAATTCTTAAAAATGAAAAAGGGCCATGTTTTGAAAAACTCTTTTTTATGCGTCTTCAAAGAACAGTTACGCAAATAAAAAATAGATAAATTTGAAAATTCGCATTTTTTACCCTTCTTACACCCATAAGAAGGGTATAAATACCGCTTGGAAAACCGACATATATCAATCAACTCAGCTCGACGAATTGAGCAAATGTCTGTATGTGCGTGTGTGTGTGTGTGTGTATGTGTGTATGTGTGTGTGTTATAAAAAATGTCACTCACGGTTCTCAGCCGTCTGTTGACCGATTTGAGTTCTCTTGGAAGCAAATGAAAGCTACTACATCCTAGTAGAACGCTATTGAATTTTATTTTGATTGGACGTCCGGTTACCGAGATATCTTTCAAAGAGTGCTAGGGAGTAGTACAACCTTATTATTTTAGATATTTTTGACAAAATGTATCACCATAAATTTCTCAGCCGTCTATCAACCGCCTTGGGTTCTTAAGGTCCCAAACGAAAGCTACTGCATCCTAGAAGAACGCTTTTGAATGTCATTCCGATTGGACATTTTGTAACCGAGATATCTTTCGGGGAGTACTTTGGAGTAATACAGCTTAACTTTTTAAGAGGTCTTTGACCAAATGCTTCATAATAAATGAATCAGCCGTGTGTCAATCGATTTGAGTTCTCTCATCAGCATATGAAAGGTGCAGCATCCTAGTAGTATGCTATTGAATTTCATTCCGTTTGGACATTTTTTTTTTCTTTTGAAGAGTATTTGGGAGTAATCTCAATAAATTCCTTTTCACCCGTCTTACACCCAAAAATCACAATCATACATACGAATAATACAACAATAATTTTAATGAGTGTAAGAAGGGTTCTGTTCACCATAGGTGGATTAATTCAGGTTTTTTCTATTGGGCACGTATTTAATTTTATTGAAAAGGTAGTTTTTCCAGAGAACGGAGTTTTATAACCTCTGAAGATATTTAAAACAGAGCGTCAAAGTTCGACCAAAAAGTAGGTGTTTTTGGGGTAGACCATTTTCTAAATGTTGGTGGTTTTTCTACCCAGAATAAGAATTTGTAAAGTCGGTATTGAGTGATATGTTATGTGTACATAATTGCTAGCACTAATCATTATTTTCCAGTTTTTCCCCGTACATTTTTTCTTTCGCTACAAATTTTTGAAACGTTCAAAAAATTAAAAAGAAATGCATTTTGTACAGATTGTTATTTTGTGTGGTGTACTCATAGAACCATATTTTCAATAATACTAAACATTTTCCAAATTTCTGCAAGCTGTTCCGAACTTAACTATATTGTGAAGATTTCATAGAAGAACCGGAATAAAAAGACCAACCATGCTTCGAGATAGAACATTTTGAACGTTTATAGTTAATTTCCGATACAGTCCTTATCACATTAAAAAAAAGTCTTTAGACACTGCACATTGTTTCCAAAGGTTCAATTTCGTGATTTGTAAGTTTTGGGTTCTGAAAATTGGTCTTCGTAAAAGTTGTTTAAGATATAAGAGTCCTTCTTTTAAAAGTGCCACTCACTGAGATATAAATTCTTTTTTCTAAATGTGAAAATGACGTTTTGATGTTTTCAACAAAGTTTTTGAAAATGCCAAGAAAATTTGCTACAAAAGTCTGGGTTTCTTCTTGTCAATAAATTGAAGATATGTGTTGTTTTGTATGGAAGACTTCTGATTTTTTTTTTTTGTTGTAATGATATTAAACTATTTTGAGATTTTTAAGTGGTCTTCACAATTGCTCTGCATTAGGCTGTCAGCAAAAAAAATGGATGCTCGAAAAGTCAAGGTTCTCAACCCAGAAATGAAAGAAATGCATATTTCAAGAATTTTTGAAGAACATTTCGATTTTCTAAATGTTCTAAATCTAAACGCCAGAGCGGTTTTTTGAAAGTTTTTCGATGAAAATTCTCAAAAATAATCATTTTTTCGTGATATTTTTTCAATTTCTGATTTTCTTAATATTTTTTTTCTATGGAAAATTACTCCGAAATGAAGCGTTTCCGACACATGGCATTTGTTTGGAAGCATCCATTTATTACGTAACACTAAAATCAACACTTTTCAACCCCCCTCCACCTCTCAGTAACCCTTTGTTGTATGAAAACCAGATTTTTTTGTATGAGCCGTGTTCGGACCCTATACGTAGCGAATTTCGGACACTAATCAAGCCTTTCGTAGAGAGTTCTTCTGACGTTGTTTTCTACCCCTTTAGGCGTTCTTCCCAGTTAAAAAATACAGTACACAACTTGGGTTTTTTGAGGAAAACTAACGACCGACCGTTTTGATGGTTTATTTTGCACTGAAGCTAGGTTCGTGATAGATTGATGAACAGAGGCAATAAATTTGTGATCTATCTAATACAAAGTAACCGTCTATCTACACCGACATACAATTCATAGCGAGAGAGAACATCTCTCTTCTAGACAAACTTATCGTTTGGTAAACTAGGGATTCTCATGCGAAATTAACTAATTGAGAAATATAGTCCTTAACAAGCCGTAACGCTCGGCCGCGTTACGTAATTTGTGGATGGCGCTTAATGATCAGAGGCATCAGTTGCCAAGAAATTAGCAGTTCGTAGCTTATCCGAATAGGTGGCGCCACCATCTAACGTTTTAGTTTTACGCCCTAGAGATTGTGCGTCTTTGGCAAAGTTGTTCATTTTGACAAAATAAACAACTCTCTCTTAAACGTCAAAATTCCACAGCCTACTTTTTGAAGTTATTTAAAAAAAAATCCAATATGTAGTATTTTTTTTTTTTTTATTTTTGTGTTTTGTGTGTGTTGTGTGTTTTTTTGATTTTGAAGAAAAATTAAAATAATCGAAAAAGAACGGTAAATTTCATATTATATTTTCCCACAAAGCGCAGAAAATCGCATCTTGAAATATTCAGCAAATACACACAAATACTAGGCAAACACACTGTCAAAATTTGGAGAGGTATTTTCTGGTGTTTTTGAGATATTTGATCTTTTGTAATAGTATTAGTTAAGGTGGTGCCAGCATTTAACTTTTGACCATGACACTATAGAGAATTGTTTATTTTTTCGAGAAAATTATTTGTTCTGACGAAATAAACAACTCTTTTATTGACGTCGAAATTTCATGGCATTCACAATTTTTAAGATGTTTTTATTTAAAAACACTTCAAAAAATACCTATTGAGTTTTAGAGAATTTTTAAGGTCAAATACTGTTGGAGCTTCATATTGGATTTTTTAGTTAAACTCCTAGATTTGATTGATTGATTGATTTGTCTTTATTATAGAGACTTTCAGCCCTTGGGTGGTTCGTTAACTCCTAAATGTTAACGTTGATCGTTTCCAAAAATTAAAAAAAAATAAACTTTCGAATAGATTTTAGGTTCTATCCAGTTATGCCTATAATTTTCAGGTTTCAAAAACTTCAGACCTTCGCTGGGGACATATCCAGAGATCCTCGAGAAGTTTTTCAATTCTTCAGAAATTTCAATGCAGTGATACTACTTCTAGGAATTACACTAAAGTTCTTCCAGGCGTTCCTCAAGTTTCGTGTTCCAATTTTCTTAAACCTCCTAAAATGTTAGGCTATTCGCACCACGATGGTGTAGAGCACATTCCATGTGCCTGTCTAGGTAGTATTGACCCCAACGTCCTAATAGGGTTAATCGGGTGCCTCTCAAGGAAGTTCTCCAAAATTTTCTACAAAAAATCGGTCAAGTGGAGAAATGGAACTTTATCAGAAATCAAAATCCAGAGGTTTTAATGGTAATCTTTCTGAAAGTTTTTCAGAAATATGTAAACGGATCCCTTAAAGATTCTTCAAGGATTCTCTCTGAAATTCTTAAAGATCTTCTCCTGATCGACCTGAAGAAATTCCTCCAAGATTTGTTTTGCTTTCTTGTAGCTCCTGCAGAAGCTTTTCCCCAGAAGAACCTAAAGTTCTTTCAAGAGTTCTCCAAGCTATCCCTCTCAAGCAAATCAAAAGGTTCTTTGAAAACTTCTGTAGTAATTATAAAAACTATGCAGATTTTTTTCTTATGGGATTCCACCAGAAACTCATTCGGATTTTCCCCAAAAATTTCATCAAGAAGTTTATGAAAAACTCTTCAATATGTTCTCCCAGATATTTCTCTAGCTGCCGTAATTCTGCAAAGTGTCGCAAGCAACATTGATAATTTCGACACAAATATGCAAAACACACTTGGCCATTCTTAAAGTTCCCTTCCATAGATGCTAGATTACGACTAGATCTAACATCTTAAAGCTGCCACCATGATGTTATTATTTCGTCTGATCTAAACCAAAAGACGTCGGAAAGTGAAATGTTGCTTACACCACTTTCAATTTGTGTACTTAGTGCTAACGTAAGAACAAACATGACATTCACGAAACGCGACGCGAGATAAGACGAACCCCATAAAAACGAACGAAAATAACGAACCCCATAAAAACCATACTTCACCGACAAGGGTTACATGTTGTCCACAAAAGTGAGAACACTCTGCGTGACCTCCTTTGCAACCTCAAAGATAAGGTTCCACCTGACGAGCAGTCTGGCATATACCAGATTCCCTGCAAAGACTGTCCGGCGGTTTACATTGGACAAACCCGCCGGAAAGTCAAAGTCCGCATAAGGGAACATAAGAACGCAGTGGCATCTAAGAAAAGCAACGAATCGAGCGTGGCGGCTCATACGGTGGAAACCGACCACGAAATAGATTGGGGAAGTGCGAAGCTCGTAAAAACTGTGAGGAAAGCTTCCCACTTAAACGCATGGGAGTCAATGTTTATCAGCAATGCCCAAAAACCGCTGATGAATGAAGACGATCCTCCCATCATGTCGAGTCTATTCGATCTCGTCGACACGAACCACCAGCAGCAGCAGTAGTAGCATTCTCTCTCTCTCCAAACTTGAACAACGCAATCAGTCGGACATTGTCCCGTAGATGGGCTGCATCAAGCCCGAAACCGGTCGGCATTAAGGTAATTTTTTAATTATTTTGACGATTGTAAGAACCATAAGTGTCGTGTCTTATCTCGCGTTGCTTACACCACTTTGCAGAATCACGGCAGCAAAGAATTTGTAGTTTTTTCTCGAAAATTCATCAATAAGTTTCTACTACACGTTCTCAGAAATCTTTTCAGGAGTTCCTAGTTTTCTAGTCTAGCGACGGACGCATGACTTTTAAAACTATTCAATCGTCTACTACAAAATTGTCCAAAAATTCCTTGAGGATTTCTTTCGGAAGTTCGTTCATAAATCCATGCAAGATTTTTTTAGGAGTGGCTACAGAGATGTCTTACTTACCTTACTGGTCACACCAAGTCTTGAGTGTCCTCTCCTATCCGTAGGAGTCGTCTCCATGACCATCCATGGCTGTGCGTCTCCAGTTCCACACTCTGCGAAGGGTACGCAAATCTTCCTCCACTTGATCGACCCACCTAGCTCGCTATGTACCGTGTCTTCTTGCACCGGTAGGATTGCTTTCGAGAATCACTTCAATCGAGTTGCTATCCGACATCCTGAGAACGTGACTCGTCCACCGTAGCATCCCAAATTTCGCGGTGTGGACGATGGTTGGTTCTCTCAGAAGCTGATGCAGTTCATGGTTCATTCGCCTTCTCCGAGTCCCGTTTTCCATTTGCACTCCGCCGTACATGATACGCAACACCTTCTATTCGAAAACTCCAAGGGCGCTTTGGTCCTCTGCACGTAGAGTCCATGTTTTGTGCCCATAGAGAACTACCGGTCTAATCAGCGTTTTGAAGATAATTAACTTCGTGTGACGGCAAACTTCGTTTGATCGTAGAATTTTGCGGAGTCCAAAGTAAGCACATCAATATCTTCAGCGAAACCTAGTTGACCGGATTTCGTGAAAATCGCTCCACTCGTGTTTATTCTAGCTCTCCGTATTACACCTGCTAGAGCAATGTGAATCAGCAAGTACGAAAGGTCATCACCCTGCCGTAACCCTCTGAAAGATTCGAAGTGACTCGAGAGTGTCCCTGATACTCGAACTACGCATATCACTCGACGCATCGTCGCCTTGATCAATCGTTTATCCGGGAATCCGTATTCGTGCATAATCTGTTATAGCTGGTCTCGATCGATTGTATCATACGCCGATTTAAAATCGATGAACAAGTGATGTGTGGGCACGTTGTATTCGCGGCATTTCTGCAACACCTGATGGATAGCGAACATCTGGTCCGTTGTAGCGCGTTCGAATATTGTACCAAGTAGATACTTAGGAAGATGGGCTGGGCACGTAGCTCGTATGCCAGAGGAACGACAAGCTTAAACCATATTCAACAGAGTACCAGGAGAGGCTACAGTGTACTTGAATAGAAAATAGTTAACTTCAAATTGTCAAACTAATAATGACACTGTTTGCTCTGAATATCTTAAATTAGCTCCACCAAGAGCGTCCCGTGGCATTGACAAACGCAAACCCACCAGCTGATGATAACGTTTATGCAATTTGCACCATCAATTCCATGTCAAGCTCCGTGCCGCACCGCACAGGCATTGTGACCGTCGAATGTTGGTTAGCGAAATATCACAACTAATGGCAGATACGCCAGTAGTGAAGCCTATAAAAGGTCACACACGGGAACCCGATAAAAGCAAATTGCAATAACTCACCTTTCCAACATTAGCGCCGGCAGCAGAGCAGTCACCGCGCGCATCGCGTAGCGGCTGTCGTCGTAATCATCGTCATCACATGGATGGGAAGGTATGACGTTGACCGCGAATGTGACGATGATGGTACGGTTGATGGCTGGGTTGGTGGCTGAGCTGGTGGTAACTGGAGTGACGACATGCTGTCATATCGTACCCAACCTGCCCGGCAGTTTGGCAGTTTGGATGACACCGAAAGTTGAAAGCTTTTTAGGCCTTGCGTGGAATTTCCATGTAGACCACGGGTGTGGTAGCGGTTTGATATTTTTAGGCTGTGTTTTTGTTATATTAAGTGAATCAAAACAGAGGACGTTGCATTATGTTCGTCAAAGTTGATAAGCAAACGAGCAGACTGATATCATCTATCCATTTAACGTGCAAGTGCAGCGGGCGAGAGATTGCATACTCATATCTGTAGATTTTTGCTGTTGCCTTGGATATGTTGCCATATGGAATTTCTTGGAGTTTGCAACATACAACTACTTATCATCCAAGTTTTGCTAAGGATCATTCTACATATTTGCCAAAATACATTTAAAATTTCTTGCTGTTTAGTTGAAGAAACAGTTACGCAAAAACATCGTTCACAAGGTTCATCGAAACGTAATTTGATTTCCATCAAGTCGATAGGCTGAACTCATTTGAAATTGAATTGTTTCATATTGTCCGCCTCAGCTCGTTTCAATCTTGGCCTACGGTCGGTATCTTCCGAGTAACGAAACTTGATTACTGGGAGATAGTGCTTCCGAGCGAGCCAAATTGAATCCCCTCGCAGTCTTGAACGTGCCATGAACTGGAAATTTCTCTCCCGGACAATATCACCATCGGCCGTCACCGGCGTTGGATAGCTTAAGACCGGGTGGGCGGGCGAGCGGCGGTCGGTGTATTAATGGCATCGATCAAATTTAATCCGGAAAATATTAACTCTTCTGTTTCCGTCGACGTCGTCGTGTCTTCTTCAGTGACTAACCCCGGGCAGGGCATCCCCCCACCCTCCCCCTTTACTGCTAAATTGCTTGATCTTTTTAATCGGGTGCTGCCGTCGTCAGCCAATCAAGTCGGTCTTTTCTTCGCCATTCATGCACGTCGTCGTGGTTCGTTCCAAAAAGCGAAAAAAATACGACCCAAACGAAGAACTTCGAAGTCATCTTCTCAATTCCGCGCCGCCCTCATGAAGACGACGACCCACTACCTATAGAGAAGAGGGCCAGCAGAGGAGAGACATCCGGAATGTTTAAGCGTACGCACGTACACAGGATGTTGGCAAGAATTGAAAATTGTGCCGGTTCCTTCTTTGGACCGCCGCCACCACATGGCTCTTCCTCAGCATCGTCAAACACAGATCTTTCATTAGGCGACGTTCGTGGAATTTGTGCTAAATTGCTTTCGTTGCCAAGCTCTCCAAAGTCTAAGTCGGCTGAGATGTGCAACTATTCAGACAGAACTCTGGAAGCAGCAGCAGCATTAGGAATGCCTAACTTTGAAAAATTACTGGGAACTAAGCGGTTGAGCGTGAGGGATGGGTGATTGGCGAGCCCACGACTAATCTCTCGCAAATACAGTGCTCCGGATTACATTTTTTGATACGGGAATCAATTTCCTACCAGAGTACCAGATTTCTTTAACTATGATGCAGTACTACACCCAAACCTTCCAATTTTTTAAAAAAATTTCCCATTAAGGACAAGATATTTGGAGTACATTGCTCAAAATTTCTAGAGCACCATTTTTTAGTACCGTTGAACGGATTTGGACTGAAATGCATTACGCTGTTGACAACCACTGAACAATTAGCGTGATGCATTTTCATCCAAATCCGTTGAACGGTTCTAAAAAACGGTGCTCTAGAAATTTTGAGCTATGTTCTCCAAATACCTTGTCCTTAACACGTTTACGAAAGTAATATTTGCTCCAGTAGGTGGTTCTAGTGAGTATGAAATATTTTGTTTTATTTTATGTCAGCCATTGTCAGTACCACAGTAACACACAGTGTTCCAAGTGAAATTTTCAAAAGAAACCCAGCAGAAATTTCTTGATGAACTATTAGATAAACTTTTGAAAAAGAAAATTTCGAAGGAACTTTTTGGAAAGACTTCTGGATATCGAAGAAATTTTTAAATAAATTTTTAAAAGAAATTGGAAGCTATTTAGAGGAATTCCTGGACAAATATTCGGCCATATTTCACATAGTTTCTTTGGAAAACCATGGATGGAATTTCAGAAGAATTTTTTCAAAGAATTGTTGGTATAATTGTTTGAGAAACGTCTAAAGGGATCTTTGTAGGAATTCTTGGCCAAATGTTTGGACATCATTCTGGGACCTTCTACTGCAATTTTCAGATTAACTGTTGCAAGATTTGGAGAGTTTTCTGAGAAATTCCAGAAGAATCCTCGGAGAAACTCTTACATCGAAGCTACGAAGTTCTGCTGGCTACGATAAAATTCTGAAGATCTCTTTACAAGAATTAAATAATCCAGAAATAATCCTTAAATAAAACTTTGGAAGAATACAGTGACCCCACAGTTTATGAATCGGGAAAAATGAGCACAGTTTATGGATCACTCATTTGATCGACATTGTGATCCATAAATAGTGGACAAAATTGAGGTGATTCATCGGTGTGGGGTCACTGTACTTAAACCAATTTTAAGAAAAAATATTAAATCTCAAGAAAAAATCTTATCAAGTATTATTTGACAAATCTGAGGAAAGTTCTGGATGAAACTCTTCTGGAAAAATCCTGATGGGAATTTCTGAAAAAGCTTGGCAGAAATTTATAAAATGAACCTCTACGAATTAAAAAAAAAGGATCTTTAAAAAAAACAGGAGAACATTCTTTCCTTATGACGAAACTGGAAGCATTTCCTCATTTTCTGGTTTTTGATTTTGTATTAAATAACGAAGTAATATTTTCAAAATCGGTTTTCGTACACATTTAGTTATAGAGTATGGATCAAGGTATCTTCTGATTTTTTTTTTTCGTGGTGGAAAATGTTTTTCGTTTTTGCCGAAACGATTTTCAAATCAAAATTTCATAAAAAATGGTTTCTGCAAAAACGAAAAACTTTTTCCACCACTTAAAACCAAAAAAAAAAATGAGAAAAGTTTCGCCATAAGAAAAACTCAAATGAACTCTTAAAAAAGATATCTGTTGAAATTTTCATAGCGAAGCATTCTTGGAATATTTCACGTTTTTGCGACTCCAAAGGTGTAAAAAGCTTTTTATTGTGGAGTAATTTGCGCCTTAATTTCTGTAGAAAAGATTTGGAAAAAAAAATTGAGAAATTTTCTGGAAAGATTTCTGTAATCCGAAGAAATTTCTAAAGACATTCTTGAAAGAAATCGGAGGCTTTTTCAGCCATATTTCAGAAAGCTTTTTGTTTTCATGAGAACCATGGATGGAATTTTAGAAGAATCAATGTAAAGAATTGTTAATGAACTCTTGGAAAAACGTGTGAAGGAAACTTTGAAGAAATTCTCGGCCAAATCCATGGACAAGATTTGGAATTTTTGCTGTAATTTTCTGATTAACTTTTTTTTTATTGATAAAGTATAATTACATTACATTCTTTCAGAATATGCCTGTTACTTTCAGTACGTGGACAGTAATCACAAACATTGCTGGTCAATCTGCCAATATTATACTTAACTAATTTATCCTTGGAGATGATAAGGTCATTGTACAATAAAAACATTTGAGACTTACAATCAGAGGGGATGAAGGCGTAAGAAAGGTTTTCCAAAATGATTTCCCAATTAATGTTGGGAAAAACATTTTCAATCCTAGGACGAATTATTTTCAAGTGCCGGGTTGGGATCGAACCCATGACCATCCACTTATGAAGTGAACGTGTAGCTACTACGCTACGGGCCCTGGCCTACACACCTAGAAAATATCATGTAATTTTAAGTGTCCTGAACCTGACATATACGAGCATCTTCAAAAACACAAATTTAGAGGTTATAACATGTAAATTAACGTCTTTCAAGACACCCCAAAATGAAACTTATTTTTTCTTAGCGTCTAGCAATCGCTAGAAGCGATTTGACTGATAAAACATGGAAAAGTAAAATATTGACATGTATCGATTCGAACTCCGGATCTGCTGATCGTGAGTCACATCTCTTACCTCTCGGCTATTACACCAAGTTAGAAGATGGCTGATGAACGTGATACTGATTCTACGTTTCTGGTGAAATGGATTTGTTGACATCTAACGCAACCAACCAGCATTTCATGATGCGCGTAAAATTGAGTCCAATTTGTGATTCAGTCTTGAAAACATCTACGTTTTTTGGTGATTCCGTTTCGTGCAAATTTCAGAATTTCTAAGTGTGTAGTTAAATAAATCTTTGATGAAATTGCAGGAGAAGTCGATGCAGGAACACTAACATCAAATGTTTGATAGAATTACCGGAGATATTTTCTGTGTATTTCCCGGAGCTTTAAATATTTGTCCATATTTCAGAAAGTTTTTTTTTAAGAAACCATGGAATTTCAGAGGAATCCTTTTGAAGAGTTGTTGAAGGAGTTCTTGGAAAAACGTCTGAAGGGAACTATCGGTGCCTCGGAAGATTTTGGAAATTTCTTCTGCAATTTTCATATTAACTGCTGATTAAATCTTTGGAGAATTTCCTTAGAAATTCCAGAGAGTTCTCGGCGGAGCACTTACATTAATTTTTTAAAAGAAGTGTTGAAAGCATAAAAATACTCTGTGATATTGGGACTTATTTTAAAGATTCCTTCAGAAATTCAATTGAGGATTGCTTACAAATTCCTCCAGAAATTTTTCAACAGGCTTTTGGAAATACATATCAAAGATTAATTAGAAATTTTCTCTAGGTTTTTTTTTTTCAGTTTTATGAATTAGTTTAAACATTTCACTAGTTATTTCTCAGATTATTTTTTGATGAAATCTTTGAGAGATTCCTCTATAATTTTATCAAGTGGTTTATTCAAACAAATATTCATGGATATCTTCCGAAATTCCTCCATGAATTCCAGTAAAAATCTCCAGATTATTCTGAAAAAATCCTCCGACGCTAAGGATTTTTTAAGAAATTTTACCAAGAATGCCTTCCGCAATTTCTCTAAGAACTCTTCTAGGGTTTCGTTTAGTAAATTCACAGTTTCCTTTAAAATTTTCTCTACAGTTTTGTTAAGATTATTCCTGAAATAAACTTAAGAACTGCAATATAAAGCCTTCCTTCAATTCCTTCTGAAATTGCTTCACGTATTTCTTTAGAAATTTCTCCAAGAAATCCTTTCTGAAAGTCTTACACGGATTCCTTTTGAAAGTTCTTTACTTTCTTGAATTGTTTAACCCTCCTAAGATGTTAGGGTTTTCGCACCACGATGGCGTGGTGCATGGTCAGTGTGCCTATCTGGGTCATATTGACACGAACATTCTACTAGGGTTAAGACATTCCTTTTATTTTTTATCTGAATTTCCTCCAGATGATCCTCCTTTGTTTGTTTGTTTCAAAATTTCTTTTGAAGAATATTCCATTTCAGATTTTTTTTAAGTTTCTTTAAGAAATGACAGGGATTCTTTTTGCTGGAACTTCCTTTGTCAATACATTTGTCCAAGGACTAATTTAAGATATCTTCTATGGTTTCTTTTTTATATTTTCAAAATTGCTGCATGGATTCCTTCGGAAATTGCTTTAAGAATTATGTCTTAGAATCAACCAAGGTTTGTTTCAGAAATTCCTTCAGCGGTTTCTTCAGAAATACTTACAGTATTTTTGTAGAAACTTTTCCAGCGTTTTCTTTAAATCTTGCTAAACGAATTGCCAAGAAATTTCCTTTGAAATTTTCTCGAAAGTTTTGTAAAGATTTTTCCTTAAATTGGCTTATGAAGCCTTTCTTGGATTACTATGGAAGGGTGTCTTTAGAAATTTCTCGAGGAATTCCTTTCAGAAGGACTTACACGGATTCCTTTTGAAAGTTCTTTACTACCATGGATTTTCAGACATTCCTTTTAAATTTCTTCCAGTATGTCCTCTAGTTTATCCTCCTGAAACTCCTGAAGTATTATCAAAGAGTTTGTTTTGGAATGTTTCTCAAAATTTCTCAATAAACTTTTCTAAGAATTCCACCAAGGCTTTTTCGTGAAGTTTCACCTTAAAATTCCACAGAGATTCATTCAAGAATTTCCCTGGGATTTCTTTAGATATTTCTCTAGAGATTCATTCAAAAGTACTTCCTGAGATAACTGCGAGTATTCTTGCAGGTAGGTATAGAGATTTTTTTCAGAAATTCCTGCTTGGACTCGTCCAAAAATATTTCCCAATACTTTATTCAGAATCTTAGGAATTGTTTTGGACTTTTCCAAAAGTTTTTCCATTGAGATCTTTCCCGAAACATCTCAAAACTTAAAAAAAAAATCTGCATATGTTCCTTTGCAAATTCGTCCAAGAGTTCCAAGGGATTTTTTTTTTAGAAATTGCTCATGTGGTTCCGCCAGAAATATTTTCTGGGATTAAATCATTGGCTCTTGCATTTGTTATAGATGCAAGAAAATTTTCAAAAAATGCTGAACTAATACTATTAATACTAAATATATTGAAGTAAGCTCTGAATGATTATTAGAACAAAAAAATCAAACACAATTTTCATAACAATTTCTGAAACTATTTCTGAAGAGATTAAAACACAATCAACTTTAAAGTACTACCTGGGGAAATTTCTGTAGAAAATCCACAAGAAACAAAAAAGAAACCTTGGAGGATTTTTTCGAAGAACCACTGAAAAAAATAAACTTTTGAAGGAATCTTCGGAAGAATACAAAAAAAAAAGCTGGAGAAACTTTTGCAAGTATTCATAGAAGAATTTCTTGATGTTTTTTTTTTTGAAAATGCAAAGTAATGCATTCTTATTTCTGCATGAATTGCTGAGAGAATCTTAAGAAATTTCCTCGAAAAACTACCAAAAAATTCTGAAAAAATGAAGATAGGTTTGGATAAATCTTAAGCAATCTCTGGCAGAGGATTACCTGAAGGAGTTTCTGGAGAAACCTTTGATCGACTTCCAAAAGATTTTTTTTTTAATTCCTAAAGCTAAATAAATTGCTCTTATTGCCTAAAAAAGTCCTAACATCTATAAAAATGTTTCCTAGAATTGCATCACTTGAACATTTCTTTGGAGAAATCCGAGAAGAATTGCTTTAGAAATATCAGGAAGCATCCCGGAAAAATTTCCGAAAATAAAAGCACTTGAAGGCAATTCTGACAATATTTCGGGAGAAATGTCCTCCATAATGTTCAAGGAAATACATGTACGAAATTTTAAAGCAATCCTTGCAGTAATTTTCTAGAGAATCCCTGAAGGAACCCCAGGAAATTTTCTTTTTGGGAATCACGGACAAGTTTCAGAATGAAACTTTTGAGAAATTTTCTACGGAAACTTAAGAAGAGCACCTACGATTATTTTTCTGGGGAAATTCCTAGAAGAATATCTGGAGGGATTCCTGGAGAAATTATCAAAGAAACACATGGATGAAAATGCATTATAAAGGGATTCCTGGAGGAACTTCTGAAATAATTCTTGCTGGTATCTTTTTAAGAAAATTGTCCAAGAATTTTCTTTCTATTCAAATTATGGGAAAAGGGATTTTAAGGGAGTTTGAGGGAAAGGGAGGATTGTAATTAGCGCCATTTCCAGGCGTTTCAGGGCATTTCAGGAGGTTCGCTTTTCGGGGTTTTCGGAGAAGTTTAAAGACGAAAAGTTTCAAAGCATTTTAAGGTATTTTAGTAGGTATCAGAGGTGTTTTAGGGGACTGTGTAGGCTCTCAGGTGA
Organism: Aedes albopictus; assembly: GCF_035046485.1. NCBI lineage: Eukaryota > Metazoa > Arthropoda > Insecta > Diptera > Culicidae > Aedes > Aedes albopictus. Next base: position 382,069,160 of record NC_085137.1, read on the forward strand.
GCTTCACGAAGATTTCGGAAGTGCGTTAAAGCGTGTCAATGCGTTTCATGGCGTTTTAGGACGTTTGAAAAGTGATTTAGATGGCTTCGGAGGTTCCCAGGGTTTCAGAGGCGTTTCAGGAAGTTGAGGAGGAATTTTAAGGGGCTTCAGAAGCTTTCAGGTAATTTTCACGGAGGTTTCATGGAGGATTTGAGAGGTGTTTCAAAGCATTTCAAGGCGTTTCTGAGGTGTTTTGGGGGACTTTCTCTAGTGAGTATCACGGAGGATTCTGGGGACTTTCAGAGGTGTTACATATCGTTTCAAGGCGTTTTAATGCGTTTCAGGACGTATGCGAAGGTTTTGGAGCGGCTTTAAGGGGCTTCAGAGGCTCTCAGGTGAATTTCACGGAAGTTTCATGGGGGATTAAGTAGCGTTTTAAGGCATTTCAATGCGTATCAGAGCGTTTCAGAAGGTTCACGGCGTTTCAATGCTGTTCAGGGCTTCCAGAAGCTTTCCGAGAGGTTTAAGGGGACTCGCAGATGAGTTTCACGGAGGTTTCATGGGGGTTTCAGAGGCATTTCAAAGCGTTCCTGTGTGAAGAATTAGCTTAAGTTAAGAGTTCTTGGAGGTCCTTAAACAGAGAATAAACTCACCACTTGATAGCACATAGTGGCACAGGGCTGTGCAAGCATGAATTTTATTCATAAAGCTCCAATAGATCGCTGATTACGCTAGTACATCAGATGGCCTAAACTCCAGGAAGTTCTCGGATACTCATAAACTTTTAGACTTTAAACGCTCCTTAACTCTTAACTCTGCCATTTTTCCTGACTTTATCCTTAATCTTTAGTACTCCAATTGCCCTGAATATAATCAAATTTGATTTGGGTAACGTAACCTTAATGAAGAGACCTAAATAGATTTTACCTATATGGATTCTACCTAAATGGAGGTTTGAGTGTATACAAAAATATAAAAAAATGTTGTTTTTAGAAAATTATTGTAAAGGGTTGTTTCCTTGGTTGTTTCTCTAACTTCATTGTAATTTATATTTTGAAATAGACGTACATATATTAAAATTTAGACTGTAAGAAAGTGGAATAATGCTGTATTTTTGTATTGAATAATATACCTATACATTAGTCAATCTTCTAGAAATGGTTCAGCTTCTCAGCAACATATCCCAATGATATCTGAACCAGAGGCGCAAAATCCTACTTTACTTTCCGCCCCATTGATTCCAGGTACGCGCAAACGTGCATCACCCACCTCACGTCTGAGTCAGTTGCTGCGACCACACGCACAGTCAATTGAACATTTTTGCCACTCCGTGCGTTACATGTAATGCACAAATCGAATCAATTACTATCAAGCGCAGCAGCAGCACCACCACCACTTCAACATCGATGAAGAGCGTCCTCGTCGATGACGACGGCACGTTCCCATTTTCGATTGGCGAATTCAATTGCAAACGAAAGCCGGTGTTGCTGCTGCTGCTGCTGTTGACGAGAACCGGCTGCGGCTCTCGGCTTGGAGTTTTTCGGTCGAGTGTCCTTGGCTTCGGAAACACCTCAAACAGATACCTGTTCGGAATGATTAATCGACGGCGGGGGTTTGGTTCCGACGTGCACACCGGTCCACCGGTTGGTATGCCAGTCACTGCTGCTGATTCGCTGGTTAACCCTTGCATGGTCGTTACTTCCTTTGGCATCGACAGGACCAGAGAAACCACCGACATGACAGGGTTAAATCCCCATCGTCCCATAATCTGACCCGGAATCCCACCTGTGTGCAGTTCCGCCCCACCTTCCGACCAATCCGTATCGCGCGCCGTGAAAGAAGAATGTGCATCAGCAGCAGCAGCAGCAGTGCACATGACTGGAAACGTGAATTGTAGAATGCTCGCTCCATCCGTCCGTCCGCGTCCGTAGAGTGACTGAATGTGAGCATGATTGTTCACATAACTTCTCGCCGTCCGCGCCATCACCGCCGTCCACGCTTTATCGGGTGTCGTCGCACCTGTTCTACCGAGCACCACCGCACCGCAATGCCGCGACCGCCCGGCGACGATAATGGTTCATTCGTTGATGGATTTCTCCGACCCGTTACTACAATCCGGTGGTGGTAGCCAACCAACGACCTAGACGGTTTTCGGTTCAGCGCACGGTGCGGGGTGGTGTGTTACCTTTACATTCCGATGCCAACAACCAACTGGGGAGGAGGACACAATTGTGTCTGCAGGCAGCCACAATTGTGTAAGTCCAAGTTAACCGTCGACGTGGGGAGTAACGTTGGTCTGGTTGGTTACACCAGTTGAAGTTCTGGACGGAATGGTGAACAATCTTTGGTATGGGCATTACTTTTTCTCGCATCGCATGAGGAACGGAGCTGCTTGTCAGCAACAGGAGAGCAAGTCAAACATGACGAGTGTACGTTGTAAATTAAATTCTCTGGATGTTCATGGAGTCGAGGCGATAGACGGCCAGTTATTCAGTAGTAATGTACGGAAAAGATATGGTCCGTTATTGAGCGGCCGTCGATGCTGCCGGCTAACTATTCCGTATCCTACATTCTGAGCACTGGCCTTACTTACCATCATAACTTCTGGGATTTCTACTATAGCTTCCTCACGGATTTCTTGAGGAATTTTTCATAATTTTTATCCAGGAGCTCGTCTGGGGATTTCCTCCAAAGTATCTTATGTAATTTCTTTAAGAAATTTCCATGAGCTTTCTTCTAAAGTTTCTCCCGAGACTGACTCTCAGAAGATTAGTTTCGGCATTTATTAAAAAATACCGTAATCTCAACTGCTGAACGTACTGTGATTCTCAGTAAAATACGTCTGTCGAAACTATCGGAGCGTTCAGTATTTTTTACAAATATATCGTAAAAATCACAGAACTCTTGTCATTTTTGAACTGCAAGTTTCACTGTACGTACGATAAATATTACAAATGAACCGTAAATACTACCCCAAACGCACAGTAGTTTTCACTAACATACGCGGATTTTATGCGAGCACAAAAAAAAAAACTTTCAGAATTAATTCTGGTCGGTCGGTCATGAAATTGAACTCACAACCTTCTGATCAGGAAGCATACTTGCTACCACCCCCATCATAGATCCGGTAACATCTTCACAGATCTCCTTCAAAATTTGTCTGATATCACCGATTTTCTACTGTGATTTCATCGATTTCACCGTAATACTTGCTTGTTTTCAGAGCAGTTTTGGTAATTTTTCTTCACCGTAATTTATTCCAAATGTGGCCCAGCCAACACACAATCGCATATGATGCTGAATAGGATGCTAAAGGGGAGGCGATATGCATACATTTTCCACGCGGTTAAATGGAGGCATGTACGCATATAGCCTGCGCTTTAGCATTCTATTCAACATCATATATGACTTTGTGTTTGCACACACCCCCCGTGTCCTGGATTGTTTCTCATAGTTTTCTAAATCTTTCCTAGACTTTCTGCTAAGACTTTTTTTCCGGATTGCTCTTTAGGATTTCTGTACGAGCTATTGCTGAAATTCATCATGGTGTTATTCCCGAGATTTCTTTTAGAGCTTTTTCCAGACTTTTTCCCGTTGTTGTGTACAAAATTTCTTGCTCTGATCCTTCAGAGATTTTTTTTAAATTTTCGCTGGATTACTCCCAAAAGTCTTACCATAATCTCTACCGAAAATTGTCCCGAGATTCTGGATGCTCCGTTTAGGGTTTCTTCAAAAGTTTGCAAGGATTTTTTTCCAGAAGTTTTTCTCGGAATGTCTCATAACTTACAAACTAACCTGTGAGAAATTACAGAGAAGTATCGAAAACCTTGTGAGAAACTTCGCAAGACCTGATGGAAAAATCTCGAGAAGATCTTTGGAATTAATCCTGACAAAACTAGAACAGCTCAGAAAAAAAGATCTGGAAGTTATTCATGGGACATTCAAAGATGACCTCTAAAATTCTCTATGCAAATACCTGGGAAGATCTACGGGAGAAATGCAGATGAAATATTGGAAAACTCTCTAGAAGAAGTCCTTGGAAGAACTTCCGGAAAACCACTATAAGAATTTTATAAGGAGGAACTTGGACTAAATTTTGAAAGAATCTCCGGCAGGAATTGAACGAGAAACTCTGTAAATATATCGGGGAAACCTCTGGAAGAAATTCCGGAAGGTACTCCTACAGAGACCCAGTGTAAAAAATTCTGTAGAAATCCTGGTAGGAACTCTTATAAACATCTCCAAAACAGCTGTCAAAAATTTACGACAGCGAATACGAAAAAAAAACTTTGGATGGAAACTCCGGCAACTCCCAGAAAGAATAAAACTTTTGATAAATTCATATAAAAACCTACGAGCAGAATTCTGTAAGAAACTACGAATAAATTAAAAAGAGTAAATGAGATAGAAATCCAAGAAGGAATTCCGGAAGAAATTAAGTAGGAATCATGGATAGCTTTTTTTAAAGAAATTTTGAATGGTATTTCAGAACGAGCTCTGGATAGATTTTAAATCAAATTTCTCAACAAATCTCTGAAGGAATTCCTATTCCGTGAAAAAGTAATCGAAATGTATTCATCGGAATAGTCAAGATAATCGTTTTTTATCAACATTACTACAAAACCAACACACAGAATAGACATCTAAGTCAAGTTTATACGGTCATATGCAATGACTGAAGAACTCTGGCAAAAGTCTAGAAATATCCCTTAAAATTTATTTGTTTTATTTTCGAAGATTTTTTGCAAAAAAAAGTGCCTCATAGGGCTTTGAGATAGAAGGTCGAAAGACAAATGGTCGAATGGGACAAAAGGTCGAAAGGGACAAGAGGTCGAATGGACAAAAAGTGGAATGGAATAAAAGGTCGAATTAACAAAAATTTTAGTAGGCCGGTGCCCTGAGTTTTTATTGTTGCTCATCGAGAGAAACATTATGATGCAGTTATAGAAAGTATATGCAGCTACTAACATTTCTATAGTAAATTTTTCCTTCTTTTGTTTATGGGCTGTTTTTTCAAGTAGCGTAATGTAGTATATAATGGCAACCTAGTTTGAATTTTTGTTCAAGAATTTTTCCTTCTTAAATTTATAGACTGTTCTTTAAAGTTTTGTTACTGAAGTAATTATTGATTCTTGAGGTACTTATTTTTCAATCAGAAATTTTGCTTTTTTTGTTTTGTTCAATAGCTGTTCTTCCTAACTTTACTGCAGAAATAATCATTTGTCCTTCTCTAATTCACAGAATGTTAGTTTCAAATGACAATATTTCAATCTATGATTAATCCTTCTTCGACACATACATTGTTCTTTCAATGAATATTGTTTTCACCACTTTAATTATTAACATCATTTTCTATCATTTATGGGCATCTATTCGGAACTGCAATGCAATGCGGTAATAAAATGGAGCGTTCAAGCAATTATAAGGTTTAGTAGACGCTTTCCTATCTTTCAGTAATGTTTTTTTTAAGTTGTTGAATTATTTTGGTATCACTGGTTTTATTATTTTTATCGGAATTTCAATTGCCGTTTTTCTATCAAATTTTTTCATGTCTGCCAATTTGTCTTTTATATATTTAACCTTTTGTCCTATTCGACCTTTTGTCCATTCGACCTTTTGTGCCATTCGACCTTTTGTCCATTCGACCTTTTGTCCCATTTGACCTTTTGTCCATTCGACCTTTTGTCCTTCGAACTTATGTCTTTCGACCTTTTGTCATAGATTCCTTCATAGAATTCGGTGAATTTGGTGGTAATTTGGTGGAATTTCTTTGATTATAAATTTTGCACATTTTTTTCCTAAAATTTCACCCTTAAAATTATAACCTTATTTTTGGGGATATTTTTGTACAGTTTTAAAAAGTATATGAATTTCCTAAAACATTATTTAAGATTATAAACTTTCTCAATTCGCTCCTAGAAAAACCTGGAATTGTTGCATGAGTACCCTGTATTTCCAAAGAAATTATCGAATCAATTTTAAAATAAACATATTCGTTATTCACTTCAGAATTGACGAATGTGGAGCGGACCTGGTGTGATGGTTAGAATACTTGATTATCACGCCGAGGACCTGGAATCGAATCCCACGCCCGACAAACTCGCAAAAATGTGAGTTCTTCCTTCGGAAGGGATGTAAATCGTGGGTCCCGAGATGAACTAGTCTAGGGCTAAAAATCTCGTTAATACAGACAAAATAAAACAAAAAAACAATTGACGAATGAATTTCCAATTAAATTCGCCAAGGCATTTTCTTCGGTAACGTAAGAAAAACAATCTCTAAAATAAGTGCCCAAGGAATTTTTGGTAAAGTTACCAAAAGAATTACGAATTAAAGTAGTACGAAGTAATTTCCGAAAGAATTCTCAATGTGGTTGTTGGTTGAATTCCAAAGAATGCAAGGGGTTTCTAAGAACATTTTCGTACGAATTTCAAAAGGAAATAACCAAAATAATTCCCAAAGAAATCTAAGAAGTATGCTCAGGAATTGTCGAATGATTTCTCAAATTAAGAACAGAAAAAAAATGTTGCCGATGGAATTGCTCCGAAGTAGTTCCATCAAAAAAATCCGAAAAATTCTCTCAATAATCATTCAAAAATGTTTATGAATGAATATTTAAAGAAGTTGTCGTAGACAGTGTATCAAACAATTGACCGTACAGCAATTTTTTTGTCAAAATAATTTTTCATTCAAATGTTTATAACTTTTTTATGCGTCAATCAAAAACGCTGAATATTTAACCAATCATAAACCATATATTAAAGCTCTATTGGTAAAATTTTGAGTGAGATCGAATAAGTTTAGAAACTTTAAGTAAATCTTATAAGATTTTCGAACACATTTTTAAAACATTATATCTCAATATGTACTCGATGATTTTTTTTTTAATTTTTTTGTGTTACATCTTATACATAAGGCTTTCATATACAGCTATGTTTGGGGTTTTATATTCACTACAAAAAATATGAAAAATGTGCGTATGTAGTTGGCGATGTTTTAAAATTTACCGTATTTTGCACATCTCATCTGCCAAACGTTTTTTACCAATAAAAGTGCATTAACTGAACGAAAAATCCATAGGACCTACTCTTCATTTGTAGTTTAGTAGGTCCTGTATAAAAATATTACATTAAGAGAGTTTAAAAAAGTTTAAAAAAGTTGAAAACACTTGGCACTTTTATTGATCAAAATATGATAAATTTCCAAATGACACTCTAAACATATACAGATTTTTCATATCTATTGTAGTGAATATAAAACCTCTAACGAAGCTGAATATAAAAGCCTTAGGATTAAGTTGTAACATAAAACAAAATTAAAAGGCTTCATCAAGTACATATTGAGATATAATGCTTTAAAAATGTGTTCAAAAATCTTACATGTTTTACTACAAGATCTATAACTTTCAGAAAACTTATTCGATCTCGCTCAAAATTTTACCAATGGAGCTTTAATATATGAGTTTTAATTGGTCAAAATTTCAGCGTTTTTTATTAACGTATAAAAAAGTTATAAACATTTAAGTGAAACAATATTTTGACCAAAAAATTGCTGTACGGACAATAGGACAGATCGGTGAAATACTAGATTTGTAGTAATGAGCTGAATTTTAGTATGGTGAGAAGGCCAATTCTCCATTTCTGCAGTGAAATGGTACAAAAAGCATGGGTATTATGATTCCTTGCCTAATTTGATGCTGTTTGAGCAAAACTTTGGGCAATAGTGTTGTTGTTTTCTGTATTTCTTGCAACATAAACAATATAGTTATCCAAAGTTTTGCTCAAACAGCATCAAATTAGCCAAGGAATCATAATACCCACGCTTTTTACACCATTTCATTGCAGAAACGGAGAATTGACCTTCTCATTATACTAAAATTCAGCTCATTACTACAAATCTAGTACTACACCGAACGTGCCCCATTGTTTGATACACTGGAAATATTTCTGTAGGAATTCTTAAAGGATATAGGGAAAGCATTTTCAAAGAAATAGCCAAACGGAATTAGCTTAAGAATTTTTGAAGGAGTTTCCCAAGGAAATTCAAATGAAATAATCGCCGGAATACCAAATCAAATTACGAAAGGAATTCGCAAAGAAACTACCTAAATTCTAACCAAATAATTTCATAAAAGTTCTTTAAAAAATATCTGTTCTGTTAAGATTTAGAAGAAGTTTCTGGAGATTATTTGGTGCTGAAAAATGTCTCAATAAAATAAAATCTTGTGAAAATTATTAGTAAATGTAGAAGTTTTGCTGAGAAGTGTTTCCTAATTTTGGCAAAGGGCGGATGAGCGCCTTGTGCATGGAACATCGGTAGAGAGGGGTTTACCTCCAAAACCCCTAACTTGTGCACGGGTTTTGTTAGTTGGGAAGGGAAAGGAATGTGATGATTGTTGCTACTAGTGACAGAGAGCACTCTCCGTCCCCACAACCATCACCGATAGGGTATTTGTTAGTAGGTAGGATGTGAGATCTAGGAGTCACCTTTGCTGGGTGATGCGGTCTATGGATAGGCCGCGCAATTCGCTTGGTTGCATAGTTTGTAGGCGATATATGATAGATTGACACTGTGCTGTGGAAGTTGAAAGGAAGAGCAACGGCTTTTTCAACCTGTTTCTGTTCTTGTGATAGTTATGAACATAAGTTGTATATGTAGAGCAGAGAAAAAGAGAAAGATACATAGTGAGAGGAAAGGGACGGGCCAAGAATTTAACCCAGGATGTTTTGCATACGAATCAGAAGTAGTAACCACTAGACCACCAAGTCCGTTATCTGAAACGTTTCTGATATTTTAGAGGACAAAACTAGATAAATTTCTGAAAGAATCACCGAATCGAAATCTCATCTGGAGTTGCATCTTTTAGAGCAATTTTTGGAGGAATTCCTGGAAAACTCCTGGGATAAATGCTTCGAAGAACTTTTTGAGAAATTTATAGAAAAAAATCAAAGAAATCTCAAGGAAAAATTTCTGGAAACAATTCTGACAATATTTCTGGGAAATTCCCTCAGAAATGTTTGAAGAAATACACGAAGGAATACAATCATGAGTTTATGCAGCAATCCTGTAAGAAATTTCCAATAGAATCTCTTAAGAAGTCCCAGGAGGAATTTCGGAAATATTTTCCGAGGAAACCTGTGAAGCAGTTTCGAGACGAATATTTTTAAAAACTCTTGAGGTACTTCTGTAGAAGTTCCAAGGAAAACTCCTGGGGAAATTCCAAAAAGAATCTCTCGAGTAATCCCTAAAGAAGTTGCCAAAAATACCTGGAGCTGAATGCATTCCGAAAAGAAACTAAAAAGTTTCTAGGGGATCTTGCTGAGATCATTCGGAACAATCCACAGAGGAATTTCTGGCGATGTCCGTGGAGCTATTCCCGGAGAATTTTTACTGAAATCATAAACCGAGAATGTCTCTTCCGTGATAATTACAACAGAAAAAAGAAATCGTTAAATGTTCCGTGAGGGGGGGGGGGGTAGTTTCCCCGAGCAAATTGTAATGAGGCTATTGAGAAGTCATTTCCTAGGGGACGCTGAAATTTGGAAACCCAGAGTAACCAGCTCTGATTTTACCATGACAGCACTAATCTGGCGTGCCGGAAAACGGGTACAAATATTTCCTTCACACACTGGCTACTACTAGTGTTAATACCACACACCACCTCGTACCATTCATCCCATAGAAGTTTTGTATTATGTAGCATTAACAAAACCACGCAGAAACCACAACATTCCAAACATTGAACATCGGAAACAAAAACAGATACCGGTAATAATCACCACCTCCGCAGTCCGCGCCACCGGGAAAATCATCTCACAAGCTCCAACAAACAACAACAGAATGCTAATGCTGCATAGTTTAACGCAATGCGTGCCAGAGCAACAAAGTTGCACTCGTGGTGAAGGAATTAGGTATGTTAGCATAACTTCTGCACCGCGAAAAAGAAAAGCCCTCAACTTCAAGAGCTAATCATGTGCTTTTTATCTCTTGGTTAGGAACTCCACATTCAGGCATACCCCGAGTGTAGTGAATGTAGATGCAGTCAGTCAGTCAGTCAGGGTCGCTGGCATCATTTCTTCATCTCGTCGTCATTCACCGGAGCCAAAGCGGCTTCTGTTGATACGACACCCAATTTCCGGAGGGCTGTTTCCCAATTTTCCGAATGTTTTGTGTGTGAGTAGTATGACTTTCGTTAGGAGGATGCTGAGAAGCCAAAAAAATCTAGCTGAGATGTGTAAAGCGAACCACAAATAACGAACAAGATTGATTATTCTGTATACCGCAGAAGAACTATTCATAGAACTTTAAGAGACTATAGACAAATCAACGTCGAAATTCGGTAACCATTCCTGGAGAATCTACGAAACCAACTTTAAGTTTGGCCTGCCCGCCCGTCATCCTCGTTTATCACAGGCGAACCAAAACTCTTCAACGAAACGAAACACCAAACATAGCCAGAGTGCCTTATGAATATTTCAGGCATCAAAAGAAAATTTTCCAAGCCGTAAATTGTTTCGCCGGTGTGTTCTTCCTTGATCTTATCCTTGTCCTTGCGAGTGCGAGGCGCATGCTTTCCCGGCAAGGCCAGGCCGAATTTAACGAGAACCACCACCGTCAGCGTCCTCGTCGTCGTCATCGTTGATAAAGCTCAAGTCACCCACCTGGCAAAAATCTGCACCGAGGAGGCCCGTGTCTCGCATTTGTCTCGGCCTGCGGGGGTGTTGAAGGAAAGCCTCTTTTCCGGAACGAGATTTGTTCGGATAAATCCGACTTTTGACGGGTTCCTTAAGATGAGGGGAATTTTCCGGGTTAGAGGATGAAAGATGCGCCAACAACAGTTGGAAGTGGGAGAAAATGCTTTGCAGAGGTTTTACTTGCTAGGAAGAAGCAAGTTTTTTTTTGGGAACGATAGCCAACAGTCTGATTGCAAAGGATTCCACCTGGAGTTCTTGAAGGAACTTCTTCAGAAATTCATCAAGGGTTTCATCAGCGCCTGTTTTAAACTTCCAACTGTTGCACTACTGAAACCGTAATGCTAAATTTTACGACAATTTCACTGTAATTTCAACCGCCGTCATTGTGACCACATCCATCTGTTCCATAGCATAAAACAATTCGCACACAAGACTTCCTACCGCGCGCACGCTGCACACTTATCCCTACAGCAATTCGGCGTATCCCCGAAAGCCACTAATTTCCCGACCATTATTGAAACCATTCTTGCACTTCCCAAACACTCATAAAAGCGAAATTGCGCAAAATCGCACTCATTCGCAAGCCACGCCACCGCCACTTGTGAAGATGGTGAATGAGGTTTGAACATTGCATTTCCTCTTGGACCTCCTCTGCCGATCCTCCCTCTGAAGTACCACCACATTAAGTGCCACACTGACTGGTGGATGGTGGCAGGATGAGACAAAAAAGTCGCTTTCCACCAGCTCTGGGCATCCCACCACTTCCAGCCGCGTTCGCTCACCAAGAATGAAGTGCTTTTTGGTGGTGGTGTACCCGAAATTTCCACGAGCTGTGCAGTATCCAGCATCCACCATCCAACATGCGGAGAGGGCCATAAATTCTGCGCTACCATATCTACCACCCTTGACACAATGGCAAAAATTCGTTTCCTGTATTGTTCATAAAACAAAAATTGTTTGGATCCTGCCGCCAAAGCGGAGAGAAGAGGGACACTGTCGGTCCACCAATTGTGACTTTGGCTTTTTGGATGATTTTTTTATGTTCCGGTATTATTTCACATGGGGATAATGTTTTTGCGACAGTTGCATTTCTGATGTGAATGTGAAAGGCACTTTTAAAGAGTCCTTCCAGAATTCCCCAAAGAATCATCCTAAAAATTCTTCGAGGAATTCTTCCTGAAATTCCGACGGGAATTGTTTCAAAAATTCTTCCAGGAAGTTTTTTTTTAGTAATTCTTCCAGTGATTCTATCAGGAATTCCTCTAGTAACGCTAACAGTTCCTATGGAGGAATTCCTGGAGGAATTTCTGGAGAAGTTCCTGGTGGAATTCCTTCAGGAATTCATTCCAGAAATTATTCCAGGAATTCCTCCAGAAATTCCTCCAGGAACTGTAAGCGTTCTGGAAGAATTCCTGGAGGAATTTCTGGAGGAATTCCTGAAAATATCCGTGGAGTAATTCCTGGAAGAATTCCTGGAAGAAATCCTAGAAGAAATCCTAGAAGAAATCCTGGTAAAAATCCTGGACGAAACCTCTGGAAGAAATCCTGGAGGAATTTCTGGAAAAAATTCCAAAAAGAATTCCAGTAGAACTCTTGGAAGATTTCCTGGAGAAATTTCTGAAGGACTTCCTGGAGAAATTCCTAGAAAATTCATGCAGCGATTCCTGGGAGCATTCCTGTAGCACTTCTACGAAGAATTCCTGGAAAAAATTCTGGAGGAAATCCTGGAAAAATTCCAGGAGGCTTTCCTGGAAGAATTTCTGAAGGGATTCCTGAAGAATTTATGTAGGAGTTTTTGTAGGAATTCCTGAAAGAATTTATGTAGACATTCCTGTAAGAATTTCTCGAGCAATTTCTGGATGTATTTCGGAAGCAATCCGGGGTAATTTCCGGTTGAATTCATGGAGGAATTCAGGGAAGAATTCTTGGAGGAAATCCTAGAAGAACTCCTGGAAGAATTCCTAGAAGAATTCCTGGAGGAATTCCTGGGAAAAATCCGTGGAGAAATTCTTGGAAAAATCCGTGGAGTAAATCCTCCAGGAATTCCTCCAGGAATTCCTCCAGGAATTCCTTCAGGAATTTCTCCAAGAATTCCTACAGAAATTCCTTCAGGAATTCCATCCAGAAATTCCTTCAGGAATTCCTCCAGGAATTCCTTCGGGAATTCCTCCAGGAATTCCTTCAGGAATTCCTCAAGGAATTCCTTCAGGAATTCCTCAATGAATTCCTTCAGGAATTCCTCCAGGAGTTCCTCCACGAATTCCTCCAGGAATTCCTTCAGGAATTGCTCCAGGAATTCCTCCAGGAATTCCTCCAGGAATTTCTCCAGGAATTCCTCCAGGAATTTCTCCAGGAGTTCCTCCAGGAATTTTTCTACGAATTCTTCCAGGAATTCTTCCAGGAATTCCTTTAGGAATTCTTCCAGATATTCCTTCAGGAATTCTTCCACGAATTCCTTCAGGAATTCTTCCACGAATTCCTTCAGGAATTCTTCCACGAAATTCTTCTGGAATTCTTCCAGGAATTCCTTCACCATTTCGTCCAGGAATTCCTCCAGAAATTCTTCCAGGAATTCTTCCAGGAATTCCTCCAGGAATTCTTCCAGGAATTCCTCCAGGAATTCCTCCAGCAATTCCTCCAAATTCCTCCAAGAATTCCTCCAGGAATTCCTTCAGAAATTCCTCCACAAAAATCCGTGGAGTAAATCCTCCAGGAATTCCTCCAGGAATTCCTCCAGGAATTCCTCTAGAAATTCCTCCAGGAATTCCTTCAGAAACTCCTCCAGGAATTCCTCCAGGAATTCCTCAAGAAATTCCTCCAGGAATTCCTCAAGAAATTCCTCCAAATTCCTCCAAGAATTCCTTCAGAAATTCCTCCAGGAATTCCTCCAGAAATTCCTCCAGGAATTCCTCCAGAAATTCCTCCAGGAATTCCTCCAGAAATTCCTCCAGGAATTCTTCTAGAAATTACTCTAGTAACGCTTACAGTTCCTGGATTAATTTCATGAGGGCTTCCTGGAGGAATTTCTGCAGGAATTCCTGCAGAAATTTCTGGACGAACTCCTGGAGGAGTTTCTGGAGGAGTTCCTGGTGGAATTCCTTCAGGAATACATTCCAGAAATTACTCCAGGAACTCCTCCTGAAATTCCTCCAGGAACTTCTCCAGAAATTTCTCCAGGAATTAATCCAGAAATTCTTCCAGAAATTCCTTCAGGAATTGCTCCAGAATTTTCTCCAGGAATTCCTCCAGATATTAATTCAGGAATTCCTCCAGGAATTCCTCCGGAAATTCCTCCAGAAATTCCTCCAGGAACTGTAAGCGTTACTAGAGGAATTTCTGGAAGAACTCCTGGAGGAATTTCTGGATGAATTCCTGGAGGAATTTCTGGATGAATTCCTGGAGGAATTTCTGGAGGAATTCCTGGAGGAATTCCTGGAGGAATTCCTGGAGGAATTTCTGGAGGAATTCCTGGATGAATTTCTGAAGAAATTCCTGGAGGAATTCTTGGAGGAATTTGGAGGAATTGCTGGAGGAATTCCTGGAGGAATTTTTGTAAGTATTCCTAAAGGAATCCCTATAAGTATTACTGGAGGCATTTCTGGAAGAATTCGGGGAGGAAATTTTAGAAAAATTCCAGAAAGCATTCCTGGAAGAATTTCTGGAAGAGTTACTGGAGGAATTCCTGGAGTCATTCCTTGAGGAATTCCTGGAAGAATTCCTGGATGGTTTCATGGAAGAATTGCTGGAGGAATTCCTATAAGAATTCCGGGAGGAATCCCTGAAAATATTCCCCGAGGAATTTCTGGAGGAATGTCTGGAAGAATTCCTGAAAAATCTCCTGGAAGATTTTCGGGAGGAATTCCTGGAAGAATTCCTGGAGAAATTCCTGGAAGAATTCTTGGAGGAATTCCTAGAAGAATTCCTGGAAAAATTCCTGAAATAATTCTTGTAGGAATTCCTGGAGGAATTTCTGGAAGAATGCCTGAAAGAATTCCTGGAAAAGTTCAAGGATAAATTCCTGAAGGAATTAATGGGAGAAATAATAAAACATTTCGTAAAGGCATTTTTGGAAAAAAATCCTGGAAAAATTCCTGGAGAAATTCCTGGTGGAATTCCTGGAAGAATTTTTGGGGAAATCCCTGGAGAAATTCCTGGAATAATTCTTGGAAGAATATCTGATTCTTTTTTGAATTCCTAGGAGAATCCCTTGATAAATTTCTGGAACAATTTTTGGGAGAATCCCTGGATGAATTTCTAAAAAAAAAATCTGGAAAAGTTTCGATGGAATTCTGTTAGCATACCTGAAGGAATCCCTGTAAGTATTACTGGAGGCATTCAGGGAGGAAGTTTTGGAAAAATTCCTGGAAGAATTCCTGGAGGAATTCCTAGAAGAACTCCTGGAGGAATTAATTCAAGAATTGCTGGAGGAATTCCTGGAGGAATTCCTGGAAGAATTCATGAAGGAATTTCTGGAAGAATTCCTGGAGAAATTCCTAGAAGAATTCCTGGAGGAATTCCTGGAGGAATTCCTGGAGCAATTCCTGGAGGAATTCCTGGAGCGTTTCCTCCACGGATTTTTCCAAGAATTTCTCCACGGACTTTTCCCAGGAATTCCTCCAAGAATTCTCCAGGAAGTCTTGCAGGAATTCCTCTAGAAATTCCTCTAGGAATTCTTCCAGGAATTCTTCCAGGAGTTCTTCTAGGAATTCCTCCAAGAATTCTTCCATGAATTCCTCCATGAATTCAACCGGAAATTGCCCCAGGATTGCTTCCGAAATACATCCAGGTATTGCTCGAAAAATTCTTACAGGAATGTCTACATAAATTCCCATATAAATTTTTTCAGGAATTCCCACAAAAATTCCTACATAAATTCTTCAGGAATCCCTTCAGAAATCCTTCCAGGAAACCCTCCTGGATTTTTTTTTCAGGATTTCCTCCAGAAATTCATCCAGGAATTCTTCGTAGAAGTGCTACAAGAATTCTCCCAGGAATTGCTGCATGAATTTTCTAGGAATTCTTCCAGGAATTTCTCCAGGAATTCCTTCAGAAATTTCTCCAGGAAATCTTCCAAGAGTTCTACAGGAATTCTTCTTGGAATTTTTCCAGAAATTCCTCCAGGATTTCTTCCAGAGGTTTCGTCCAGGACTTTTACCAGGATTTCTTCTAGGATTTCTTCCAGGAATTCTTCCAGGAATTACTCCACGGATATTTTCAGGAATTCCTCCAAGGTTTTTTTTTCAGGAATTCCTCCAGGAATTCTTTCATGAATTACTTAATCATTTCTACCGAAAATATTCTCAGAAATTTTACCGGAATTCCTTCAGGAATTACTCGAGAAATTCTTCTAGGAATTCTTACATAAATTGTGTCAGGAATTCCATCAAGTATTTCTACATATATTATTCAAGAATTTCTTCTGAAATTCTCCCAGAAATTCCTCCTGAATTGTTTTCAGGATTTCCTCCAGAACTATTTCCAAAAATTCTTCCAAGAAGTGTTACAAGAATTCTCCTAGGCATTGTTGCATGACTTTTCTTGGAATTCCTCCCGCAATTTCTCCAGGAATTCCTTCAGAAATTTTCCAGGAATTCTTTTAGGAATTCCCCTCAGATTTTTCCAGGAATTCATCCAAGAGTCCTACAGGAATTTTCCCAGGAATACCTCCAGAAATTCCTCAAGGATTCCTCCAGGATTTTTTTCAGGAAATCCTCATGGAATACTTCCCAAGAGAATTCCTTTAGGAATTGCTCGAGGAATTCTTCCAAGAATTCATCAAGTTTCACCAGGAATCTCCAGGAATTCTTCCAAGAATTCTTCTAGGAAATCTTCCAGGAATTCCTCCAGAAATTCCTCCGGAAATTGCTCAAGAAATTCCTCCAGGAATTCCTGCAGAAACTCCTCCTGGAATTCTTCCAGAAATTCCTCCAGAAATTCCTCCAGGAATTCCTTCGGAAATTCCTCCAGGAATTCCTTCGGAAATTCCTCCAGGAATTCCTTCGGAAATTCCTCCAGGAATTCCTTCGGAAATTCCTCCAGGAATTCCTTCGGAAATTCCTCCAGGAATTCTTTCGGAAATTCCTCCAGGAATTCCTTCGGAAATTCCTCCAGGAATTCCTTCGGAAATTCCTCCAGGAATTCCTTCGGAAATTCCTCCAGGAATTCCTTCGGAAATTTCTCCAGGAATTCCTTCGGAAATTCCTCCAGGAATTCCTTCGGAAATTCCTCCAGGAATTCCTTCGGAAATTCCTCCAGGAATTCCTTCGGAAATTCCTCCAGGAATTCCTTCGGAAATTCCTCCAGGAATTCCTTCGGAAATTCCTCCAGGAATTCCTTCGGAAATTCCTCCAGGAATTCCTTCGGAAATTCCTCCAGGAATTCCTTCGGAAATTCCTCCAGGAATTCCTTCGGAAATTCCTCCAGGAATTCCTTCGGAAATTCCTCCAGGAATTCCTTCGGAAATTCCTTCAGGAATTCCTTCGGAAATTGCTTCAGGAATTCCTTCGGAAATTCCTCCAGGAATTCCTTCGGAAATTCCTTCAGGAATTCCTTCGGAAATTCCTTCAGGAATTCCTTCGGAAATTCCTTCAGGAATTCCTTCGGAAATTCCTTCAGGAATTCCTTCGGAAATTCCTCCAGGAATTCCATCGGAAATTCCACCAGGAATTCCTTCGGAAATTCCACCAGGAATTCCTCCGGAAATTCCTCCAGGAATGCCTCCGGAAATTCCTCCAGGAATTCCTCCGAAAACTCCTCCAGGAATTCCATCAGAAATTTCTCCAGGAATTTTCTCCAGGAATTTTCTCCAGGAATTTTCTCCAGAAATTTTCTCCAGGAATTTTCTCCAGAAATTCCTCCAGGAATTCTTCCAGAAATTCCTCCTTAAATTCTTCTTGCAATTCCTCCAGAAATTTTTCCAGGAATCCCTCCTTAAATTCCTCCAGAAATTACTCTTGAAATTCCTTCAGAAATTCCTCCAGAAATTTCTCCAAGAATTTCTCCAGAAATATCTTCAAGAATTTCTTCAGGAATTCCTCCAGGAATTCCTTCAGAAATTTCTCCAGAAATTCTTCCAGGAATTCTACCAGGAATTCCTCCACAATTTCCTCCAGGAATTCGTCTAGCAATTCTCAAGTAATTCTTCCAGAAATTTCTTCACAATTTTTTTCAGGAATTCCTCCAGAAATTTTCCCGAGAATTCTTCCAGCAATTCTTCTAGGAATTCCTCTAGCAACTCTTCCAGGAATTTCTCCAGAAATTCCTAAAGGAACTCTTTCTTGAACTCTTACAAGAGATTTTCCTAATATTCTTCCAGGAATTCTTCCAGGAGCTCCTCCACAAGTTTCTCCAGAAATTCTTCCGAGGAGTCCAAAAATACTTCCAGAAATATCGCCAGGAATTCTTCCAGGAATTCCTCTAGTAGTTCTTCCACGATTTCCTTCAAGATTTTTTTCAGGAATTCCTCCAGGAATACTTCCAAATCCGAAAAACTTTGGTGCATTGCATGGGTACACGAAATTATCTGCCTTTTTATATGCCTTTAACCCCGTCCACCCATAACATCCATCATCCCTGTGCCGGTTATCGGTCGTGAACGGGACGTTGATTTACGTACTAGTCACCAGACTCCACTGCTAATTACAACATGGTGGCGTGAACGCTTGGACTGTACCAGAAATGGCAGCATTTTCACAGAAATTATCGGATTTTTCTGCTACTTTTTTTTTTTCGGGAACACTACCCGACGTTTATTTTCAATATCTACAAAGTTCATTACAATATTTCTAAAAACTATATACAATTTCATACAATATTTCTAAAAACTATATACAATTTCAATCTACTCGTTCAGAAGTTTATTCGTTTTCATGGAACTGTCCAGAATTGAAACGATGAAAAACGTAAACGTTTCAATGGCTTGTCTTGTTTTGACAATTTCAATTTCTGTTTAAAATTTCCGAAAACAATTGAGATTCTAAGAAGTGAAAAACAATGGGACATCGAGCACAAATGAAATTTCCAACTTTTTTCCCAGTTTCAACTGCAGTCCAAGTTTGCAGCAGTCATGCGACAAAAGTGACCGAATATTTGCTCCACTCCACCATTTCCACATCATTCGATGCAGCATTTCGAACCTAGACCGTTCGTTAGCAAAGTCCACAACGGGTGAACAAAAAAATATAGAAACCGAAGAGGAAAACAATTAAAATTAAAATCAAATAACTGAACTGTCGTTTCGCACCAGTGGACCAAAGTTGTGCAATAAAGCAA
Organism: Aedes albopictus; assembly: GCF_035046485.1. Lineage (NCBI taxonomy): Eukaryota > Metazoa > Arthropoda > Insecta > Diptera > Culicidae > Aedes > Aedes albopictus. The sequence continues at coordinate 382,088,104 of NC_085137.1, forward strand.
TAAGAGACAAAAAAACTCTCATTTCGCCTCGGCTACATGAACCAGAGCCCGGGCACATTTGGGTTAATCTATTTTCCGACCGTGATGGTAGTTTACAGTTTTTCTTTCGAACATCACTAATGCCACCTTTTTTCCCTTCCCCCCAAAAAACAGGGCAGCACGACAGCAGCGCCTCGAAGCGCCTACCCTGGAGCACCACCGCCCGCGCAGGCCACACTAAAGGGTGCCCAGCGACCCGCTATGACTAGCCCAGCCGGTGGAATCCCCGGTGGCCCATTCAGAGGAACAGGCGGTTACGGTTACGCACCGACACAGCAGCCGACCTACCGGTACTCGGCTCCGCTGGCGCAACCGGCGTATGCGGCCTACACACCACACACCACTACCACGGTGAGTACCTACCAAGCCTAGCATAGCCTACACGCTTCTACATACAAGAGATGAATTTGGAGTTAATTGATCCGGTTGTTCTGGGATTCAACATTTCGTTAAGCTTTTCTGCAGTAAGAGAGAATACTTTCTCCCGGCATTGTTACGAATGGAATGGAGCTCTGATTTCAACATTTCATAATTTTCTTAGTTGTACAATGGATCTTCCTTAACTTCACTAGTGAGTTATAATCAGGTATCAGTAGGTCGGCTCTAGCGGCACGTTCTCCTCCATTTGGGAAATTTGTGTCATCGCCATGAACACCAGCCTATGGGTTTTTTTTTTCATTATCGTTCAAATTGGACCGAAGAGTCTCAGATTCTCATTAAACTTTTTCCACAGACAGGGCTCATGGATATATGAATTAAAGAAATTGAGAAAAAATCAGGGCCGCCTATTTTCCCGGAAAACTCAGGTGGACATTTTTTGTTTTCCCCTCCATATAAGCCTATATCACAAAAGCGGCCATAACTCAGGAACGAAAGTGCATTCCAAGAATGTTAGCAAGTAAAGGTTATAAAATTGCCTTTTCAAAAATATTGTTTTGAAAATTTTCCGCGAGTTCGGGCGTAGCTTTTCCGGCTTTTCTTTACGAAATTTCTCAACTGCGGAAAACTTTTCCACTTCTTTTTTTTATTCCTGAGAAAATTTGCTTTCATTTTCATAAAAAAAACTTTGTTTCTACGTTGCTTCGTCCTTGAGTTATGATTTTTCAAAGAAAGGGCTTTTATGGCACATTCGAACATTTTCCACAAAATTGGCCATAACTCAAAATCGAAAAAAAGGGCAGTCCTAAAATTTCAGCGATTAAAGCTTATGAAATTAGCTTCTCAAAAAAAAATTTTTTTTTAATATTTTCCACGAATTTGGGCATAGTTTTTCCGGCATTTCTTTACAAATTTTCTTAACTGTGGAAATTTTTTGAAAATTTTTGAATTTTGAAAATTTTTTACGAGTCCGGGCATAGTTTTTCAGGCTTTTCTTTACGAATTTTCTCAACTGCGGAAAACTTTTTCCAGTTCATATATTTTTTGGATTCCAGAGAAAATATACTTTCATTTTCTTAAGAAAAAACTTTGTTTCTACGATGCTTCGTTTTTTTTTTCAAAGGAAGTAGTGTCAAACAAAAAAAAAAATCACCTGAGTTTTCCGGGAAAATAGGAGACCCGGTTTTTTTTTTCACTTTTTTATTTATATATCCATGAACCCTACTTGTGGAAAAAGTTTCATGAAAATCTGATACCCTTCGACCCAAACCCGTACTGTAATAAAAAATAAAAGATACATACGGAAATTTTCCCAAGAGGTCAATACAGTTTTCCACTGAAAATTATTAAGATTCCTCTAAAATTTCTCAAAAGGTTGTTTTCCAAAATCATAAAAAATTGCTTCACAAATTCTTTATTAAACTCAGAAATCCTTCAGTGATTCCTTCAGGCATTCTTTGAGAGATTCTTCTGGAAATTTATCAAAGGATTCATTTGGAAAACAATTTATGTTTTTTTTTTATTTCCTCCATGATATTGCAGCAAAAACTAGTCCTGGTATAGGGGAGACTTGATCCCTTTTTCTTAATTTACCTGAACCTTTAAGAAAAACACAAAACTAGATCCGATTTTCATACAAAATGGCAGGTAAACATCTATTGCAAGTTAATACACAGCAGAAGGCCTTTACATTATTGTTAAAGTTTTCAAAACTGTGTTTTTATGAAGGCATGTCTTATGATGCATTTTTCAAAAATAGGTGACACTTGATCCCCCTTTGAACGCATGGTTTATTTAAAGGGGAAATAATTCCAGAGTCTTCCTATTCATTTTCTTTTCGAGTTTTCTTGTACTTTCGATGAATATGGAGTGTTTGAAATTGTAAGATTTCCTTAAATTTTAAGGATATGCCGTATTTTCAAAATGGGGAGACTTGGTCCCACTTTTCCTGGTTTGTACTAAAGTTATAATTATCTGACACATTTTATCGTTGAATAGATTAGAATTCCAAGTAAATAGAGACTTCCGAATAGAATTTTATTTTTCACATCTATAATGTGTGTGTAAACCTTGAGGGATCAAGTCTCCCCATGTCACTGTTGTGTATACTAAGCTGAATTAATTAATATGTGTTAACAACAGCCTTATTTGGATAAATAAGTTTGAAAGTATTTTATTCAAACTATGTGCTGTGAAATTTTGACACGATTTGGTTCAATTTTCACAAAGTTATTGAAATTTTTCGCAATCGTCTAAAAGATTTCTGAAGGACTGAAAACAAACCATCAGCCGTTAAAAAATAATGCAATGTACAATCGAAATCACTTATAGCCCAAACATAGTCGTTTGTCCAAGAGTAGTTTTGGAAAAAATATGCTAGAAAAAAAATGTTTTTGATTCCGAGCAAATATGGGGGGAACAAGTCTCCCCAGGGATCAAGTCTCCTCAGTCTCCCATATCGTCAGAAATTCCCAAAGCAATCAGAAAATTTTCCAGGAAATTAAAAAAAAAAATCTGTCAGGCATGCCTTTAGAGATTTCTCTGATATTCTTCCAGGGAATTCCGGAAACTTCATCAAGAACTCCTCTAGAAAGGCTTCCGCAGGTTTTCTCAGTTATTCCCCCATAAATTCTTCAAAAATTCCGTACGGAAATTCTTTCAGGAAATTCATGGATTCTAGTAGAATTACTTTTGGCGAAATCAAAGTACAAAATTCAATCTTAACAGATATTTTTATCAGAAAATCTTCTACAGAATCCTTCAAAAATTCTTCCAAAATTTCCTTCAGAAACACTTGGTGGGATTCCTTTAGGAACTTCCCTGAAGATTCCTCCAGAAATTCTGTATGAGATTTCTTCATGACTTTATTCAAAGATTCCATTAGGAAATCCTCTATGGATTGCTTCCAAGATTGCCACATGGATTTCTTCAGAAATTAATTGAAATTTCTCAAGAATTGTATGCAAAAACTATTTCATGTAGATTTCCATGGGTTCCTTCTGAAACTCAGGAATTACTTTAGAAATTCTTCTGAGGATATGTACATTTGGTAAACCTTTTAATCCACGGATTCCCTCAGAAATTTTTACAGGGAGAGAACTTTGTTTCTCAAATTTCATCTCTTAATTTTCAGATTAACAACATTTCGCGTCTTCTAATTACAAGTTTTTGCAGTATGTTTCACAAATACCAGCAAATCTGGTAAAAAGGCAGTAAAGGACATTATGTATCTTTGTATTCCTCGATGCATTTCCTTAAAAAAATATTAGGCATTTCCTTCTAAAGAATTTCTCCAAGAATTCCTTGGCGAATTGATTCAGATATGTTTCCTAGGAAAATCTACAGGAATTCCTTTCAAAAATTTTAAGAGTTTTTTTTCTGGAGATCTTTAAAGCAGCTAATCCAGGCGTTTCTCTAAGTATTTCTACTAGAATTTCTGCAAGAATATGTCCACAGATACCTCCTGAAACACTTTCATGAAATCATTCAAGAATTTTATCGATGAATTTAACCATGAACTTTTTTTTTCATTACTCAATAAACTAGGAATAATAATCTGGGAATTCCACCAAGGCTTTCTTAGAAGTTTTTTTTCAGATATTTCACGATCAAGGATTTCTTCAGATATTCCTCTAGAGACTCATTCAAGAGTACTTCCTGAGATTTCTTCAGGGATTCTTTCAAAAATATCTTCAGAGACTTCATCGGAATTTGGGCGATTGCTTCAGGAATTTCAGTGAATGATTTTTTTTTTCAAATGAAGTTTTTTGGAAAACTAAAATGATTCCGTCAGGGGTTTCTGCGGAAGTTCCGATAAAGATTTTTTTCTAAAAAATGTTCCTGTGTGGCTCCAGTAAAAATAACTCGTGGGACTTCTTCAAAGATTCCTGTAGGAGATGGATTAGATATTCCTCCAGGGATTTGGAAAAAAAATCTTTCATGAAATTATTTCTAGAATTTTTTGGAAGGAATCTCTTCTTGTACATTTTTTGAAGAAATAATTACATAAAACACCGGAAAATATCCTGAAGGGGAGACTTGTGTAACAAAAATCCTGCAGAAACAAAAAAAATCCAAAAGTACCGTGATTTCGGGTGAAATTGATCAGTGGGGTGAATTGATCGACGTGAGGGTAATTTTTATTTGTCAAAAATAAAGGTTTGAACTTAAAACACTTTGTAGAAAATGACCATCATCTGGCTCAAGGGTTATTGAATGATGAGCTTACATGATTTACAGCTAATTAGTCACATATTACTGTATTATATTTAATATTTTCCGAAATTGAGTGTTCGGCAAATTTTAAAGACCCTTTCAAACTTTTGTTACTGTAGCTGTATCGTACATGAAATAAATATTCGAACGAATGTTTATAGCTGCCACGTGTTCGCTAAATCCGATTTCGTCATCAAAAGTTCTATAAATATTGATATTTATACATAAAATTGTACTTTTGCTAAAGTAATAACTTATTTAGTATGAAAATTGCATACTTTTAGGCGTTTTCTTTAGATTTATCAAACTTTAAACTTAAATAATTAGGAATTTACCATACTTGTATAAGTTTTAAAAAGCATTTCGCATTCTGGGGCGGTTAATTCAGCTGGAAAATTTATTTTCAGCACTTGCAAAGATATTTCACTGACTGATCAATTTCACCCCGAAACTAAAATTTCTGATTTTTTATTTTAAATGATATTTATTGCAATAAAATGATTAACTGTAAAAATTTTAACCTCGTTGACTGATGAAATTCTTTGCCGTACTTGTTTTAAAGCATTAAGTTTGACCATATCGAAAACTATTCAAAAATTAGAAGCCAAAAACTGTGAAAAGTGATCAATTTCACCCGAAATCACGGTAATTCTTTTAGAGAACTTTAAAACTAAATTGAAATAAATTTTGAAAATCAACTGCAGGTATCAACTACAAGGATTCTTTGAAAAATTGCTAGGAATAGATTCTGTAATACCAGAAAAATGTATGAAAGAATTCCTGGAGAAATTGCTTAATAAATGCCTGAAAAAATCCCTGAGTGCATGGAATAAGTTCCTAAAAAAATCTGAAATTCTAAAAAAAACATAGAGGAATTTCTGAAAAAAAAAACGATTCGCTGCAAAAAAAAAATAAATAAAATTGCATATTTTGAAGAAACTTTCGGTGATACACCTTAGAAAATCTTTTGGAGATACTCCAAAAAGAATTACTTGAGAAATTTCTAGAAAAATTTCTGGAGAAATCCTGAGAAAAAAATCTGATATTTCTAGAGAAAACTCTAACAAAAACGTTTGAAGAAATACATGCACGAACTTCCACAGAAATCATTGAAAGGATTTCCTTATTTTTCTCTGAAAGAATGCCGAAATGATTTTCGTACGAATTTTCAAAGAAACCCGTGGAATAGTTTTAAGATGAATATTTTGAATTTCTTGAATTTCTTGAGCAACTTCTGAAAGCAGACCCAAGACAAATTTCTGGAAGAATTTCGGAAAAAAAATCCTAGAATGCATTCAAAAAAAATTTTTTTGGAGGAACCTTCAAGGGATTTTTTTTTGTTGAAATCATTCTGAGAAATCTTGAATTTAGAATTTAGAAGTTCTGGCGGTGTTCCTGGCGGTAATCATGGAGAAAATTCTTAAAAAGTGCATGGGAAGAAGTACTTTCTAAAAGAATATTCGGAGGTCTATTTAGAAGTATTCTTGCTGTACTCATAAAACGAATTCCTTCCACAATAATTACAGAAGAATTTCATGTAAACGTTATATGGATGGAATGGTTTCCCTGGAAAAATTCTCTCCAAAGCGCATTATCTTAAAAAAGTACCGAAAAGCTTGAAATCTGAAGATTTTTTTGAAATGCTCAAAAATCTCCAAAAGATTACTTACGCCTTTTTGCGTCTGGGTCCCTCAATTCTTTCAACCAATCTTTCAAGGATTCATTCGGAAATTTTATTCATATAGGCTAAGTGTACCTGTTATCGCCATACCCGGCTAGAGGAAAAGAGCTCAATAATGGCATATATTGATATTGAGATCAAAATGTGATACCGGTTTGATTGATATAAGAGATAAAAGATCTGAAAATAATATCTAAAATTTACTCTTGGAACATCATCATCAGATTAAAATAAGATCTTGTAAGATCTAACCAATAGCAGCGAGCTATTCGTTTGATCTTGAAATATCAAATTTTGATATTGTTCAGATGTTCCAGGAACTTTTTTCAGATATTATTTTTAGATCTTTTATCTGTTATATCTATCAAACCAATATCAAGTTTTGATCGTCAGTATTTCACCTCTTTCGTAATTTTTCACAGGTTTCCTTCAGAAATTCAAACAGCCATTCCTCCGGAGGATGTCTGAAGCAATTCTTCGGGAGATTCCCTCAGAAACTTCACCAAGAAATAATTTAAAGGTACATCCGTGCTTTTTTTTAGAAATTCTTCGAGCGATACATAAAATCTATTTTTTTTAAAGATTTTGTTAGATTTCACTGAGAATGCCTCCAGGCAATCTTCTAGGAGTTCTAGGTTCTAGGGATAATTCTAGAATAGAATTATAGAATCATCTAAAAATTTGTGAAAAAATTACCTTTGTGAAATCTTCTATAATCTTCTGGATCCCTTTTAAAATTGCTTCATGAATATGCTTGTGGAATACTTTTCTGAAGATCTTTCACAAATTCCTTCTGGAAATTGTTGACTGATTTTTTCGGAATGTATTTCATGCAATTCTTCAGAAATTTCACTAGAGAATCGTACAAAAATTTCTCCGAAAAATCCTCAAGCAATTCTTCCATGGATTCTTTCAGATATCTCTTCTAGGATTCTTTCAGAGATTCATCATCATTCAGAAAACTTCTTACAGCGATTCTTTCAATGAATCAAAAGTTCAAAATTCCTTAAGAAATTTCTCAAAAAGTTTCTCGGAAAGTTTCTTAAAAATCCCTCCTTCCTTCCTAAGATAATCATCCAAGAATAAATTTGGAAACTTTTTCAAACTTTCTTCCAGGAATCTATTAAGGGATACTTTTTGATTTTTTTTTATAAATTCCTTGAAAGATCCCTCGATAAATGTCTCCAAAATTTCCTTTTAAAATTGCCTCATGCATTCAGACATAACTCCAAGAACTCGTCCTTAAAATTTTCTGAAGATTTATTCCGATATTTCTCCTGCAATTTTTTCCAAAGTTGTCCTTTTAGATTTCTTGCAGGGCTTTCTTCAGATATTATGTTAATATTTTGCATAAACTCTTTCAAGTATTTCTTGAGAAAGTTTATTTCACCAGAAACTTCGCCAGAGATTATTTCAGAATTCTGAAATTCTTTGTACTGTTAATTCTGCTACGAACTTCTCTAAATTTTTGCTCCAGAGGTTCACCCAGAAATACCTGCAGGAACTCTACCATTATTAATTTTAGAGATTTCAACAGGAATTCCTCTTGAGTTTCTTGCATAAATTCATGCAGAGTGTCTTTCAGTTTTTTTTTCACACAGTTTTCTAGATTTTTTTTCTTATTTATGAAGCATGCGTCTAAGATTTTTTTCACGGATTCATTCAGAGTTTATCTACCTAAAAATGTCTACCAGAGTTAATTAAGTGGGTCTTAGTGTTTCTCCAGATAGTTCTGCAAGGTTTTCTTTAGAAATGCGTACTCAGATTCCTTCAGGAACACTTACAGAAAATCCAACTAGATATTTATAAAATGATCTCACCAGGAATTCTTCTAAATAATTTCTCAAAAAATCTTCCAGAATTCAATTGGTATTTTTATCAAGGTTTCCTCCAAATGTTTCAGAAATTTCTACAATGATTTTTTTTGCGGAATATTTTCCAGAAATTGCTCGAAAAACTGGAGGGATTTTTGAATGAATATTTGAAAGAACATCTGAAGGATAACTTGAGGAGAGTTCTAAAGGAATCTATCTATACTCCTTTGAATACCTCTGGAGATTCCTAAAACAAAAACCCCAAAATTGTCTGTAGGTGTTTTTGGGCCTGAGTACCGAAAGCCAGTTCTGAACCAGTCTCTGGAAAAATTCTGTTGGAATCCCTGAAGGAATGCCTGAAGGACCTCTTTGACCCCTCTGTTAAAAAATCCTAGAAAAAAATAGGAACTTTGGGAATTTCCAATGGGAAAAATTGCGGATGTGATTTAAAGAACAACAAATTATCAGGATTCATTTTTTTTAGAAGTTCTTAGAGAAGCCCCTGGAATAATTTTTTTAAGGGATTTGTGAAGGATACCAGGGAGGAATTTCTAAAGGAATCATTGAAAAAAAAAACTTGTGGGCGTCAGTCGTTTAGGTGTCTCGTAATCCTCGGAGTGTAATGGATCCTAAAGTGATTAACCCTTATGTGGCCGACAGGGTATCCGGGTACCCAGCGCCCATTTAAAAAGCACGGTGTAGAAAAAAGCAAAAAGTTTGTCGGACACATAACGGTTAATGGAGAAAATTTTAGTAAAAACTCTTGAAGCTTTTCTTTTTTTTATCTGTATTAACGAGATTTTTAGCCCTAGGCTAGTTCATCTCGGGACCCACACTTTACTTCCCTTCCGAAGGAAGAACTCACATTTTGCGAGTTTGTCGGGAATGGGATTCGATCCCAGGTCCTCGGCGTGATAGTCAAATGTTCTAACCATCGCACCAGGTCCGCTCCCCCTGAGGCTTTTCTGAAGGGATTTCTTCAGGAGGTATCCCTGGAGGAAGCTGGATGAATTCCAAGAATAGGGTGCCTGTACCAATTATGGCACTACCTAAGGAAAACTATTTGTACAAAAATAACGGGAAGACCAATGAATGTCACCAATATGTGAAAAGATAGTTTAATGTCCATACTTTACAGGAAAAACAAAAAAACAGAGCCAAAACTACTTTTATTATTTATTCCAGCGTGTGCCAATGATAGGAACCCTGTACCAGTTATGGCTACACTTTTTAACTTCGGTTCCTTTTCGCACTATTTGCATGCATTTCTTTTGGGATTAGCCATAATTGGTACACTATGGCGAAAAAGGGTGCAAGGAAGCCGAAATTTTAAGGAAAATGATTTATTTCTACCATAATTTGAACAAAATGTGGACTTTAAATGAGTGCAACCATTTTTTGTGAACTTGATCTGTTGTTCACATTTTTTTATTGTTGATGTATATCGTTAAAGGGTGAAAATCGACTATGGCGAATAATTGGTACTATAACCATAATTGGTACACTATACACTATAACCATAATTGGTACACTTACCCTCGAAAACTTTTTGAATTTCTGATGAATACCCTAGAGCAATTTCTGCAAAAATATTTGAAGGATTCTCGAAGAAACCTGGTGGAGTCACTGGATGAGTTCCCGTGAAAAAAAAATGTGAAGAAATTTCTGATGGAATGATATTTTTGAGGAATCACTTAAGGAATACCTAGCGGAATTCCTGGAAACTTTTCTTGAGAAATGTTTAGAAGAATTCCTAATGAAAAAATGACCAGAATAAAAAAATCTGATAGTATTGCTGGAAAAAAATCAGTCAGAAATCGAATTCCTTAAAGCAGAGGTTCCCAAACTTTTTGCTATCGCGGCGCCCTTTGACTTTCCCAAAAATGTCGCGGCGCACTAAAGTTTTTAATAGTTTTTTTTTTTAATTTTGGGCAACTTTCACTTTACTGTGTGCAAGACAAAATCGTGAAACACTTCTCTAATATCATGTTTTCAGAATTCATAATTTGGAATACTAACTATTTTTTTTAAATTAATTTCTCAAAGATAGTTTAAATATTTGTAAAATTTCAAAAATCATGTTGATTTCATCATAGAAATTTTAAAAATAAGAAGAAAATCAGATGTAAATGTAAAAAAGCTGCTGAAATTCAGCCAAAAATTCTAAAGCGTTTGCAATAAATAAAAAATTCTTATTGAATGAAAATGACTGCACAGAACTGGACCAAAGCTTCAACTTTTTGCGGAAATTGCAAAGCAACACTTTTATTTATTTTGGAAAATTTCGGCAAACTGGGACACATGAAGAGATTGTAAAGACCTGCCAGGTGGGCTTTGATTAAACTTATTTTCATAAATTTAAACTTAAGGTGAAACTGGAAGCATTTCCTCACTTTTTGGGTTTTGATTTTTTATTAAATAACGAAGCAATATTTTCAAAATCGGTTTTCGTACACACGTAGAGAATGGATCAAGGTTTCTTCTGAATTTTTTTTCGTGGTGGAAAATGTTTTTCGTTTTTTCAAAAACCATTTTTGAACAAATTTTCACAAAAAAATTGTTTCTGCAAAAATGGAAAACATTTTCCAACTCAAAAAAATTCAGAAGATACCTTGATCCATCCTCTACGTGTGTACGAGAACCGATTTTAAAAATATTGCTTCGTTATTTAATAAAAAATCAAAAACCAAAAAAAAAAAATAGAAAATGCTTCCAGTTTCGCTTTAACCCTTTGGGCCAGGATTGGCCATATATAACCCTATTGATGAAACCGAGCTTAACAAACTTGTTCCAGTTCAGCGAGGTTGCAGCAGTACTTATAAAACAGTTCGGTTCAAAAAGGTCAAAGCTAGCTCTTCACACTACCGGATCGCAAACCTGCATGCCGCTAAGCTGTTCCGAAGACCTTGTAATTATTCTGAAAAGAACGTAAATAATGCTCTTGAAATTAAAACTTTGGACAAGTTATAGTAAAATCAAAAGCTAAGCTAAAGCTTAAGAATTCCAAAAACAATTTCAAAAACTTGAAATTTTAAAATGTGGTTTCAATTGATATGTTTAAAAAGGATACCAGAAATCGTATGCAACAATCGAAGAGTCGGGAAAGATTTAAAAAAATGTGAGCGGCACTAGTTTTACAAATAAAAAAATTACAAATAAAGTTTGTTTTTTTTTTGTTTCGTTACAAAAGCTAAAATCCTGCGGCGCACCTGGGAAAGGTTCGCGGCGCACCAGGGCGCCGCGGCGCACAGTTTGGGAAGCACTGCCTTAAAGAATCCCAGGAGGCATTTTTGGAGCAATATCTGAAAAAGTCCGTGCAGTAGTTCCTTGAAAAATCTTTTTAGAAATTCCTCAACAATTCCCAAGGAGAATTTCTAGAGGTACTCCTGACTGAAATTCTCGGGAAATGGAGAAATTTCCAAAAAATACTGGAACAGGAATACATATCAATATTGATATTTTTATTCCTTTACTAAAAGCTATGTAAGTACTCAAGATAGGGAAAAATCATCCAAGTGAAGTTCACATGGCGTAATATTGAATTCATTTCCATGACGTATCAGTATAGGAAGCAAGACAGCGAAAGAAATTTCCATTATATAAAACTATCCAAGATCCGACCGAGAATGAAACCAGGCACCCTAAGCATAGACTTGCATGTTTATCGCTTCTACTATGTGAGTACTCAGCAGTGAAGAGCTGTTGCATCGCAAAATAATCTTTGGCTTGCCATATACATTCAATTGTAGCCCTATAAAAAAATCTACTGGAAGTTCAGATAAAAAGCTTTTGCTCTCTAGTTGGGTATTAGCGGTCAGAATGGGGGTTATCTTCCTCTCACCCAATAAAGACAAATCTGTCATCAGGCTCTAATGGAGCGCTAAATCTAGAGCCTGAATAAATCCCTCCTTCTTTCCTCGTTCCTAAACCTAACCGAACAAAAGCAACCCACCAAGTGACGATTAATAATCTCATAGACACCAGAACAGAATCAGGACTCCAGCGTGGGCCATTCCTCTGCCTACCTTCTACACTTCGCGTTTTATTTTCCTTTTTGACAAGATGGGATCATATTAGGATTTCCCGGAAATCCTAAGCTAGAAGCCAATAAAGACGGTCACCTCTCATCTCCTTCACCGCGTTGACTCAATGACCCCCATCCAAATCCCCTGCTGCTCCCACCTGCACCCAGAAGAAGAAAAAAATCCTCCTCTAAATCAATAATCGTCCCTTTCTGTGCCATTTCTTGACGATGGTAGCAAGCGACAGAGCGGGATTTTTCACACACCGCCAACCCCCAGAAACATCACCACCGTGTTTCTGCTCTCTTCTATCGACGGCGGCGCCGCACCCGAACCAAACTAAGTTGAATGAAGTCCCATTTTATGCTCATTTTACGATCATCGACGACAACGACGTCGCCGCCACCACTGCTACTCCCGCGAAGCGAAGTGCGCTTTTATCGATCAAATATTTTATCGAATTTACTTTTGTTTGATTTCTTTCGCCGCCCCGTTCTCAGCTCGGGTCGCGTCTTATCGATGAAGGTTTCGGGATTTTTTTTTCTTTTTCCGGCTTTTCCCTCTGTCAGTTTTGGCTGCCGGTCGGTTTGGTGGATAATTTATGCTGCAGTTGTTGGAATATGAGTTTTCTTTTTTACTTACCTACCAGTTGTTTTCCGTAGATTATCAGATGATGACAGTTGGAACGATTTATTTGGAAATTGAGTGACGAAACGGAAGGCAAACAAATTCGGCAAATCTAATGAGGTGAACCAACATCAGAATGCCCCATATCCTAACTGTTACGATGATTGTTTCAAATGCAAAAAGGGTTATATTTGTGGTTTTGAATGTTGAATGTCACGCTATAAATTTATGCGGAAATAGGAACCAATCAGCAAAAGCTTGACAGAGTAAAAAAATTGTCATACAATAGGTAAATTCATCCTAAAAACATGACTTCCATAGAAAACAGTTCATTTTTCCATAATCAATCTCGTATCTCAATATCTAAAATAACTCAAATGACCGCTAAGGAAAAAACAGATATACAGGGGATGGCCAAAATGTTTGGGATAGGCAACTTTTTTTCTGCCACAAAAAAATCAACATGCTGTAACTTTTCATAGAGTGCATAAAAAATCTCAAATTTTGACTCTTTATCAACCTATTATATGTGCATCATTGGTACAAATTTGGGCTAGATTGATCAATGTTTCGCTAAGTTAGAAGCGTTCGGGTAAAACACTATTTTTTAGACAACTCATTTTTGAGCTGTCATACCTCGGAGACCAGTGAACTGAATTGAATGAATTTTTTAACGTTTATCAACAATATATTGATACTTAACCTTTCAGGACGCGCGCCATCAAGCAGCTGAAACTGCACCGCGCTCGCGCTGTATACGACGAGTGAGGTTTTTGGTAGTGTTGTACTTTTTACAACGGCGCGCGTCCTGAAGGGTTAATACGACGTCATAAAATGTAATATTTTCTCACGGCGAATTAAGTTATACCGGGTTGAAATTTTTACCCTTATTGAGGAAAATAAGTCAAATTTTCAATATCACACAAAAATTACTAAATGTGTTCTTCCTTCAATCTAAATAGGCTCCAATATATCTGAATACTGATTAGAGATAACTTGAGAACAGAAGCGGAAAATCTTTGGATATCATCACTAAAATTTATTGACATTGATGTAAAAAAAATATTTTTTTACGAGAAAAACCCAAAAAAATGTCAACCAAAAATGTCAACGTTTAAAAAGTTCCTATGTTTAAATAGTTTGTGAAGCATTTGCATATTGTTAATGTACGTTCAAAATTCCATTCAATTGAGTTCACTGGTTTCCGAGATATGACAGCTCAAAAATGAGTCTAAAAAATAGTGTTTTACCCGAACGATTCTAACTTTGCGAAACATTAATCAATCGAGCCAAAATTTGTACCAATGATGCACATATAATAGGTTGACAAACAGTCAAATTTTGTTATTTTTTGATGCGCTTTATGAAAAGTTATAGCATGTTGAACTTTTTTGCGAGAGAAAAAAAGTTGCCTATCCCAAACATTTTGGCCACCCCCTGTAACTATCTATATAGACTCTACGTCTTTTTCTTCTTCTTCTTCTTTTTGGCTCTACGTCTCCACTGGGACTTGGCCTGCCTCTCTTCAACTTAGTGTTCTTTGAGCACTTCCACAGTTATTAACCTTCATCCAGCCAACGTACATTTTCCACCTTCGGAAAAGCGCAAAAATGGTCATAACTTTTTTGTTTTTCGATGGATTTTGATGAAATTTTCACAACTTCCCGAAAAACTCTTCTAGTTTATGATGCCGGGACATGGGTGCCTGGTCCACATGGTTCCGGAGTTATTCCGGATTGTCTTGGGGTACCAAAATTGGCCACATACTTTGCGCAACGTATATCTCAAGATCCCGATGAGGTAGAAGTATAGTGTCTTCGGCAAATTTGTTCATCAGGCTAAGAACTATCTGACAACAGCGACTTTGGTTCGCGATTCGGCCGCTAGGCGGCGCCAGTGTCAAAAATATTCAAATCCTCATATCTCAGAAACCTGATAAGATAGAATGATACTGTCTTCGGCAAAATTCTTCAGCAAGCTCAGAACTATCTGATAGTAAAGTCTTTGGTTTGGGATTTATCCGCTAGGTGGCGCCGAAGAACTTCTACCGCTTCAGCCATTTCAGCGACACGTTGGTTTCCTCCAGACTTTTTAGACGACGACGAAGACGACGGTTTCACTCTACAGCATGTTGACACGTGGCCTTGTTTCCCGCACGAGTAGCAGGTCCAACTGCGAGCCGGGCAAGTTGCCGGATCGTGATGACGGCTGCATCGGAAACATGGTTTAGCTTGCTTCGTAGACGTCCGACCTGACTTGAAATCCGATGCTCGGGCACCATTTTGCTTCGTTTTATGGACCGGATTTCTCTTCTCCCTCATTGCAGCTACCACGTGGTTTGATTGCGACGACATTTCTTTATTCTGGCTGAGCGCTGCCTCCCAGCTCCGACCGATTGAACACGCTTTATCGAAGGTCAGCTCGGGCTCCATTAACAGCTTTTTCCGCAAACTTTGGTCGTTGATTCCCGCGACGAATTGATCCCGAAGCGCATCTGACAGAAATCTCCAAACTTACACGACTGTGCAGTGGCTTTTAGGTTGATAATAAACTCGGTGACACTCTGTGACGACATTTGCTCACACTTGCGGAATTTGTACCTTTCCGCGACGATATTCGTGGTTGGATCGAGGTGCTTTTTGAGGAGATCGACCAGATCCTCGTAGGACTTCGTACGTGGATCCTCCGGTGAACTCAACCTAGCTGCGATTGAGTATAGGCTGGGACCAGCCACCGTGACCAACACCGGCACTTTTTTATCGTCCGGCATGTCATTGACGAGGAAGAACATTTCCAAATGGTTCACATATTCCCCGAAATTCTCCCCGACGACGCACTGTTCGATCTGGCCGAACATCCCAAGTAACAATTCAAAATCATTAATAAGCATGTCAGTTGATTAAATGTGCTACAAAGGCGCCGACAGTTGTACAAGAGTTTATGTTGAACAAAATGGCGAATAAATGTTTCATGCAGTGGAAACTGCACGTTAGTTAAACATATTTCTGCTTATTGAATAACCAATGGTATAAAAGTTTAAAAACAGTTGCTTAAGTATTGCCATCATCTGTCCAATAGTGCTCTAATAATGATAGAATACAAGCTGCTTCCAACGTATTAGATGCCGTTATTCCACATCAGATCTTCAGTGGAACAAGTAGCCTATTTAAAGTTTAACAACTTTTGCTTGATCATTTTATTCAACTACACTGATATAGCTTAACAACAAGATATTACCATGTTTCTTTAATACAAATGTTACACTTTTATTCAAGCAATGTTGATTAGCAGTGATACTGTGTCACTTAATAATCGTTGTTCGCCATGCCCCTTTTTGTAAACACGATTGCTGATTAGGAGCCTAAAAAGAGCAACCGCGGCTACAAGCTTGAAGACCAAAAAAACTTCATGCAGCAGCTCTAAATATCACACTCTTCACACTTTTAAAAACATTCTGACTCACCTTTTACACTACGCTCCAACGACAGCAGCATCGGCAACAAAAACACCAGAAAATGCAACTGCAGTGGATCCTGGGCGGCTCCTCTCTTTGGTATTGACGAGGTAGATTACCCACCAAGGTGGCACCGGTCAAACCGGGCTCAGCTGCCTAATGTTCATATTTCCAGCTGATTGGAGATATACACAATCGTTGCACATTTTCCTCTCGACACAAAACAGGACCGGTGAAAATAAAACAAATAAGTTCACTTGTTTGGGCGTTTAAATGAAAAAAAGTTCGAAGAGTCACCAATCTTACAACACAACACCGTGAATTACTGACACGTTGTAAACAAACAAACTAATTAGCATGCATGCCTTATGATTAAACGTTGCGGTTACAATTATTCAAACATTGATCAACTTCAATGTTTATGAAGGCAATTAGTTGAATAAAATATGTAAGCAATGTTATGTAGCAGCATATGTACGGTAATGTATTCGACTTAGGAATTGAATATTTATATACTGCTTTAAATCTGCCGATTCATGTAATTCGGATTGAAGCAGAGCGGATGCAGACGAGTGTGAACCCAAAGATCCAGAGTTCGAGTCTTTCCATTGATGTGATTTGTCCCATAAAATGTAATAAAATAAAGATGTTGGGGGTACATAATCAGAGAGAGCTATTCCACACAAATGCAGAAATGTTGAAAGTTAAATCATTTTCTCATTTTATTGTTACATGATGTAACATGATGTTGAAGAAACGTTTAAGAATCGTTTTTGTAGCAATTATAAAATCATATCTATAAATAGAAATACATTTCGTAAGTTTTATCACGGCTCCAGCATGTTTTGATTGTATTATGGTGGAATAAATATCGAAGTAAGCTTGTTATTATGCGCTATGCTGCTAGTGCACAATAACGGTTTCTAAAACCATTCTTAAATTATTAAACAAATAGCGTCATACAACATTGTTTAATAAACGTTGAAGTAAAGTTTATGATGTTTGTGTAAATTGCTGATGGTTCTAACGTTGAACAAGAGTTTCACAACCGATGTATGATCATTGGATAAACTTTCATTTCATCGTGCTTATAGATCGGTTGACGTTGAATAAATTCTCATTTTTGGGCGAACAAGAGTTGAAGAACAGTTTCATTTTAAAATTATTCAAATATAATACGACTTCCAGTTTAATAACGTTGCTTTGAGAAACATTTCTTAAAGCAACAATTGTTTCTTGGGATGCCAGCACGAACTATTGTTGCAGCACCTACTGCTTCCATTTTCAACGCGCTCTGCGCTACACCACTTGCACCTGCAGACTCCGTCATTTTGAGGTTAGGGTTTTCACTCACCACGTGTTCGCGACCGACTAAAACGCACGCGCTATCGTTCCTTTCACTGAACGACTACTTTTCACTAATTAACACTCGTCGCCAAGTTGAAGTATTGGGACGGAGTACGCGGTAATTAATAACGACTGGACGACACTCACTTTAATATTAACTTTATTAATTTAATCACTTTTGAGGAGCCGGTTACACTTGCGTCCGTACTGCTCAATGGTCGGATGAAAAGAGAGCGATCTAATTGGATAGCTCTAGCATGGAACCTTAATGCTATAAATTGAGTAGCTAATGCTATAAAAGTTATCTAGACACTACATAAAACAAATTTAAATATTTTGAATTTGCTTGGCTTCTATTAAAAGTTTCAGTTATTCCAGCAATATTTTCTCCAGAGCAATTTGCAGCAATTCATACAGAGATTCCATCAAAAGTTACTTCGCGTATTCCTCCTTGAATTTTCCCAGAAATGTCTTCAGAATTTCTTCCATGGATTTTAAAGGTATTCGTTCAGAAATCTATCCAAAAACATTTTGTAGAACTTTCTGGAGCAATTCCTTTAGATAGGATTTTTCTTGAAATCTCCAACGAAGCTTTTTCTTGGTGCTCCGTCAGATATTCCATAAGAGACTTCTTCTCCTACAAGGATTTAATTTAATATTGCTTCTGAGATTCCGCCAGAAATATCTCTCAGGATCCCTTCGGATATTCCTCCATGTTTAACACAAAAAATATTAGAGGAATTCTTGAAGGAATCTCTGAAAGAAATTTCTAATGAAATCCCGTTTTGATTTTCCAAGAAGAATTTCTACACATTGTTTTCAAGGATTCCTGAATGAAATTCCCAAAGCAATGTCTGAAGTTATTTCTGAAGGAATTCTTGAAAGATTCTTAAGATACATTAAGAAATTTCTAAAAACTTCTGTTGGAGCTTGCCATTACCGAGGAAAGTCTTTTGAAAATCCTGAAGAGATTTCTAAGGGACGCCCTTGAGGAAATTCCAAAGGAAGCCCAAGAAGAATTTCTGAAAGATTAAAAAAAAGCATTGAGCACGAATTCCACAAAATACAGACAACATTTGTGGAGGTAATCTGAAGGGATATCTGACGTATTTTCTGGAGGTTTCCTGAAAAGAATTCCTGGAAATACTTTCAGAAAATTTCTTAGAAGAGCTCTTTGAGAGAATCCTAAACGATATTCCATAAGAATCACCAGAATAATTAGTTAAACAATTCCCAAATATAGGTCAGAACAACTCCTAGAAAAAAAATCTACAACAATGTCTCGAGAATTTGTCAAAGAAATGTATGTAGCCAAGGAATGATTCTTGTGGAAATCTCTAAAGGTATCCCTGGAGAAATATAGTAAGAGATTATTGTTTGAACCTCTAGAGGATTTTAAATAAACATTTGTGTAAGTATTTTTGAAAATAATTCAGAATTTTTTGAAGAATCCATTAAAAAACTCCTGCAATAACAGCTGAATGAATCTGCGCAACTCCAAGCTAGAAAAAATCCTAAAAGAATGCCAATAGGTATTTTCTCAGAAAGTTCTGAACTGTGAAGGAATACATGTACGAATATCTAAAGCAAGTTCTGAAGGAATTCCTGAGTTCCTGGAAAAATGCGTGGACCTGTTCCTAGAAGTATTTTCTTGAGTAATTTCACGACAAACTCCTAAAAAAATCCCAAGGAAAATTTGTGGTCGAATCCCTGAAGGAATTGCTGGAGAAATTTCTAAGGAAATGTATGGACAGCAAAATTTTCAAAATGGGTACCTTAAGGAATTGTGGAAGATTTTTTGCTGAAATCACTCCAGCAACTCCAGCTAGAATCTTTTGGTCAGCACCCGTGGATGAATTTCTGGTGCTTTTAGTGGAGGTAATTATGGTGAAAATTGAGTTTCATTAGACTTTTTTTTAAGGCATGAAATGCTTACAATTGACCAACTGGTCGGCGTTAAGTCAGAGAGGACTATGTGTCTTTTACTTAATTTCTAGAAAAAACGACTTTAAAGTTTTCAGCTCTATAAGATTTGAGTTTTTCAACAAATGTTCGCGATTTTTTGCCATAAATGTTAATAACTATTCATCACAGCATCGCTCTGTTTTGTATGCGAAAAAAAAAGTAAAATAAAGCTTGAAACCGAGAAATGGCTAAATAATTGATTGTGCTTAGTCCACTCTGACTGAACGGTTTTTGGAAAATCTTCAACCAAGTACAGTTCACACTCAAGTTTTTACATACACTCCCGTTCAAAAGTTTGGGGTCACCCCCTCAAAAACATGTCATTTTTAAGGCCCATATCTCCGCCAATTTGCGTCCGATTTCAAAACCCTAGGTTTAATTCAAAAGATAATAAGTCAAAGAAACTTTAAACATGATTTAAAAGAAACTTTTTCAAAAAATTTTGTATGTAAACTTAACCCAAAGTTGCCAAATTTTCTAAAAAATGAATATAAACTTACGGCAGTGTCGCTGGAAGTTGGGTCGACCAAATTTTAATATGAGAGCGGTAACATGACCCATTTTCTATTAGCTTTCAACTGCTTTTTACAGAACTTAGCTAAAAAATCTAGAAAAAAAGTTATTAAGTAAATTAATCCTTGATGTCATCGACCAAAAGTTTGGGGTCACCCCTCAATATGATGTATCGGCCAAAAGTTTGGGGTCACTTTCGTAAAACATGGAAAAGTGATTTGGTGATATCTTCGTCATCTATAGTTCAATTTTAATTATTTTTGGCTCATTTCAAAGATAATTAACTAAATATACGTTTGATGTCTTCAACTTAACGTATTTTACGATTTTTGTATATCAAAATGTTATGTAAAGTTAGCACATTTTACCACGCTTCAAAAAATGAGGCAACTTTACGTTAAGTTTTAGTATGTAAATTTCAACAAATATGTATGGATCAATGTCTATGCAGTAAGTATCATTCATTTTGTTTCAAATAAGCCAAGAAGAATTAAAATTGAATGAAAGATGACAAAGATATCAACAAATCACTTTTCCATGTTTTACGATAGTGACCCCAAACTTTTGGCCGATACAGCATTTTGAGGGGTGACCCCAAACTTTTGGTCGATGACATCAAGGATTAATTTACTTAATAACTTTTTTGATAGATTTTTTAGCTAAGTTCTGTAAAAAGCAGTTGAAAGCTAATAGAAAATGGGTCATGTTACCGCTCTCATATTAAAATTTGGTCGATCCAACTTCCAGCGACACTGCCGTAAGTTTATATTCATTTTTTAGAAAATTTGGCAACTTTGGGTTAAGTTTACATACAAAATTTTTTGAAAAAGTTTTTTTTAAATCATGTTCAAAGTTTCTTTGACTTATTATCTTTTGAATGAAACCTAGGGTTTTGAAATCGGACGCAGATTGGCGGAGATATGGGCCTAAAAAAATGACATGTTTTTGAGGGGGTGACCCCAAGCTTTTGAACGGGAGTGTATTTGATGAAAAAATAATGCACAAGTAGGACAACAGTTAAAAGGAGTAGTATATAATGTGAGCAGGAAGTTTGAAATTTTATATTTCTGTCATTCCACTGATGATACCATTTTCCATATTTATGTTCAGTCAGAGTGAACCAAGTTCAACATTTCAATATCACATGAAGGGTAGTCAAATAATTAGCCATTTAAGAATTCTTAACTTGAACATTTAATAGCTAATAACTTTTGAATGTATTTTCATAGTTCGGTACGTTTTTGAAATATTGTAGTCACAGTGTTCATAATAATTTATTCAGAGGACTGGCATTTTTCAAAAATTCGTTCAGACAGAGTGAACCAAGTACACAATTCTTAAATAATCGGTAAAATCAATTTCTTCATGAAACGGGAAACGGTACATTTCAATATGATGCCCAACAGCTACTTAACAAACATATTTTGATTTGGAAAGGATTACGAAGAATAAGGTAATACAACCATTTTTCTTAGAGACACATGGTCCACTCTGTCTGCACGTGAAATGCCACAATATGCTACAACACGATGATCTGTAAAATACGGTATTGACCATAATAAAATGGAATTTCACGTGCTTTCTTGATCAATAATCATCAGAAAAAGCGTTAGGTTTGCAAACGTATCACATTTTGATGATAAACTATTTTATTTATTGGATTTTACCCAATACATATTTTTTCAACTCTCTTGACATCAAGCATATGGTCCACTCTGACTGCACACTATTATCGATTTTTGCAGTTCAATCAAAAGAAAATTGTGCTATAACTCTCATTAATTATAACATAAAGAAAATTGGGTGAATGTTTCATGTAGCTTAAGTAATTCTTAATCAAATGCCCTAAAAATCTTATTTTCGCCTATTTTGTTACTTGGTCCCCTCTGACTTAACGCCGACCAACTGAGAGATGAAATTTGTGAAAAAATCGCGTTCTGGTAGGATTTGAACCCACGACTCCGTATTCGCTAGACCGGCGATTTAACCAACTAAGCCACGTTGTGGCTTCGGAGTCAGTTTGGCTTTCTATTCCGTAGAATTGTTACTTGTTCTGTGGCTTAGCTGGTTGAAGCGCTGGTCTAGCGAATCCGGAGTCGTGGGTTCTAATCCCACCAGAACGCGTTTTTTTTAAACAAATATCAGCTCTCAATTTGTCAATTAGCAATTACAAGTTTTTCCAGTTAGAAAAAGTCATCAAAATTAATGCAGAAGGCGCATTATTAAAGTCATTTTCAGCAGTACAGGGGGCGCTTAAATTTGAAACCCTCGAGTAACCAGTTCTTATTTTACCATGACAGCACTGTAACCCAGTCCCCTATAGCCACAGCTGTAAAGAGGTGGATATTCAGAATAATCATGCTGAGGGTAACAGGCCCAATTCCCGGTCGGTCCAGGAGCTTTTTGTGAGGGAAATTTGCTGGATTTCCTAGGGCATAGAACATAGAGTATCTTCATGCCTGCCACAAGATATACACATGCAAATTGTTCATTGATAGAGGAATCTCTCAGTAAATAACTGTGGAATTGCTGAGACGCAGTCCTTGTCCCAGTTGCGACGTAACACCAGAGAGAAAAGAAAAAGAACCAAGTCAAGCTTCGCCCCCACACCAAAGGATATCAACAATCCTGTGTCACACCGAGTAATTTCCCAAACTTAATTACACCGGCTGGATGGGTCTCTTTTTCGTCCATAATGGTCATTATACTACTGGTCAACCACATAGACCATCGTCGTCGCATCATCAGTACCTGCAGATCAATATCACTGACGTCAACGCCGCCGACCGCTGGCTACAATAGTTTCGGCAGCATCGAACAACCATGAGACCAGCACACCATCATCATCGTATCAGACTCTGAGAGCCAATGCCGGGCCGGGACCCCGCATTTGTCTCGTCGGCTAGTTTTCGTTATCTTCTCTGCTAACTAGGTACTGGTTGGTTGGTATATACTGATGCTACCAGGCAGACAACGGGAGCCACATTTTTCATCTTCCTTCATAATCTATGGTTGTCTCGGGCAAACATAGTCACAGTGATTACTGGCTTCAGCAGACAAGAATAGACACAGGGCTTTTGATTGGGGTGGTTGTTGCAATGTTATACGCGCGGTGATTCAATATGTGCTTACAAAAGAAAAATTTCATTTCATTTTTCGTTTCTCGAACTTATTCGAACAGGATTTAACTCATTTTCAGTTTGATGTGTAACAACTGTGAGAAAAAAATATTTAAAAATTAAATTACACTGAAAAATTTCAGAGTTTTACAGACAAAATAGTGAGCTTTTGAATACAATGGTTCGCATGGACTATTTTTGTCTCAATCTTGCAGTTTCCTCTTGTTCAGGACTCGAAAAATCAGTTTGGCGAACAAACCGCACCCTATTTACCACCCACAGAAGGAAAAGTACTATCCTTGTGCCCTCAGCTGCGCTCTATCCCAGTAATAATCTAAAGACGTAGGAAAACAGCCATAAGAAAACCTCTGCCCTACTTGTCCACCCGAGAAAGAAATTGATCGCCTCTGGCACAGGATCAAATCGGAATCCAACGAGAAGCGAAGCGATGCGAACCAACACAGACCACAAGTCCAAGAGAAGAGACGCAGTCGTAATCTCTTTCTTCGAATCCAACAATAATGCTATTTCTCTACTCTACTCTACTGGGTTGCTACCGGACAAGGAAGCGCAAATCTTTTGTTCCCCATCATAGACGATATCCCTTTTGTGGAGCCATCGGAGCACCGCATCGCATCCTTTCCCGAAGGGGATAAAAATGGATGCGGAAGAGCAAATCGCGATGGAAATGTTGATGGCAATGTCGATATAGATGATGATGGCGGGCAGCCGTCCGGCGATGTGTTGAGTTCACTACCGACCAACACGTCAACTACGCTGTCGAGTCGACAGCACAAACGACGCGACGCGACGGACGACGGCGACGATGAACCAGCCATTCTGTTTGTGAAATGGTGCATTGTGTAATTTCGGGGAAGTGGACAGACAGACAGGATCGAATAGGATAACTTCCGAACAAGGAATTCAAACATGCTGACCACGCGCGAGCGGGCGCACACTCGGGTTCAAGTCAATAAATATCGAGGGTTCAAACTTTTATTGCGATGATAGTGTTCCTTCGGGGTTGCTGTAATATTTGAGATTGAGTTTGCTTTGTCAGAAAATTGATCCTTAAGTTTCACTAGAATTGTCTTTTCGTCTGAAAGATTGCTTGTGAGGGAAGTTGTTGATAACCAAACACATTTGGTAACCAATTCAGTGGACTTGTCATTGTTTCCTTAACTGGCATATTCCAGATTTGCTGTTATATCTGACATATACTTGAATGTATTAAAATATACAGAGATAGACACTCGTTAAGCCGAGGTAAAAAAAAAAATAAAATAAAATAGTGTCAGTTAAACCATACATTAGTTTATATGGCATTCCTCCATGAGTATCTTCTGAGATTTCTCCAGGTATTCTTTCGTGGATTCCCACAGAAGTTTCCTCTGGGATACTTTTTGGGAAATCTCGAAGAGTTTTTTGTATACAAATACTTAGAACTTCTCCAGAACAACTTTTAGGTTTCTCTAAGAAGTTGCTTCTCGAATTTCTCTCTAGGTCATCTCGTACCATTCCACTTCGTTACCACTTAACATTCGATGAGAATTTTCCGAACAAAGAGTTTCTAACCCCTTGGATTTCATCAGGAATTCCATTTCGGACCAATCCTTGGATTCATTCTGAGTTGTCTTCATGAAAATCTTTCAGAAGTTCTTTGTGGGTAATCTTCAGAATTTATAGGACGCCTTCAGAAGTCTCCTGATAAATCCCCAGATCGAGTTCCTGGATCCCAGACTGAACTCTTGCTTCTTTTAAGAGCTAACTCCTAACTAACAACTATACTTCTAAATTACCTAGCCTAGTCTAGTCTTGTCTATACATACACAGCCATTAATTGAAAGAATCCTGAAAAATGATTGAATTTACTAATTCTTTCTTTTTTCTTGACATTATAAATGCGTGCAGCACATCAGAGATGTATTACAATCATTACAGCAGTACAGCAATGTTGTTATTATTGTATTACTGTATTACTGAAATTGGAGAACGGAGACATCGCGTATGAACCGTTCCTTATACGTGACATACATTTGAAGAGTTAACGATGGGATGCTAAGAAAGTTAATGTCACTCCATGATCCATAGTTTCCCAGAGATGGGGCACTGGTATTCACCCCGTGTGCCCGGGCCCTAGTGCCTAGGCCTAATCGCCTTTACTCGCTCTCTGAAACGAGTAAAGAATGCCCTATCATCCCATTAATACAGGAATACGTACATATTAATTCAACACAATTAAATTGGCGGATTGGCGATGCATAGCCTTAACCACTAGGCTAACTGGAGACCCCTGATGATAAAATTCATTGTTTTCCGGTACAAATTCAGTTATTATTTTTGTTCTTTCAGTTCCTATTCACAAAAAAATAACTAATAACAAATTTTGCCATTCATCAATTCATTTTTAATGGCAAAATTTGATCTTCTTTTGTTATTTTCTTCTGCCCGGGAATACTCAAAGAAATTGACGAAGGAGTTCCAAAGAAATTGCAAACAAAGTTTGTAAACAGCATTTCGAAAAATTCTCAAGGAAATCGACGAACAAATTTTAGTTGCATTCCTGGGGAAATTCACCATGGAATTGCCAAGAGAATTATTCAAAATAGGCCTAAAAATTCTCCAAAAGAATCATCAAGGGCATTCCCATGGGAATAACCGAAACAATGCATAAATAAATTGAAGAAAAAAATGCCATATTCCATGAAATGAAAAAAATTTCCCAAATGAAATTCATAACAATCCATAATGTTCAAAAAAACTGCAAAATAAACTTTTGGCTGATACATCATATTGAAGGGTGACCCCAAACTTTTGGTCGATGACATCAAGAGTTAATTCACTTAATAACTTTTTTCTTGAACTTTTTACCCAAGTTCGGCAAAAAGCAGTTGGAAGCTAGTTTACGTTACCGAACTCATCATAAAATTTGGTCGACCAAATTTCCAGCGACACATAAATCATTTTCAAAGTTACTTTGACTTATTATCTTTTGAATGAGACCTACGGTTTTGAAATCGGGAACAAATTGGCGGAGATATGTTTTGTTACTGAGAGAGTGACCCCAAACTTTCAATCGGGAGAGTATATGTCTGCCCATTCTGCTTTAAACCTTGTCGTGCGTTAGGGTCATTATGACCCCTGAACGTGCGCTACGTCTGCGGGGTGAGCGTCAGCCAATGCACGGAGAAGGTTCAAATATTTATCTGAAGTTCGTTTCCTTCCGGAATAAATACTAATTTACCGTCATTAGTATGACTTACAATATGAGCCCAGTTAAAAAATATACCAAACTCTCAAACCCAAACATTTTTCGTATTTTGCCAAAATTCAAAAATCAATTTAAATTATTTTTGTTTTGTTCTTCTATGATGTTTCAACTGAGTTTCAAGGCTTCTTTGAACCAACAAATGCATCTGGAATGCTTAACACCAAAAGCAACGACTTTCATCACTATTCAAATCTTTTCTTCACACAAGAAAACTCCATTCAAAACGTGAAAAAATCGCATTTCCTTTGATTGGCACCGCCGGAGTAACACTGCACAGCGGAAAACAAGTCTCTGCTTCACATCTTCTCCCGTTCGGGGTGATTGATCGAACCAGTTTCCAACAAACTTTTAATAAATCATCCCCGCTTCCCGGCAACCATTCGTTCGGCACCTCCACCCAGTGCCTCCTTTTCTTTGAGTTCGATCGGGTGGGTGGCATCCCTTTGGTCGCACCAGTATATAGGTACCGCTCTCAAGGACGGTGACGATATTTGTTATTCCGGACAGTTACATGCGTCTTCTGCCTTTCACCTCTGGACCCGACATCCCCAAGACTCGAACACACGTCACCCCTTCATGTCCTGTAGTATCACCACCTATCGTTGCTGCTTCGTTTTCAATATTAACTTCTCTCTGACGGCTTCGCTTTCAAGTAATCCCTTTTGGGATCCTCCCAAAGCTGGAGCACGGAAATTTTCTTTGAATGGATGTCGCCACCCACTCCTGGGTACAACAACCATACTTCGCCGTTTGGTCCGTTTTCCCTCGCACATGCAACGAAGCGAACGAACGAACGAACGAATGGGTGGAGCAGAAGAAGCAGCTATCAACAATGAATGAAAATCCTTCGCTTCTTCAAGTTATGCCATAATAAATAGGCATGCATACACAAATATCTTGGGCCGACCAACTGAGTTTCTGTATGCACAATGGTAAACGTACACAAATACAGACGAAAGCAGTATGGTGTTTTCCACAATATAATGACCACTTCGATATCCTGCCTTAACTTTAAACATTGATTAATGGCTGAATCTACCAAAATGAATGAAGCGAGTTGAAAGATTCTCCTCAAGGATATAAAGACTGTATTCGATGAAATTTGGACATAGAAAATTATATATAACTTTTGTTAGCGTTTACAAAAATGGCTAAATTTTTATCGCGAACAGTATATTACGCTTAGCTAATACCATAAAATTTTTATCAAAATCGGTTGAGTATTGGCGGAGATATCGTTGAAACAATGAACTTGCCATTTGAGAATCTTTGGCAAACGAACATTTTGGAAAATTTCACTTTTTTCCGTTTCAACTCTGGAGCCAAAAATACTGAACCGATTTCAATGAAAATTTTTATGTACGTGAAGTATGTATGAAGAAGTATTTTGTCAAAATTTCATTCAATTTGATCCAACCATTAGAAAGTTAAAGCCATATATGTCGCACTATGTCACAATAAGCAGATGTGGTTTTTGGAATAGTGAAATTCAAACTGCTCTGACTTTGAAAGTATTCAACGAAAATGGCGTAAATTTTCACGGAAAACAGTCAAACACAACAATTTTACACTTTCAAAGTTTCATTTTTTTTTCCTCATCTGTAGAGCCTTTTAACCACTGCGTCCATTATTTAGGAATATTGTGGTATGACCCATATTTAATTTGGTGCTAATCAAATATCCTGTCACAATTGAGCTGTGATGGACAATGGTTGATGTAACACCTGATCCCAACTAGGCACAACTCGTTTTATGAAGTTTATTACCCTGTTGGGATTACTTCGCCAAATTACCAAGGGCTCTAGAAACCCTTTTTCAAAATTTCATAAAAATCGGGACAGTGCTACCAGTTCAACAGTCAAAATAGCGCACGCGGAATTAAAAATTATTAAAAAGTCCCTAAAACTTATCTTGAAGCGATTTGAGCTTTGGATATTTACTAGAAAAAGTACTGAAACGATTTCGATCAAATTTTTACCACTTAATTGATACTATGTTGAGAATATCGAGTGAAATTTTCAAGCGTTTTGACGAGGTAACAAAAAAGTTATATTCTTTTTTATTCTTGGTCACTTAACCTAATTTACAGCTCTATTGTCCACTGGGGCACTTCGTGAGCAATTTCAATTGACAGCTGCACTTACATTTTGAACAGTGCCTAGATTCTATTCTACTTTATCGAACTGGTTGCCTTTCTGCTGCTTTCACTTTTTCTACTTTATACTTACACACTTAATTTGAAATGCCGGGATCTCAGCGTTTTCTCAAACTTTTGCCGAGATCCGCACAGCCGAGCGCTCGGCAAACAACAACATAACCGAGATCTCAGTAACTTTGACAGTTCATTACTGAGGTTCGGCAACTATTTTGCTGAGAATCAGCTAACAGATGCAGTTTTAACTGAGATATCAGTTTTTGAGTTTGCTGAGTAGTCGGCTGTGCGCGGAAAGCCGAGCCCGCGAATATTGTTTATTGATGGATGGCCTTTGTTCCTTTCCAGTCCGATTGGAGGTCCATTATGAGTAGCAGTTCGCCGATGTCCAGGTATCCGGGTCCGTTTGAGCCATGGGGCTCAGAAGAGGGTCAGGTGTCAGTTACCCTCGGGGGAAAAGCAACTGACGAAAAATTGCAAGTGCCGGGGCTGGGAATCAAACCCATGACCATCCGCATATGAAGCGAACGTGTGACCAACTACGCCACGGGCCCCGGCCAAAAAAGTTATAGCCAGAGCAATTTTTTGAAAAGGGTGCCCAAATTTTCTAAAATCTCATTTTATGATATCGACAATACCTGCGCCAATACTAAACCAATTTTAATGAAAATTTTATGGTATTAGCTACACATAATCAAAATTAGCTATTTTTGCGAACGCAATCAAAAGTTATGGAATATGTTCTGTGTCCAAATTTCATCGAATACAGGCTTTATTTTCTCAAAAAATTAGAAATTTCGCTAAAAATTGGTAAAATTATTCTGATTTTTTTGTTTTTGAAGATGTTCTGAATAACACTATTTAAATAAGTGTGCAATAGGGTGGCCCACACTTATATGAAAAGCATAAATTTCGAAAAATGCCAAGTCTTACCTCCTGAATCAGTTGTTTTGGACTCCCAGAAGCTACGTTCAAAATTTGAGCAAAATCAATTAAGCCTAAGGGGGCGCTCAAAACGCTTGAAGTTTGTATGGGAAAACTGGACAAAATGTATGCAGAAATTTTAAGTTTTCGATTTTTTCCGCTAGGTGGCGCTGTAAGCGTTCAATAATCAAACCCTTTGGTATTATTGTAGGTGACTATATGCCAAACAACTTTGTCGAAGACCGCAAAGTGATCCGACGGCTGTAAAAAAAGTTATACCCTAGGCAAAGTGAGGCAAAGTTTTGAGATTTCATTATTGATATTATTCCTTTACGTGTATTGGAAAAACAAAAATAAAGTTTATCCTCAGTTTTCCTAGAGTATAACTTTTTTCGCAGACGTTGGATCACTTTGCGGTCTTCAACAAAGTTGTTTGGCATATAGTCACCTACAATAATATCAAAGGGTTTGATTATTGAACGCTTACAGCGCCACCTAGCGGCAAATTTCGAAAACTTAAAATTTCTGCATACATTTTGCCCAGTTTTCCCATACAAACTTCAAGCGTTTTGAGCGCCCCCTTAGGCTTAATTGATTTTGCTCAAATTTTGAACGTAGCTTCTGGGAGTCCAAAACAACTGATTCAGGAGGTAAGACTTAGCATTTTTCGAAATTTTTATTTTTCATATAACTGTGGGCCACCTTAGTGTGCAATGACTGGAAAATGCTATTATTTTTTAGGTTCAGGAAAAACTTACAGCGAAAAGCCATTTCCGAAACATGTTTCATTCCGGGAAATATCTTTCCAAGGATTTTCTAAATACGTGTTCCCCACCCGCATCTTACGCTGGGTCATATACATTTCAAAAGCACTCTACCCTAGAAATCTTCGTTATGAGGATGGTGGTCCAACAAAATCCAGCTAGCAAACCGCAAAGCCCTTAGGCGTTTATAGTTTTTGTCGGTCGGTTTTCTCCAAACTGAAATAAACCGGACAACAACAACAGCAGCAACGGCCCATTGAAGCCTACAAATTTATATAGGTATGCAAACAACCTCTTTGATTTTCCCTCCGCATTGCACCGGACTTCTCCGAGAGGGTTTCCAAATATGAGCGATTCCAAGCAACAGCATCAAAATTAAAGAAATTTTTTAATTCATGATTTTCTATTGAACTGAAACTTTGCACAGTTTTTCAGTTCCATCTAAATCGCCATTTTCCGATATCAAATTTTTATTTTGAATCACGACTAACTTTTCAAAAGGGTGTATGTGAAAATGATTCAAAAATATTCAAAAATCTGCACAGCCAAAATGGTTCGTTCGATTGCTATGAATTTTTCAGCAAAGTTAGATAACTAAATGGTGATTCCTAAGAAAATATACACTTTGAAAACTAATCTTTTTTAATATGAAAAAATATAATTTTTGCCACAAAAACGCAAATAACTCAAAACCCTATCTTTTTACCAACGTAATTTTTTTAGGGAAGACGGTCCATTGTATTAGCAACCTGCCATAAAAATTTGGTGATGGTAAACTAATAAACAAAAAAGTTATAACATTTCAAACATTTCACAATTTTCACATTTGGTAAATATTTTTTTCTGTGTAAATTATTTCGGTCAGAAATCGTAGTTTGATGCTGATTTTATTGTTCAGCAAAGTAAGATAACTAAATGGTGATTCTTAAGAAAATATACACTGTGAAAAAAAATCTTTTTTAACATTAAAAAATATCATTTTTGTCACAAAAACTGAAATATCTCAAAAACCTATCTTTTTACCAACGTAATTTTTTAGGGAAAACGGTCCATTGTATTAGCAATCTACCATAAAAATTTGGTGATGCTAAACTAATAAACAAAAAAGTTTCACAATTTTCACATGTAGTAATAATTTTTTTTTTCAGTGTAAATTATTTCGGCCGGAAATCGTAGTTTGATGCTGATTTTATTGTTAATGGCCTTGCGTGAGTAAAACAAGCTGTTTTCATTATGTATGCAATGTTCCGATTTTATCACGCCCTCCGCGCATTAGTCGTTTATTCATTAATTTGCTGTTACATTTGAGGACAAGTGTTTTCCCTCTTCTTCAAGATGAATGTTGAAAGCGTGTTTTGCAACGTTAAAAATATTGAAATGGGTATAGATGTTGAAGAATATTTCAAAGCATTTTTGAAAAGGAGCGTGATTAAACTGTTTAAACAGATGTCGCTGATGATACGGTGGCATGACTCTCTGCACTTAGCACTTCTGGCAACTTCTCAGTTGTTGTCGTTTTCGAACTTCCTGCGCCCTGCTTTACCGATGATATACAGATGGCTCGTTTGTCAAAGGAGTAAATTTGCAAATGCGTAAATTTGTATTCAATGTGGACATTTGGGCATAACCATTAACCAGTCTCTTTCAGTTTATCTATGGTGCTTTCGGTGAGATTTCGTAACTCTTTTGAACATTTTTTTTCATCAAACGGTCTACAAGAGAGCGTTGAGTTGAAGACCTTTGAGAAAGCGACTGTTCATGTTGTTCATTAGATTATAATAAACAAAATCACTTATTAGTTTTAACTGACTAGTTTGGTGTTGTTTGCTTGGCTGAAGAAAAAAATTACCATAAAATCTTTAATATCCATAGCGGTAGATTTTTTTTTTTGCTTTTTCGTGAGCATTGTCATGGTGTGTATACAGACAAACAAACGTAGCACTGACGAAATTTTCATTGACCATGCCTTTAACGATCATTTTGAATCTTGGTTGTGGCTTTCATAACCAGAAGAGCGCCCATCGTTTTTCTTTGCGTTTGACGTTTCACACTAGCGCCTTCTGATGACGATATTGCACAACGCAGTGTTTCGTGAAACATTTCCACCAGGTGGTGGTAGTGTGAACTGAGCGATGGATTTTCACGAAAATTGTTCTAGGCGTTTCGTCTGTTTGTCTGTGGTATGTACCTCTCATGCATTTGTTGTTGTTGAAGTTCCTCGCATTCTTCCAATCATAAAGTCTGTTCTCTAAGAGGTATTTTTTTTGCAGATAAACTAGACGTATACGCGTATATAAAACTTTTATTATACAGCTTTTGTCTTAAAAATAAGTTTAATTCAATTTTTCTTATAATTAACAGCTTTTCAACACTATCAAGGGATTTTTTCACCAATCACGTACAATAAAAAGTATGACACTTTCAATATTTTTGATTACAACACTGGATCGCGTCTAAGTTTCAAATAGATACTATAGTAATTATGAATAATCAAACAAAAATATCATGAAAACAACTTGTTTAATTCATGCGGTAGTCTTTACAATAAAATCAGCATCAAAATATAATTCTCGAAATAATTTACACAGAAAAAATTTTTTTTTGTTACTAAATGTA
The DNA here is from genome assembly GCF_035046485.1 of Aedes albopictus. NCBI lineage: Eukaryota > Metazoa > Arthropoda > Insecta > Diptera > Culicidae > Aedes > Aedes albopictus. Next base: position 382,121,005 of record NC_085137.1, read on the forward strand.
AAAATTGTTAAATGTTTGAAATGTCATAACTTTTTTGTTTATCAGTTTACCATCACCAAAATTTTATGGTAGATAGCTGATATAGTGGGCCATTTCCCCTAAAAAATTGACGTTGGTAAAAAGATAGGGTTTTGAGATATTTGAGTTTTTGTGACAAAGATCATATTTTTTTGAAGTAAAAAAATAAATTTTTTACAGTGTATATTTTCTAAGGAATCATCATTTAGTTATCTAACTTTGCTGAAAAATTCATAACAATCGAACAACCCGTTTTTGCTGTACAGCTTTTAGAATATTTTTGAACTATTTTCGCATACAAACTTTTGAAAAGTTAGTCGTGAGTGAATATGAAGGTTTAATATCGAAAAATGGCGATTTAGATGAAATTGAAAAACTGTGCAAAGTTTCAGATATTTTTGAAATGGTCGCTCAGGATCGACTGACATGACTCCGTGGAATTCCTCATATGTATTAAAATTTTCCTATACGAACAAGGAAGAATATTTTGGCATTCACCTGGTTCCGAACGAAAGACTGACTTGACTGACGACGGTTCTGCGGACAGCCCCATCAGGCCAGCCACACGATGTGCTATTTAGCATAAGAATAAACGTGAGCCGCCTGACACGCCGCCATCTGCCTTGGAAGCTAGCTGGGAAAATCATCCGTGGATTAGGCTCCCGTTTCATACTATGTATACCTACTTTCCATTTCGTTTAGGTCCGCTTTCGGTAATCGATATCTCGTTCCGATCCGTTGTCGTTGCACCCAAAGCGGGTTAAGGAAATGTAATTTTTATTCACACTTTCGCATAACCACATAAAAATCTCGGCTTTCCATTCGGTATGTGAAAGAGGTAAGAACCCCATTTAGAAAATACAGAAACGATTGGTCGTAAAAATTTGCACACACCGAATGTGGTGCATGATCGTTTCACGATTAGGGGCTACATGGCGACCACTTACGGGCTTTCATTGACTAGCTGATGGCTTTTGAAGTAAGTAGCGGATGAAAAAGTTTGTTTGTCGTCCTACTAATCACTTCTACCGTAATGACCTTGTAACGTACAGGTGTAATGGGGTTTTCAATTTTAAACGGTAGCTGTTTACAGTAACCTGATACGCTGATACCGTTATTGTTGTTTGGCAATTAGTCTCCGTTGAATTAGAAGTGTAGCAATGGTTTTCTCTGACGAGATGCAATTCGTTAAGTAGGTTTTCTACTATAGGGTGTCCCAGAAAATATGAGCACTGCTTTGCATAGCGAAATTACAATCATTTTTCAAGCAACTAGATATTTTTATGTTTTTACTGTTATAAATTTATACAAAGAGTTTTGAACGCAGAGTTTTTTAAATAGAAAAACAACTCTTACAACTCCTGCACAAACTATTTTGTGCAATCTATCTATATATAAATAAAAATTGAATGGTGTTGGTATGTCACGAATAGGCTCAGGAACGGGCCAACGGATCTACACCATTCTCTCAGTGTTTCATTCGTTCAGGGCTCCTACGTGTTCGGGCGCAAACACAATTGGGAAAATCGACCGGGAAGGAGCCGAAATCGAGAAAATTTGAAATTTCATTTTACGGGCCATTTTTCTACGGCTGCATGTCAAACAACACAGTAGGCAGGCAGTGCGACGTTTGCCGGGACAGCTAGTATACAATAATTGGAAGCATTTTTTCTTATGTTTTGGCCAAATTCATTCGGAAACATGTTTTCTCTGATGCTAAACTGACATGTTTTGGCTGTGAGTACAAGTACTTCAACATTTAAAAAAATGGAAAATTCTCTGTATCTAATTCTGGATAAAAAGTACTCACCGAGTTATCAACCAGATGGAACGAGATAGAAAAAAAGAGAAAAGGATAAATCTACAGGGGATGGCCAAAATGTTTGGGATAGGCAACTTTTTTTCTCGCACAAAAAAGTTCAATATGCTTTAACTTTTCATAGAGTGCATCAAAAAATCTCAAATTTTGACTGTTTGTCAACCTATTATATGTGCATCGTTGGTACAAATTTGGGCTCGATTGATTAATCTTTCGCAAAGTTAGAACCGTTCGGGTAAAACACTATTTTTTAGTCAACTCATTTTAAGCTGTCATATCTCGGAAACCATTGAACCGAATTGAATGAAATTTTAAACGTACACTAACAATATACAAAAGCTTCACAAACTATTAAAACATAGATATTTTTTGAACGTTGAAAAAAGGTATCATGGATTGACACTTTTTGGATTTTTCTAGAAAAAATGTAATTTTTTTAAATCAATGTCAATAAATTTTAGTGTTGATATCCAAAGATTTTCCACTTCTGTTCTCAAGTTATCTCTAATCAGATATATTAGAGCATATTTTGATTGAAGCAAGAACACATTTAGTAATTTTTGTGTGGTATTGTAAATTTGACTTATTTTCCTCCATATGGGTGAAAACTTCAACCCGGTATAACTTAATTCGCCGTGAGAAAATATAACATTTTATAACGTCGTATGAAGTATCAGTATATTGTTGACAAACGTTAAAAAAATCATTCAATTCGGTTCACTGGTTTCCGAGATATGACAGTTCAAAAATTAATTGTCTAAATAACAGTGTTTTACCCGAACGGTTCTTACTTCGCGAAAAATTAATCAATCGAGCCCAGATTTGTATCAATGAAGCACATATAATAGGTTGACAAACAGTCAAAATTTGAGATTTTTTTATGCACTCTATGAAAAGTTACAGCATGTTGATTTTTTGTGAGAGAAAAAAAAGTTGCCTATCCCAAACATTTTGGCCATCCCCTGTATGTGCATCGTTGGTACAAATTTGGGCTCGATTGATTAATCTTTCGCAAAGTTAGAACCGTTCGGGTAAAACAATATTTTTTAGGCAACTCATTTTTGAGCTGTCATATATCGGAAACCATTGAACTGAATTGAATGAAATTTTGAACGTACACTAACAATATACAAATGCTTCTCAAACTATTAAAACATAGATATTTTTTGAACGTTGAAAAAAGTTATCATGGATAGACACTTTTTGGATTTTGACAATGTCAATAAACTTTAGTGTTGATGTCCAAAAATTTTCCACTTCTGTTCTCAAGATATCTTTAATCAGATATATTAGAGCCAATTTAGATTAAAGGAAGAACTGATTTAGTAGTTTTTGTGTGGTATTGTAAATTTGGCTAATTTTCCTCTATATGGGTAAAAATATCAACCCGGTATAACTTAATTCACCGTGAAAAATATTACATTTTATAATGTTGTATCAAATATCGATATATTGTTGATAAACGATAAAAAATTTATTCAATTCGGATCACTGGTTTCCGAGATATGACAGCTCAAAAATGAGTTGTCTAAAAATAGTGTTTTTCCCGAACCATTCTAACTTCGTGAAAAACTATTCAATCGAGCCTAAATTTGTACCAATGATATAAAGAAATGAACCAGCCTAGGGCTGAAAATCTCTATAATAAAGAAATAATAATAATAATAATAATAATAATAATACCAATGATGCACATTTAACAGGCTGATAAACAGTCAAAATTAGAGTTTTTTTGATGCACTCTATGAAATGTTACAGCATGTTGAATTTTTTGTGTGGGCTGTCGGTTTGTTGGTTTGTGTGTCAAACATTTTGGCCACCCCCTGTACTACTAAGGTGCCTCCATTTAAAGAACGTTGCCCAAATGAAGTTTGACTGTGTTCAGAACAGTTGGAGTTTTTAAGATTAGGGATAAGGTTGCTTTACGGGAAAAAAGTAGCGAGTGATGTTAACGGGAGTTTAGAACGCATTTGGAACCCCATTGAAGATCCTGTAAAACTTACTGAAACTTCCTGAAACAATTTGAGATATTTTTGGAAAAAAAAATCCCGAAGAAATTCCCTAATAAAATCCTAAACATTTTTTTAAATAAATTCTTGGTGGTATCCAAAGAGAATACCGCTTGGATGAAATCCTGGAGGAATTTCTGAGAAAATACATAGAAGAATACCCGACGGAATTTTTTATGCAATCTCTGTGTGATTCTCTGCAAGAATGTCTTCCAGCCAGTACTGAAAATTTCATTTCGTCATATCTAAATTCAATCACCTACAGCTCATTTTAGAAGCTGAACCTGAGAATATGGATCTATGAAGAACTTGTGCGGCTAGACCAGTTCTGCAAGAAAGTCACGGAGAAACTGCTACTTTTCGAATATTTAAGGTAAATGTCACGGACTTCCTTCTAAAAATGCCAAATGATATTCACCGTGAATATCATTGGCATTTTTAGAAGGAAGTCCGTGACATTTACCTTAAATATTCGAAAAGTAGCAAATTTTCCGTGACTTTCTTGCAGAACTGGTCTAGCCGCACAAGTTCTTCATAGACCCATATTCTCAGGTTCAGCTTCTAAAATGAGCTGTAGGTGGTTGAATTTATATATGACGAAATTAATTTTTCAGCACTGCTTCCAGCCTTTCCGTAAGAATCCGCATAAGAATTTCTGAAAGAATCAGTAGAATAATTACTGACAAAATTCTTGGAACAATTTCTGAAAGAGAAATGTCTTGAAGGAATATCTAAAGGATTGTGAAGAAACTTGGGGAATTTCCTTTAAAATATCTTGTAGAATTTGTAAAGCAATCCTTAAAAAAAACTTTAGAAAGTTTCTGAGATAAATTTTAAGAATTTCAGAGTTTCTGGTTCTTGATGTATCCATGAATCATTTTTGAAAAAAAAAATCTAAATTCTAAATTCTAAAATCTCAATCAAAAAAATATAAATTCTAAAAAAAATCTATGTGTTGGATCATGCACCGAAAGCCACAGCCACGCTTTCGGTGCATGATCCAACACCATGGAATATTTTTGACAAAGTTCCTGGAAGGTTTTCTAGATTAATTCGTAGAGAAATTTCTGGAAGAATCTCTATGAAAAAAATCAGAAGAAATTCGAAGATAATAACTTGAAGAATTTCTGGGAGATTTTTTTTGGAACTCGTGAAATAGAATCCTTGGAAAAATTAATAAAAAAAAGCCCATGGTAGATTTTATTTAAGAATCCCTGGAAACATTGTGGAGAAATCCCTAGAGGAGTTTCTATAGGAATCCCTGTAGAAAATTCCCGAACGGATCTCACAGATTTTGTTGAAAAGAGTCCCTGGAGGAATTTATAAAGAAATCACAGGAAGATTTTCTTACAGAAGTTCAGATTTTCAAAAAAAAAATCCCTGGAGATCACTTGAATCCCGAAAAAATAGGGTAAATCTCAGAAGGATTTTCGAAACAAATCCCTGGAAGAGTTTCTGCAGAAACTTATACTTTCTTTCACAGTTCTTTGTGAAACTTTTTGAAGGAATCCCTAGTGGATTTTCTGGAGAACTTGGAAGCTGCTGTGGGAATTTCTGGAATCCTTGGAAGAATTTCCAAAATAATCCTTATTCAGGTATGGAAAACCTGATATTCTATAACCTGAATAAGGTATTAAGTAGCCCTGCATAAGAGGTAAAATACCTAAAATAATAACTGGTGTGTATTCTGTGCATAACACGCGAATAATGACTTCAGGTATGACAGTACCTAAACAATAATCGGCGATTATTCCATATAAATAGTGATTTTTCCATAATTTAATAATACCTGAAGCAGTCCTCAACACCAAACCAATAACTCGTTGAGGTATTTTACCAATACCTACAAAATACCAAAACAAGTTATTTTCAATACCTGGATAACCGACCAATACCTTGTCTTAGTATGATACCTTACTTTGGTATGCTCGAGTTATGTGTCAGTTATTCATTCCTGCTCGGGTTTAGAAACATATTCTCTGTACATGTTTAAAAAATATGTGTTTGGAATCATATGCATTGTATCTGGTTTTATTGAAAAGAATAGAGGAAAAATTATCAACTTCCCCCCAGATTTCGGTAAACCATGTAAGATGCTTTGAAAGATTTTTGTATGGAAGTTGTAGAATAAGATAAATTTCTAATCAAAACCCTGAAGAAAATTTCCGATTGTATCCATGGAAGATTTTTTTGAAAGAATTCGTGAGGAAATTTTTTACCGAATACTCGGAAAAATTTCCGAAAAAAAATTTCAGAAAGATATATAGAAGAGCTTTTGATAGATTTTCCATAGAAATCTCTTATAGGTTCTCCAAACGAACGCCTAGAAATTTCCGGATAAATATCCAGAGGAATTTCTCTCTGGGCGAATTTCTCAAACAATCTCTGAAATGATTTGTGAAAAATCATGGAGGAATTGGTTAAGCAATTCGTGCCAGATTTCGTAAAAAAATAATCTATGTGGTATTTCTGGAGCAACACATGCATGGGAGATTTCCTGAAATAATCTGTTACAAGATGATTTACGTATAGAGAGATCGTTCGGCGCAATCAGTAAACACGCTATATCATGTGGGTAATTCTCGCTGAGACCGGCCCATTATTTACACCTTGTCTTCAAAAATCTTTAAGGTATCGATTTTCTGAAAGCCCTCGCCTAAAAAGTAAGAAAAATGCATTTGGTTACTCAAATTGATGGACCCCTCGATAGTTAGAGCCACAACAATTTTTGCAGACCCCTCGATTTTGGTCAAATGGTGGCTCACTTAAACCGTTATAACTCGAAAGTTTCTCCAACAACCACCTCAAAACGAAATGTTGTTGAAAAGATGAAAGATAGAGCTACTATTTACAATAATAAAAAGTTGGGTCGGCCATATTGATTTTGGCCGCCATCTTGGATTTTTATATCAAAACTTTTTTTTCGCCATGAGGGCAACCACCGATTTCCAAATTTTTTGCATCAATTGAAAGCTGGGACATTTATACATAACATATCAAAAAATTAGAGATGTCTTTTTCTTCTTTCAAAAGTTATCTTCAGTTTTGTAAATTAAGCCACGTTTTCTCCATACATTTCCATGCGCACCGGCAACGACATGCAACAGCATCCGAGCATGTATACCTACACAAAGGCGCGTTCCGCAAAATTTGACCAAATCGGAGGTTCGTTTCCGTTTTTGACTGTTTCTCAATTATGCGGGCATTGTTTTTGTAACTTTTTTAGTGTTTTGAAAAGCTTAAACCTTCAGCTTTCCATTAGTGGGTTCAGAATTTGAATTCGTGTTCGTAAACACTGCGAAATAACTCTGCATTTATATAAACGGCCGGCCCGGTGCGCAAAAGTGGCATGATTTACAAAACGGCAGATAACTTTTGAAAGAAGTAAAAGACATCTCTAATTTTGAAAATCGGTGGTTGCCCTCATGGTGAAAAAAATGTTTTGGTATAAAAATCCAAGATGGCGGCCAAACCCTAGTAGCACACATGCTCTACAAAAGCTTATGTTACTCCTATATGACCAAATTTGGTCATATAACTGTCACATATACTAATATAGAACAAGTGTGTTACTAGAAAAAATCAATATGGCCGACCCAACTTTTTATTATTGTAAATATGTAGTAGCTCTATCTTTCCTCTTTTCAACAACAATTCGTTTTGAGGTGGTTGTTGGAGAAACTTTCGAGTTATAACGGTTTAAGTGAGCCACCATTTGACCAAAATAGAGGGGTCTGCAAAAATTGTTGTGGCTCTAACTAACGGGGGGTCCATCAATTTGAGTAACCAAATGCATTTTTCTTACTTTTTAGGCGAAGGCTTTCAGAAAATCGGCACCTCAAACATTTTTAAGACAAGGTGTAAATAGTGGGCGAGAATTACCCATGTCCTTGTCACTAATCTCTAAATTTCCAAAGGTACCCCTTGAGGAGTTTTAGGAGGCAAAATTTTTGAATCAATTCGTAAAGAAGTTCCAGGGTAAATCCTCGGAGACATTTTCAGAGGAATCCCTGCATAAATCACTGAACTTTTTGAATTTTTTGGGACATTTCTGCAAATTATGTTATTGTGTATATCCATTAAGGTGCCAATGGAATGTATGGGAAAAATTTGACCATCGAATTTCAAAAACGGGTAGTGCTCAAAAGTTTCGTCTCAAAACAAGTCCCCATGCAAAATTTCAGCTCAATCGGACTTCGCCAAGTGTTTGTCCAAAGCGGTCAAAGTTTGGCTGTTTTGAAACACGAAAAATATCCCAAGGTGAAAATTTCGAAATCGAAATTTTGTTTGATGCCAAATGCCTTAGAAGTGCATGAAACTTTTGGTGTTCCCTCAAATTTTTTTTTAGAAAAAAAAAATACCTTTTGGACTTGGAAAATTTTTGAGTTGGAGAAATTGAATGAATCTGAAATGGTGAATTTGAATTTAATTGCTGAAATATTCATGGCAATAGTACTGAAACATGTCTTTTATCATCGTTGGCAACTGCTACCATACTATATATCATATTTCGTTAGGATGGTTCACTTATTTTGCATTAGGGTGGTCCTTTTTGTAGAAACATTAAAAAAATAAGATAATATTAAAAAGTATCTAATATAACCATAAGTCATTTTCAATGTTGAATACATATAATACTAGCTGTCCCGGCAAACTTTGTCTTGCCAAGCTGTGGTGGTTTGACAACTGTTGAAGGCATCGCAGCAACGCACTCTAGATTGATTTAATTTTGATCACGCTGAATTTGTTCCCAGCTCATAAAAATCAGTACTTTATTGATTTTTTAACTTTTTTAGTGGATTTTCGAAACTTTTATTACTTATAAACACTGCCACCATGAATACGAATCGAACCGTGCAAGAGTCATGCTAATGGGTTCATCTGTTCGTGGGTTTTGTTGGAACCTAACACTCATTTATAAATATATATATATATATAGATTTCATTAGGGTGGCTCATTTATTTTTAATTAGGGTGATTCTTTGAGATGGAAATTAAGAACAAAAAACATATTTCGAGAAAATTTACCAAATATTACTGGTATGACTAGTACAAAGTGTTACATGCCAATGAAGGATCATGCTTTCAAACTATACGAGTCATACCAGTCATATTTGGTAAATTTTCTGGAAATATGTTCTTTGTTTTTAATTTCCATCTAAATCTTCTCCTTGGAATATTTTTCGTGTTTCAAAACAGCCAAACTTTGACCGCTTTGGTCAAACACTTAGCGAAGTCCGATTGAGTTGAAAGTTTGCACGAGGACTTGTTTTGAGGAGATGAAACGTTTGAGCACTACCCGGTTTTTAAATTCGAAAAGGCGATTTTCATTGGCACCCTAATGTCCATTGCTCAAAATATTGGCTTTTGAATCAACCATATTGATTTTTGGAGACTAAATGTTTCGATCTTAACAAGCTAGCGAGATTGTGAATTATTCGTTATTTAGTGAGAACTGCTTATATATGCCAAAAACTCCGAGCCTTTTGCAGTTTTTATATGTTTTGGTACATTTTTGTATAGAGTTTAACCCTCTAATACCAATTTTTTTGATTTTGATCTAAATATCATTTTTCGTCATCCAAAATCGATTTAAACATGTTTTGGAAGATGATTCTTTTCAATTCTCGATTTCGTGAATTTCAGCTTTTGATTTTTTTAATTTTTATTTTTAAACATCCCCACACTTTTATATTTTTCTGGAAGCCTATTTTGGGTACGGATTTTTTGAGATGAAAACATTTTGAGATTATTGTTGAATATTTTTATTTTTATTTTTTTTCAAAGAAAATTTTATTTTCCATGTAACTTTAAGGAAAATAATTTTAAAGTGTATTTGATTCCTTTAAACCATTAAACTAGGATAGAATGATTTGGGAAAAAATTAAAACATGTTAATTTTAGCGATTCAATACACAATAAACAATGACTTCTGAAAGGTGACCAAAACATCAATTTTTCAATGATTTTAAAAAAATGTAAATACGCTTCAAAATACACCAAAAACCTTTTTGAGATATACAAAACAGTCCTAAATTTCAGCCAAAAATATAAAAAAAAATGATTTTCCACGAAAAAAAAATTACAAAAATGCTCAAACTATACCCCGTCTAAAGGCGGGGTTGGGTATTAGAGGGTTAAATAAAAATAAAAATATGCAAAATTCGATTTTATAGACATTTTGAAAATTGAAATGTTTACTAAATCGAAGTATATGTGTCTTAATGGGTTTTCTTATGGCATTATTTGAGGATTCAGTATTAAGTTGCCCAGAATTTGTTATACAGATAATCACTTAAATTCCTTGCACTTTAAATTTAACAATCTTGCCAAATGTGAAAAATCATTGTTTTCCATACTTTGCATTTGAATATTGTTTAGTCATTCTTGAACTTGACCGGCATAATTTTACGTCTAGTCTGCTTGCATCTAAAGCAAACTTCATTTATGTAATGAAATAGCGTGAAGACGTTTTGCCTTTTTTCGTTGTCGCTTAGCTCGCATGTTGTTATTTTTTCTTTTATTTTTTTAACCAATAGGGTCTTGTGCCATTTGGGCAGGTGTACCTATTCTAGGCACTTGCTTCTATAACTAAGTCAAATTCAAACGGATTAATTTGATGTTTTGTGCAGAGTTAGATACCACCCAACTCTATACAAAAATTCCAATCAATCGGTTTGAAATTGACTTAGTTACAGCAGCAAGTGCCCAAAATAGGTACACCTGCCCAAATAGTACAATACCCTACATGGTGAGCTTTGCATAAGATACATGTTCAATCAGCGCGTAGGAGACTAGCAGATGCACGCCGATTGGTGAGTTCGTTTCATGTTATTTCTGATTCTATGCTAAGCTTATCCAAACTAAGCGTATTAATTTTATTTATGTGTATTTTAACCAACAGCTAAAGCTTACCAGCAAAGCCTAGTAAATATACCCAAATTTTATTTTTTAACAGTGTTTACTGTCCATGAAGGAAAAATTAAATTTTCATCGTCATTATTAGTTTTTTATCGTATTTTAGAAAAAAAGATCTCTTTCAAATTCAGTTGAAATTTTTTCTAAACTTCTAGTTCTACTACTTTCAAAATGCATTATTGGAACGAACATTGGGAGATTGGTTATCACTGGAACGGAACTGAACCGAGTGGTAGTAAGGCTTTGTCATTCGACATGCTTCAATAAGCATTATCGGGCGTATGAAAGTTAATTATACTGTTTCTATCTTTCGCATAATTTTCAAAAAAAAAATAGTATCCAATATGCTAATAATCGATATGTGTGACTGACAAGCAAACTTTTTATCATCAACCACCACACCCACGCCCAGAAAAAAAATGAAGCCAAATTCGATTGGAGTTATCAAAGTGTATTAGTGTCACCCTGCCGAAGCACACAATCAATCTTCGATGCGATGGGGTTCGAGGCCGCTGCTGCCACGAAAGATTCCAAAGTTTGGGGACACTTTTCCATCCAAGACGGTGTTGGTGAGCAATAACATGTCGCTTCTAGTTTAACTCCGCAGTGCATCATCACATTCCCCGGCTCAGCAACATGATGGGTTGGATCCAAATATGTTGGATCGCTGGCTGGAATAGGACTTATGTGCTTGCTTGAGATGTTCGAAGTTAGCGAGCATCCGACGATGACGACAACGATGAACTTGTATTTCGGATGAAAAACATGAAAAGTTTCGGCGACAGGAAATTGATTTCTAGAGCTTACTCTGGTCGGTCGGTTGTCGTTAATGGCACAGCTGCCCGACATGGATGACCGGATCGGTCCGATGCGATGATGTTGGCGGTCGGTTGTAAACGACAGATAGTGACATGGCTTTATCTGGATGTCTCCTGGTTCGGTAGGTTGCCAAAGGAAGTGCTTCGGAATGGGATGAGGAATTGACTCGGAAGATGCGATAAGCTTGTGGTTCGGTTAGGAAGTTTTCGGGTTTTATGTGTTTGTCATGATGGAAAGCTTGCAAGTTCTAAATATGTTTTCGATATTCAAATGACGATGAGTTAAAAAAATAGAAAACAAAAATTCTTGAATATGGAAATCTCACAAAATACAAGGAAACCAAACATTTAATGAAACAGTTCCAGCCAAGTTTATACAGTTTTGTGAATAATTTAAGTGAGCTTTCAAAATTTACCGGCCAGTATTGCATGGGGTATGGGGAAATCGTTAATCTCGTATCATTTTTCGTTTTTACGCCCACGTTGGCGTCGCCCAAAATGCCCATGATTGTGAGCAGTGATAATCATATCTCCCATTTCCACCGAGTTGGATACCCGTTTCTTCACATGTTTCCATCACTCCTCACAGCCGAGCTCCGAATCCTATTCTGCTGATTTGGCAAACGTCAAGTCTTTTCGTAGAGGTTACTGGCTGTTCTTCATCACCCCCGTGTAAGTAACATATGACGTCATGGCAATAGGATCAGTGTGGGCTGCTGGGTTATAATGTAGAGATACGAGACTGGCTGTGATGCTTTCGCCCCTTTCGCCGGGTCGTCGTTTCGTTACTGTTACCATTTGAGCACCATTGTTATTCAAACAGACAGAGGATGATGGTGGTCATGATGGAAAATTTTTACTTGAATAAAATAAGCGGTATGAGAGAAGAAAGACGACCCACATGATGATGATGATGTGTTTACAAAAAGAGATTATGGAGGCGAATGATTAGAATCAATACTTTCAATGAAGAAATAATTTACTCGTTTTGGAGTGTTAACCATCACAAGAATCACTACGACAAACCATATCAGGTTACACACTATGCGTTAGCATGCAATATTTAGCTTGCATATACAAACGGAAGGGGATGGAAGCTCAGGTAAAATATTATCTCCTGGGCGCCCATTAAAAACACCACCCCCGGCGAAGACTGGCGCTCGAGCCTAGCTATTTAGCACTGTAGTTGGAGGAAATGCCAATGCAGAACCCGTAGCTTCCGGGAAGGTAAGCCCAGCTCCCTGGGTTAGTGGGTTGGTGTCAGGCCCTGCGAGCCAGCCGTAAAAAAGACTAGCACCGGAAAATCGACAAGAGAAGAATGCGAACCGATACCAATGGCGACGACCACAGCGACGAAAAGGGACTTGCGATTGGAAGCTCGGTACGTGGAACTGCAGATCTCTCAACTTCATCGGGAGCACCCGCATACTCGCCGATATACTGAAGGACCGCGGGTTCGGAATCGTAGCGCTGCAGGAGGTGTGTTGGACAGGATCTATGGTGCGAACGTTTAGAGGTAATCATACCATCTACCAGAGTTGCGGCAACACACGTGAGCTGGGAACAGCTTTTATAGTGATGGGCGACATGCAGAGGCGCGTGATCGGTTGGTGGCCGATCGACGAAAGAATGTGCAGGCTGAGGATCAAGGGCCGATTCTTCAACATTAGCATAATAAACGTGCACAGCCCTCACTCCGGAAGCACTGATGATGACAAAGACGCATTTTACGCGCAGCTCGAACGCGAGTACGACCGCTGCCCAAACCACGACGTCAAGATCATCATAGGGGATCTAAACGCTCAGGTAGGCCAGGAGGAGGAATTCAGACCGACGATTGGAAAGTTCAGCGCCCACCAGCTGACGAACGAAAATGGCCTACGCATCATCGATTTCGCCGCCTCCAAGAACATGGCCATTCGTAGCATCTTCTTCCAGCACAGCCTCCCGTATCGTTACACCTGGAGATCACCACAACAAACGGAATCGCAAATCGACCACGTTTTGATTGATAGACGGCACTTCTCCGACGTTATCGACGTCAGGACCTATCGTGGCGCTAATATCGACTCCGATCACTACCTGGTGATGGTTAAACTGCGCCCAAAACTCTCCGTTATTAACAACGTACATTACCGGCGGCCGCCCCGGTACGATCTAGAGCGACTGAAGCAACCGAATGTCGCCACCGCATACGCGCAGAATCTCGAGGCAGCGTTGCCGGACGAGGGTGTGCTCGATGTGGCCCCTCTAGAGGACTGCTGGAGTACAATCAAAGCAGCCATCAACAACGCAGCTGAGAGCACTATCGGGTACGTAGAACGGAGTCGACGAAACGATTGGTTCGACGAGGAGTGCAGAGCGGTTCTGGAGGAGAAGGATGCAGCGCGGGCGGTAATGCTGCAGCATGGAACCCGACAGAATGTGGAGCGATACAGACAGAAGCGGAAGCAGCAGACCCGTCTCTTCCGGGAGAAAAAGCGCCGCCTGGAAGAAGCGGAGTGCGAGGAAATGGAACTGCTGTACCGTTCACAGGAAACACGTAAGTTCTACCAGAAGCTCAACGCATCCCGCAAAGGCTACGTGCCGCAAGCCGAAATCTGCAGGGATAAGGACGGGAGCCTCCTGACGGACAAACGTGAGGTGATCGAAAGGTGGAAGCAGCACTTCGACGAGCACCTGAATGGCGAAGAGAATGTAGGCACGGAGGACCAAGGCAGCGGAGGAAATGACTATGTTGGTGCAGCGGAGGACGGGAACGAACCAACTCCCACGCTGAGGGAAGTTAAGGATGCCATCCACCAGCTCAAAAACAACAAAGCGGCTGGTAAGGACGGTATCGCAGCGGAACTCATCAAGATGAGCCCGGAAAAGTTGGCCACCTGTCTGCACCAGTTAGTAGTCAAGATCTGGGAAACCGAACAGCTACCGGAGGAGTGGAAGGAAGGGATAATCTGTCCCATCCACAAGAAAGGCGACAAGTTAATGTGTGAGAACTTTCGAGCGATCACCATTTTGAATGCCGCCTACAAAGTGCTATCCCAGATCATCTTCCGTCGTCTTTCACCTAAAGTAAATGAGTTCGTGGGAAGTTACCAAGCCGGTTTCATCGACGGCCGGTCGACAACGGACCAGATCTTCACCGTACGGCAAATCCTCCAGAAATGCCGTGAATACCAGGTCCCAACGCATCACCTGTTCATCGACTTCAAAGCGGCATACGACAGTATCGACCGCACAGAGTTATGGAGAATTATGGACGAGAACAGCTTTCCCGGGAAGCTGACTAGACTGATAAGAGCAACGATGGACGGTGTGCAGAACAGCGTAAGGATTTCGGGTGAACTATCCAGTTCATTTGAATCTCGACGGGGACTACGACAAGGTGATGGACTTTCCTGCCTAATATTCAACATCGCCCTGGAAGGTGTTATGCGACGAGCCGGGCTCAACAGCCGGGGTACGATCTTCACGAAATCCAGCCAATTTGTCTGTTTTGCGGATGACATGGATATTATTGCCAGAACATTTGGAACGGTGGCAGAACAGTACACCCGCCTGAAACGTGAAGCAGCAAAGGTCGGACTGGTGGTGAATGCGGCTAAGACAAAGTACATGCTGGTAGGTGGGACTGACCGAGACAGGACAAGCCTTGGCAGCAATGTTACGATAGACGGGGATACTTTCGAGGTGGTAGAAGAATTCGTCTACCTCGGTTCCTTGCTAACGACTGACAATAACGTGAGCCGTGAAATACGAAGGCGCATCATCAGTGGAAGTCGTGCCTATTATGGGCTCCAGAAGAAACTGCGGTCAAAAAAGATTCACCCCCGCACCAAATGTACCATGTACAAGACGTTAATAAGACCGGTGGTTCTCTACGGGCACGAGACGTGGACGATGCTCGAGGAGGACATGCAAGCACTCGGAGTTTTCGAGCGACGGGTGCTAAGGACGATCTTCGGCGGCGTGCAGGAGAACGGTGTGTGGCGGAGAAGGATGAACCACGAGCTCGCTGCACTTTACGGCGAACCCAGCATCCAGAAGGTAGCCAAAGCCGGAAGGATACGGTGGGCAGGGCATGTTGCAAGAATGCCGGACAACAACCCTGCAAAGTTGGTGTTTGCTAACCATCCGGTTGGTACAAGAAGGCGTGGAGCGCAGAGAGCACGATGGGCGGACCAGGTGGAGCGTGATCTGGCGAGTGTTGGGCGTGACCGAGGATGGAGAGCTGCAGCTGCAAAGCGAGTACCTATTATGGCGGCAAATTGTTGATTCAGTATTATCATGAATTTGATGTTAAGTAAATAAATGAATGAAATACAAACGGCAATAATAATACATAAAGCACAAGATTATTAAAACATGAAACAAGCTCACCATACCAAATACATGTTATGTATTCACTAATCTACTCTAGTATAATGTCATACTAGGGCAGTCATTACTTGGATGCAGTAATCAATAGGATATGTTTATTGCATCCAAGTAATGACTGCTCTAGTATAACATTAGACTAGAGTAGTCGCTTTACACAAAACAACACAATGAGAGCTTCTGTTTGTTGTATTCGCTTCACCAGTTTTCGGCAATTGGATTATTTATTTCATTTTTATTAGTGATAGAATCACTCTTTGATTCTTCGAAAACTTCTAGAGACAAGCTTTACTCAGACCTATAACTAAAATATTCCTTTTTTTTCTTTTTTCAGGTAAGTTTCTCATCACTGTACAACACACTTCGTCGCAATAACTGAAAGGTAAAGCGGTAAGAAGAAATTTGGGCAATAAAAAATAAGGTGAAAATTTTAAAATAAATTGTATACATAATATAGTAGTTTATTCATTGCATTTTTGTTATTTTTACAATAATTATTCATGTAACGAGTTGTGAAAAGTTGATTTTTTCAGCACGAGTCGTACATTTCGAGGAGAATTATCAACACAATTCGAGAATAATTTTTTCCCAACTCTAATAAAATTTTCAACTGGGTAGTGACAGAAATCCAGTAAATTTCGCAATCAACCAGGTTCGAATGAAATTTTCTACGAAACTTTAGATCAATTCAATAGGAATACGATAAGAACCACGTAAGGAATTCAGGAAGTATTTCCTTAAAATTTCGAACACAATTCCCTAAGAAATTGAAGCCTTATTCCCTTCGGAATTCGAGCACCTAGGAAATGCGAGCACCTACCTAGAGAATTCGAGTGGAATTCCCTAAGGAATTCGAGTGGAATTCCCTAAGGAATTCGAGTGGAATTCCCTAAGGAATTCGAGTGGAATTCCCTAAGGAATTCGAGTGGAATTCCCTAAGGAATTCGAGTGAAATTCCCAAAGGAATTCGAGTGGAACTCCCTAAGGAATTCGAGTGGAATTCCCTAAGGAATTCGAGTTGAATTCCCAAAAGTATTCGAGTGAAATTCCCAAAAGGATTTCGGGTAGAATTCCCAAAAGGAATTCGGGTAGAATTCCCAAAGGAATTCGAGTAGAATTCCCAAAGGAATTCGAGTAGAATTCCCAAAGGAATTCGACTAGAATTCCCAAAGGAATTCGACTAGAATTCCCAAAGGAATTCGACTAGAATTCCCAAAGGAATTCGACTAGAATTCCCATAGGAATTCGACTAGAATTCCCAAAGGAATTCGACTAGAATTCCCAAAGGAATTCGAGTAGAATTCCCAAAGGAATTCGAGTAGAATTCCCAAAGGAATTTGAGTAGAGTCCCCGAAGGAATTTGAGTAGAATTCCCGAAGGAATTCGAGTAGAAATCCCGAAGGAATTCGAGTAGAATTCCCGAAGGAATTAGAGTAGAATTCCCGAAGGAATTCGAGTAGAATTCCCGAAGGAATTCGAGTAGAATTCCCGAAGGAATTCGAGTAGAATTCCCGAAGGAATTCGAGTAGAATTCCCGAAGGAATTCGAGTAGAATTCCCGAAGGAATTCGAGTAGAATTCCCGAAGGAATTCGAGTAGAATTCCCGAAGGAATTCGAGTAGAATTCCCGAAGGAATTCGAGTAGAATTCCCGAAGGAATTCGAGTAGAATTCCCGAAGGAATTCGAGTAGAATTCCCGAAGGAATTCGAGTAGAATTCCTTCCGGAATTCGTGTAGAATTCCCGAAGGAATTTGAGTAGAATTCCCGAAGGAATTCGAGTAGAATTTCCGAAGGAATTCGGGTAGAATTCCCGAAGTAATTCGAGTAGAATTCCCGAAGGAATTCGAGTAGAATTCTCGAAGGAATTCGAGTAGAATTCCCTCCGGAATTCGAGTAGAATTCCCTCCGGAATTCGAGTAGACTTGCCTCCGGAATTCGAGTAGAATTCCCTCCGGAATTCGAGTAGAATTCCCTCCGGAATTCGAGTAGAATTCCCTCCGGAATTCGAGTAGAATTCCCTCCGGAATTCGAGTAGAATTCCCTCCGGAATTCGAGTAGAATTCCCTCCGGAATTCGAGTAGAATTCCCTCCGGAATTCGAGTAGAATTCCCTCCGAAATTCGAGTAGAATTCCCTCCGGAATTTGTGTAGAATTGCCTCCGGTATGCTAGTAGAATTCCAATCGAAATTCGAATAAAATACCCTCCGGAATTCGAGTAAAGTTCTCTTCAGAATTCGACTAGAATTCCCTCCGGAATTCGAGTTAAATTCACTCCTGAGTTCGAGCAATATTCTCTCGAGATTTCTAGTAGAACTCCCTCCGGCATTCGACTAGAACTCCATCCGAAATTTTAATAGAATTGTGACCATCCATTTATCCGGAATTCCTTTAAATTTTTCTCCGGAAGTTGAGAAGAATTCCTACAAGAATTAGAGTAGAATTCCCTCCAGAATTTGAGTAGAATTCCCTCCAAAATTCCTTCTTCAATCATAATAGAATTCCTTCCAGAATTCGAGTAGAACTCCTTCCGGATTTTCTCCGGAATTGAAGTAGAATTTCTTCCGGAATTGAAATAGAATTCCTTCCGAAAATATCGAGTAGAATTCCTTCCGGAATTCGAGAAGAATTCCCTCCGGAATTCGCATATAATTCCCTCCGGAATTCGCATCTCTTGAATTCGAGTAAAATTTCCTAAGGAATTCGAGTAGAATTCCCTCTGAAATCCGAGTAGAATTCCCTCTGGAATTCGAGTGGAAGTACCTCTGGAATTCAAGTAGAGTTCTGAAATTCGAGTAGAATTCCTTCAAGAAGAATTTTCTCTGGAATTCAAGAAGATTTTTTTTCTGGATTTCAAGAAGAATTGTCTCTGGAATTCCAGAAGAATTGTCTCTGAAGAAAAAAAACCTTCTGGAATTTGAGTTGAGTTTCTGAAATTCGAGTAAAATTCCCTCTGTAGTTATAGAGTTCTTCCTGTAATTCGAGTAGAATTCCCTGTGAAATTCGAGTAGAATTTCGTCTAGAATTTGAGAAGAATTTCCTCTGGAATTCAAGAAGAATTTTCTCTAGAATGCGAGTAGTACTTCCTGGAAGAATTCCCTCTGAAGTTCGATGCTCTCTTGTATTGAAGTAGAAATCCTTCAAAAATTGAAAAATTGCTTCTAGTATTTGAGTAGAATCCCCTCCAGCATTCGACTAGAATTTCCTCCGGCATTTGACTAAATTTTAACAGAATTGTGACTGGAATTCGAGTAGAACTCCATCCGGCATTCTGGTAGATTTTTCTCGGGAATTTGAGAATAATTCCTACAGGAATTATAGATTCGAATGCAATTCTTTCTACAATCCAAGTAGAATTCCTTCCAGAATTCGAGTAGAACTCCTCCCGGAATTCGAGTACTATTCCCTATCGAATCCAACTAGAATTTCCTCCAAAATTTCAATAGTATTGTGTCCGGAATTCTAGTAGAATCCCATTCGGAATTCTAGCTAAATTTTCTCCGAGAATAGAGAAGAATTCTGTCCTGAATTGGAGTAGAACTCCTACCGGAATTGAAGTATAGTTCAAGTAGAATTCCCTTCCGAATTCTGGTAGAGTTCCTTCCGGAATTGTAGTAGAGTTTTAGAAGATTTTCCTCCCGAATTCGAGTTGAATTCCCTCCGGAATTCTAGTAGCATTCCCTATGCAATTCGAGTAGAACTCCCTCTTAAATTCGAGTAGCATTCCCTCTGGAATTCGAATAGAATTCCTTCTGGAATTCGAGTAGAATTCCCTCTGGAATTCAGGTAGAATTCCCTCTAGAGTTCGAGTAGAATTCCCTCTGGAATTCGAGTAGAATTCCCTCTGGAGTTCGATTAGAATTCCTTCCGGAATTCTAGTAAAATTCCCTCTGAAATTGGAGTTGGATTTCCTCTGAAATTCAGGTAGGATTCCTTCTGAAATTCTAGTAAAATCCTTGCGGAGTTTGAGGAGTATTCTTTCTGAAAAGCGAGTAAAATTCCTTCTTGAATTCGAGTAGAATTTCCTTCGGAATTCGAGTAGAATTTTTCTGGAATTCTAGAAGAAATCCTTCTGGAATTAGTGTAGATTTCATTCTGGAATTCGAGTAGAATTTCATCTTGAATTTGAGTAGAATTCCATTTGCAATTCGAGTAGATTTCCATCTGGAATTCGAGTAGAATTCCATCCGGAATTCAAGTGGAATTTCCTCTGGAATTAGAGTAGAATTCCCTCTGCAATTCGAGTTGAACACCATTTGAAATGCGAATAGAGTGCCCTCGGAATTCGAGTAGAATTGCCTCTAGTATTTAAGAAGAATTCTCTTCGGAAGTCGAGTAGAACTTTTCCAGAAATTCGAGTAGAACTTCCAGATTCCCCTCTGGAGTTAGAGAAGATTTCCTCTGGAATTCAATCAGAATTATCTCTGGAATTTTGTCAGACTTTCCTCTGCAATTCTATCAGAATTCCCTCTGGGATTCTACCAGAATTTCCTCTGGAATTCGATCAATATTCGAGCAAATTTTCTTCGGAATTGAAGTAGAATTTCTTCCGGAATTGAAGTAGAATTGCTTCCGGAATTCGAGTAGAATTTCCTCCGAAATTTTAACATAATTGTGTCCGGAATTCGAGTAGAATTTTCTCCGGAGTTCGCATAGAATTCCCTCAGGAATTTGACTAGAATTCCTTCAAGAATTCGACTAGAATTCCCTCCGAAATTTTCATAGAATTGTGTTCGGAATTTGAGTAGAATTTCCTCCGGAATTCGAGTAGAAATCCCTCCGAAATTCATTTAAATAATATTTGAAGAAAAAGTCACCCGTATTTCGGAAAAATGAGAAATGTTTTCCGAACATTTGTTAAAATTATGTCTGAATCTCAAGAGAATGCCATCAAACATTCAAGCTGAAGGTTTTTTCAAGATCGAATACATTTTATTCTGAAATTCGAGTCTAGATCATTTTAAAGAGCTTGAACCAACTGGGTTTCGACTCTATACTAAAACCAAATCACCGATGAATTCCAAGCTTATCCCCATTTCGAAATGCAGAAGCGCTTATCTTTTCAATTTGCTCCTCCTACGCTCCTTCTCGTCCTGCTCTAAGCATCAAACTGCCACGTTACTGCGACTTCCACGTCTGGAATGGATTCCTGTGCACTCTAGAAAAAAGCCAAAGCACATTCCTCCCACCTAACGTTGACGATGACGACGTGCGAACAGACAACCAACTCCGGAACGAAGGAAATTCCTAGAGCCGAGAGAGACAGAGAGAGAGAGTGGTACTTAATGGAACATGGGTCATTGAGTTTTATTGGCGGTTTGAGTTCTTTTCCGGCGGTGCTTTCGAATGCCCGGGGGGAAACCCCTCCTTTGATGACCGGAAGGAAGGTGGAATTGCTTTTAATTAAACGCTTTTTCCGAAGGGTGTTGTGCGGGTGAACCAATAAATGGAAAAGCGATTCGAGGGAAAAAATGAACAACACGTGGGCCCGATGGGAAGAATTTTTCTAAGGGTGGAATTCTGCTAATAACTCGTTTGAACTGAAAGTCCGGAGGATTGGCTGGCAGCTGCTTTCATGATGGTAAGGAAAAGCTTCCCACGCTCGATTTGCTCACTGCGACTTTCCATCATCTGCAGATGATTTCTAATGAATCTATTTGTAAGTGGTGAGCACTTTCAAGAACAGTATTGGGCGATTTTTTTTATTTTCTTCGTAAGAGTGGCAGGTCATATCATTTGACTTTGTCTGTTGATTGGAAACATCTACAGACGAGCTAACCAAATGAAAAGGACGTCTGCTATTTCTGTTGCAATGCGCCCAATTCTAGTCAATTTGCAGTAACAAAAAAGAACACTCATTGCTGTAGACGGACCATTTCCTTCGGACCAGGAAAGAAAAACTTTCCGATTTTTTCCTCGCTCTTATTGAGAAATATCTTCAAAGCTGCTATGTGCACAAATTGAAAAGTGCACTCCTGAGTGAGTTTATCCGGAAATTGCAATTCCACTCATCGCACAGTGGTTCCATTTGTTCAGAGAAGCGGTCATAAATCATTGTCTTCGTTTTTTTGAAGGGCAGAATCATTATAAGTGACCAGAAATAGCATGTTATGACTAAAAAAGGATATTCCAGTTCATTTTCATGATCATCACTTGAAAAGTATGAACTTTGAACATTTTTATTTATGATAAATGAAAATATCATTAAAAACCTTTATTTTGCACAGAAATCAACAATCAAATATTTTTAATTATTATGAAGAGTGGGTCGAATTCTGAGGAATTTCTGCTAAGTATTGCACGTTAAAACATGTATAGCACGACTGTATCATAATAGATTTATGTGAATAAAATCAGTATTAGCATTATAATTGTGATTTTATCAGGAGGTTCTATTTCTACTGCAATAACATAAATATATGAAACTGAATATATTTTTTTTTTTCAGAAATAAGGTAGTTTGCATTGTCGAAACACAGAAAAAATCATCACATATCGAATTAGTATGTGTAACTACAGTACCTAATGCCCAAAAGCGATAATTCTGAAACAATAGTAAAAATAGTGCAATTACAGAATCAATTACTTCTGAAATTATTTCAAACAAATATTCAGAATTAATTCACAAAACGTACGTAAAAGGAAATTTTTCAACCATACAAATATTGCTTTACACAGTTATATGTCATATAATTCATGGGCCTGCGTTTTGCACAATAAAAAAGATTCAAGTATCTGTCCAGTCGTATTTGTTTTTTACAATTGCATTGCAACTGCTATCCAGTAATATAGCACATGGAATTTTAATCATGTATAGCTCTAACCCAATAAAAAAATATATACAAATACCCTTCGTCATTGCAATTTAATCAGCGCCTGCTATTTTGAAAGAAATTAATTTGTACACTAAGATTTAACGTTAATGAATTTATCAAATATTCCGATTTGGGAAGGGAATATGAGGAGGTAATACGCTCTATTAGTAAATATTACTAAAAGTGCGTATTTACTCCATTTTCTTCCAGCACTACAGTACTAGGTACTAAATGGATTTTGAGGAATTTTTTTAAATGTTGGCAGCAAATGCAAAACTTCTTATCAAATTCGACAATTACAGAGGTAAGTTTTGACAAGGCCAAATAAGAATGGTCGTTATGCAACTATTGAGGTATGAATACCTCAATTCCTCCAAAAGTGTATTTTTTTCATAATTAAAAAAAAAACATTTTCAAAGATTGTTTTCAAATAAAATATCCCTTAATTATTGTAAAAAGCTTTGAAATATCTCCTGTAAAAATTTCAGTCATTTTGGTACGCATTTCAGACAATTACAGAAAAACTAGTATATATATAATTTTGTAGTTATTTTAATACATATTTTTTTATAAAAACAACGGGAAACTTCCAATACATCCTGCAAGCTTGTATGCAGATATTTGCAGCTACAACCTTCACAGATTGATTCTCCTACTCAAATCTGATCATTTGCTGGCGGACGATTGATTAAATGTGGTTAAGAACATGTTTGAAATGTTACATGAATTTTTATTTTGTATATATTCTATTGGTAAAATTATGTGCCTATTACTCACATCCCCATTGGTCCAAATACATCCAGATCCGGTTTATAGCGCTTCGAATTGGAAGATAAACATCTATTCTGATTCTCTGCTTTGAAAACCAATTGAAAATCTACTTGCTTTTGTTATACGAAGACGAGGAGTACAACTCAAAAGTCATGTAATTTTTCGACAAATTTAAAGAATATAAAATTGCATAACAGTACCCACGCTTTCATGCAAAATATGCAACAGGAACTTACATAAAAATGGATTTTCTGCATTCTTGGGAACATTATTGATTCATAAAAATTATACAAACTGATAAATTAGACAATCAATTTTTCGATTTTTGGCCTATGGCGGTACCACTGTGCATCGTTGAGAAAAGTTACACACTTCTCAATCCCCTCCCACCAACCAAACGGTGTCCCAACCAGCAAGTGGGCCTATGTAAACAGTTTCCTAGATCCAACAACGTTCTTCCAGTTGAATCAGTAGCCACTTTTTCTACCGCCACCACCACCTAAGACGGCCAACTACAAACGAGGCGCAAAACCAATTACCATCATTCTCGATTTCTGGATTTTTTTTCTCTTCCTCGCCGCTCTCGATTCATCATCAGTCACCCATAGCACCTTCAGCTCGGGCGGTGCGAGGAGGTGAGCGGCTTGAATGAGTGATGGCGGAACAGCCAGCAGCCAGCCGATGCGATGTGAGAAGCAGTAAAAGATATCTTTGTCACTGACCAAAAAAAAACGCCGATGGTCGGCGAAACGAAAATGGCAATTTTATTGACCTTTCAGAATTGGTTGGTGGACCGTTTCAGAGTTGGTGTATTTCCGCTTGGAATGCAAAAGATGAGATTGAAAAAAGTGTACAGATTGTTTCACAATTTAATAACATTAAACATGAAACTCTGAATTTCAGTAAAATTACATCTTTCATTCAAGTAACATTCCCATCGCCATTCGAGCAGAAATTCCACCTTAATTTTGAAAAAATCCTCTGGAATTTAAGTAGAAATCACTCTGAAATTTGAGTAAAATGCGCTGTGATATTGTAGTAGAATTTCCTCTGAAATTCGTATAGAACTCTTTCTGGAATACGAGTAGAATTCCCTCCGGAATTCGATTAGAATTCCCTCTGGAATTTGAGAAAATTTCCCTCTAAAATTCGAGTAGAATTCCCTCCGGAATTCAAGTTGAACTTTCTCAAGAATTCGAGTACAATCCCGTCTGGAGTACGAGTAGAATGCCGTACGGAACTTAAGTAGGATTGCCTCTGGATTTCGAATAGACTACCCTCTGGAATTCTAGTACAATTCCCCCGAGAATTCGTGTGGGATTCCCTTTGGAATTCGTGTTGAATTTTCTCTGGAATTAGAGTGGAATAACCTATGGAATTCAATCTGGCATATCCTCAATAATTCGAGTAGAATTCTCTCAAGAGTTAGAGTAGAATTACCTCTGGAATTCGAGTAGAATGCCCTCTTTAATTCGAGTAGAGTTCCCTCTTAAATTCGAGTGGAGTTCCCTCTGGAATTCGACCAGAATTCCCTCTTGGATTCTAGTAGAATTCCCTCTGAAATTCGAGTAGAATTCCCTGTGGAATACGAGTAGAATTCCCTCTGGAATTCGAGTGGAATCCCCTCTGGGATTCGAGTAGAATCCATGGTGAGATTCGAGTAGAACCCCTTCTGGGATTCGAGTAGAATCACTTCTGGGATTCGAGTTGCATCCCTTCTGGGATTCGAGTAGAGTGCCTTCCGTCGTAGAATTTCTTCTTAAATTCCAGTAGAATTCCTCCTGGAATTCTAGGTGAATTCCTTCTGGAATTCTTTTAGAAATGGTCCTGGAGTTCTTCTAGAACTCCTCTCGGAGTTCTTGTAGAATTCTTCCTTCCGAAATTCAAGTGGAATTTATTCTGGAATTCGAATAGAATCCCTACAGAAATTCAAGAAGAATTTTTTTTTTGAAATTCGAGTCGAGTTTGAGTTGAACTCCATCAAAAATTTGAGTAGAGTTCCTTCATAAATTCGAGGCGAATTCCTTCAGTAATTCGAGTAAAAATTCTTCAAGGAATTCGAGTAGAAATCTTTCAGGAATTCGAGTAGAATTCCTTCAGGAATTCCAGTAGAATTCCTTCAGGAGTTCGAGTAAAACTACTTCAGGAATTCAAGTAAAACTCCTTCAAGAATTCGAGTAGAATTGCTTCAGGAATTCAAGTAAAACTATAATTCTAGTAGATTTTCTTCATAAATTCTTGTCGCATTCCTTCTGGAATTCTAATAGAGTTTCGTTTTGGAGTTCTAGTACAAGTCCTTCTGGTATTCTAGTGGAATTGCTTCTGAAATTTTCCCTTTCCTTCTCGAATTCTAACAGAATTTCTCCCTCCTGGAATTCCTCTTGCAATTGCAGTAGCATTCCTTGTATTTTTCCTTGGAATTCCAGTAGAGTCCTTTCTGAGATTCGAGTGGAATTCCTTCTGAAATTCGAGAAGAATACCTCCAGAAATTCTAGTAGAATTCCTCCTGGAATTCTAGTAGAATTCCTCCTAGAACTCTAGTAGAATTCCTCCTGGAATTCTAGTAGAAATCCTCCTGGAATTCTAGCAGAATTAGTCTGGGAATTCTAGTAGAATTCCTCCTGGAATTCTAGTAGAATTCCTTCTAGAACTCTAGTAGAATTCCTTCTAGAACTCTAGTAGAATTCCTCCAGGAATTCTAGTGGAATTCCTCCTGGAATTCTAGAAAAATTCCTCCTGGAATTCTAGTAGAAATCCTCCTGGAATTCTAGTAGAATTCCTCCTGGAATTCTAGTAGAATTCCTCCTGGAATTCTAGTAGAATTCCTCCTGGAATTCTAGTAGAATTCCTTCTGGAATTCTAGTAGAATTCCTTCTGGAATTCTAGTAGAATTCCTTCTGGAATTCTAGTAGAATTCCTCCTGGAATTCTAGTAGCATTCCTCCTGGAATTCTAGTAGAATTCCTCCTGGAATTCTAGTAGAATTCCTCCTGGAATTCTAGTAGAATTCCTCCTGGAATTCTAGTAGAATTCCTCCTGGAATTCTAGTAGAATTCCTCCTGGAATTCTAGTAGAACTCCTCCTGGAATTCTAGTAGAATGCCTCCTGGAATTCTAGTAGAATGCCTCCTGGAATTCTAGTAGAATGCCTCCTGGAATTCTAGTAGAATTCCTAGTGGAATTCTAGTAGAATTCCTTCCGGAATTCGTGTAGAATTCCTTCCGGAATTCGTGTAGAATTCCTTCCAGAATTCGTGTAGAATTCCTTCCGGAATTCGTGTAGAATTCCTTCCGGAATTCGTGTAGAATTCCTTCCGGAATTCGTGTAGAATTCCTTCCGGAATTCGTGTAGAATTCCTTCCGGAATTCGTGTAGAATTCCTTCCGGAATTCGTGTAGAATTCCTTCCGGAATTCGTGTAGAATTCCTTCCGGAATTCGTGTAGAATTCCTTCCGGAATTCGTGTAGAATTCCTTCCGGAATTCGTGTAGAATTCCTTCCGGAATTCGTGTAGAATTCCTTCCGGAATTCGTGTAGAATTCCTTCCGGAATTCGTGTAGAATTCCTTCCGGAATTCGTGTAGAATTCCTTCCGGAATTCGTGTAGAATTCCTTCCGGAATTCGTGTAGAATTCCTTCCGGAATTCGTGTAGAATTCCTTTCGGAATTCGTGTAGAATTCCTTCCGGAATTCGTGTAGCATTCCTTCCGGAATTCGTGTAGAATTCCTTCCGGAATTCGTGTAGAATTCCTTCCGGAATTCGTGTAGAATTCCTTCCGGAATTCGTGTAGAATTCCTTCCGGAATTCGTGTAGATGTCCTTCCAGAATTCGTGTAGAATTCCTTCCGGAATTCGTGTAGAATTCCTTCCGGAATTCGTGTTGAATTCCTTCCGGAATTCGTGCAGAATTCCTTCCGGAATTCGTGCAGAATTCCTTCCGGAATTCGTGTAGAATTCCTTCCGGAATTCGTGTAGAATTCCTTCCGGAATTCGTGTAGAATTCCTTCCGGAATTCGTGTAGAATTCCTTCCGGAATTCGTGTAGAATTCCTTCCGGAATTCGTGTAGAATTCCTTCCGGAATTCGTGTAGAATTCCTTCCGGAATTCGTATAGAATTCCTTCCGGAATTCGTGCAGAATTCCTTCCGGAATTCGTGCAGAATTCCTTCCGGAATTCGTGTAGAATTCCTTCCGGAATTCGTGTAGAATTCCTTCCGGAATTCGTGTAGAATTCCTTCCGGAATTCGTGTAGAATTCCTTCCGGAATTCGTGTAGAATTCCTTCCGGAATTCGTGTAGAATTCCTTCCGGAATTCGTGTAGAATTCCTTCCGGAATTCGTGTAGAATTCCTTCCGGAATTCGTGTAGAATTCCTTCCGGAATTCGTGTAGAATTCCTTCCGGAATTCGTGTAGAATTCCTTCCGGAATTCGTGTAGAATTCCTTCCGGAATTCGTGTAGAATTCCTTCCGGAATTCGTGTAGAATTCCTTCCGGAATTCGTGTAGAATTCCTTCCGGAATTCGTGTAGAATTCCTTCCGGAATTCGTGTAGAATTCCTTCCGGAATTCGTGTAGAATTCCTTCCGGAATTCGTGTAGAATTCCTTCCGGAATTCGTGTAGAATTCCTTCCGGAATTCGTGTAGAATTCCTTCCGGAATTCGTTTAGAATTCCTTCCGGAATTCGTGTAGAATTCCTTCCGGAATTCGTGTAGAATTCCTTCCGGAATTCGTGTAGAATTCCTTCCGGAATTCGTGTTGAATTCCTTCCGGAATTCGTGTAGAATTCCTTCCGGAATTCGTGTAGAATTCCTTCCGGAATTCGTGTAGAATTCCTTCCGGAATTCGTGTAAAATTCCTTCCGGAATTCGTGTAGAATTCCTTCCGGAATTCGTGTAGAATTCCTTCCGGAATTCGTGTAGAATTCCTTCCGGAATTCGTGTAGAATTCCTTCCGGAATTCGTGTAGAATTCCTTCCGGAATTCGTGTAGAATTCCTTCCAGAATTCCTTCCGGAATTCTTGTGGAATTCCTTCCGGAATTTTTGTAGAATTCCTTCCGGAATTTTTGTAGAATTCCTTCCGGAATTCGTGCAGAATTCCTTCCGGAATTCGTGTAGAATTCCTTCCGGAATTCGTGTAGAATTCCTTCCGGAATTCGTGTAGAATTCCTTCCGGAATTCGTGTAGAATTCCTTCCGGAATTCGTGTAGAATTCCTTCCGGAATTCGTGTAGAATTCCTTCCGGAATTCGTGTAGAATTCCTTCCGGAATTCGTGTAGAATTCCTTCCGGAATCCGTGTAGAATTCCTTCCGGAATTCGTGTAGAATTCCTTCCGGAATTCGTGTAGAATTCCTTCCGGAATTCGTGTAGAATTCCTTCCGGAATTCGTGTAGAATTCCTTCCGGAATTCGTGTAGAATTCCTTCCGGAATTCGTGTAGAATTCCTTCCGGAATTCGTGTAGAATTCCTTCCGGAATTCGTGTAGAATTCCTTCCGGAATTCGTGTAGAATTCCTTCCGGAATTCGTGTAGAATTCCTTCCGGAATTCGTGTAGAATTCCTTCCGGAATTCGTGTAGAATTCCTTCCGGAATTCGTGTAGAATTCCTTCCGGAATTCGTGTAGAATTCCTTCCGGAATTCGTGTAGAATTCCTTCCGGAATTCGTGTAGAATTCCTTCCGGAATTCGTGTAGAATTCCTTCCTTCCTTTTCTTGTAGTCTTGTTTTCCTCCAAGAATTCGAGTTGAATTCCTTCCGGAATTCGTGTAGAATTCCTTCCGGAATTCGTGTAGAATTCCTTCCGGAATTCGTGTAGAATTCCTTCCGGAATTCGTGTAGAATTCCTTCCAGAATTCGTGTAGAATTCCTTCCGGAATTCGTGTAGAATTCCTTCCGGAATTCGTGTAGAATTCCTTCCGGAATTCGTGTAGAATTCCTTCCGGAATTCGTGTAGAATTCCTTCCGGAATTCGTGTAGAATTCCTTCCGGAATTCGTGTAGAATTCCTTCCGGAATTCGTGTAGAATTCCTTCCGGAATTCGTGTAGAATTCCTTCCGGAATTCGTGTAGAATTCCTTCCGGAATTCGTGTAGAATTCCTTCCGGAATTCGTGTAGAATTCCTTCCGGAATTCGTGTAGAATTCCTTCCGGAATTCGTGTAGAATTCCTTCCGGAATTCGTGTAGAATTCCTTCCGGAATTCGTGTAGAATTCCTTCCGGAATTCGTGTAGAATTCCTTCCGGAATTCGTGTAGAATTCCTTCCGGAATTCGTGTAGAATTCCTTCCGGAATTCGTGTAGAATTCCTTTCGGAATTCGTGTAGAATTCCTTCCGGAATTCGTGTAGCATTCCTTCCGGAATTCGTGTAGAATTCCTTCCGGAATTCGTGTAGAATTCCTTCCGGAATTCGTGTAGAATTCCTTCCGGAATTCGTGTAGAATTCCTTCCGGAATTCGTGTAGATGTCCTTCCAGAATTCGTGTAGAATTCCTTCCGGAATTCGTGTAGAATTCCTTCCGGAATTCGTGTTGAATTCCTTCCGGAATTCGTGCAGAATTCCTTCCGGAATTCGTGCAGAATTCCTTCCGGAATTCGTGTAGAATTCCTTCCGGAATTCGTGTAGAATTCCTTCCGGAATTCGTGTAGAATTCCTTCCGGAATTCGTGTAGAATTCCTTCCGGAATTCGTGTAGAATTCCTTCCGGAATTCGTGTAGAATTCCTTCCGGAATTCGTATAGAATTCCTTCCGGAATTCGTGCAGAATTCCTTCCGGAATTCGTGCAGAATTCCTTCCGGAATTCGTGTAGAATTCCTTCCGGAATTCGTGTAGAATTCCTTCCGGAATTCGTGTAGAATTCCTTCCGGAATTCGTGTAGAATTCCTTCCGGAATTCGTGTAGAATTCCTTCCGGAATTCGTGTAGAATTCCTTCCGGAATTCGTGTAGAATTCCTTCCGGAATTCGTGTAGAATTCCTTCCGGAATTCGTGTAGAATTCCTTCCGGAATTCGTGTAGAATTCCTTCCGGAATTCGTGTAGAATTCCTTCCGGAATTCGTGTAGAATTCCTTCCGGAATTCGTGTAGAATTCCTTCCGGAATTCGTGTAGAATTCCTTCCGGAATTCGTGTAGAATTCCTTCCGGAATTCGTGTAGAATTCCTTCCGGAATTCGTGTAGAATTCCTTCCGGAATTCGTGTAGAATTCCTTCCGGAATTCGTGTAGAATTCCTTCCGGAATTCGTGTAGAATTCCTTCCGGAATTCGTGTAGAATTCCTTCCGGAATTCGTGTAGAATTCCTTCCGGAATTCGTTTAGAATTCCTTCCGGAATTCGTGTAGAATTCCTTCCGGAATTCGTGTAGAATTCCTTCCGGAATTCGTGTAGAATTCCTTCCGGAATTCGTGTAGAATTCCTTCCGGAATTCGTGTAGAATTCCTTCCGGAATTCGTGTAGAATTCCTTCCGGAATTCGTGTAGAATTCCTTCCGGAATTCGTGTAAAATTCCTTCCGGAATTCGTGTAGAATTCCTTCCGGAATTCGTGTAGAATTCCTTCCGGAATTCGTGTAGAATTCCTTCCGGAATTCGTGTAGAATTCCTTCCGGAATTCGTGTAGAATTCCTTCCGGAATTCGTGTAGAATTCCTTCCAGAATTCCTTCCGGAATTCTTGTGGAATTCCTTCCGGAATTTTTGTAGAATTCCTTCCGGAATTTTTGTAGAATTCCTTCCGGAATTCGTGCAGAATTCCTTCCGGAATTCGTGTAGAATTCCTTCCGGAATTCGTGTAGAATTCCTTCCGGAATTCGTGTAGAATTCCTTCCGGAATTCGTGTAGAATTCCTTCCGGAATTCGTGTAGAATTCCTTCCGGAATTCGTGTAGAATTCCTTCCGGAATTCGTGTAGAATTCCTTCCGGAATTCGTGTAGAATTCCTTCCGGAATCCGTGTAGAATTCTTTCCGGAATTCGTGTAGAATTCCTTCCGGAATTCGTGTAGAATTCCTTCCGGAATTCGTGTAGAATTCCTTCCGGAATTCGTGTAGAATTCCTTCCGGAATTCGTGTAGAATTCCTTCCGGAATTCGTGTAGAATTCCTTCCGGAATTCGTGTAGAATTCCTTCCGGAATTCGTGTAGAATTCCTTCCGGAATTCGTGTAGAATTCCTTCCGGAATTCGTGTAGAATTCCTTCCGGAATTCGTGTAGAATTCCTTCCGGAATTCGTGTAGAATTCCTTCCGGAATTCGTGTAGAATTCCTTCCGGAATTCGTGTAGAATTCCTTCCGGAATTCGTGTAGAATTCCTTCCGGAATTCGTGTAGAATTCCTTCCGGAATTCGTGTAGAATTCCTTCCGGAATTCGTGTAGAATTCCTTCCGGAATTCGTGTAGAATTTCTTCCGGAATTCGTGTAGAATTTCTTCCGGAATTCGTGTAGAATTCCTTCCGGAATTCGTGTAGACATCCTTCCGGAATTCGTGTAGAATTCCTTCCGGAATTCGTGTAGAATTCCTTCCGGAATTCGTGTAGAATTCCTTCCGGAATTCGTGTAGAATTCCTTTCGGAATTCGTGTAGAATTCCTTCCGGAATTCGTGTAGAATTCCTTCCGGAATTCGTGTAGAATTCCTTCCGGAATTCGTGTAGAATTCCTTCCTTCCTTTTCTTGTAGTCTTGTTTTCCTCCAAGAATTCGAGTTGAATTGGCTTCGGAAATTTCCTCCTGAATTTGTATAGATTTTTGTTTGAAATTCATGTAGAATTTCTTTCGAAATTCATGTAGAGTTCCTTTCTCAATTTATGTAGTTTTTTCTCCGGAATTTTCCTACAATTTCCTCCAGAACTCATGTAGAATTTTCTCTGGAATTCTTGAAGATTTTTTTACGAAACTCGCTTCAGAATAAAATTTCCTATTTTTGAGTGGTCTTCCTTTAAGTTTTTGGGTAGAATTTTTATCGCAGTTTTTAGTTGATACTATTGATTTCGAGCAAAATTTCCTCTTTGATTTCTGCAGAGTCCTCTAAGATTTGAGAATTCCTTACAGAATTCAAGTAGACATCCTTGAAATTGCTCCCGAAATTCGTACTTTTTGAATTACATCCACTTTCAAGCAAAATTTTGCAGGAATTCAACCGAAATAGCTATCGGAGTTTTTGCAGAAAATATACCAGATGTCAAGAAGTGTTCCTTCAATAGTTTGTGTTAAAATTTATCCAAAATTCGAGTAGTAGTCAAGATATCCTCGACTAGAATTCTTTGAAAATCTAGCAGTATTCTCTCTGGAATTTGAGTGAGAAAATTGTAGCAAGCCAAGCGGATCTTACTCAGGAATCCAAGTAGGATTTCTTTTAGATATAGGGTATAGTTTTATTTTGATTTGAACTTCGAATACCACTCCTCCACTGGATTCGACTGAAAATTCGTGCAGAAGCTTGTGCTTATTCTACGAAAAGAGTGACGTGACGCAGCTTGACATGAACATCGAAGTGAGAAATCTTGACTCGAATGAGGTGATACATCGTGTAAATCACATGCAGAGTAACTCATTCGTGTCGAGATTTCTCACCTCGGTATTCGAGTCATGCTGTGTCACTTTACTCCATTCGTAGAATGAGTACATCAAATTAGAATACCATTAAACGCAAAAACCCATTCTGATAAACGATAAATAAACAAGCGTAAATATGAGAACAAGCAAATATACACCGTGGACAGGGACTAGTTCCAGCTGTCAATATGGGCGTTCTAGAGAACGTGAAATCTAGTTCACGGTGTACATTTCCCTTGACATTTCCCACACAGATAAAAATAATGAGATTTACACGTCATGTAAACTTCAGTTTAGTCATGTAAACTTACTATGATGATGGTTTACATGATATATCATGTAAATTTGTGTTATATGTCATGTAAACACACAGAGTCATACTGAGTTGTCATCGTTGCTATGTATAGTTCCCGTTGCCGTGACTGAGAGTACACGTATATCGGAACGAATTTTTAGCGTGATATGAATTCGACTAGAATCCCATCCTGCTTCCGTTTGAAAATTAGCCCACAGATCAAGTAAAAATCAAGTAGAATTCCCTCCAGAACTCGAGGATAATTTACCGAGAATAAATTTCTTGTTTTCACAAATCATGTAGATTTTTATTCCTACTGATAAGTTGAAAACCTTCGAGAATTTCAGAATTATCCATGAAATTTAATATTTTTTGTTTTCGAATTCTAAAGCTGGCATTGGAAATCGAGTGTAATTTTGTCCGTAGTTTTTCTTCCGGAATTCTTGCAAAATTAGGTCATATAGATTTTTGAATCCGAGAAATATTTCCTTCAGATTTCGAGAAAAAAAACTGTTCCACCATTCAAATGTATTCCTCCCGACCATACTTCGTCATAGTTTAATTGATACTTCTACAGAGTCGGGCTTTAAATATACTGATCAATGTTATCATGCAAGTTTCACACAAAACTGTTTTCGTTTTTCAAGTTGTACGTTGCTCATTTCCATAAGTTTTCTTTTATCAAAGCTTCCCTAAGGCACACCCTTCATTCCACGCCATCAGTTATGCCTTCAGCTGAGTCGTCTTTCTGCATAACTTTAAGTTCCCTTTTTCGTTTGAAGTTCGCTCAGTCTAAGTCTCTTTCATCGCTCACACTACTATTGGTACGTTTCAGTTGCTTCTGTCCCGGCGATCGCTTCTAGGCATCATCTCCGAGGGTTTTCTGCTTGTCTCAAGCCGTTATCCACAAAAAAAATGTTCACAGCTCTTGGGATAGCTAGTTTCCAAAATGGCTCGAGAGAAAGTATTATTATTGATTTATCCACCTGATAGATCTATTTTCCGCTAAGAGATGTGTAAATTACATGTACCTCCACTAAGTATAGTAGTAGAACTATATTAACTGTAAATTTCTAAGAAATAAGGACTTCTGGTTCCCTTCCTGTCATCCTGTCCACCACGATAATTTCATATCCTTTCAACGTGTTGTGAAAAGCTAAAGTCCGTCTCACCAACAACTCGGAGATGCCAAAATACCGTACCGCTATTGAAGCTAGTCAACCAACGGACAAGCAAAACATTGTCGAAAAAGGAAAAGCACTCAGAAGTTCCTTTCTGGAGCTGGCGGCATCAGTGTGTGGTGACTGGTGGTCCTTCCGCTCTCTTTCGGCCTCTACTTCTGTGTATTTACTCGCCCGACATAGACGTCGGTCGTCGGAAACTGTGACTAAATTTAGCCTTATGCCATCCTCGAAAGAAAAGAAGAAAAAACCCTAAACCAAAGACCGGTGCTGCTGCCCAAAATCAACTTATCGTCGTCGTCAATAAACGATAAGCGACGAGCAGCAGGAGGATAGAGAAAGGCACGAGCATCAACGGGAAGGCCCTTCGGAGCCGGGCTCGAATCACGTCCGTCCTAAGCCCGAAAAACGATATGGCGGCTGTGTGGTGACACCCTCATAAGCACATCATAAACGCACACTGGCGGTACGGTGGTGTGTTATTTGAATATTTACATCGAGTTGAAAAGGGCTGCATTGTAGGATACGGGTTCGAGAGGAGCCATTGAATGGGATCAATTCATTATTGGGTTTACGCAGGCACACCAGCACCACACCATCAGAGTTTCATTCACCGCATAAAATTTGAATTTAAGAATATTACTAGATTGTATAGGTGACAATTTGTCGGTTTTGCTTTTCAAATAGACTGTAACCAGTGTTGGTAAACGCACACTCAAAGCTGGCTCATGGACCGATCCTGCGTGAGCAACCTAGAATCGCAACCTAGAAATGTTTCCATGAGTATCGTCAAAAATTTCTACGAATTTCAGAAATCCTTTCGGATTCCTTCAGAAATGTCGGGATCAGCCATTCTGATTTGGTCCAATCGGAAGGTTTGCAGAACTTCGCACTTCACACGCGGAACTTCGCACTACCCACGCGGAACTTCGCACTTTTTAATCCGATCGCGGAAACTGTGACCGCTTCTATCACGCACTACACTGCACACGGAACCAAGTGATCCGTTCGGTTCAACGTCTATCTCAAAACTGACTATTCGACGTGTCGTCTCCTTTCATCGCTATCCTTGTTCTTCACTCTCACTTGGCTTCCGCGGAAGTACTTAAATTGAGTGCTAAAATTCATTCGCATGCACTGAACAAAACGGATAACTAATGTTTACTATAATGATACCATACTTTTGTACTAATTTTCATTTGCGTGCACTGAGAACAATATGACATTAATGTTCGCTCTAATGTTATTTTCATTTCAGTACATAAATGTTACTATTACATTACTGTTCCTACAAGAAATACTTCTGATTATTCCTTCAGAAACTCCATAAGTTCAGAATTCCTTCAAAAAATTTGCCAAGGATTTCTTCAATCGTGTAGAATTTCCTCCATAATTCGTATAAATTTTCCTCCTGAATTTTGCTTCTGGAGTTCATGTAGAATTCCCTCCGGAACTCGTGTAGAATTCTCTCTGAATTCGTGTAGAATTCCCACCGAAATTTGCATAGAATTCTCTTCGGGGTTCATGTAGAATTTTCTCCGAAATACGTGTAGAATTCCTTCCGGAATTCGTGTAGAATTCTTTCCTGATTTCGTGTAGAATTCCTTCCGGATTTTGTGTAGAATTCCAACACGGATGTCGTGTGAAATTCCCTCCAGAATTTATGTGCAATTATCTCCGGAATTCGTGTAATATTCTCTCCGGAGTTCATGTGGAATTCACTTCGAAATTCATATAGAATTTCCTGCGGAATCCGTGTCGAATACCCTCCGGAATTCTAATAAAATTTCCTTCTGGAATTTGTGTAGAATTCCCTCCGGAATCTGTGTAACAGTCCCCTTCGGAAAACGTGTAGAATACCCTCGAGAATTCGTGAAGAATTCCCTCGGGAATTCGTGTAGAATTCCTTCTGGATTTCGTGAAGAATTCTTTCCGGATTTCGTGTAGAATTTCCTTAGGAAGTCGTGTAGAATTTATGTGGAATTTTCTCCGAAATTCGTGTAGAATTCCCTTCAAAAAACGTGTGGAATTTCCTGCAGAATTCATGTAGAATTCTTTCCTAAATTCGTGCCGAATACTCTTCGTAATAAGTGTAAAATTTCCTTCTGGAATTCGTATAAAATTTTTCTCCGCAGTTCGTGTAGAATTCTCTCCGAAATTCGTGTACGATTCCCTCCAGACTTCGTGTAGAATTCTTTCCGGAATACGTGTAGAATTCTTTCTGGAATACGTGTAGAATTCCTTCCGGATTTCGTGTAGAATTCCCTCAAGAATTCGTGAAGAATTCCCTCGGGAATTCGTGTAGAATTCCCTTCGGATTTCGTGTCCCTCGGGAAATCGTATCGAATTCCTTTCTTTCGGATTTTTTGTAGAATTCCTACCGGAATTGTCTGAAATTCTCTCCGGAATTCGTGTAATATTTGCTCCGGAATTCGTGTAGAATTCTCTCCTGATTTCGAATAGAATTCTCCCCAGAGTTCGTGTAGAATTTCCTTAGAAATTTATGTAGAATTTTCTGCAGAATTCGTGTAGAATTCCCTCCAGAATTTATGTGGAATTTTCTCTGGAATTCGTGTAGAAGTCTCTCCGAAGTTCGTGTGGAAATTCCCTTCGAATTTCCTGCAGAATTCGTGTAGAACTCCCTCCAAAATTCGTGTTGAATATCCTCCAGAATTAGTGTGAAATTTCCTTCTGGAATTAGGGTAGAATTCCCTCCGGAGTTCGTGTAGAATGCCTTACGAAATTTGTACAGAATTCCCTCCGGATTTCATGTAGAATTCCTTCCGGAATACGTGTAGAGTTCTCTTCGGAAATCGTATAGAATTCCCTCCCAAATTCATTAGAATTCCCTCTGGAATTCGTGAGACTTTTCTAGGGAATTCGTGAGAATTCCCTACGGAATTCGTCTAGGATTCCCTTCGGGATTTGTGTAGCATCTGAAATTCGTATAAAAATTGCTCCGGAGTTTGAGAAGAATTCCATTCGGAGTTGAAATGATCCAGGAGATTCCTTCAAAAATTCTTTTCATAAATACTAAACAACATAAATAAATAAATACATAAATACCTTAGAAAAATCTTGTATGGATTCCTTCCAAAATTGCTTCATGAATTCCTTTAGAAGTTACTCTAGAAATTCAGTTCCGAAATCTACCAAGGTTACTTTCAGAAACTGTTCATGCGATTTCTTCAGAATTTCTTCCAGGATTTTTTGTAAAGAAATTTCTCCAGAAGTTTCGTCAGATATTCCCTAAAGAATATCTGTAGAAATTTTTTCAAGATTTTTATTAGTATAATCTAGTGGGTTCTATCTGAAACTCCGCCAGGGATTACTTACCAGAAAATGTTCACAGATTTTCACAGAATTTTTTCATAGATTCTTACAGTGGTTTCTTCAAAAAATCTCCCAGAAAATCTTCTAAAATTCGTATTGGAAGTCCACCAAAGGTTTTTTTTAGGAATTGTTATAGGGATTCTTTTGGAGATTCCCACAGGAACGTGTTCATGACAATTCAGAGATTTATCTAGACAATCCTGCACAAATTCCTCCTGAAATTCAGTGATTTAAGAAGGAATTTCTAAAGAGATTCTTTTGGGGATTTATTCAAAAATGATTCTAGGGATTTTCAACGGGAATTCCTTCAGAATTTATTTCAAGAGTTTTTATTTTTCTATGAGTCTGAACAGAAGCTT
The DNA here is from genome assembly GCF_035046485.1 of Aedes albopictus. NCBI lineage: Eukaryota > Metazoa > Arthropoda > Insecta > Diptera > Culicidae > Aedes > Aedes albopictus. The sequence continues at coordinate 382,159,239 of NC_085137.1, forward strand.
ATCTAAGTGTTTCGCCAGGTATTTCTACAGGAATTCCATCAGAAAACGTCCAGGAATACTTTCAAAAAAATATCCAAAAATAATTCTATGAAAGGATTGTCCAGGAGTTTTCCTGAAAAGTTCATATTAAACTTTTTTTAGAGTTCTTCAGAATTCCTATCTGATTTGTTCAAATTTCAGGACTGCTCCTAAGCTTTCTTCAGAAATTCTTTCAGGGATTATTTAAGTAATTTCTGCTCGAATTCCTTCTGAAGTTCCTTCAGGGATTCCTTCAAAAATATCTCCAGCACTTCTTTGGGAATTTAGGGATTTCTTCAAAAAAAAAAAAAAAAAAAATCAGCACGGGATTTCTTTTTAAGCTTTTTTATGAAGTTTTTCAGAAATGCCTTTAACAATTTCTCTAAAAAAACAACGAACTTTGTCGACGTTTCCTCCAATAGTTTCATGACAAATTCCTTCAAGGATCCCTGCAGAATATCTAGCAAGGATTGTTTTAGGACATTTCTTCTGTGGTTCCGTCAGAAATATCACTTGGGACTCCTTCATAGATTTCTGCAAGAATTATTTCGGATATTCTTCATGCGATTTTTTCCAAGTTCTTCCACAATTAGCACAGAACAAATACAGGAAGAAATCTTAAAAGAATATCTGAGTGAATTTTCAAGGAAATCCCTGCAGGATTTTCTGAAAGAATCCCTTGAACAACTTCTGGTGATGCCTTTTGAAGACTCCTAGAATAAATTCCTGATGAAAACCCAGTAGATTTTTTAAAGGAATTTCTTAAAAAATGTGTGCATATATCCCTGCATAAATTGTATACAAAGGTATTGGTGAAATCCCTGATAAAATCTCTCAATAAATTTCGGATGGATCACTGGAGGCCTTGGGAGAACTCCAGGAGGTACATCTGATGGAGGAATTCTTAGAAGAATTTCTTATGCAATTTCTGAAGGGATAAGTCCACAAAAATCCCTAAAGTATCACCTGGAGAAATTTCTAGAAGAAATCCTGCAGAAGCAAAACAAGAAAATCCCGGAGGAATTTCTTTAGGGAAAAAATGTTTTGGTGAAAATCTTTGAAAAAATACGTGGAGAATTTGAGAATTCTATGCATGTATTCATAAGAAATATCTTGAAAACTTCTAGAAAAGTTTCTTGAATATGCCAAGAAATAGATTCTAGAGTAATGTCTGCAAAAATTGCTGAGATAATTATTGGAAAACTTTCATAAACATCACCGGAAAAAAATCTGTAAAGAATCCCTGAAGAAAGCTCCAAGAATCCCAAGAAATTCATGCAGGCTCTTCTGGAGAAACCCCAAGAGAGACTTCCAATAGAATCTCTAGAGGAATATGTGGAAGAATATCTGCCAAAGTAACTTATTTTTTGTTAAATAGACTAGAAAAGGTTCTAAAACAATCATTAAACCATAATAAAAGGTATACGGTATTATTACGGTTCTCAAAACATCTACAACAGTAATTGGTCATATAAATGCTATTCATATGGAGAAATTCTAGCAGTTACTGAAAAGTTACTGAAAAATTTCTGAATTCCCAAAGGAAAGTCCCAGAGAAGTAAGTGAAAGAATATCTGAATCTCTGCGAAAAAAAACTCCTGGAATTGCATCTTTTGAAGATTTCTTTGGAGGAATTCTTGGAGAAAATGTTAGGAAAAATCCTAGAAAAATTGATCGCAAAACTACAAAAAGGAAATTCCTTCTGAAATATTTAAAAAAATACATAAAAGAACTTTTGTAGCAATTCTTGAAGAAATTTCCTAAAGAATTCTTGGCGAAACCCGTGAACTAGTTCCAAGATGAATCATTTGAGAGATTTCTTGAAAAAACACCAGGACCCAATGAAAGTTCTGGGAAAAATTCCGGAAAAAATCTCTGTAGTAAACCGTGGGGAAGTTTTCAAATACATGGATAGAAATGTAGCTTTGGAGGAACTCTTGCTGAAATCATTTCAAAAAATCCTACGCGAATCTTCTTTTTATATAAAAATACTGAAAATTTTAAACATGTCCTAGAAGAACCCATAAATGAATTTCTGCAGGTGTCCAAGAGATAATCGTGGAGAAAACTCTAATGAAGTGCATGGAAAGGAGTACATTCTTAATGAAATCTCGGGTGAATCTGTAAAAAGAATTCTTGTAGAGCTGATGAAAGAAATTCCTACAAAACCCGTAATTCATGGGAGGGTTTCCCCGGAATAATTCTTGATTAGACGCAATATTAAAGTCAAAGCAATGCAGGGGGCGCTGAAATTTGGAAACTTTGAGTTGACCGCCCGTGGAAGCTACTTCTGTATAGCCGCACAAATTCATGCCAATGTCGAAATGTTGGCGGGATATGGTTGGCAGAGGGTTCACACATTGGTGCGTGGGCCAGGCGTAAGGTAAGAATTGTGTGTTTAATCTGAAGAAGTGCGTTATATGATAGATTTACACTGTGCTGTGAAAGTTGGAAGGAAGGGGAAACGGTTTCTTCAACCTGATTCTGTTCTAGCGATGGCTATTAACGTGTGAATAAGTGAGTTGTATATGTAATAGAGTGGGTCAACGTTGTATGGAGAAACTTTAAATTTGATCGTATCAACCCGGAACAAAGCTTTTTCAATCTATATTAGCGTCCAAAGCAGCTGTGCAAAATTTGGGAGTGATTGGTTGCGTCCCCGTATTCCGCATTGCGATTGAAATTTGTATATAAGTTAGTATGGGAAAACGTACTTTTTTGCATTTTACTCATAAGTTGAATTCTTTTGTCTAATACCATGTAACTAATGACGTTAAAGTATAGCCTAGGATGTGCCGAAAAACTTTGGCGAAGACCGCAAAGTGATCCGACGCTTGTGAAATAAGTTATTCGCGTGGTAACTTAGGCCAAAAATTGAGATTTTATTATTGATGTTATTCCTTTGCATGTTAAATGTTAAGCGCCACTGGACAATCTGTACGTTATAACTTTTTTAATGTGCGTCGGATCACTTTGTGATCTTCGGCAAAGTTTTTCGACACATCCTAGGCTATACTTTAACGTCATTAGTTAGATCGTTTTAGACGAAAAATTTCAATTTATGAGAAAAATGCAAAAAAGCACGTTTTCCCATACTGAATTCCATACAAATTTCAATCCCAATGCGGAATATGGGGAAGCAACCAATCGCTCCCAAATTTTGCACAGTTGCTTTGGACGCTAAAATGAATCGAAAAAGCTTTGTTCCGAAAAATCGACTTTGTTGACCCAGTCTAATATGTATGTATGTAGAGAGGAGAGAGTAAGTAGAAAGATACAAAGCATGAGGAAATGAACGGGCCAGGGAATGAACCCAGGACCTTCTGCATACGAATCAGAAGCAGTAGCCATTAGGCTACTAAGCCCGTTACAATATATGACAGCGCTGTAGACAGAGAAACAGTTTGGCCTTTGTTCCAGCCATGGGACAAAGGTTAACAACCTGTTTAGTGGCTGTCCATTTATTACGTAAGGCAATTTTCACGATTTTTTGATACCCCCACCCCTCCCTTGTAAGATTTTTTGTATGGAAACCTTAATATTTTTGTATGGCGCGTAAGATTTTTCAAACCTCCCCCCTCCCTCCATAAACCCTTACGTAATTAATGGACAGCCCCTTAGGACATTTCGTCCCATTAAGGAGCGGGTGCGTTATCATTCCAACAGTACAAGGCTTTTTTCTGAAAAAAGCTTTTCAGCACTAATTTCCTGTTGTAATGAGAAGGTAAACAAGATTATCAATATCAAAACACTGGTCGTGGCGTTGGCGCTAATTGCTCCGAGAGTGCCAATATATATATTTACCATATAGACCCCATAGGCAATCCTGCTGTTCGGTGGTGATAAGTAATCTCTGCGACCAAACTACACCCGCATCGAATGCCGCCGCCAGATGAAAACCTCTTATCGTCGTCAGTCCTCTCCCATTTTAATACACAATATGTCCCTAACGTGATGAAGAGAGAACGTTAAACGGTGGTGAAAGGAAGCAAACCAAGTTGGTGGTAGAGAGCGATTCCGACTCGACTCGATTCGAGAAGAATACTCGCCGATTCAATTCAGGCAAAGATGGAATGTAAAGTATGCGCATGTGCTGATAGCAGACGCCCCTCTGAATGCTGCTGCTGCTGGCTGCGTGTGCTGATTGTTGTTGTTGTTGTCATTTGTCGGTACCACCCGGCCTACCATCGTCCCTCGGCAATCGTTGTCGTATCGTGGGCATTCGCCAAGAGAGACTCCTGTGTTGTACAGGATGTGTTGGAAGAATGCATAGAATACCAACGTTATTCCAAATTCACAGCATGGTCGCATAGTGTCAATCTTTCTTATAACGCCTGCAATCTATGCAACCATCATCCTTAGATTTCTACAGCTGGTATATTTCCGAAAGGTTCTCGTGGGATTTCTTTTGAGATTTTCTCGGAGTTTTTCGCGGGACTTCTCTCAGAAGATTCCTTCCGGTCTTGATCCTGGGATGTCTCTCAGAGTTTTTCAGATTTTACCCTGGACTTTCTCATAAAATTTTTGGGAAGGTCTTCTGGGATTTCTGCAGGAGCTCCAGGAGATTTTTTGAAATAGTTTTTTCTCGGAATGTCTCCTGGGATAACTTAAAATATTTCTTGTAAAAAACCCGGAGAATCTCGCAAAAAAAGTTGTGAGACTAATCTTTAGAGAAAATATTATGGAAATTTAAGGAGAATATCTGAAAACCTCTTAAAGTAATTCCGGGAGAAACTTCGTACGAAATCCCAACAGGAAATCCACGATCAATATCTGAAAACTGACTCTGGAAGATCTTCTGCAAACATCCCAAAAGAAACTGTTGGAAAACTATCCCAAAACCGCTAAGACAAATTCATGAAAGAACTTCGGAAAAATTTCTAGGACAGTATGAAAATTCTACCAAAAATCAATCAGGAATATTCCTGATTCAGCATATGCTGTTCTGAATTCCTTTTTAAATTTCTCTTCGAATTCCACAAGAAATTCCTCAAATGATTTGGGAATAGAGGGCTTCGTCACATTTTTTTTTCAAAGTTTCGACATAAATCACACCTATATTTGCTTCAAAATATCCAAAGATATTTCAGGGGCTTTTATTGAGAAAAAAGGGTGCCAGATATTGAAGACATGTCTTCAATTTGAAGACATGTATTCAATTTGAAGACATTTGAATGTGATTTGATCCCACAGTTCCATTCATGCACATAAACTTATAAACATTGGTCCACTGTCACGACAGGTACGTAACGTTGCTTATTAATTTGGACGAAACTACACAAAATGTAACAGACACTGCTTAATATTGTTTTCTTGGCGGCTTTTGATAGCCCTTGAATAATTTAATTTGAGCAGGAAAGCCGATGTGCAACCGAAGCAATAGAAAACAGCCCTAATAACTTCATCTACTTCTGATTAGATTACTTGACCGTCACAAAATGTCTAAACGGTACAAATCGCTACTATGTAGCCCTTCTAAAGGTTCAATCAATCTATTTTAGCCTAAACACTTTAGGTGACTTTTTAGAGCTAAAAATGTATATTTATGTTGTTAATCCAAACCAATAATTAAAATATTGGAACCATTTCAGATAAGAGCGTTTCAGCTTTTGTTGAAAAAAATTAAAAAAAAATCCGACGACTACTATTTTATGGGAATTTAAAGATATATGTTTAAATACTGAATTAATTTTTCATCGGCAATTATTATAGAAAACAAAACTGTCAGGAAACAAGCAAACCACATGAATAGATCTGCAGAACAATTAAATATTTGTTTTCATTATTTATCCTTTCATTAATGGACTTTTTTAATTTCATCATAGATTGTGAAAGACATTATATTTAGATTTTTTTTGAGTTTCCTCTGAGAATTCAACTAGATATTCTCCTCTATTTTTTTCAAAAATATGCAGAAAACAGAGGTTCCTTCAAGTTTTTTTTGTTCCGGAAATCATCACCAGAGCTTCGTTTGAATTTCAAACAGAGCCTATCCAGAATTTCCCGCAGATTAGTCCAAGCCTGTTAAGATTTCTTCAGTAGTTTTTCGGGAATCTCTCCAGAAGTTTCACGTAAATTCTTTCAGAATTTTATAAAAAAAATCCTCCTGGAATTCCTTCAAGAGTGTCCCGGCAATTCTTCCAGAGGTCCTCGGAAATTTTACCAGAAGTTCCTCGGGAAATACTCTATGAGTTTCTCAGAAATTATCCCTGGAGTTCCTCGAGAATTTCCTTAGGTATTCCTCGAATTTTTTATGAGTTCTTCGGGAATTATTCCGGGAGTTCCTCGAGAATTCCTCCGAGAGATCTTCGGAAATCCTCCAAGAGTTTCTCGGAAATTTCTCCATGAGTACCTCGGGAATACATCCAGAAGTTTGCCAAAAAAATCTTCAGGAGTTCCTTGGAAATTCTTCCAGGAGATCATCTAGAATTCCTCTAGGAGTTGTCAGAAAATTCCTTTATGTATTTATCGGAATTCATCAAAAAGTTCATTATAAATTTCTCCTGGAGTTCCATGGGAATTTCTCCAGGAGTTCTTTGGGAATTGTTCCAGTGTTCTTCAGAAATTTCTCCACGCCTTCCTCAAAAAATCTTCTAAGAGTTCCTCGGAAATGTTTTTCGGATATACCTCTATGAGTTACTCGGAAATTTCTCCAGGAATGTGTCGAGAATTTCTTCAGGAGTTCATCGGGAATTGCTTCAGGAGTGTATTGGGAAATCCTTCTAGGAGTTCCTCCAGAAACTCTACAGGAGATTCACGGGTAGGCTTCCAGGAATTTCTTGGGATTTCTCTATGAACTCCTTGGGAATTCTTTCAGGAGTTTCTCGAGTATCCCTCTTGCATTTTTTCGAAAATTCTTCCAGGAGATTCTCGAAAACTCCTCTCAGGAGTTTATCAGCAACTCATATGGATATTCCTATGAATACCTCCAGGAAATTGTCGGGAATTCTCGGGAACAAGGGAACAAGGAGGGTTTTCTGAAGAACTGCCGGAAAGGTACTTTGGGGAACTCCAAAGGAGTTCTCGTGGAATTCTTGGAGGTATTCCCTAGAAGCACGTAACTCCGTTCAACATTCCCGAGGAACTCAAGGAGGAGGAATTCCCAGGAAACTTCTGGAGGTTTTCCCGAAAAACTTTTCAAGGAATTCCTAAAGAAATTCCCAATGAACTCCTGAAGGAATTCCCGGTGACCTCATGCAGGAATTTCCGAAAAACTCCTGGGGAAATTTACCAAGGATTGCCTGTACTTCCTACCGCTAACGTATTCTTGCCAGAGGTTGAATGTGCTGTCGTAACTAAGGAATCTATTTATGAATCAAAAGCTACTTTTCATTATTTGGATTATGATAATATGAAATCAATATTTAGTAAGCATTCGAGGAATTTTTTGAAAATAGCGATACATAATGCCAGAAGTCTAATTAACAACATAGACAACTATCGATCACTACTAGAAAAATCCAATCTAAGTATTTTTGCGGTCGTTGAATCATGGCTCAAGCCAACTAATACTAGTAAGTCAGTTGAGCTGGGTGGATACACTCTTATCCGATCGGATCGATTGAGTAAGAAAAAAGTACGTGGAGGAGGTGTTGCAATATATGTTAAAAAGGGTTTGAAGTACACTGTTCTCTTCAAATCTCAACGTGATAGTGATGTTGATTTTTTATTCGTAAAGCTAAATCAGTCCAAGTTAGTATGTGGAGTTGTCTATAAGCCACCGGAGATAAATTTGTCGAAGTTAAACGATGTCTTCGATCTGATTTCTGAAATCGTACCAACTGAACCTAATATTTTGATCATGGGTGATTTCAACGTAAACGTAATGCACGAAATGAATTCAAAAGCTCGCAACATGTGTGATCGCTTTAATGAATTATCTTTTAAGCTCATGAAAACCTCACCAACTTGTCACAAACCTGGTTGTGCCTCTTCTACAATTGATCTTATTGCAGGTAATTGTACCGAACTTGTGAGTAACACTTACCAATCGTCAGTTGGTAGTATAAGTGATCACGATTTAATTTGTATAGATTTCAAGTTTAAGCACTCTAAAGAGTATTCTAATGAGTACTGGGTTCAAAATTATCACAATATTGATATTGATTCTTTCCTGACTGATTTGCGCTGTTGCAACTTTGAAAGGTTGTACCAATTTAGCAACGTTGATGATAAACTCAATTATTTCAACAACAATTTTTTTTCAGTTCTCAATAAACACGCTCCGCTTATAAAAAGATGTAGTAAGGATCCGAACTATCCCTGGATAAATAATCGTATTAAACGTATTTTCAAGAATCGCTCGAGTGCCTACGAGTGCTGGAAACGAGACCGAAGCAATGCTCAGAAATGGAATAACTTTGCTCGTTTAAGGAATCTGTCAAACCGAGAGGTTAAAAGCGCTAAACGAGAGTATTTTACATCTCAACTCAGTGCTGATCTTCCTGCAAAGCAGCTTTGGAAAAATGTTAAACGACTTGGACTTAAGCAGATGAATTCAAAACAAGGTGGTGGTGATGTCACTGCAGGATCCTTGAATTACTATTTCCTTTCACACTATGTTCCGAATTCGTTTATGGAAAGCGTGGATGTCGTTGTGTCGCATCCACAATTTTCATTTAGAGGAGTAACTGGCGATGAGATATTTACTGAGTTTATGTCAGCATCTTGCGATTCTGTTGGAGATGATCTGATTCCTCTTAAAATGCTGAAAATGTCCTTGTGTGTTATCTTACCGTATATAACCGATATTTTCAATTTTTGCATTACTTGTTCGGACTACCCTATGAACTGGAAAATTGCCAAGGTTATTCCAATTGAGAAAAATGACAATCCGACTTCTGAAAAAGACTATCGACCGATAAGCATACTCTGCGCACTTTCTAAAATATTCGAATCCATTCTTTCGAAGCAGCTAAACGAATATTTGACTCGTTATGATTTGCTGTGTGATTTGCAATCTGGATACCGAAAAACTTGCAGTACGGCCACTGCCCTGATAAAAATTGAAAATGATGTAAGAGAAGCATTGGATAATAAAATGGTTACTTTAATGGCGTTGTTAGATTTTAGTAAGGCGTTTGACTCCATTAATCATAAACTGCTTTGTAGAAAACTGTCGCATAATTTCAACTTGGATAATCCTTCAGTAAAACTAATATTTTCCTACTTATCAAACCGTACTCAATATGTTGAATTTAACAGTATTAAATCTGACAGAATTTCAGTTTCTTGTGGCGTACCACAGGGATCTATTCTGGGTCCTCTACTTTTCTCAATGTATATCAATGATTTACCACTCGTGTTATCTTTTTGTAAATTTCATTTGTATGCAGACGATTGTCAGTTATACCTTTCTGATTTACCTGATTGCATATCAGAAATAGTAAGAAAAATGAACAGTGATATTTATAACATCATTAGATGGTGTGAACGAAATGGGCTTGTACTTAACACGACCAAAACTCAAACTATATTGTTTCAAACGAAACGTATGTCTGTGTCGGACGCTCCAAAGGTCAGAGTTGGAGACAGCCTCATAGAATATTCAGAAACGGTTAAAAATCTCGGCATAATAATGGACCATCATTTGAACTGGAATGCCCAAGTCAATTCTGTATGCAGGAAAGTCTACAATGCTCTTCATTCTCTCGCAACTTTAAGATATTTCACTCCACAACATGTTAGACTTCGTCTGACACGTTCACAACTAGTGCCTCTTTTTGATTATGGAGACATACTTTTCGGACTGGTTTCGCAGAAAAATTTGAGAAAACTCAATTTAGTTTACAATGCTGTCACTAGATATGTATACAATCTCAAAAAATATGACCATATCTCCAGTTATGAAACATTTCTTTTGGGACGCACCTTTGTCAATCATCTCAAGACCAGGTTTTGTAATCAAACATTTAAGATTCTTAACAACCCTCCAAAGTACCTCGAAAACTTTTTCACTTACGCACGATCAACAAGAGCACCGTTGCTTATTGTACCTAGATGTCGTTCAAATTACTTAAAAAATTCATTTCGTCAACGAGCCATTAAAATTTGGAATGAATTACCAGCACATTGCAGACAAAAGGGCAACTATCATTCATTCAAAACTTACATCGATACTCTTTTCAAATGAAATTAAAGTACATTAGCATTTAGATAATAGAAATAGTTGGATATAGAAATAGTAGCATATACTTTGAAAACCAATAGTGGTTACTTGTGCTATTACGTAAATAAATAAATAAATAAATAAATAAATAAAAATAGAAATACCAGCGTATCTCTTGGAGAAATTTCTGAGGATCTCCCGGAGGAGTTCTTGAAGAACTCGTGGAGAAATTGCCGAAGGTCTCCTGGAGAAATTTTCGCGAATTTCCTGAAGGATCCCCATGGATTTCCAAAAGGAAATCCCGAGGAACTTCTGGAGGATTTTTCGATCCAATGTGTTTTGTTTGTTGACTGTTTTGTGCAACTTCTTTTTTTAAACATTACTTTTTTAAACATTACAACCCTTCGTTAGAATGTAATGTATATCATCTAGTACAAGGTTTTCTAATTATATTTCTCAAATTGAAATGACAGGCGTTCGTTAGTGTATTTATAATTTCTGAACAGTATACATTCAGGGATTCCTTCTTAGCTTCTTCCAGTTATTCCTACAAGGATTCTTCTAGAAATGTCTGCTGTAATTGACCTAAGAGTTCCTTATTTGATTTCTTAATTCCTCCTGGGATTCTTTTTAAAATACCTACTGTGATTTCTCTAAAGATTCTTTAAGGAATTTCTCCAGAGATGTTCCAACACTTCATTCTATGATTTCTCGAAGAATACTCACCTGCTGGAACTCACCCAAAAACTTCTGCTGCGATTTATCCAGTAATTGTAGACGTAATTTCTCCATGAATTCGTCTGGGAACTTCTTCTATGACTTCTTCAGGGATTCCTATAAAAAATTCTTAAAATTTTTTTACAGTATTCCATTTTTTTCCCTGAACTCTTCTGGCGATTCAGACGAAAAGTTCTTTTAGTATTTCACCATGAACTCCTAAACGAATTTTCCGTAGAATCATTACTTACTTTCAGGCCTAAGCACCCATGACGGTGCAGAGAGCCGAATTGAAAGATCTCCATCCTGTGCGATTGCCGGCCATCGATCGCTTTGACCTGTGGCCAGGGCAAATTTCTGTCGACTTCCTTTATCTCCTTGTTAAAACTGCTGGTTTCCTATCTAACGCTTGCTTGCAGGTTTCGTTTCCGCCCCTGCGTAGAATGTGGTCGACCCACCTCCACTTTCGCTCCCGAATTTCTGTCGCTATCGGCTTTTGATAACATCGACGATGGAGCTCCACGTTGGAGATCCAATTGTGAGGCCACTATGCACGAATTATATATATACCAAAGACTTCTTTTGATGAAGACCTGCAGCCGTTGAGTGTTCACCGCTGATACACACCAAGTTTCACTGGCGTACAACAGCACAGATCTCACGTTTGAGTTGAAAATTCGGATTATGATGCGTCGACTAATCTGATTATTTTTCCACACATTTCTTTAACTCGCAAAAGCAGCCCTCGGCTTCTTGATCCATACATCTATGCCGATCTTGATGCCGCCATCGGCCGCCATTTGGCTACCAAGATAATGTAACACGGTGCTCCATTTACCGTTATTATAAAATAAAATATACCATCAAAACCTGAAACGCCATTCTCTTTATTTATCTATCCTACACCTCTGGACAAATGTTTAAAATCATCGTTGGGCGAAATTTTGAGTTACGCCCTTTTAAAGGGCCTAACCTCTAAAAAAACGTGTTTTCTATAGAATAACACCACATTTCATAACAGAATAATGAATTAAAGGCATCAATAACAAAAAATATCATGAATAATATTGAAATTTGGTAGTATGCTTCCATATAAATATCGGTGAAGTACATTTTCTATCAAAATTGGTCATTACGTCAATATACGGTAGGTGTTATTGGGGGCTATAGAAAATAAACATTGCATCGGTGTAACAATTCAATTGAAAGTATATTGTGTTGTGATTCCATATGTCTATAGATGTTCGTATTACGCTCAGTCAAGGCGATAGTATTCACATGCATCCAGCACCAACATTTCAAAAGGACGTAACTGATCTTCAACACAATATCTTCTCCCATAGCTGTGTAGATCGTATCTCATCTTTCCCAGGACACCAACAACCATTATCGGAAAGAATTGCATTTTCTCCGTCCGGTAGTGGTTGTACATTGCTTCGGAGAGATAAAGGTTTGGTGTCGGTAAGCAGTCTCGACTTTTTGAAATGTTAGCACCGATTGAGTTTAGATAAGGGCGAAAGTAACATGATCGATTTCTTTTCATCAACTCTCTCTTCTGCACATTAAAGTGACAAAATGCAAATTCAATCGATTTTTCTCACACTCAGACGCTAGATTGCATCGCAATTTAGCGATTTATGACCAAAAAGTGCAACCATACTTGCATCTTGTCACTTTAATTTGAAGAAGAGAGAGAGTCGATGAAGAGAACTCGCTCATGTTACTTTCGCCCTTATTTAACCCGGGAGCGGTCGCGTCGTGTACTGAGTACACGCACCATGAAAAATGCAAGCTTGTGATACACAGTGTGAACGTAGTGCCGTTGTAGGTAATCGAAGACGTGACTGCTCGAAGGTTGAACTCAATCTAGATTATACTAACATTTGAAAAGTGCGTAACAACCATTGCAAATTTCTCCTTCTTCAAATTCTGATGAGCGTATTTCCCATTATTCACGTAAACTCTAACCAGTAACAGGTAGAGCAGCTTCCCTTCTATCTGATAACAGGATAAATTTGCATGAATGAATTGAAACACGTCTAAGAGAGACGGAAGAAGTTGAGGCGTTCAACGGTTGTTCCGCCCTTTTCACATGGTGGTCTAGAGAGCGTACACTCTCTATACAGGGACAAAAGGTCTTACCTACATATTTTGAAAGAAGAAAAAAAATTCACCCTGCAAATTAAGCTTGATTTTTTGTTGCCTGTTCCGACTTTTTGTCTTTTGGCCTTTCCATGTTTTGGTTTCTATTCTTATACAGGCCCGGATTAAGGATTGTGGGGGCCCGGGTCCAGAGCGGATGTGGAGGCCCCTCGAAGGTACAAAAGCCAAGAGCAAATAAGCTTTTCTTTGTTTTTGCTGATGTTTAGCAAGCAAAAAGGTTTTTGTGGGGGGCCCTAAGATGTGGGGGCCCGGGGCCCTGCCCCCCCCCCCCCCCCTTAGATCCGGCACTGCTTATAACTTATGTTTTGCACACAGACATATATTTTTTTTTGTTTAATTTATTGTTGCCCATAGTTTTGACTATTGTTTTCAAAGCAGATTTGCTGTGTAGAGAGTGTACGCTCATAATATATCGGTGCTAACATTTCAAAAGGGCAAAACAGCTTGCCGAAACCAAACCTTTATCTCTCCGATGCTATGTACAACCACTACTGGACGGAGAAAATGCAATTCTTTCCGATAGTGATTGTTGGTGTCCTGGGAAAGATGAGATACGATCTACACAGCTATGGGAGAAGATATTGTGTTGAAGATTGATTACGTCCTTTTGAAATGTTGGTGCTGAATGCATGTGAATACTATCGCCTTGACTGAGAGTAATACGAACATCTATAGACATATGGAATCACAACACAATATACTTTCAATTGAATTGTTACACCGATGCAATGTTTATTTTCTATATGCCCTAATAACACCTACCGTATTTTGACGTAATGACCAATTTTGATAGAAAATGCACTTCACCGATATTTATATGGATGCATACTACCAAATTTCAATATTATTCATGATATTTTTTGTTATTGATGCCTTTAATTTATGATTCTGTTATGAAATGTGGTGTTATTCTAGAGAAAATACGTTTTTTTAGAGGTTAGGCCCTTTAAAAGGGCGTAACTCAAAATTTCGCCCAACGATGATTTTAAAAATTTGCCCAGAGGTGTAGGATAGATATATAAAGAGAATGGCGTTTCAGGTTTTGATGGTATATTTTATTTTATAATAACGGTAAATGGAGCACCGTGGTAAGCTTCCAATATTCTCCACTGCACAGCTATCGTAAAGTTGAAAGGGTGACCCGTGTTTACATCCAACGATTCGGTCTTTTAACGTCGATGGTAGACCTGCCGCCGAGGAGCGATTGGCAAGATCATCGACCTTGCTCTGCATATCAAAGCGTCGTTGAGTAGAGGGAGCAACGCCATAAGCTAGATCGAAGTCTTTTAGGTGCTCCATGTGCTGCCACATCAACCCAAGATTTGGTTCACGATCAATCGCATCTACCAGGATCCCGTCCATTATGATGAGGAATAGTAGCGGTGATAGTATACATCATTGCCTCTAGACCCGAATAAAATCGGACAAGACACCGTTGTGCTCTGTACTCTGCACGAAAATGCCATGTACTGTGCTTCAATGAGGCTGATGATTTTCTTTTGCGTCTGAGGGCTTCCCACATGTTTCCGTGATTAAGACGGTCGAAAGATTTGTCGTAATCAATGAACAGCAGGTAGAGATTCTTGAAATTCCTTGATTTACTCCAAGATGATACGGAACGTGACAATATGGTTCACACAGGATCGTCCGGCACGGAACCCTGCTTGCTACCGTCGGAGAGTTGTGTCTCACTTCTCCTGTGTTCGGTTAAGAATCACTTTGCGGAGATTTTGAGAACGATACACAGTAACATGATGCCCCGCCAATTACCACATACAGTCAGGTTACCCTTTTTGGGTACCTTTACTAAGACGTCTTGCCTGTCGGCCGGAAGTTTCGCGATTTCCTATAAGTATGTTGCAAAATAATTGATATTACAGATACTACGGGGTCAGCTTTGAGCATCTCAGCTGATATGCGATCGACCCACCGGGCTCTGTTCGAATTCATGCTATGGATGGCTATTTCTTTCTCCTGCACTGGTGGAACTTTGGTGTTGACACGGGTAATGCGTGAACCCTTGGCGGATCATGCTGAGATGTTGATGGCGTGGCCGACACTTGAAAAAGGTTTCCAAAGTGTTCGAACCAGCGTTTCAACTGGTCAGCCGTGTCGGTCAGTAACTGTCCAGACGTGTTTTTCACAGGCATCGTAGCATTCAACTTCGTCCCACTAAGGCGACGAGGTACATCGTAGAGGAGACGAATGTCGCCTGTGTTTGCGGCTTTCTCACCTTCGTCGGCTAGGGAGTCCGCCCACGCTCTTTTGTCCCGTCTACACGAGCGTTTCACTTCCTTCTTGAGAGCCGAATAGCGCTTAAGGGCCGTTCATAAACCACGTAGACTCTTTGGGGGAGGAGGGGGGGGGGGGTCTCTAGCCAAAGTCTACGCTCCATACAAATTTTAATTTTTTTTTTGTATGGACAAAAGTCTACGAGGGGGGAGGGGGTTCTGAGATGGCCAAATTTTGGTCTACGTGGTTTATGAACAGCCCCTTACGGGCTACGGCTTTGGCTCCTCGTGTTTTCGCTCGCTCTATCGTGGCTTTGGCGTTCCTTCGCTCCTCTGTCTTCCTCCAGGTATCATCTTTGATCCACTGCTTTTTCCGGGTGCGTAGCTCACTCAAATTATTCTCGCCGGTGGCGATGAAGGCGTTCTTGATGGCGCTCCATTGGTCGTCTATGCTTTCACCTTCCGGAATATCCACAGCACAGTTCTTTAGCTCCTCGACGAAGGACCTTTTCACCGCAGCGTCTTCCAGGCGGCATGTTGAACCTTCGCCTAATTTTCTCCTTGTGTTGAGAGATCCGAGCAATGCGCAGCATTTTGGCAGCATTGGTAGACGCGTAATATTGGATCATGGTAAGGTTTCGAACCCGTGTTCTCACTTCATGAGCGCAGCGTTGGCGTGAGGGCTGAGCAAGAGATCAACTCCACGGTGGCGAGAAGCCTGCTCACCTTGTAGGCCAAAGTTTAGCTGAACTTGATCCGACACCAATCTGTGTTTTCCATAGTTCGACCAACGTATTTGGCTCAGTCTTGTGTTCTTAAGCTTCGTACGGCAAGCCTCATTGGCTGGTTGTGCTAGCTTACCCTGTTTGCAGCGCTGCTGGAAAACGGACATGAGTAGAGGATGGAATCAATGTTTTTGTATGCACTCGGTTTTACACATACAAATTCTGTGAACGCAATTTAACATTTTGGGATTATTTTAATGTCAGCGAAGCAAACAAACTGACAGGATCTCTCAAAACGTGAAACTCAACTGTTGAACACCGTTATTTTTGGTCTGTAAGGCATTTCAGACAATCAGCTTCGAAAATTTCACTTTCCTTCCAACCCACCCTGTGTGCAACCAGTCAACCGAACCTTAAACAGAGCTGCTGATTGTGAATGTCGTCGACTTCATTCATGTCTTGTGCTCTCGCGGCGACTGCCATAGCCGGTGATGATGGTGGTGGCGGCTCAGCGTGCTTATTCTCCATTACGCTCTCTTTCTCTTGCTCCGCGCACCGAATCTTCATTGAAGAGCTGCTGCTGCTGCTGTGCCGCTTATTTGCCGTGCTGTGTTGTGTGTGCATTACTTCCGATTGTTCGTCCGAGTCAATTCCGTGAACGGCAGACAAACGGCAGCAGCAAATTCGCGGTACGCACATTCCCGCTTATTAGGAACGCTCCTCCGTGTGTTCCAGTGAACTTGTCCCGGTTCTCGAGTCGAGGAATCCTCCCGAACCGGTTCCGCGACGTAGGTACGGGTGCATTCCGATCCCGGGCGGTGGTCCTGGCGCGTGTTCTCGCGACACATATGGTAACGGAAAACAGACTTTCGGGACAGGCTGGATCATCGGGGTGTGGTGTGTAGTGAGAGTGACGGCAGCAGTGGAAGACGCTTGGTGGAAACGGGCGCGTGTTGGTGTTTGCCGGTCACGACAGGTGGCACCGGAGGCGGTAGCGGTGAAGATCTAAGGAGGTGTCGAGTGTTCGGATGTGAACCATATTGTTGCCAGATTGTGGCACTTCCCGTGGTCACCCTGGATCGATTTTCGTCGAGGAAGCGAGTGAGTGGGGGTTAGGGCGGAACCTGTTGTTGTCAGTTCGGTGTTGTTCATGCTTTCGCTGTTTTTTGTTGTTAAACGTGATTTTGTGTTGATTGCCGACAATCGATGATGTAATTGTTGTTGCTTTTACTCGTTATCATTGTAAGATTGGTTGGGGTTTTCCGAAATCGAATCACCCGCCTGTGACGCACTGTGGCGAGGAGCAAGTGCCATTCTCGTGTTGCAAGCGAGCGCGGTTGCTGCCAGAGGAATTGGAAGGCGAGGCGCGCGCAAGTCGGCTATAACCACCGCCACCGCCTGGAAAATGTCAAACGTCATCTTCCCACAACGGGGAAACGAGCTGAACAATGTGCAACTGTGGTAAACTGAAATATTGCCATATGGTAGGTTTGCTCCATGCTAGTGGCAGATTCATTTCTTCGTTTCTTTCAGCTGTCAAATGCAGGCTGCGATGCGATGTTTGGAGTTTTTGTATGTTTTTTATCCTCTTCTTACTGGGTACAGAAATGTACTTTTAAAACCAGATAAGTTTCTCATGATAGAAATCAGGGCCAGGGTATGGCATCAGTGTCTGCAACGTGAACCAATTCTATCACTTGCCAAGAAAGACTGTCGACATCTCAAGGTTGTGGTGCCTGTCTCCTTCTTCAATTAATCACTTAGAAGCAATCCAGGAAAATGCCCTCACCACAATCATTAAACTCATCCGAAGGAGCTCTATTTGTCACGTAAATGGATCAACAGTAATTGCTATCAATTTCCTGCCCACCGCAACCGAAGGAACAAACTGCAGAGACTGGGTTCTTTCGTATTCTTTTTCCTGCATAAGACGCATCTAGGCTTCCAAGTAACCCCCATCTACCTGATTTATCCAGATAGGGCTTTCCTACACCCATTCACGGTAAACGCATCTTTCCGGATTGTCCCTCCGAAAGGCTGCCCGAAGGGCAAATCGGTAGGGTCTAGTCCTTCGTGGTGAACTATCTCTCTTTCCGTTTCCGGATAGTCATCATACGTGGCGCCACACTCCAGAGACCTGCTGTAACTGCCTCTGGCTACCACGCCGTACGCCACACGCAGGACGGATCCGGATCGAACGGATGTGAAATTAAACTCTGATAATTGAATTTCTCCTATACATACATATGCAGCAGGGGATTGCACTCGAAATGTGGTGGCTGCTGTTTAGCTGTCTGTCGGACGATGAAACTGATCGATCTTCCCGATTGGTTTGTGGTTCTGGTTTAATTAAACTGCGTGGTATGGGGAATTTTGTGAATGCAGAGGAAGAGTGGTTTATAGGTTCGCTACTTTACATCAGATGGTTCAGGCCGTTGCTATTTAGATAGATGCGGCCAACACAGTGCGTATTCGACAAAAATATGCTGATTATGTCTCTAGGTGCGAATCCACTGTGAGCTCATGATCATTTCGTAATAGCATAAAATCGGTCATCCAAACTGTTCTTTAGTTTAGATGCTGAAGTCTACGGGTGTAACGGTAACTTCTTTCATTATACAGAGCTATGATTCGTAATCTATCATGTCCAGTAAATCTTCTGAAAGTTCAATAGACAGTATCAGATCAGTCTGGTTATCCTAGGTCATCCAAACTGTTCTTGAGATAAGATCCTAAAGTCTGTGGGTGTAACGGTAACTTCTTTTATTATACAAAACTACGATTTGTAATCTATCATGTCCAATAATTCTTCTGAAAAGTTGATAGACATTATCAGACCAGTCGGGATATCCTAGGTCATCCAAACTGTTCTTGAGTTAAGATCCTTAAGTCTACGGGTGTAACGGTAACTTCTTTCATTATACGAAGCTACGATTTGTAATCTATCATGTCCAGTAACTCTTTTAAAATGTTGATAGTCATTATCAGATCAGTCGGGATATCCTAGGTCATCCAAACTGTTCTTGAGTTTGGACCCTAAAGTCTGCGGGTGTAACGGTAACTTCTTTCGTTATACAAATCTACGATTTGTAATCTAACATATCCAGTACATCTTCTGAAAGCTCAATAGACAGTTTCAAGTCAGTCGAGATATCCTACTTAGGTCATCTAAAGTGTTCTTGTGTTTAGATCCTAAAGTCTACGGTTGTAACGGTAACTTCTTTCATTTAAAGCTAAGATTTGTAATCTATCATGTGCAGTAGGTCTTCTGAAAGTTACAGTGGTTGTTTTTATCAACTAAGCTTAATAACAGTAAGGAAGCCCATAACATCCCAAAAATATATTACAACGCTTATTGTTCCTCTAACTGCTTTGGTACGTACAGTGGATTATGTAACGCTACTTAACGTAGTGGTCTCCGGAGTAGTGTTGTTGATCTGGAATATCTCAAAACTATCTTAAAATGACTCAGATTTCAGTTTAAAGTTCATTGTGAGAATAACTACTGTTACTTCTTAGAAGAAGCATTATGACTCTATGTCCCCACTGGGATTTGGCCTTACTCGCTTCAACTTAGTGTTCTTTGAGCACTTCCACAGTTATTAATTGAAGAGTTTTTCTTTGCCTGGTACTGCATGAATATGTATATGGTGAGGCAAGTATAATAATACACTATGCCCAGGGAGTCGAGAAAATTGTCCCGACCGGATTGGCCATCCATAGCCTAACTGGAGACCCCTAACTGTTACTATCAAGAGCTAAACTTCAGGATAGTTTGGACGATCCTCAATGCCCCAAAAGTTCATAAGGGGCTGTTCATTGGGTTCTCATACAAAAATCTTACAAGGGGGGGGGGGGGGGGGTGGTAAGGTTGGTGGTGTCAGAAAATCGCAAAAATCTCCTTACGGCTCTTCGGGATCGTTCGGAAGTTGACCATCAATGTTAACTTCTTTTCCCGATCAGCCCAGATAGCTGTGTAGTGTCGGTAGCGGTTGTCTCAATTGGCTAAGAATAACACTACGGACCGCCTGATCCAGTGGTAAGAGTCCACTAAACAGGTGACCCCTAATTCATGGTGTTTGCGGCTTTATGCTTACCGTGCCAAAGAATGAATGGTTAGGGGGGTCTAATAAAAACCTAACCACAAACGGAGCCTGTGGAGAATTAGGGCGTCCTCCACAGTATTACGCCCTTACTGCGCTAACCGTATCAATGGTGCAGTGGACCTTGCGTTTCTCCGAGATAATGAGTTGCCCTTCTTAAGTCTCAAATTTGAGGCGAAATAAGGGCGGGGTTATTCAAATGTTGTTAATTAGCTTACATTACTGCCTATATGGGTTCGCTTAATGCGTTTTCGCCATTGGCGTTTTTCAATTGACACCTATTTGGTTCGTCGTTGATGTTTCCTTTTTGTGCTGTGACTGTGAAGAGTGTAATCCTGTCTAGTTTAGGTAGTGGCTACGGCAAGGAAACCTCAGATCAATTTTCAGCGTAAAAAGCGTATGTAGCCCAAGTGGTTCTACTTCAAAAAGTTCATTTTCGTAAGGTAACTTCTGTATAGGTTACCTTGTGAAACCAGTTTTGCTTTTTTCATTATAGATGAACTGTCGTGCCTCGAGCATGCTATATTTTAGAATAACGTTAACAGTATGTTTCAACCTTTCCTTATGGATGCCATCAAGCAAGCTCTTGTTTTCAGCATCTTTTCGCTGATATTTGGCATCTGAAGTAGCTCAAACATTGATTTGAGATGCTTCAGTTTGATGGAATAATTAGGTAGTACAGTTCATGGTTAACTTAACATAGAATTGCACCTAACCCTACTCTGCATGAGCCGAATTTGTCATGAGTTGACTGTTTGGCATGTGACAGATGAGGACTCTCCATTTGACCTTTTTGCACTTTAGAGTGTTCCTTCGCAAACTTTGCGTATTCAGGCGTCCCTGCTCAACAAGCTTGTGAACCTGTAATAATTGGTTGCGATCACATTTTATGGATAACTCGCTTCCATTGCTACTCTAAGAGAGTTTCATTATGGTTTTGTTATTACAACGCACTTCATTGTGGTATAACATATCTACTGCTTTGAAAGAAGCTTGTCCTCTGCGGTCTGTGCGGACCGCAAGAGGTATTCCTGAATGGAACTCGGACCTGTTCAAGTTCTAAATATCTTCGGATAAACCAGTCTTTTGTATAGCTACGAATCTTTAGCTTCTACCCCGAGGATTGTAGCTATAGAATCGATTTAGTGGGCACTAAAAAGCTCTGCTTACTTCAAATCTCCTGGAGCAAATGGGGCTCTGTCCTATTTTTCTCCAGAGGGATTTGAGTTTTTCAAACATGTTTTGAACTCTTGTAGTTTTCTATTGGGTATTTTCAAGGCGTGAAATTACTCTGTAGTTTTATCCCGAAAGGGTGCGTGCGTTGTAAAAAGAAGGAATAAGTTCCAGATTTATCTGGTTACGTCGTTCTTTCTGAAATGCTCGAAACGCATTCTCGATTATCACATCTGTGATGTTCGTCTGGCTAACATGCCTGTTCATGTGAACTTACATGTCTCCCAATTTGGGATGTCCACAGTGACTCTTTTACATAAAGTTGTATACGTTTTCAAGAAAGCACTCGCTCAAACGTAGTTTTTGCTTGGGTGATTTCTTGAATATTGAGGATGTTTTTGATGACGTGCCTTTCTATGTCATATTGAAAGTCGCATGACGTCGCAAGCTACCTCCAATGAGCTATAGGCTCTTTTTACGCTAAAGGCGTTTTACAGTGTCCTTTTCAGGGCACTGATTAACCCCGTTGTGGTATGAGCTATGAGCTCTCGTTGCGCTTATGCGCTCATTCCCTCTTCTAGGGCACCCCTTCTTATTTCATCACCTTTCCCTTTCCCAATTCCCATCCCTTGTCCCATTCTCCCTCAGGTAAATGATGAAATAGGCTCATATGTATGGCGATGGCACAAATGTCCCAAATGGAGGATAACGTGCCTCTGGAGCCGGCCTTCTGATACATGATACCTGATGCCCAGGGAGTCGAGAAAATTGTCCCGACCGGATTGGCCATCCATAGCCTTAACCACTAGGCTAACTGGAGACCCCTAACTGTTACTATCAAGAGCTAAACTTCAGGATAGTTTGGACGATCCTCAATGCCCCAAAAGTTCATAAGGGGCTGTTCATTAATTACGTAAGGATTAATGGGGGGAGGGGGGGGTTTGAGAAATCTTACGCGCCATACAAAAATATTATTTGGGTTCTCATACAAAAATCTTACAAGGGGGGGGGAAGGTTGGTGGTGTCAGAAAATCGCAAAAATCTCCTTACGTAAGAAATGGACAGCCCCTAATAATATATAGTAGACTTCAGATTGCTCCAGTGACCGCTATTGATTATGAAACGTTACTCAGTGTGTCAGATGTAGTCGAAGTTACGAGTGTAGACCTGAATTTTCTAAACTCAAAGACGGTTTGATTGACCTGGAACATTTCCATAGTGTTCCTCAATGACATTTGAGATTTCAAGAGCTTCACGGATCTCAGCAGATTATGCTATGCTATTATTTATGTTGAAAACACATAGTTTTTCTTGTGGATTGTAACAGTTTGGACGACCCTGAATGTCCCAATGGTTTATAATGAAAAAGTAGACTTCAGATTGGTTCAGTAACCACGGATAAATATGCAACGTTACTCAGTATAGCAGATATGGCTGTTGTTACGAGTGTAGACCTGAAGTCCTGAACTCCAAGGTAGTTAGACTGACCTGGAATATCCCTGTAGTGTCTCTTAATGAAATTTGAGAATTTAAATGCTTCGCGGGGCCCAGCAGATTATGTAATACTATTATTTATGGCGAAAACACAAAAAGTTATTCTTGTAGATTTGAAGGACTTCATTATAGAACAGTTTGGGAGACCCTGAATGTCTCAAAGATTTATAATAAGCTAGTAGATTTTAGATTGCTCCAGTAACTGTGGTTGATTATGCAGTGTTACTCAGTATAACTGATATGGCTGCTGTCATGAGTGTAGACCTGAAGTTCTGAACTCCAAGCTAGTTTGGCTGACCTGGAATATCCCTGTAGTGTCTGTTAATCACATATGAGATTTCAAGAGCTACGCGGATCTCAGACTATGCAATACTATTATTCATGGTAAAAACATATGAAGTTTTTTACTTGTGGATATGAAGGACTTCATTATAGAACTATTTGGACGACCCTGAATGTCCCAATGGTTTATAATCACCTAGTAGACTTCAGATTTCTCCAGTAACTGCGGTTGATTATGCAGCGTTACTCAGTATAACAGATATGGCTACTGTTACGAGTGTAGACCTGAAGTTCTGATCTCCAAGGTAATTTGGCTAACCTGGAATATTCTTATAGTGTCTATAAATGACACTGTAGATGTCAAGAGCTACGTGGATCCCACTAAGTTATACAATGTTTTTATTTGTGGCGAAAATTTATAAAATTATTCTTGAAGATTTGAAGGGCTTCACTATAGGACAGTTTGGAACACCTACAATATCCCAGAATATAGAACACCTTTTGATATTCTTGACGAAGGCTAAATGAATACATAAAAACGTAACTCACAGTTCACTAAGTTCAGCTTTTAGAACAACTGGTATGTCAATTATTTCGTTTTTTTTTTCAAATTGCATGGTGTTCAGGATGTTCTAGGTTATCAATGAAGTCCCAAATTCAAGTATTCCCATTTTTCCTTAATAGAGGAAAACTTTGCCGAAAACAGTATTTTGTTTTATCGAATGGCTGAATTTATACAGCCGTTTCTATGTTGGGGTCATAATGAGCTGTCTTGCATCCAATCCAGCTGATTTTTTTCAGCGAAGTTAGTGCTTACTATAGACTCATCACATACAAAAAATGAACTAAATTGGTTAGAAGACGGCCTGGAAAACGCAGTGGGCGTAAAGTGGGTGGCAGCGTTATAATAGGAGACCCAACTGTATTCTCATGACAACTGTGGTAGCGACAGAACCCGTGAAGTTGAAGGCGCCGAAGTCTACTCAGATGGAAGCCTTTGTATGCGCGGGTAGCCCTAAGAGTACACCGAACGCGATTGCTTACGACAAGCAACCGTGAAGAGCTACCAGGTAGCGCTCGTAGGGCTATGACTATAAGGTTGTTAATCCCGAAAGTCAGCTGTAATGCCGGTAAGCCGGACCCCAGACATGCGTCCTGGAAAGGTGGGCTTGAAAAGGCCGGTATTTTCCGGACCGAAAGGAACAGAGGGCTGCAACCATTGATAGATTCAACACAGGTTAGCGCGGGCTAGGGAAAGGGCGCTCCTCAAATCCTAGTGCACAGGAAGAAGAAATTAGAGGAACAGGAATGCAGGGACATCAAATAACGGAAAGGTAGGAGACCAGGTGCCAAGCGCAAGAAGAGTGACGCGCTCGTCATCAAGACTGAAGAATCCAAGTACGGTTCACGCAGATGTTGGACTATATGACGACCGTGCTGACAAGATGAAGGCCGGTAGTAATAGCGGGTGATTTCTGGCTGTGCCAGATGTTGATCTGGCTAACGTCGGTACCAAAAGTACTTTTAGCCGGAACGGAGCGCAGTTGATCGTAGACGTTACGTTTTGTAGTCCTTGCCTAACAAGTAGTTCGAACTGGAGGGTAGACGATACCTACACTCACAACGATCACAGGCATCAACAACAGCAGTCAGCGGGTAGGTGGAGGGGCGACTAGGTTAAGGCCAAGTCCTCTTAGGTGGAAGACATTATGCTTCAACGACGATGTATTTAGGGAGGCGCTCCGCCGTGAGCGAAACTTACTCGGTCTATGCGTGGACGAGCTGGTAGCGGTGCTTTCGTTTGCATGCGATGCAACTATGCCTAGTCAAGTTCACCCTAGGAATAGGAGACAACCAGAGTACTGTTGGACTGAAACAATTACGAACCTGCGCCGTGCCTGCCTTCGGGTTAGACCGAGATAAGGGCAAACAAAAAGGTCTGCTTTGAGGGTCTCTGCCAGAGCGCCAATGCGAATCTGTGGGTTGATACCTACAGGATCATGATTTCCTAGACAAGAGGTGTAATGGCTCTTACAGAGCAGTCTCCAGAGCTGATAGGAAGCATCATCGATCCTAGTTCTTGGCCTCCTTTCGTAGGACCGCTGGGGACTGGGGCTGGCAACGAGAAGAGGGTTAGCGATGAGGAACTTGTAAGGATTGCAAAATACTTTATCGTAGGTAAGGCACCAGGTCCGAACGAAGCTCCGAACCTGGCCCTGAAAGTTGCAAATGCAGAGATTCCTGAGATGTTCAGATCTGCTATGGAGAAACGCCTGGACGAAGAAGTCTACCCTGGGGCATTTGTCACAATAGATCTAAAAACTGGTCGCAGTGTCTTATATACCCAAAAAGGAATAAATAAAAAAGTCTACCCAGAGGTTTGGAAGTGACAGAGCCTGGTACTATTGCCAAAGGCTGGGAAACCATCCGGAGACCCGTTGGCATATAGACCATTTTGCTTGGTCGACACGGCGGGGAAGGTGCTCGAAAAGATCATCTACAACAGACTGCTGAGAATGCTGAGGCACACCGAGGGTGTTAATGGTCTCTAGAATAAGCTTGGCTTCCGGAAAGGGATGGACCGTAGACACTATCTTGTCGGTAGCTCTCCAGCACCGAGATAGCGCTCCAGCGTAAAGTGGTTTGCCATTGTGATTCCGGATGTAAGGAACGCCTTCAATTGTACCAGTTATGCAGGTATTGCGGATGCGCTCCTGCGGATACCAGTATACTTGTACAAGAGTTTCGGAAGTTACTTCCAGAATCGAGTACTAGTTTACGACATAGGATCGGAAGTGCTTTCACATAACCTCAGGAATCCCGCAAGGTTCCATCCTCGGTCCGATGTTATGAAATGTCATGTAAGACGAGGGGTTGAGGTTAAAGGTTCTACTGGGCGTGGTCATCGTGGGCTTTGTTTGCTGACGATATTTCCGTTTGACAAAAAGTTTTGACCGACTGGAGCGGGAACGAACCAACGCTCCGAGGATTACGAAACGCCTAAATAGACGACTGACGCCCTAGCCGCTTGGTCACGATGGCCACTGGAAGTATTAAACGTGTCCGTTGTGCTCATTCTGCGAATGAAGCTACGTGGAATAGTCGGAGTCGTATATCGAGGTGAGAAGTCTCGACTCGAATGAAGTGAGTTGCCGTGTAAATCAAATGGAGAATCACCTCATTCGAGTCGGGATTTCTAATAGCAGAAGTAGTTGTTGTTTGTGTAATTTCATACCCTTTTAGTATTCCCAAAGTGTCCCAAATGTTTCATTAGACGCATTGCGTCATTATTCAGAGATTATTATTGAACCCCATAGGCATTGTACCAGTTAAATAAAATTTCCAAACTCAACACCCCCGAAACTTTCGTTTCCCCAAAAAACTTTCTTTCTAAAATATTTCCACCCATTCCACGCGCAGCCTGTCTCTCTTGTAATCGCATCCCGTCGCGGTGCTTACCGTCGCGTCGTGGGTGGCAAACAATAACAGGTCGTTAAAACTTTTCTATTCTATCAAAAGCAAACTAAGCAGGGGGACCCCATAGGTGCCGAAAAGTTTTCCCCAAACGATTCCCATTTTTTCGATATTTCTTCCAATTCCGAAGCAATTGTAAACAGCCAATTTCTCGCGTTGTCGTCGTCTTCCGTAAAGGTGTGTGTTTGTGTGTCTGTGTGCTGAGGGGAATGGGGGGTTGGATAAATTTGCGACTGGTTTTGAACTGCCTGTCTGCCTCAATTGGGCCTGCTGGATGACGGGTGCTTAATGGAATTTTTCGTTCATCGATTGGTAATTCAATTAGAAATTTCATCGTTCTCGCTCTCTGCGCACACTGGCACTGGCTTGGGCTTTCGCGAATGGGGGACAAGTGGGATTAACCAGCAGTGCGGGATAATTCATTAGTTTTCCACGGAAAGCACAAAAAACATTCCGGCTGTTGACGTGTCCCGACTTGGGGGATATTTCATAGACAATCTATCCCTTGATACAATTTAGTGAATACAATTCGAAACCTAGGAAAACCCGTTCTTGGTGAACTTCAATCACTCTACTACTAGTAGGTCGATAGTCTCATTGGTAAGGTCACCAATCTTGAAACAGGGTATGTCTAGGTTCGAATCCCATTCGATGATGGATTTTTCAAGCTTATTTTTTTCTGTTACGCAAGAGCACATTAAACTAAGTCATTTATTAACATTTCACCTGACAAGACTACAATTGGGACGATTTCTAAACGAATCCGGTGTTTTTAAATTAATCACCTAGATATAGTTTCAACGTTGTTATCCCTTCCCACTCGGGGGGCCGTGCACCAGCTGCAAAATTGAATCCGAAAGCCGGGCAGCCACATGTGAATGCTTGTGTGGGTCATAAATTTTGTGGCTTGTTTCGTATCGAGTTCCGGTAGAGAAAGAGACAGACCGAGAGAGACAGAGAGAATAAGGAAAGGGGGCACAGAACGGATAATTGCAAACGTATTCGAGGACCCGCAGTAGGTAGTTGTATTCCGCCGCGCGACAAAGGCGGACAAGGCTTACGATTTCTTTTTTTCCCTTTCCAGCACCACCACCACCTACCCCCTCCAACTGGGAAATGGTTATTTAATGTCCACCAGCTTGGGACAGGGTATGGTGGTTGGATGTGTGTAGGTTTGGGAGAAAAGCTCCCTGGCCGTGCTCCGTGGTAACCCTTGTAATTTGTGGTGGTCACCAAATCTTCTCCCAAGGTGACCATTGCTGCCCGAATGGGCAGTTTTGGAATTATGGCAATACGATTGCCATGTTCCGTGTATTTGGTTCAGTTGGTTCGCTTAACTGCAATTGCTCGCCGGTCGGATACATAAACTATTCATGATGATTGGATTCGGTAGGATTTTGGTTGGAGGAGGTTGGTGAAAGGAATCACATGTTAAAGTACCCGATACGGCAAATGAAGCTTTAATTGGTTGCGGGTCAGTGAGCGTGAAAAACGAAAAACCCTGAAGAGGCGTGAAAAATTGTATGTTATGTGGATATGGACGTAAAACTTGAAGCATTTGTAGGAAAAGTGCGTTTATTTGACAAATTGAGAGATACATTTGTAAAAAAAATATCATTTGTATAGGTGGGAATCGAACACAGGACTCCGTATCGCTAGTCTGGCGCTTTGACCAACTAAGCCACAGAACAAGTTACGATTCTGCGAAAGATTGACATCAAAGAGCCGATGGAGAGTTACGCATTCTATTCCACAGAATCGTAACTTGTTCTGTGGCTTAGTTGGTTAACACGCCAAACTAGCGATACGGAGTCGTGGGTTTAAATCCCACCTAAACAAATGGTATTTTTTACAAATGTATCTCTCAATTTGTCAATTAAACGCACTTTGGCTTCAAATGCTTCAAGTTTTTACGTCTATTTGAAATATACTGACCGACTGGTATAATCGGAAAAAATCATATATTTTTATTTGGATGTGTTGTTAGCCCCGGTAAATTTTTGAGTTGTTTAAAAATTAATCGTTTTCATTTGGTACAGCAAATGTAAAATTAATTATTTGAAAAACTATTCTTTCCAAGAATTATTGTTAAACTTCTGTTTCAAATGACATGTATACGAAAAGTCAGGGATACTCATTGCTATATGATGTATTTTACATTTTACATGAATTTTCACAATACTGTATCACGTAGGTAAAGCCTGTATCCGCAATAATCGGGACACAGAAGAACGGCTGTAGCTCTGTAATGAATCGGTAAAATTAGCCTTTTAATTGTGGATAAAAAAACAAACAAACGTGGTTTTTAAGCATTTTGTACAATCATCACCAATTTTCATTCGCATAGTAGATGGTTCTTTTACGCTACAGTTAAAAGTTCTGTGATGATAATTATGAAATTTTGTTAGCAGTTTTGATACTTATAGAGACACTTTCTTGCAAAATTTCATCCACTTTTATCAATTGGTTTGAAAGCTACTGTTGTTGATAGGGATGAGTGTTAGTGAAAATTTTTCGTATATATCATGTACGATGTTTGCCTATTCATAACTTTTGAATTTATCTGCCAATTTTCATGAAATTTTCACAGAAGGTAGTTGGTTATGTGTATATTATGTATGCAAAATTTGATGATTATTGGTATAGTACTTTCAATAGTACAATCGAAACAATAAAGGGTGCTGGTTGATTGCTGTCTGAGGAGCTAAAATTACGTTCAGTCCCAATACATGTTGCGACTACAAAATTGTTGATAGTGCATCGATTTTTTTTTTTAATTTTGCCTATGCAACGAATTTAGATTAAGAGGTTTGTGTTCAAAATTTCAACCATTTCCTTTGCCAAATTCAAAAGTTACAGCGCTGACAAGCAAAACTAGAGGCTGTACAAAATTCAATGGCACACATTCTACTCTTTCATTGTTAAAACAAAAAGTACTGCACCGATTCACATGAAATTTTGTAGGAGAAATGAACACATCTTAAGATGTTATGAGGCCGAATTTGAGCAACTTTAATGTATCTATTGTAGAGTTACAGCTGTATTTCTGTGTCCCGATTATTGCGGATACAGGCTTTATATTCTATAATTTCTATAATTTATTGACTAGGCGTAAGATACCTCAAATTTATCGGGTATTAATGATCCTTTAATGTTTTATTTCTTCCTCATAGATAAATCAAACAAGTCAATAAGGTTATTTTCTTGCTTTGATTTATTGCATACTCATGAAATGCTATCATAAGTCGACAACAGATGATAATATTTCATCAATGTGCAGTTATACAAATATTATACATAGTATTAATAATGTAATTTTCTTTTATTTTTACAGGTAAGCACTTTGAATTCACTTTGGGTGTAATTGTGTAAGTAAACGAAATCTTGAATAAAATGACAACTTCATGCCCAAACTACCATGCGTCTGCTTCAGTGTTTATGAGGATGCGACTTATTTAAAGATTCAAAACATATTTGAATGCGTGTGCTTATTTTAGATTTAACGAACATAAAAAGAGATCATTCTGAGTTGAAAAAAAAAATATTTCGATTGTTATTACCTTATTTTGAGGAGGCGTCATGGTAAACGATAACATTGATGGAATGTTGCAACGTATTTTTACAACCATGGCATTTCAACAGAAACTCTAATCGAGAGGGCGTCGATACTTCCATGACAAACAGTTTTCATAAGTACAAAACGTAACATAAAAATGTGTTTAATAAAATTAAACTTTGAGGCTGATGCTTTCATAATGAACTGCACAATGTTTGCTAAGAAAGTATATAAACTCTAAAAGATTACGAATTTCGTAATATCCAAGCAACAAACATGTCATATAAGAGTCACGGCTGCGCAAGTTTTGGTTGTATAGAAGTTAATTTAACGCAATTATAGAATTACATTTGTAGAATTAGGTACGTCAAATTTACTTCTATACAACCAAAACTTGCGCTACGGTAACTCTTATATGCCTTATCAGTTTCATGTGCAGATTTATAGGGGCCGTCCATATACCACGTGGACAGTTTGAAGGGGGGAGGGGGTTAGCAAAAAGTCCACGCTTGTCCACGGAGGGGGTGGGGGTACGTCAAATGTCCACGTGGACACCGTTAACATATAAATTAGGAAACAATAATCAACAAACGAAACAAATTATGTCACATTATTGATGAGATTCTCTTTAACAGTTCTTTCATACATTTTATTTTATTATACAAAAAAAAATTATGGTACTGATTCTCGGATTAATTTGTTTTAAATTATCAGAATTTCTAATTACTTAGTTTTCTTCATCGAGGAATATACTGGAGATTTAAAATGGAGTGTAGACCATGCAAATGTTGGTGTTTCAGTCAGAAAATTTTCTTTGAAGTTCTGTATGAATTTCTCTAAGTTTCATATCATTTTTTAAGCTACTTCAAAGTTTCAATATACATGTGTAACCTAAATGTTTTTCTCCGTTTCCAAGTTTCTATATTTTGTGTGTACTCAAAGCACTTCTTAGCGACGGTAAGCCACCTTGGGTTGAAACCGTTAACTTCGAAATATTTCGGCATGAGAAGCTTTGATTGATATCGCGTTTCGAGTAATGTAAATAAAATAGCCTACATTATGGCGAATGAACCAAATAAATTCAAAAACGGTAAGTGATGGAAATTTCCATATAGGAAAATTCCCGGATGCGTAGATTAAAAAACCAGTGGAAAATTACTCTCTACGACTGATTTTAAAAGAACACAAAGGCACTATAGAAAAAGGTAGTTACTGCGAGTTAATAAATAGCTCGATCCAACTCGTCGCGCGATCAATTTATCTTTTCTGGTGGAGTGTTAAAGACAACCGAGTTTTTGAAAAAAGTTGGAAAAATAATTAAAGTTGGTGCATAAAGTGCTAAATTCGAAGTAAGTGCGCGGATGTTATGTAATAGTTCCAAATAATTTGAAGTTATTTTTAACTTTTAGTAAATTTAGTGAGTTGGTTAGCAAAATCGTTGAGAAAACCTGAAATTTGTGAAAGTTAAGGATTAGAATCAGGTAAGCTGGTGAGCCATTTGACCAATAGAAGTACAAGTATAGAACGCTAGAGGCGCTGTTCCTCCATATAATGGCTGTGATCAAGATGTTTCATCCATAGTAGCCATGATTTTCCGAAAACGTAATCGCTGGTACTTAATGTGTCAAAATTGGATGTTGTTTTGGTATACAATCAAGAGAAAATGGAACGATGAACGATGGATGGTGGATCAGATTTTATTTTTGTGCAGCAAGAAATCTGAGCATGACAGTTTGAGACGAGTGATAAAACCATGGTTAAAACTATGTGGAGCTTCCGGAAGTTCTATTCTACAAATGATGGGATGCTTCTTCACTCTGTGAGCTAGATTTTTGCGTTTGATAAACTCCAATACCCCAACACCCCCCTGCCACGGAAAATTGTGGTCGGATATCAGCATTTCGAGTTGGGGCAAAAAAGTCACATTTGTTCGGGCCTTACAACTGTTTATTTGCAACATTTATGCTTTGAGTTCAGCGAACTAGACTCGTCAACTGGAATCGTTGGGAACTGGAACCGTATAGGTTTCGTTAAAACTTTGTCGGAAAATGGTAGGTGCTGCTGCAGACACCGAAAACCTTTCAGCCATGATTTCAGCTGCAAATCCTGTTCCTATTCCTTCACACAAGTCTTCCATCAGGCCATTTTCAAATCTATCGGCAATCTGCTAAAATTCAATAAGTAATGGTTGCTGCTAACGACCTGTGAAATGATACTCCAAGACATCTCTTTTACCGGCAGGACGAAATGGAGCTCTTGATAGCACACATTAAACCAATAGGTACCGTAATCCGGGGTAACATTGATCAGAATTTTCGATTTTTCTTGATTAATTCTCTTGTTAAAGCAAACGTTGCACGTTTTATATTTTTAAAACAAGTACTGGCCCTCTGAGTATGTGTTAAGCAACTCGAAAAAGTACTGTGAAACTTTAAAACATGTTTAAATAAACTTTTTATTCTAAATTTTGATTTTGCAGATTTGGGGTAACATTGATCACCTAAGTGAACAATGTTCGTTTGTGTAGAAAATACCCTTATTTACTTAATTTGAGGTCGCTGATTTCAAATATGTTGTCCAAATTCTTACAAATTATGTACTTTTTGAGTTATTTTAAAAGTAAAATCCCCCAAACCGCGAATAACTCCTTAAGGTAGACAATTGTTTGAGGAATTGATAGCCATCTTTCAATAAATCGTATATTTTAATGAAGAAGAACATTTTCATACAAGTTTCGTTTATTGAATCCAACTCTAGAATATCATATTGAAAGTATACAGTGATTTCTAGCCTCATATCGTATCTAGTATTCATGCTAAGCATGAATGTTTGACAATGTATCTCATTGCGTTACGAAACACAGTAAAGGAAAAATCGACATATTTCAATGTTTATGACATTCAATTTTCATGAATTACATGTCATTTGATAGCTAAATAATAGCAGATTACGAAATACCATTCAAGAGCAAAAACTGATTCAATTACAAATGCTTGTTTGAACATTTCATGAGGTTGGTCAAGCCGATCAATGTTACCCCGCTGATCAATGATACCCCGTTTTACGGTACTTGAAACACTACCGCGCGTACAGTAGAATAACTAGCCACAGAAGTCCAATGTCGCGACTGTTCGTGTGACTAACATCTAGTTTGCCACGCCCTTACAGCGTCAGTAGCGGTACTAGAAGTGTCAAATAAATTTTGTTTACCAAAACAAAAGATTCTTTCCAAGCTGGACACTTAAAAATAATCAATAATTACAATAAAAGTTATAAATTTATTTAAATAGGAAAAGTGACTACAGCGCCATTGGAGTTCTAGTGTATTTCTATAGCGCGTCAGTCGAGATCAAATTCTTTGCCGTGATTGAATCTGTGTTTTGATTTTCAAGTATGGTTACTCTGATAACAAATGAGAGAATTTGACAGTTTGAGGACCGCTTCTAAAATAAGCACACTAGATGTTAGTCACAAGATCTGCAGCGCCATTGAAAGTCTAATATATGTCTATTATTTGACCCAAAAGCGAGTGAGAAATAATTGTGACCACGTTAAACAGGCCTTGCCCATCCAACGTGGGCGGTTTATCTAGGGCTTATCCTAGCTGGATTTTTCCCGAGTGCAGCCGAGACCGGAACCACCTATGGTACTGCGAGCTTCCGTTTGATAGTCGACCACTTCGCGCTCGAGTGTGGTGAATACGGTGAGCCGAGAAACCCGCAGAACTGCTTCGCAGAACCTGCTCGAATCTCCACCAAGCGTGAG
Source organism: Aedes albopictus (assembly GCF_035046485.1). Lineage (NCBI taxonomy): Eukaryota > Metazoa > Arthropoda > Insecta > Diptera > Culicidae > Aedes > Aedes albopictus. Next base: position 382,193,048 of record NC_085137.1, read on the forward strand.
GACGCCTCTACCTCACCCCTACCCACGCACGAGTTGGCTCATCGGACTACGTTGGAGGAAGCAAATCCCCAAGCAACACACATGTTATAATAAAGTTACGACAGCGCAAGTTTTGGTTGTATAGAAGTTTATTTTACGTAATTCTAACATTGTGTTGAAATAACGTAAAATAAACTTCTATACAACCAAAACTTGCGCTGTCGTAACTTTTATATAACATGTGTGTTGCTTGGGTCGTTCGGTCGGCTGGTTCGTCATATTGTGGCTCGGCTTCGAGAGACTGCTCGACTGCGAACGACGTGGAGCAGCGTATCGACGGAAAATTCAAGGTCAGACCTAGCTGTAAGATACGATTGCGCAACGTATAAAGAAGAGTTTTTTGAAGAGAATTGAATGAGCTCGAATGTGACGTCACACGGTCAGTAGCCAGTTGTATTTGATTCAGAATCGTTCTATGGAATCGAAACTGACTGAAATGAGAACTTGTAAAACTCATTGAATTTGCCTTTTTAATAGTTTTTTTTCGTTTTCTTGGTTTTTAAATAAAATTTTAATTACTTCGAGCTTAGTAAAAACATTCTACCAGACCGTGGCCGTTATTTGCAGATCATCACCGAATTGGATAGAGCTCTGAATTAACCCTTTCACTACCGCTCAGTATTAGAGAGCTTCCAAATAAATTAGCAACAACATTTTAATTTCATTTTTCAGAATTTTGGATTGATTTGGTTTGTTTGAGTCGCGTCGTTTGGGTTCGAATTGGTAAGAAGAGGTTCCTACTGAACTGTGAGGCCTGCCCTGAGCAGGAGTTCTCATGCCGGGATATCATCAGAGGTAACGGTCCTTTGTTTTGAAGGTGGCGCTTAAGCCGTTATCTTGGCGAAACGGAACGGATGGTTACACATGTAGGGAATTGCAGGCTTATCTCAAAAACTTTTTTTGTAGGTTCCTTTAAAATTTAAGATGTTTCTAATGGATATTGAAGTCTAAGCCTCACCAATACAATTTAGTTGCTGTAAATTATAGTTTTTGTAAGAATCTAAGAAATATAATCATATCTCAACAAAAATCTAAGATTTAAAATTACCTTATCTCAACAAAACAATCAGACAATCATAGATTGAATAAATATTCTAAAAAACACCGTCTTCAACCAGAGGCTGTACAGACTAAACATTGAACAATCACTAACATTAGGCGATAGACATTACACGAAAAACACCCAATGAAAATTTTCCGTTTGACGAAAATTTTTCACCAACTGAAGAAAGAATCGATCCCACACTCTCACAAACATTAAGCTGAACTAAACACAATGTTGAAAACTTGTAGGTACCTATTTAGTGCTACTTGTTTTTATTCTATGTAAAGCTATAGAATATTTGTATTTTATAAAGTTTTCAATTATATTTAAGACATGATTTTCGAAAAAAAAATAAAAAAAACTTTTTAAAATCACTTTTTCTGTTTTTTTTTAGAAATGTGAAAAAAAAACTTTTTTTTCTGATGTCCACGTGGACAATGGGGGAGGGGGTAGGGGTCAATGAAAAATCCACGCTTGCCCACGGGGAGGGGGGAGGGGGTCAAAAACCATGAATTTTCTGTCCACGTGGTATATGGACGGCCCCATATTTTAATTACAAAAGTTGCTTTGAACAAGCTCTCCAAAGCATGTGCATTCATCCATTTGATTCATCCCTGACCGGAAGAGAACTAATTTGTGTTTTCTCCTACTATCCGGAATGAAGCACACCAGCCGAAAAAAGAACCTCGCGTCTTCTTTACTCTTCCACAAAAAAAACGTTGCACGTGCGAGTTTCAAGCAATGAGAATAATTGTCGCAGAAGTGAGAAGCAAAACAACCGACAAAGAAAATGCGGCGATAAACATTTGTCCCAACTCGTTCAGGTTGTAGGACGATCCTCTTTTGGCATTGTGATAAAGATTTTTTCAACAAAGTTATTCAGAATAATATTTTCTGAAACTCTTGTGAAGTGTAAAATTAGTAATAAGTTAAAATACACATAAATAAAAACAAAAACAGCAACTCTTGTGAAGGCATGAATCTTGTTTCTCGAAAAATAAGAAAATTTATTTTTTTTTTTAGTTTTTATTAATGTGTATTTTAACTTAAATGCTAATTCTACATTCTGAAAATTTAATTATATATCTCTTTTTTAGTGGGATTGATCAGTTTTCCCAATAATTACCAATAATAAGTGCGATATCGTTGTGATTTTTTTTTTCGAAGGCGCCATGACACTAAACGGCATGGTAAAATCAGCAACTGTGGAATATATAGTAGTTAGATTCCTCACATTCAAACTAAGATATCAAAATAAAGTTTCGTAAAAGCACCGTTTCTCGAGAATGGATTGACCAATCTTCGTAAAATTTTGATGGTAGCTACACAATCCTTGGAGCCCCGCGGCACATCTTCCCTTTTTTGATATTGTACATTTACCCGAAATGGCGATCGAAAAACTCGATCCAATCAATCCCGAGAGGAATGCCTGAAAAACTCCCGAGAAGCCAGCAATGATCCCGGGGCGTATACCTGAAAGAATTCCACGAGAAGATATTCCACTGAATATATTTCGACAGAAAACTTGGAAAGTATACTAGGATGAATCTGTGAAGTAATTCCAGCAGAAATCCATGAAAGAATCCTTAGAGGGATCATAATAGGAATGCCGGCTCGAAGATGAGCAGGTATTCTTGCAAGAACCATAGAAGATGTCTCTATGATCTAGGATTACCTGAAAAAATCTCAGCAAAAATAGTGTAGAATTGAAACTACCATCTTGGATATGGATCGCCATCTTGGATTTCCAAATGGCGTCAAATATCGATTATTGACTTCTACTCATCAAACCCGATTGATAGATACCCATACTGCATGGCATCATAGCTCAAACTACCATTCCGTTGCCGCCATCTTGGATGTAGTCCGCTATCTTGGATTTCAAAATAGCGTTAAAGGGCTGAAAGTCTCTTTAATAAAGACAACTCAATCAATCAAATAGCGTTAAATATGGATTTTTTACTTCTGCTGATCAAGCCCGATCGATAGATACCCATATTGCATAGTATCTGAAGCAGCATTGCCGTTCAATAGCAAACATTCTGGAATTTTGGCCGCCATCTTGGAACCTAAGCGGCCATCTTAGAACCTAAGCCGCCATATTGAATTCCAATACCCCTACATCCTACCTCTACATCCTAAGGAATGTGTATGCGAAATTTGATTGAAATTTCTTGAAGCATTCCAGAGTTTTGCCAGAACATACATATATATACATACGTGGATACATATAAACATACAAGTAGACAAACAAACAAACATATAAACATACAAGCATATAAACATACAATCACACATACATCGACTTTGTATGTATTGATTAACAACTCTGCCGGAAAAATGAACTATACAATATTAATCATTATCAAGATTCTAGGGAAATAAATTATTTTCACATTGGAAATGAAGCTCGTAGATCTTGACAATATGTAATCTTTGCAGCATCGTTTACGCCGCCTAGTGAACCAGTCACAAACTATATTGTCGAAAAGGAGCAATGTATGGGTGTGGAGAACATCTTCTCTGAAGAAAGTATTCTAAAATTTTGCACAATTCTGGAGATATTCACATCAAAAGGACTTTCCTATTTATAGGACGCTGGGCGTTCGGGGCATCTGTCCTATAAATAGGAAGCTAGGCGGATATGGGTTAATTTTGTCATTATTTTATTTCAAAATTTCGTGAGCATTGTCAAACATTGTAGGGTTATGTTAATTATGAAAATTTCACTTTTTGGTTTTTGATTTTTTAATTAATAACGAAGCAATATTTTCAAAATCGGTTTTCGTACACATGTAGAGGATGGATCATCTTCTGATTTTTTTTCGTGGTGGAAAATGTTTTTCGTTTTTGCAGAAACCATTTTTGAACGAAATTTCACAAAAAAATGGTTTTTGAAAAAATGGAAAACTTTATCAACAAGAAAAAAAATCAGAAGATACCTTGATCCATACTCTACATGTGTACGAAACCCGTTTTTGAAAAAAATGCTTCGTTATTTTTTTTTTATATCAAAATCTGAAAAAATGAGGAAATGCTTCCAGTTTCGCCTTAAACGTACCTACCCGGAAAGTTTGATGAAAACATAAAAGTCGGTTTTTCAGCATACTAAGTACCGTCGTTGGGGGTGAGAATGGGTCAAAAAAGGGTACTCAAAGATTGTTTGTTAAATAACAAATGCAATTGAAGTCGGAATAACTTTTTTTTTGGTATGTATACTCTTCTATGTGGTAATGATAATTTGTCAAGAAAGTATCACATTATATGAATTGCTTACTAAACTACAAATGATTAAAATTGACCCAATCTCACCCCTTAGAGGGGGTGAGAATGGGTCAAAGTATTCAAAGTCGCCTATCTAAGACTATAAGTTAATTTTATTGATCACATCTAGTAAATCTACTTAAAATACAATGTAACCATGTCGAATAAAAACTTAGGTTATTTTAAAAGATGATTAATTCACTTAAAAAGGCTAATACAATCGAAAAAATGGTTGATATTTGATAAAATATCGTTTGTATGTTGTATCGCCACTTTTAACCACCATAATCATCCTCATTTAAAGTTTCAACCTCCATGAGAGGAGAGAGGATTACAGTGAGGGAGGGGCGCATTGAAAGATTGATTAAAAACAAACATATTTTTAGTAGACGTTCGTTCGCTTTCCGACATTGTGATATGGAGCCGGTTTTATTATTCCGGTATTTCATGGATCCCACCACCGTCTGGTAGTTTTACGATATTTCCTTCAAATTTCAAAAATGAGTGGAGAAGAAGAACGCTATTAAGTCTATTTTGTGAGCTTACGATATTACAGTACACTACTTAAAGGTTAGTTGATGATTAGAGGAGCTGTTCAAACGCATGGGTTTATTGAAATAGATTATTTCAGGCACTAAACGTATGAACACACTCGCTTAACACATGTTCGACATATTTTCGGAAAAAAGCATGGTGCGGTAAACATGGCACCACTCTTACGTCAAATGGGGACTGGATAACAAGTTGAAATTTTTGTTAAGGTTATGTGCACTCGATAACTTGCTTGACCCAATCTCACCCCCATTCTTAATATTTGGACAAAGGGTCGAAAATATTGAATTTTTAAATAAAAAGAGCAATGACAGCCCGCTTTTTTCGTTGCATCAACCAGGTAATACATACAGCTAACCACTTATAAGAAAAATTATGGTTAGGTACTTGTGTGAAACATTACGAAGGAGAATTTTTTTCAGAGTGATTTACTAGTAGTTTCATCGTATAAGTTTAGTAACAAACTAGCTGTACCCGGCAAACTTTGTCTTGCCTACTGCGTTTTTTGACGTTTCCAGTTTCTATCCAAGAACAAGTCCCCGGTCTCAAAGTGTATGGAAGATCAATTTTCAAAAGCTCTCAATTTTTTCATGTTTTTTGCCTCACAAACCTTCCTTGGGTGAAAACTAACGGAACAAAACAAAAACGATCAAAATCGGACCTTCCGTTCGCAAGTTATGCGCGGTCCCACGTATGCCACTGCATTTTTATATATATAGATTTAACAAAAAACGATAGTTGCAAAACATCTTATTCAGCATCATGACATGTAAAAACATCTCCTCTTTGAAATAAAGCCTGTATCCGCAATAATCGGGACACAGAAGTACGGCTGTAGATCTGTCATGAATCGGTAAAATTGGCCAAATAATTGACTGAGTACTCTTTGGTGTATGTTCATTATTTGTGCCAAATTTCATAAAAATCGATGCATTACATTTGACTGTGGATGACAAACAAACAGACGTGGTTTTAAGCATTTTGTACAATCATGACCAATTTTCATTCGCATAACAGATGGTTATTTTACACTACAGTTCAAAGTTTTGAGATGATAATTATGAAATTTCGTTAGCAGTTATGATACTTATAGAGACACTTTTTTGCAAAATTTCATTAACTTTGGTCAATTGATTTGAAAGCTACTGGTGTTGATAGGGGTGAGTGATAGTGAAAAATTTTCGTGTTTTTCATGTGCGATGTTTGCCTATTCATAACTTTTAAATTTCTCTGCCAATTTTCATGAAATTTTCACAAAAGATAGTTGATTATGTGTTTATTGTGCTTGCAGAATTTAATGATTATTGGTATAATATTTTAAATAGTACAATCGAAACAATAAAGGGTGTTGACTAATTGCTGTCTGAGGGACTAAAATCACGTTCAGTCCCAATACATGTTTCGACCATACAATTCTTGATAGTGCATCGATTTTTCTGAAATTTTGCCTATGCAACAAATGTAGATTCAGAGGTTTGTGTTCAAAATTTCAGCCATTTCCTTTGCCAAATTCAATAGTTACAGCACTTTCAAGCAAAACTAGGGGCTGCACAAAATTAAATTGCGCACATTCTACTTTTTCATTGCTACAACAAAAAGTACTGCACCGATTCACATGAAATTTTGTAGGTGAAATGAACACATCTCAAGATGTTATTTGGCGGAATTTGAACAATTTTTATGTATCCATTGCAGAGTTACAGCTGTATTTCTGTGTCCCGATTATTGCGGATACAGGCTTTAATATAATATTTTCAATATAAATCAGCGATAGTTGAGGAGCTATTTCAAATTTTATGTTTCTCCGTTTTAACCCAATCTCACCCCCCAGACCCATTGTCACCCCCATCGACGGTAAGAATTCATTAACCCGAAACAATTGAAGAAACCAAAAAAATGAATTCTTAAAACATTAAAAAAAGAAGGAAGAATTTCCGAAGTAATTCCGGGAAGAAATCCTGGGCGAATCCCTAAAGGAATTCCTGGAGGAATCTCTGAAAGAAATGCTGGAAGAATCTCTGGAAGAAATCCTAGAGGAAAGCCTAGAGACATTCTCAGAAGAATCTTTGGAAGAACTTCTGGGGAATCGCTGGATAAATTCTAGAAGGATTTTTGCAGAAATCCTTGGAATATTTTCTAGGGGAGCTATCGGTAGAATTCCTTAAAGTGATCCTGAGGGAATCCCTTGATAACCCGACCAGAAGCACATAACAAGATCATAACAAAATTATGACAACTGTTGTTAGAAATAAAAATAGTTGATATAATTCTGTTATTTTTTTTTTTCATTTTTCCATAACAAAATTGTTTTAACTTTTGTTATAATTATTGTTATATTATAACAAAACTTGTTTCATTTATTCAAACAGACGTAAAACAACATTTGTTATATTATGCATTATAATATAATTGCCTCTAGCATAGTTTTGTAACACGTTGATTGCAATCGGTGTTATATTTTATGTAACAAAATTATATTTCAGAATTTCTAAGATTTTTTGTGTTGTCGCGAAAAAGATTGAAAATTCTTGTAATTTTGGTCACTCGAGCCAAGAGATATATGACAAAAATTGTAACAAATTTGTTATGAAATATACAACAGAACTTGTTATAAATTTGTTATGATTTCGCAAGTTTAGTCTAATAAAACTTGGTATAATCTTGTTATGATTATATCTCAACCTGTAATTAATTTCAACCGGTACAAATTTCTCGATTAACCTTAACCATGCGATAACATCAAACCATGTTTAATCGGCACTACACTCGAAAGCGAATCGGATCCCATCCATTTAAAAGCCCCCAGTTGGTTCCCGAAATGAAAAAAGGCCAACCCGATTTGGAAACAAATCTCCCGAACGTGAAAAATTTGTTTCCGACCCGCCGATTCTTGGTTTTTGGCTTCCTGGCGTCCCGTTGGCAATCCTTGCAAGCAAGCAAACAGTATACCAGCACAAGGCGCTTGAACGTTGACCTGCACGCGATCGATTGTTGCTGCGAGAAAGCATCCACTTTATGGGTTCGATTTTTCTTGTTCCGCATATCTTGATGGTGCACCCGACCCTCATTCCTGTCCACCACCACCGGCACAGCACTAGGTACGTCACACGCTGGATCCAGATGTTCTTTCTTCTCGTATCACTCCAGACGTCTGTACCCACTACCAGCAGAACAAGGAAGAGCTCCAATAACAATATAACACATGTTCATTTCGCTACTTCTGTGGCACAGCATCCCAGCTCGTCTTGGCTTTCCAGTCTCCACGTGCCAGTCAGAAGCAGTCCCGTCCCGGACCGAAGTGGGTAGCATCTTTGGGGAATCGATTTTCCACTGTCGAATGACTTCCTGCTTTCTGGTCGGGGGAGGTTCCTGGGGACTGGGGATTCTCGAGGGGTGTCGAACATGTCGTAGACGTTTGGGGGCCATCGTGCAAGGGGGATTAGAGATTGTGCTTCGACCCAAGGAGATGTGAGAGGAGCAATATCTGTTCGAACAATGCCAGCAGAGACAACTTTCGGAGCTAAACTTAACTCTGGTCTATACTATGTAGACTGCACCATTTCGATTACATGTAGGGGAAAATGGGCTGAAATGTCACTATAACTGAATGATTCCAGATTTCGTCTCAACGAGATTTTCAGTCCTAACATCTCGAAATCAAGGGCTTGGTTTTTCTTCTTTGATCCCTGGGTCTTTTAAAATCTCCGAGTGTGTGTCATTCTTCTGGATTTTTAACATACAGTATTATGCAAAAGCATTCAGAGCTGGCTATTAAAAAATGGTTTGAGCAACTTTATTGGTGAGAGAAATCCTACCCAGGATGGATACTCCTAAATTTTGGTTAAATCTTCTATTTTCTCAAGCATATCACTCCCACTAAACCAGACGCAAGAAGAAGACAACTTTCTACAGGACGTCGGAATAATGCCGAGGATATAAATAGACAGTCGTTGGCTGTGTTGTGCGGCTTCTCCTTCCATTCCTGCTGCCGGTCCACATTAGTCTGCTCTGGTCCATGTTCGGGAAGAAGCGAAACAATAGCCCGGAACGGAAGACGTGTGTGGGTTCGAAGTTCGAAGAAAATTACTGGCAATGAGAGTGAAATTTATTGGGATTGGATAAAAGCGAAGCGCAGCGGTGATGGTGGTGGTGGCAATGATGAGCCACAAAAAACGCTATTTTAGCAGGCAGCCGGAAGGAAGGCAGCGAGAGAGACAGTCAGGCTTTTGGGAACTAACTGACTTTTCGGTAGCAAAACGAAATTCGGAAGTGAATTGGTTCACAGGCAGCTGGGCAAAGACAAAAGCTCTACCAAGGAAGGGGGGCCGTTTGGATTCCCGAAAGGCTTGGAGAAACTTGGAATGGGAAAGTGATATGATATGAGAACGCTGCTGGACTTGCACATTACTAAGAAGCACTATAAGCCATATCGATCAGACTAGTTTATTGAGATGATCATAATAGACCGGATGTAAGTCAACAATTCAGTTGCAGCTGAATAATTTACGTTAACAAATTTTTGTCGAATTCAGAAATTTAACCCTCTAATGGACTAGACCTAGTTCTATTATTTAAGCAAAAAAAATCGATTTCATGGCATACTTTGATTTTTATTCCATGTCAAAGATGAACCGGGCGATTTTGTATACCTGGGGTCCTTTTGGACCCCAAATTGAATTCTCTGTATCTTTTTATTCTGTTGTTTTAGAATATTCATGTCTACGTCAAATTTGTTCGGTAGGTCAAGCATCATCTGGCGGTGTATTGGTTAATTCAAAAATTCTCCACTAGATGGCGCTATTTGGAATTACCAGTTTAGTAATACACTAAAACCCCAATTTACGCTCACTTTATTTGCGCCAAACTCAATTTGCGCCCCCCGATTTACGCACTAATTCCCAAATAACGCTCCCCCCATTTACGCACTAATTCCCAAATAGCGCTCCCCCAATTTACGCTCCTTAGGCGTAAATTGGGGTTTTAGGTATTCGGGAACAAGTAACAAGTTAGGGTAGAAGGTAAGATAGAGGGTTGGGTAGAGGGTTAGGTAGAGGGTTCGAGGAGAGACTAGGACAGAGGGTTAGGGTAGATGGTAGGGTAGAGGGTAGGGTAGAGGGTTATGTTAGAGGGTAGGGTAGAAGTAGAAGGTAAGGCAGAGTGTAGGGTAAAAGATAAGGTAGACGGTAGGGCAGAGGATTAGGGTAGAAGGTAGGATAGAAGGTAGGGTAGAGGGTTAGGGTAGAAGGTAGGGTAGAGGGTAGGGTAGAGGGTAAGGAAGAAGGTAGAGTAGAAGGTAGGAGTGGGTTTTGTGAGAGGGTAGAGTAGAAGGTAGGGTATAAGGTGGGGTAGAATGTAGAGTAGAGGGTTTGTTACAGGTTAGGGTGGAAGGTAGGATAAAAGGTAGGGTAGAGGGTAGGGTAGAGGGTAGGGTGTAGAGTGAGGGTAGAGGGTAGAGTGGAGGGTAGGGTAGAGGGTAGGGAAGAAAGTTGGATAGAAGGTAGAGTAGAGGATTATGTAACAGGGTAGGGTAAAAGGTAGGGTAGAGGGTAGGGTTGAGGGTTAGGGTAGAGGGTAGAGTAGAAGGTAGGGTAAAGGGTTATGTTACAGTGTAGGGTTGAAGGTTGTGGGTAATGGTAGGGTTGAGGGTAAGGTTGAGGGTTAGGGTAGTGTGTTAAAGTAGAGGGTGGGGTAAAAGGCAGGGTAGAGGGTAGGGTAGAAGGTAGGGTAGATGGGAGGGTAGAGGATAGGATAGAGAGTTAGGGAAGGATGACATGAGATGAGATGAGAGATGAGATGAGAGATGAGATGAGAGATGAGATGAGAGATGAGATGAGAGATGAGATGAGAGGTGAGATGAGAGATGAGAGATGAGAGATGAGAGATGAGAGATGAGAGATGAGAGATGAGAGATGAGAGATGTGAGATGAGAGATGAGAGATGAGAGATGAGAGATGAGAGATGAGAGATGAGAGATGAGAGATGAGAGATGAGAGATGAGAGATGAGAGATGAGAGATGAGAGATGAGAGATGAGAGATGAGAGATGAGAGATGAGAGATGAGAGATGAGAGATGAGAGATGAGAGATGAGAGATGAGAGATGAGAGATGAGAGATGAGAGATGAGAGATGAGAGATGAGAGATGAGAGATGAGAGATGAGAGATGAGAGATGAGAGATGAGAGATGAGAGATGAGAGATGAGAGATGAGAGATGAGAGATGAGAGATGAGAGATGAGAGATGAGAGATGAGAGATGAGAGATGAGAGATGAGAGATGAGAGATGAGAGATGAGAGATGAGAGATGAGAGATGAGAGATGAGAGATGAGAGATGAGAGATGAGAGATGAGAGATGAGAGATGAGAGATGAGAGATGAGAGATGAGAGATGAGAGATGAGAGATGAGAGATGAGAGATGAGAGATGAGAGATGAGAGATGAGAGATGAGAGATGAGAGATGAGAGATGAGAGATGAGAGATGAGAGATGAGAGATGAGAGATGAGAGATGAGAGATGAGAGATGAGAGATGAGAGATGAGATATGAGAGATGAGAGATGAGAGATGAGAGATGAGAGATGAGAGATGAGAGATGAGAGATGAGAGATGAGAGATGAGAGATGAGAGATGAGAGATGAGAGATGAGAGATGAGAGATGAGAGATGAGAGATGAGAGATGAGAGATGAGAGATGAGAGATGAGAGATGAGAGATGAGAGATGAGAGATGAGAGATGAGAGATGAGAGATGAGAGATGAGAGATGAGAGATGAGAGATGAGAGATGAGAGATGAGATATGAGAGATGAGAGATGAGAGATGAGAGATGAGAGATGAGAGATGAGAGATGAGAGATGAGAGATGAGAGATGAGAGATGAGAGATGAGAGATGAGAGATGAGAGATGAGAGATGAGGGATGAGAGATGAGAGATGAGATGAGAGATGAGATGAGAGATGAGAGATGAGAGATGAGAGATGAGAGATGAGAAATGAGAGACGAGAGTTGAAATAAGAGATGAGAGATGAGATGAGAGATGAGAGATGAGATGAGAGATGAGAGATGAGATGAGAGATGAGATGAGAGATGAGAGATGAGATGAGAGATGAGATGAGAGATGAGATGAGAGATGAGATGAGAGATGAGATGAGAGATGAGATGAGAGATGAGATGAGAGATGAGATGAGAGATGAGATGAGAGATGAGATGAGAGATGAGATGAGAGATGAGATGAGAGATGAGATGAGAGATGAGAGATGAGAGATGAGAGATGAGAGATGAGAGATGAGAGATGAGAGATGAGAGATGAGAGATGAGAGATGAGAGATGAGAGATGAGAGATGAGAGATGAGAGATGAGAGATGAGAGATGAGAGATGAGAGATGAGAGATGAGAGATGAGAGATGAGAGATGAGCGATGAGAGATGAGAGATGAGCGATGAGAGATGAGCGATGAGAGATGAGAGATGAGAGATGAGAGATGAGAGATGAGAGATGAGAGATGAGAGATGAGAGATGAGAGATGAGAGATGAGAGATGAGAGATGAGAGATGAGAGATGAGAGATGAGAGATGAGAGATGAGAGATGAGAGATGAGAGATGAGAGATGAGAGATGAGAGATGAGAGATGAGAGATGAGAGATGAGAGATGAGAGATGAGAGATGAGAGATGAGAGATGAGAGATGAGAGATGAGAGATGAGAGATGAGAGATGAGAGATGAGAGATGAGAGATGAGAGATGAGAGATGAGAGATGAGAGATGAGAGATGAGAGATGAGAGATGAGAGATGAGAGATGAGAGATGAGAGATGAGAGATGAGAGATGAGAGATGAGAGATGAGAGATGAGAGATGAGAAATGAGAGACGAGAGATGAAATAAGAGATGAGAGATGAGATGAGAGATGAGATGAGAGATGAGATGAGAGATGAGATGAGAGATGAGATGAGAGATGAGATGAGAGATGAGATGAGAGATGAGATGAGAGATGAGATGAGAGATGCGATGCGAGATGAGATGAGAGATGAGATGAGAGATGAGATGAGAGATGAGATGAAAGATGAGATGAGAGATGAGATGAGAGATGAGATGAGAGATGAGATGAGATGAGAGATGAGAGATGAGATGAGAGATAAGATGAGAGATGAGATATGAGAGATGAGATGAGAGATGAGATGAGAGATGAGATGAGAGATGAGAGATGAGATGAGAGATGAGATGAGAGATGAGATGAGAGATGAGATGAGAGATGAGATGAGAGATGAGATGAGAGATGAGATGAGAAATGAGACGAGAGATGAGATGAGAGATGAGATGAGAGATGAGATGAGAGATGAGATGAGAGATGAGATGAGATGAGATGAGAGATGAGATGAGAGATGAGAGATGAGATGAGAGATGAGATGAGAGATGAGATGAGAGATGAGATGAGGGATGAGATAAGAGATGAGATGAGAGATGAGATGAGAGATGAGATGAGAGATGAGATGAGAGATGAGATTCAGTGGTTCTCAAGCTGGGGTCACAGGCTATGCTGTATTCGCAAGAACCTAAAGGCCGAGGAGGAAGAGTGAACGTTTGTAAGATTCTGCATCTCAAGGAGTATTTATTACAATATTCTGGTGTTGTTAACATCAGGGAATTTCAAATTGTAATTACGGGCCATTCCTCAAGAATCTAAAAGGCGATGAAAAAGTGAAATCGGCTTTTCAAATTATGTAGATCAAGCAACATGATCAGTAGGTCGGCTCATTTGGGAAATTTGTGCCATCACCAGCATTATATTATAGGGTCCCGGGTCATTTGGCCGAACTCCATTTGGCCGAATGGGTCGTTTGGTGGAATGCCGGAAAAATGAATGATGAAATAAATAACCATAGCATTGTTTGCCGTTTCAGTATGTCCTAAAAGAACAGCCTATGATTCAAAGAAGGAAAAAACTTTATAAAATACAGGTCGGACTCGATTATCCGGGTGACCTCAAAATTATTTCACCCCGGATAATCGAATTAGCCGGATAATCGAGCCATGCCTATTTTCTTTTATTTTTGATGTTCTTCAATCAAAAACTGTACCTTAATCATAAAAGCTAATATACATGACGTTGTAGTGCCTAAACTTAACGTCTGGTATTATTACAAGCAGGTTTTTTGAAAATCAAGTTTCAGCAGAAAAATGTGAAAAATAAAAACAATTTTCAAATAGGCTAAATCTTATTTACGTGCGTTGTGTTTGATGTTTATCACATTTTTTGGCATACTGTAATCTAAAAATTTGTAAATAAAGCAAAAACAAAGTTTTCCCCTGATAATCGAGCCATTTTTTGCCGGATAATCGATCCCCGGATAATCGGGCCCCCGGTTAATTGAACCCCCGGATAATCGACTCCGACCTGTATCGGTAGTTTCAACGCCAACTAATCAATGAATATCAAAACTAGAAAGAATAGCCTATGATTAAAATAATGAAATACTTCTGATGATCATATTGGCAATTAAAATGTCAAAAACTTCCACTGAATTCTTTTGATCATGATTCAGCCAAACGGCATTCGGAAAAACGACCCTTTCGGCCAGATTGTATTCGGCCATATGGCGTTCAGCCAAACGACATTCTGCCAAATGATCTAAAACTTAAACTTTGCTCTTCTTCCTAGCACTTTCGGTTCTCGAGATATTCACGTGGCCCGTGACCATAGATTGGAAACCACTGATTTTTCAACATATCTATATCAGAGATACTGATCCTTGAAATGATCAATCCGTATAACATTTGCTCATCTTCCTAGCACTTTCGGTTCTTGAGATATTCACGTGGCCCGTGACCATAGATTGGAAACCACTGATTTTTCAACTTATCAATATCAGAGATACTGATCCTTGAAATGATCAATCCGTAAAACATTTGCTCTTCTTTCTAGCACTTTCGGTTCTTGAGATATTCACGTGGCCCGTGACCATAGATTGGAAACCACTGATTTTTCAACATATCAATATCAGAGATACTGATTCTTGAGATGATCAATCCGTAAAACATTTGTTTTTCTTCCTTACACCTTCGGTTCTTGAGATATTCACGTGGCCCGTGACCATGGATTGGAAACCACTGATTTATCAACATATCAATTTCAGAGATACTGATCCTTGAGATGATCAATCCGTAAAACATTTGCTCTTCTTTCAAGCACTTTCGGTTCTTGAGATATTCACGTGGCCCGTGACCATAGATTGGAAACCACTGATTTTTCAACATATCAATATCAGATACTGATCCTTGAGATGATCAATCCGTATAACATTTACTCTTCTTTCAAGCACTTTCGGTTCTTGAGATATTCACGTGGCCCGTGACCATAGATTGGAAACCACTGATTTTTCAACATATCAATATCAGAGATACTGATCCTTGAGATGATCAATCCGTAAAACATTTGCTCTTCTTTCTAGCACTTTCGGTTCTTGAGATATTCACGTGGCCCGTGACCATAGATTGGAAACCACTGATTTTTCAACTTATCAATATCAGAGATACTGATCCTTGAGATAATCAATCCGTAAAACATTTGCTTTTCTTTCTAGCACCTTCGGTTCTCGAGATACATATTCACGTGGCCCGTGACCATAGATTGGAAACCTCTGATTTTTCAACATATCTATATCAGAGATACTGATCCTTGAAACGATCAATCCGTATAACATTTGTTTTTCTTCCTAACACCTTCGGTTCTTGAGATATTCACGTGGCCCGTGACCATAGATTGGAAACCACTGATTTTTCAACATATCAATATCAGAGATACTGATCCTTGAGATGATCAATCCGTAAAACATTTGTTTTTCTTCCTAACACCTTCGGTTCTTGAGATATTCACGTGGCCCGTGACCATAGATTGGAAACCACTGATTTTTCAACATATCATCATCAGAGATACTGATCCTTGAGATGATCAATCCGTAAAACATTTGCTCTTCTTTCTAGCACTTTCGGTTCTTGAGATATTCACGTGGCCCGTGACCATAGATTGGAAACCACTGATTTTTCAACATATCAATATCAGAGATACTGATCCTTGAGATAATCAATCCGTAAAACATTTGCTTTTCTTTCTAGCACTTTCGGTTCTCGAGATACATATTCACGTGGCCCGTGACCATAGATTGGAAACCTCTGATTTTTCAACATATCTATATCAGAGATACTGATCCTTGAAATGATCAATCCGTAAAACATTTGCTTTTCTTTCTAGCACTTTCGGTTCTCGAGATATTCACGTGGCCCGTGACCATAGATTGGAAACCTCTGATTTTTCAACATATCCATATCAGAGATACTGATCCTTGAAGTGATCAATCCGTATAACATTTGCTCATCTTCCTAACACTTTCGGTTCTTGAGATATTCACGTGGCCCGTGACCATAGATTGGAAACCACTGATTTTTCAACTTATCAATACCAGAGATACTGATCCTTGAGATGATCAATCCGTAAAACATTTGCATTTCTTTCTAGCACTTTCGGTTCTCGAGATATTCACGTGGCCCGTGACCATAGATTGGAAACCTCTGATTTTTCAACATATCTATATCAGAGATACTGATCCTTGAAACGATCAATCCGTATAACATTTGTTTTTCTTCCTAACACCTTCGGTTCTTGAGATATTCACGTGGCCCGTGACCATAGATTGGAAACCACTGATCTTTCAACATAGCAATATCAGAGATACTGATCCTTGAGATGATCAATCCGTAAAACATTTGTTTTTCTTCCTAACACCTTCGGTTCTTGAGATATTCACGTGGCCCGTGACCATAGATTGGAAACCACTGATTTTTTAACATATCAATTTCAGAGATACTGATCCTTGAGATGATCAATCCGTAAAACATTTGCTCTTCTTTCAAGCATTTCGGTTCTTTAGATATTCACGTGGCCCGTGACCATAGATTGGAAACCTCTGATTTTTCAACATATCTATATCAGAGATACTGATCCTTGAAACGATCAATCCGTATAACATTTGTTTTTCTTCCTAACACCTTCGGTTCTTGAGATATTCACGTGGCCCGTGACCATAGATTGGAAACCACTGATCTTTCAACATAGCAATATCAGAGATACTGATCCTTGAAACGATCAATCCGTATAACATTTGTTTTTCTTCCTAACACCTTCGGTTCTTGAGATATTCACGTGGCCCGTGACCATAGATTGGAAACCACTGATTTTTTAACATATCAATTTCAGAGATACTGATCCTTGAGATGATCAATCCGTAAAACATTTGCTCTTCTTTCTAGCATCTCCGGTTCTTGAAATATTTACGTGGCCCGTGACCATAGTTTGGAAACCACTGATCTTTGCAATACAACTACATTGTGATAAGTACATACTCCCTGAAGTGCAGACTACGAAAAACCTTTTAACTTTATCCTCACACCTTTGGTTCTTGAGAAATTCGCATGGCCCATGACCGTAGGTTGGGAACCACTGAACTTAGCAAAACTGCTAAATTATTGATTGTAGTTAAATAACTTATAACCTTTACACAGTTTAAGAACTTTGTGATGTCGATCTTCACAAACTAATGATAAAACTGAAAAAAATACACTCCCCCGATTTACGCACTAATTCCCAAATAACGCTCCCCCGATTTACGCACTAATTCCCAAATAGCGCTCCCCCCAAGTTACGCTCCCCCAATTTACGCTCCCCCCGTTTTGAGCGTAAATTGGGGTTTTAGTGTATAATGTCTTAAAACGAAATTATTGGAAGATCTAGAGCATGTAGAAGCGTCACGTCTTCGGGAAAGTTGCTCAGTAAGTCGAGCTCTTACAGATAATGGATCGATTGATTTGAAATTCCACCACTAGGTGGTGATAGTGTGCATGTAAATTTTGTACCTCATAATATGTCATAAATATCACTGGATCCTTATCACTTAGAAAGATGAGAGTCTTCGAGAAAGTGGTTGTGTTCGTCAAGTACTTCCAGATGATGGGTCGTTTGATTTGAAACTCCACACATAGGTGGCGCTAGTGAGCATTCTTAATGTACATCTTAAATCACATAAAAAGATGGCGTGTTCGGCAAAGTTGTTTCATTAGTCAAGAACTTACAGATGATGCAAAATTTGTTTCGGAAAGCCACACATAGGTGGCGCCACTGAGCATGCCAATTTTATATTTCAAATTTCCCAAGATCCTAATAACTCTCTTATCGTCTCTACTATCTTTTGCAAAGATGTTTGGTAGGTCAAGAATTTACAGATAATGGATCGCTTGAATCGAACCTCTGTCACTAGATGACGCTAGTGAGCATACACATTTTGAATCATTTATATATCTGGATTTAGATTATTTAGAAAAAAAATAAGATTCTGCAAATAAGTTGCAAGAACTTATAGATGATGAGCCGTTTTACTCTGAATTTTGCTCATAGGTGACGTCAGTAGCATGCAATTTGTATATCTCATATAGCACAAGATTCTAAAAAAGAGAGGAAAACACACAATTAAAAACATAAAATTGTTCTCATGCAGATTTTGTGTTCGGGTGACTAGACTCCTGCGTGAGAGCAGTGAGAGCCAGCAAGTCATAATCCTAGTGCAAAATTTCTGCACGCACTCAAAAAAAAAGAAAATACCACTCAGTGCACACGCAGTGTTCACATGGGACTGTTCAAATATTTTGATGAACCAAACGCATACCAGTGGATCCAAAAAAAAGCTAAGAGACATCACATCTTAAAATATCAGAGACAAACAGACATAACACTGACAGAATTTCTCACCCATATAGCTCAGGGTTTTGAAGACTTGGAGTATTGGTGTGTTCAGCAATACTATTACGCTGGTCAAGGACTAACAGTTAATGGGCCGTTTGATTCGAAATTCCACTAATAGGTGGCGTTAGCGAGACTGTTAATTTTATTTTTTAAATATTTCAGGACGCTAGTTGCTAAGAAAGATAATTTCTTCGACAAAACTGTTTCGTAAGTTAAGGGCTTACAATTTTTTTTTCATTTAATGCAAAATTTCATCTCTAGGCAGCGCTAGTTACAAATTTGTCATAGGTTGCAAATGATAAGAATTTCTAAAAATGTATTCAACAAGCTGTAACTTTTTTCCCTTCAGACACATTTGAGTCAAGTCTAATGATAACCAAAGATCAATGTATAAGTCATACATTTTCAAAATTTCATTAAATTTGATTAACTTAGCCGTAAGATATAGTAGTTTAATGAACTGCAGTGAAATAAGGAGTATTTTACTAGAAACACTTCAACTTCACATAGAGTTAATCAATCAATCCCAAATTTGTACCAGTTATAGCTAACTAGTTGGGAAACTTGTAGTCAAAGTTTGATATTTTTTGGGGCACTTGATAAGAAGTTACAGCTTGTTTTAAATTGTATAGCTAATAATTAAAATTTCTATGTTTTTGCAAATTCGCTACTAGCGCCACCTAATGACAGAAACTATAACCAAATAATAATTCAACTAAAGTCCTCGATCTTCTGAACAATTTTGCCGAAGACACCATATTTATAAATAATCAAGATCTTGAGATATGCAAAATTTAAAATTTGTTTTCACTCTAGCGTCGCTTAGCGGTAGAATTTCGAATCACAATATATGGGATAGAAATTTTGCAGTGTTACGTCTGCTTGTCTATGACATCACATAAATCACAGACTAACAAATGAAACTGTAACGAAATGTCAATCCCATATATCTCAGGACACTAATTACATGGAGCTTTTTTGACTTCGGCCAAAAGCTGTTTGGTTGGTAAAGGACTTACAGATGATGGTACGTTTGATTCGAAATTCCACCACTAGGCGGCGCTAGAGTGCAAACAAATTTCAAATTCTACATATCTCAGGATCCTGATTATTTGGAAATATGGCGTCTTCGGCTAAGTTGTGTGGTAGA
Organism: Aedes albopictus; assembly: GCF_035046485.1. Lineage (NCBI taxonomy): Eukaryota > Metazoa > Arthropoda > Insecta > Diptera > Culicidae > Aedes > Aedes albopictus. The sequence goes on from NC_085137.1 coordinate 382,212,876, forward strand.
TCAAGGGCTCTGATTTGAATTATTGTTTTATTCGAGTTTCTGCCAATAGGTGGCGCTAGTTGCAAATTTGCATCCAAATTTCAATTATGTGCTAGAAAATTTTCAACAAGCTGTATTTTTTTTATTGAATGCACTAAAAAATCTCAAATTTTGACTGCTGGTATCCCAACCAGTTAGCTAACCTGATCATAATTCTGTGATATATGAGATATATGAAATATGCGTGTTCAGTAACGCCACCTATACGTGGAGTGCCAAACAACTTTGCCAAAGACACCAAATTTCTATGTGATCAGGATCTTGATATAAATGTGATCATATACTTAATGCTTACATGCTTACTAGCGCCCCCTATGTGTGAAGTTCCAGATCAAATGGACCAGCATCTGTCAACTTGAACAACTTGAGCAACTCAAAAATTTTGCCGAAGATACCATCACTCTAGGTGATCAGGATCCTGAGATATATTAATATAAAATGTGCATGCTCAGTAGCGCTATCTATGTGTGAAATTTTCAAACAAACGGACCATGATTGGTAAACACTTCACCTAATAAACAACTTTGCTGATGACACCAAATTTCTATGTGGTCAGGATCTTGATATATGTATATGTGTTAAAACTGGTAATTGTACGACTGTAGGGTTAATTTAGAGTTTTTCCGGCTACGCAGTCTTTAATAAGCTAACGACGTTTGTTGTTATCCCAACGTTTCGACGCTTGGTGGGCGTCTTCCGCAGGGGGTACTAAAATTTAGATTTATTATTTGTTTGAATTAGTTATAAGTGGGAATGTTTGGTTTGTGTGGCTTACACAACGATCTAATGTAAACAGATTAGAAAAACTGACCAATAACAACAATACCAACACAGAAATAGCCAAAACATCTCTGATAGAAACGACAACAGCGCTAATACAGCATTGTGTAGAGACAGACCACAGATTCAATCTAGAACAAACACAAATTATAGACCATAGCTACAGACATTCCACACTACCGTTTTTAGAGATGTGTCACATCACAAACACAAACCACACAGTCAATAGACGTACAGATATAGACAGACTCAGTGTGACATACGCAGCAGTGTTGCACGACATCAAAAGTAAAGATGAGCGCAACAAAACTACTAGAACCAGTATAGAAGAGAGGGATTCAATTTCTCCAATAGGGCATGTTAACCATTCCACAAGTTAAGAAAAATTGCGCCAATGCCAGTGTTACAAGTTGTGCGGTGAAAAAAGTTAAAGATTTTAAAGTGTAAGATTCAATAGTAGATTAATGTGAACTATTTTATAATGGAACACAATTTAAATTTACAGCATGTACCAAAATTCAACATACCCGACAGTTAGAGTTAGACAAAACATTAGACAAATAACGACACAAGTATTGTAAGTCACACAAACCAAACCTTCCCACTTATAACTAATTCAAACAAATAATAAATCTAAATTTTAGTACCCCCTGAGGAAGACGCCTACCAAGCGTCGAAACGTTGGGATAACAACGAACGTCGTTAGCTTATTAAAGACTGCGTAGCCGGAAAAACTCTATATGTGTTAAAATACTGAAAACTTACATGCTCACTAGCGCAGCCTATATATGAAATTCCGAATTAAACAGTCCAGCATCTGTAAGTCCTTAGCCAACCCAACAACTTTGCTGAAGACACCGATCTTCTAATAAGTCAGGATCATAAGATACAGAAGATCAAATTTGAGGTCCAAATGGACCCCAGGTTTCCGAAATGGACCATCATTTAAGGTTTCCTGTAGGGGGTTAATAAAATAATAAAAATTTAAAATTATAGATTGGACTGGACACAGTTATTTCAAAATGATCGTGAAACTGTGATTTGACTGGATGATCTATTGCAACAAATAGGGAATTATTAAAATAATTTTATTAATAGTCTTTAGAGTTGCAATTTGATATATTAATAAACGGCCACAATGTTACACTGCCGTAATTCTGCAGTTACGTAAGCGACATTGACAATTAAGGCACATTTTTGGTTATTGTGCATCAAATGCCTGGTCGTTCTCTAAGTGTTCTTGCATAAATGTTAGATTTCGACTAGATATAGCAAACGAAGTTCGTTCACTCGGAAATCCTTAGATTTCACAAGGATTTTGTTTAGCCGACTGACTTCACTCAAACTGGAAACGTTTGTACAAAGGTTTTTCAGCCCGATCGTTCAGCAGACTGGAGAGCTTTCCTGTAGTCCTTGCGAGCCAACCTAAAAGCCTCCGATCAGAGTTCCACCAAAGAGTTCCTAATGTGATCTTCACAGACCGTAGAGGGCATGCTTCTTCAAAAGCTTCCATGATGAAGGTCGTTGTAGTATCAATGGCATCATCTAAATCACTTGAAGTGTCAATGGATGGTAAGTATCCATGAAATTTGGCCGCAACTAGAGCAAAGCGTTATGTCTAACACTTCCACTAGAGCAAAGCGTTATGTCTAACACTTCCTCTCTAGCAGATACCGTAAAGGTTGGGCGGTTGCCTATGTTAAGAAATGCAAGATCTGTACTACTTAAGTACTCCATCAAACTGGAGCCTCTCAAGTTAATGTCTGAGCTGCCCCAGATAATATGGTGAGCATTAGCATCACTGCCAACAATTGGCGGAAGGCCTTTTGAAGTACAGTATGCGATGACATGTTTGAAAGCATCCGTAGGGGATGGTTCATCATGCGGTAAATACACAGAACAATAGACGTATTTCCTGTTGAGGTTTCCAACAGATACATCAATTGTGATAGCACATACATCTCTGGTGGTTAGTTCAGAGATGAGTGTAGCAACTATTGCGTTGTTGACAAGCACACAGGCTCGATGCATCACACGCGAGTTTGCCATTTCATGTTTACTGAAAGTAGCAAACACCGGGTTCACAAGGTTTCCTAGATAGAAATTTCCCTTACGGAAGTAAGGTTCTTGGAACAAGGCCACTTGGGCTGAACCATTTTGCATAAGTCTGCAAAGATTGATTGTTGCTGTTCTTTTATGCCGAAGATTGATCTGAGCTATCCTAACCGTAGCCACTACCAAAACTAGGCAAGATTAAACTCTTCGCAACAACAGCATAACAAAGAACAGGAGCAACAAAACTAGATCGGTATCGATTGGAAAACGCCAAATGCGAGGATACACAGAATACACTGTGTGAATCGCATAATGCGAAACCATATAGGTGAAAATTTAAACTAATTAACAACATCTTCATACTCACGCCCTTATTTAGCCTCAAGTGAGACTAAAGAAGGGCAGCCGATTGTCTCGGAGAAACACAAGGTCAACTGCACCATTGCTCCGGTTAGCGCAGTAAGAGCAACATACTGTGGAGGGTGCCCTGGTACTCCACAGGCTTCGTTTGCGGTTAGGTTTTTATTAGACCCCCCCTAGCTATTCATTCCTAGGCACGGTAAGCATAAAGCCGCATTACACCATGAATTAGGAGTGACCTGCTGGTGGACTCTTACCACCGGAACAGGCGATCCGTAGTGTTATTCTTAGCCAGGGATGGGAACACTCACTTACAAAGAGTTACACTCACTTGCTGGTTTCTCAGCTCAGAAGCGTGCAATCAAGAAACGATCTATGAACGACTTTTTCTTTGTGGTTTTGTCTAAAAGTTTGCCGAACAGAGTAGGGGTCGCACACGCATACCAAAGTCGTGACAGAGCTGTAAAAGTGACTCTCCACGAGGTGAGTGTAATTTACACTCACCTCGTGGAGAGTTGCCTTCACAGCTTCCTCACGACTTTGTTATGCGTGTGCGACCCTTACCCTTACCCTCTATTCGGCAAACCAATTGAAACAAGCGCTACCGACACTACACAGCTATCTAGGCTGATCGTGGAAAGAAGTTAATATTGATGATCAACTTCATACGGGCTCGAACAGCCAGCAACTCTGAGTTCAACAGGTTTCAAAAAATTCGTTAGTTCCCCTATGCACAGATCGAAAAAAGAGTGTAAAATTCTGTGACATATGATTCACATAATTGGAGCGTGGGATATCATAGAAGTTTACATGACATATCATGTAAAGTTCATGAAATATCATGTAAACTTCCATTATATGTCATGTAATTCAGCATGACTCTGAGAGTTTACATGACATATAACACAAATTTACATGATATATCATGTAAACCATCATAACACTAAGTTTACATGGCTAAAATGAAGTTTACATGACGTGTTAATCTCATTATTTTTATCTGTGTGTATAAAAATCCTTTCACAAACCTTATATCAACTTATATGTTACTTCTCACAACACTTGTCATAATTTTGTTATAATACTTTTATGTGCTTCTGGTCGGCTGACCTCTGGCTCTCATTTCTATTCTACTTAAACAAAAGTAATTAGCGTTAGTTTTTGTTTCGTTTCTCAATTTCATGTTATGCTGGATGTTGAGAGTAAACCTTATCCATTTTTTTTTAGAGTAGAACTTTGAATAACAAATCTGAGTAAATAATCAAAGTACATCGCTGGAATCATCATCTCCCATATAAGCCTTTCATCCAACCGCACTAGGAGTGGAATTAACTCTGATACGTATCACCCACCCCACGAAGGAGAGAGCCTATGCCTATTCATCACTTTGATAATTTGAAAGCACGCAGCCGAAAGCATGTTTAGCTTGCTTGTGGCGCGATTAAATGAAGTGATCAATTTGTTTCCGGGCGGTTCTGTCGATTCATCGCGCGATTTTCACGAGCATTATTAGCACCGTCATTACCAAGGGTGTACACTGTGTACTACAGACTGAGACTGTACAGAAGTAGGGTAAAAGGGTATAATGCGCCCCACCGGGGCGAAACGCCCCCCTTCATTTTCTAGCGATTCAAGCGCTTTTTGCATGCTTGATCAATTAGAAATCTTAAATATTGATGAATAATTGCTATCAAGCTGGTCCGTTAGTTGATTGGTACAGAAAAGCAATAAAAATATCAAAAAGTCTGAAATCGAGGCTTTTGGCGTAATATTTTACTTGTTGTAAACTGACTTCATTGTAATCGAAGCTAGTTCTGTTCGCTTGTGTTATTTTGCAACTTTTATGCAGTTAAACACTTGTTAAAAGACCCTCCTAGGATAAGCACGTGGTGGAATTATCCCCTGGGACGGTTTTATCATAGGACTGGACGTTTTTTCTTTTGATGGGGCGTATTGCCCGGTTTGTTTTGAAAAGGTAAATTTTGGAACGTTTTTGTAAAACGTTTCAAAGCTTCTACAGCCGTCCCTCCAAAGTCAAAGTTCGCATGCAACACTTCACTGACTTTAGGAACAACGATTTGCAGTGGACAATAGATAGAAAAAGGCGCTAGTTTTAGATATATTGTCGTTTCCGCTTAAGGGGGGCATATTATACCTATTTACGCTAATCGATTTCCCTCTCTAATAGAATTTACTTTCTGCGCTGCAAAAAAACACTTCATAACGCGCTGCTCACACCCTCCCTGCCGAGAGACCCAGCTCAGTACCGCCGGCATTTACTTTCAAATCCATGATTCATCGATTCATCATTATTTACTCGTCGAATCTGAATCTGAATCTGATGTAGATACGTACGATGGTTGTGTTTATGACTGTGTACTCCCGCGAGTTTCGGTGCGTCAGCGATAATGGGCATTGATGACACCAGCAGCTTTGAGATTATGCTTTGTGCAATGCGGGATTTTTGTGCGCTGTTGATTCGATTGCACAGAATACCAAAAAAAACGAAGAAGTCGCGAAAAAATCAATACACCCCTCGCGCGAGCAAGTGCCTGGTGATAAAATGCCATTCATTCCTCCGATGGGAATGTGAACTTGGGTGGAAGGAGGGAGGACACGGTAACGAAGAGGCCACACAGAAAGTGAGAAAGTGACAGGATGAGTGAATCGTAAATCACTGCTATTGCTGCTGCTGGAATTCGTATCAGTCAGCGTTCTTTTCTGGAGCAATGTTCTCGTGTCTACGGTTCGTTCGTTGTAGAATGGGTCTTATCAAGACACCGGGCATAGTGGTATGTGCCATGCGCCTATCCTATACGGGCTCCTGTGACTACTTAAACGAGCTGACATAATGTACATGCGGGCTCCCGGGTGGAATTCGTTCCTAATAATTACACGCTGGTGAATGAGCACTCAACTGAAAAGCGCCTTTTTTTTCGTATGGGGATCTATTCTGTTGAGTGGAATGACATTAGGACGAATGCGTTTAGTATGAATTCTGTAATAAAGGAGCCTCACATTTTTATTTGACTAATTCAAAATCAATCATGAATACACATGCCCACATATTTAACTTTTTCTGTATTACACATATTTTTAAGTAATTTTGGACGGCAGATAGTTTTCTAGCCCTTTATCAGCTATACCAGTTGGCTGGAATGTCTGTAAAGACGAAGCAAATCAAACTTTGAAGACACAGCCATTCATTGAAAGAATCCTGGAAAATGATAGAATCGACTAATTATACCACTTTTCTTGTCATTATTAATGTTTGCAGTACATTGGAAATGCGTTACAAGCATTAAAGCGGCCAGGCCTACTGTGCAGCGTTATTGTTTTTACAATAAAGCCATTAAGTGGGGACATCTCGTACCAACCACTCAGCTTTTGAGAAAGCAAAATAAGTGAAAATTGGTCCTTCGCTTCCTGGGATGGAACACAGGTATTTGGTCCGTGTCCTGGCCCTAATGCCTAGGCTTAAGCGCCTTTACTCGCTCTCTGAAATGAAATAAACTGGGTACAAGGGAAAGTTGGGTAACTAAAAATTAGTTTTCTAAGTTTATGAATGAAAGGAAAATATAGTTTGAAACGGGCTCACCGATTTATCTGGAAATTGCTGTTCCTCGGCGTTGTAAGGAGAACGTCATTACAGCGCAGTCAGGCTTGCTGATAAATTGCAAGATTAATTCGCGAAAAAACTACCACTTGTTTTGATGGGATTCGAACCCACGATTCCGTATCACTAATCCGGCGTTTTAACCAACTAAGGGGCGATTTCTTCACCTTGGCTTAAGCGTTAAGCCAGGTTTAACTGTATGGGTAAGCCTGGCTTACCGGTTAAGCCGAGGTGAAGAAATTGGCCCTAAGCCACAGAACAAGTTATGATTCTACGGTATAGAAAGTCAAACTGGATTAGAAGCACCACACTAACCGAGTCCTGTTGCGGAATGGCAATATGCAATCGAAGCAACATAAGCATTGTAACATAAGCCTAGTAATATAAGCATAGCAACAGATGTTATTATGTAGTAATAATTTGTTCATTACCCGCATAGAAAAATACAATTTGGTATAGAATCCAAACAGTAAATTCCCACTAACGGTTGTGGTTACTTCATCTCAAAGAGTTGATTCTTTGTTGACCAATATGAAATCCAAAGCTCAAGATTGTAAATAACAGTTTGCTTAATACATATCAATAAGTAACAATATGTTATGGAGTCCAGGCTATGTTCAATTATATACGAATTTGAGCTGATAGACTGTGAGATCACACCATATCAAATGGTCGATTCCATGTTTTACAAGCACACTCATACTTGTACATTTCACTCTATATATATATGTTATAACATTTTTGAAACCTTCTGACAAATTGTTGCGTGCCTTTGTATTCGTGAGAAAAGTCCCTTTCCAAATGTTACGCGCCTTTCGCTAACTTCATCGCCGTGCATGACGTCGTCAAAAAAAAAAATCGAGGCGATCCTCACAACGGCATCCGCAAACCGGTGAAATCCCGACGGAAAATCCACCCCATCCGGAGGAAAACAACAAATCGAGTCGTAACATTGAAGGTAAACTTCTATAAATACAATCCATTAATTTTATCGGCATCTAATCCAATATCTCCCGTTTTGCTGTTTCTTGTAGGTGGCGGATCCAGAAAAAAACGAGAGCGACCGCTGCGGCCGCCGAGAAGTTCGCATCGACGAGGTCGGCAGGATCAATACAGCGAAAAATCAGTCCTCGGAGCCAGCGACGGAATCCGCAGAAGCCGGAAAACTACAAGGACAGGAGCTCCGCACTCGGCTGCACTGGGTAGAGACACCAAGAAACAAAAACAACAAATTACTCGGCTCCCAATGTTGACGGAATAACAAAGGTAAGTTTTTTATTGTGCAAAAAATACTTGAATGTAATTTCCATTTCATTTTTGTTTTGTAGGATGTGGAAACTCAGTATTCGGACTATGGGCCCCTTTACAACGATGACCCGCGTCCCACCGATGGGGCAGCACAAGCAACCCAACGACACCACCGTCAATCCGGATACAAACAACCAATGGAATCTGGACCAGCTGTCGAATGCCTCCACTGAATCGACCGTCGAATCGGCTATGCAGGTCAACACCATCGAGGCGGCCGTTCTGGTACGCCCACCGCGGCCACGACCATGACGACGGCTCCCAGCAGCAGCCCCACTACCATCAGCCCACGATGCTCGAACAGCAATGCCAAGCCACAACCTCTGCGACCCCACGGGGTGGACGCAATCCAGCCCCGACCACCCCTCGCCTCGAACAAACAACAACCAGCAGCAAACCCACCTGCACCAACGCATTAAGTGGGGACAGATCACCGAGCCATCGCAGGGACCAACCGAATCATCGGACGCCAGTACAAGTATAAAGTACACGTCCGGATGCAGCGGGTCTCCACGAAGAACGCCGATCCCGAGAATTGCATCTTCCAACGGAAACCATTCAAGTTGAAAACCCTGCAGCCGGTGAACTGAACCACGCCACGTCCGCCCGTGAAGAAAGTCCGTAAACCAACTGGCACAAAGTGCGCAGCAGATAAGCAATAATTGAGAAATGAATAACTTGTTTGCAAAAAGTGTTACATATGTTTAATGTTTAAATTATACAAATTTTATATTAATTACACAACTCAGATAAAAAGTTCATGCTTTTTTGTTATCAAGGCAATTAAGCTGTAATGCATGATTATACTGCGTATACAAAGCAAGCATTTACATAAGCACCAACAATTTTTTAAGATGATTCAAAATAGAAAAGCAAAATAGTTTCACATTCAAATTATAAATCTAAAACTCAACTTTATTACCTGATTAAGAGTAATGCATGCTATGTGTACACAGAATATATGCATGCATTACAGGTTGAGCTGCATGGTTATCTTCAAGGTAAAAATACACGAACAATACAGTGTGCTGTTGATTTAAGCATACAGCACTATAAATGAACATTTTCATTTGATGTTAAAATTTTCTGCCACATATATAGTTTAACAATTTTACAACAATATATCTTGCAATTATCGTTGCAAAAAATGAACAATATAATAACAACTTGGCTTATCATATTGCGAAAATTTTGTTCGAGAAAATCGTCGATTTTTTATTGTAACCTAACTTAACAGCCTATTCGTCATATTGTGGAATAGCCCATTACAATTTATCATGTGGTATACTACAATATAATAACACTACGATTTGAAGTGATGGTGGGTATTATGTCATATTGTTGGGGAATAGTGGCTAGTGGTTGTGGACAACATGTGGGACAGTACGCATTTTGTTCACAACTATGCGGGTAGTTTTTCAACCCCCATTACGTACAGACGTGTATTATTCCAAGAGGTTATTGGTCCAGTAAAGTCAAAAACGGTGCAAAACGGTGAGTCGATAAGGAGAGCGTCCAATATAGCTGTGGTCCTCACAAGTTCCTACCTCATGCTTCCACGGGTCAAGCGATGACAAAGACCGCCAGCTAAGAGTTGTGTGCTTAGCTGGTAGTGCAGCCTGGGCACTGTTGTCCTTCTGACTTCAGCTAGATTGAGGAGGTACGATCCGAGTGTCTGTTCACCAAGGAGGTGCGGCTCAAACAGCGTCTGTTCTGGCATCCAGCGGCTGAGTAAGAAACGCTGCACCACGCCCAGCTAGATCCAAGGTGGTAGCCCCATCAGCGTGGTCGTCCCAGTGTTGGTTGGAACGTTAAACAGAACTGGCACGATGGCCCTCCGGCGAGACAGGAGTGTTGGCGTAGGCCCAATAAGCCACCCGTAAAAATCCCCATTGCGAATAACATAGGAGAAAATACGACTCGATACAATCGGCAAAGACCCACGCGACGAAATAAGGACTACGATTGGAAACTTGGAACATGGAATTGCAAGTCACTAGGTTTCGCAGGATGTGACAGGATAATCTACGGCGAACTACATCCCCGCAACTTCGACATCGTGGCGTTGCAGGAACTTTGTTGGACTGGACAGAAAGTGTGGAAAAGCGGGCATCGAGCGGCTACCTTCTACCAAAGCTGTGGCACCACCAATGAACTGGGAACAGGATTTATAGTGTTGGGCAAGATGCGACAACGTGTGATCGGGTGGCAGCCGATCAACGCAAGGATGTGCATGTTGAGAGTTAAGGGCCGTTTCTTCAACTACAGCATCATCAACGTCCACTGCCCACACGAAGGGAGACCCGATGACGAGAAAGAAGCGTTCTACGCGCAGTAAGAGCAAACATACGATGGTTGCTCGCCGCGTGACGTGAAAATCCTTGTCGGCGACATGAACGCGCAGGTAGGAAGGGAGGAAATGTACAGACCGGTAATCGGGCGAAACAGCCTGCACGCCATATCGAATGATAACGGCCAGCGATGCGTAAACTTTGCAGCCTCCCGTGGTATGGTAGTCCGAAGCACCTTCTTCCCCCGCAAAGATATCCACAAAGCCACCTGGAGATCACCCGACCATCAAACAGAAAACCAAATCGACCACGTTCTAATCGACGGTAAATTCTTTTCGGATATAACCAATGTCCGCACATACCGCAGTGCGAATATAGATTCGGATCACTACTTAGTCGCTGTATGCATGCGCTCAAAACTTTCGACAGTTATCACCACGCGTCGAAGTCGAACGCCGCGGCTCAACATCGAGCAACTTCGTAACGTAGAAGTGGCTCAAGACTACGCGCAGCAGTTAGCAGTGGCCCTACCAACGGAAGAGCAGCTTGGCGCAGCCACACTTGAAGTTGGCTGGAGGGACATCCGATCCGCCATAGGTAGTACCTCGGCTACAGCACTAGGCTTCGCGACTCCGAATCACAGAAACGACTGGTACGACGGCGAATGTGAACAGTTGAAAAACGAGAAGAATGCAGCATGGGCGAGAATGCTGCAACACCGTGCGAGAGCGGATGAGGCACGTTACAAACAGTCGCGGAACAGGCAGAACTCAGTCTTCCGGATGAAGAAGCGCCAGCAGGAAGAAAGAGATCGCGAAGCGATGGAAGAGCTGTACCGCGCTAAGGACACACGAAAGTTCTACGAGAAGCTGAACCGCTCGCGCAGAGGCTTTGTGCCACAAGCCGACATGTGCCGAGATAATCACGGGAATATTCTCACGAGCGAGCGTGAGGTGGTCGAGAGGTGGCGGCAGCATTACGATGAGCACCTCAATGGCGACGTTGCAAGTACCGAAGGTGGCGTGGTAACAGATCTAGGAGTATGTGCACAGGACGAAAGACTTCTGGCCCCTGACCTTCAAGAGATTGAGGAGGAGGTTGGCCGGTTGAAAAACAACAAAGCCGCTGGAGCAGATTAACTACCGAGCGAGCTTCTAAAATACGGTGGAGAAGCACTGGTGAGAGCACTACACTGGGTCATTACCAAGATTTGGGAGGAGGAAGTATTACCGGAGGAATGGATGGAAGGTATCGTGTGTCCCATCTACAAAAAGGGCGACAAGTTGGATTGCGGGAACTACCGTGCGATCACACTACTGAGCGCTGCCTACAAGATACTCTCCCAAATTTTATGCCGCCGTCTATCACCGATTGCAAGGGAGTTCGTGGGACAATATCAGGCTGGATTCATGGGTGAACGCGCTACAACGGACCAGATGTTCGCCATCCGCCAGGTGTTGCAGAAATGCCGCGAATACAACGTGCCCACACATCACTTGTTCATCGATTTCAAATCGATCGAGAACAGCTATGGCAGATTATGCACGAATACGGATTCCCGGATAAACTGATACGGTTGATCAAGGCGACGATGGATCGAGTGATGTGCGTAGTTCGAGTATCAGGGACACTCTCGAGTCCCTTCGAATCTCGCAGAGGGTTACGGCAAGGTGATGGTCTTTCGTGCTTGCTGTTCAACATTGCTTTGGAGGGTGTAATAAGAAGAGCGGGGATAAACACGAGTGGGACGATTTTCACGAAGTCCTTTCAGCTGCTTGGTTTCGCCGATGATATTGATATTATTGCTCGTAAATTTGAGACGATGGCGGAAACGTACATCCGACTAAAGAGTGAAGCCAGGCGAATCGGATTAGTCATTAATGTGTCGAAAACAAAGTACATGATGGCAAAGGGCTCCAGGGAGCAATCACCGCGCCCGCCACCCCGAATTCATATCGACGGTGATGAAATCGAGGCGGTTGAAGAATTCGTGTACTTGGGCTCACTGGTGACCGACGACAACGACACCAGCAGAGAAATTCAGAGGCGCATTGTGGCAGGAAATCGTTCTTACTTTGGACTCCGCAGAACTCTACGATCGAATAAAGTTCGCCGTAACACGAAGTTAACCATCTACAAAACGCTGATTAGACCGGTCGTCCTCTATGGGCACGAAACATGGACCCTACGTGCAGAGGACCAACGCGCCCTTGGAGTTTTCGAACGGAAGGTGTTGCGTACCATCTACGGCGGAGTGCAGATGGAAGACGGGACTTGGAGAAGGCGAATGAACCATCGCGTCCATACCGCGAAAATCGGGAGGCTACGGTGGTCGGGTCACGTCATCAGGATGTCGGATAGCAACCCGACTAAAATGGTTCTCGAGAGTCATCCGACCGGTACAAGAAGACGTGGAGCGCAGCGAGCTAGGTGGGTCGACCAAGTGGAGGACGATCTGCGGACCCTACGCAGAGTGCGGAACTGGAGACAAACAGCCATGGGTCCGAGTGGAATGGAGACGGCTACTATGTACAGCAGAGGCCACCCCGGCCTTATCCTGATCGGTAAGTAAGTACTTTTGCAGTTCTAGACTTCTAGACGCTAGTCAAAACCAATCTCTAGCAGATTACCATGAGATTATCCAAAAACGGATCGTATTTTGGAATTAATACTGTTAAGAGAATATCAATAAAAAAAACATGATGATATTAAAATTTAAAACAGTACATTTGGTGTCTGGTCAATGGAATTTTAGTCTGCCTATTTTTTTTTCCTTTCTATTGTTTCAGACAAACTCTGCAGGAGACTTTTATAAGGAACTTCTGAAGAAATTCAAATCGAATTTCATCCATTCAAATACGAAAACTTTTAAACTTTTTTTTTAACTTTTCATTAGATTTCATTCATTACTCATCACTCACATCTCTCCAGAAGTTTCTTCTGAGATTCTTCGAGAACGATTCAGTGATGCCCTCAGGAGATTAACCAGGAATTCCTCCAAAAATTATTCAGTGATGCCTCCAGGAGCATCATTGACTATTTTCAGAAGATCTCTCAAAAAGATCTCGACAGGAGTACCTTCAGGGAAAACTTCAGGAGTTCCTTCAGACTTTTTCCGGGAGGAGTCAGGGATGCCTCTTAGAGATGCATCAGAGATTCTCCAGCAGATCATTCAGGGATTCCCAGAGGAAGTTCTGCAGAGGTTGGTCTGAGATTTCCTTCAGGAATTCCTACAGGACTTTTTTTGGGAACTAGTCCAGGAGTTCTCTTAGAGATTCCTCCAGGTGACCCTTCAGTAATTCCTATAAAATTTCAACAAGGGATTTCTCCTAACGTTCGCTCAAGGAGATCCTTCAGGAATCACTCCTGGGGTTTCATCAAGGGTTCTTACAGGAATTCCTTCTGGCATCCCTCATGGAATTTCTTCAAGAATCCCTCCTGAAATTCCTCCACCGATTCCTTTTGGAATTTCTTCGAGATGCCTCATGCAAATTTCCCAGAGATTCGTACAGGAGTTCTTTCAAGGATTGCTCCAGAAGTTCCTTCGGTGATCTCTCCAGGAGTTCATTCAGAGTTCTCCCTAATAGCTCCACGAAGATTCATGGATGCCTCCATTTGTTCATTAGGAATTTCTTCAGAAGTTCCCTAAGCTATTTCAACAGGAGTTCGCTCAGATGTCCTTCCAGAAATCCCTTCAGAGATTCTTACAGAAATTATTTCGGGAGTTCCTTCAGTGATTCCTCCAGGAGGTTCAGAGATTCTTGCAGATGTTGCTTCAGAGATTCCTCCAGAATTTCTTCAGGGATTCCTACCGAAGCTCCATCAGAAATCACTCCAGGAGTTCCTTCAGAGAATCTTATAGGAGCATCGAAGGATACCTCTAGAAGTATTTAGGGATTCCCTCAGAAGTTTACTCAGGGATTCCTATATAACAGTTCCCTCAGGATATCCTTAGGGGATTCCTCGAGATTGTAGATTGAGATTTTTCTAGGACGACTCACGGATGTCTCCAGGAGTTACACAGCTAATCGCGTTCGGTAATTTTTACCTAAATCTCAACCGCTGAGCGTTCGGTGATGAATTTTTACCGAAATTCTGTAAAAAAATACAAAATTTCGGTAAAATGTTATCGTTTATCTGTCAAACTCTAACGAAGTTCAGTAGAAGTTGCAAGCTTTACCGATTTGTTTTTCTGTAAAACAAACTTAACGTTTGAGATTTCGGTAAACATTACCGAAGTCGTTGATTTGTTCTTAGTGTGTATATCAGAGATTTCCACAAGAGGTCATACAGGAATTCCTACAGGAGTTTCATCAAGGAATCTGGTAGAAGTGCCTGCAATAATTTCCTTAGGATTATAATCAAGAATATCTCAAAGATATTCTTGAGGGAACTTCCATGGACTTTTTACATGTATTTTTCAGGGTTTCCAGGATTTCCCTCTGGAATTCATCCAGTGGTTCTTTAGAGGATACCTCTTGCAAATCCTTCCTCCTACCCGAAAAAATGCCATTTGGTCAATTCTCGCTGAGACCGGCCCACCATTTACATCTTGTCTTCAAACATGTTTAAGGTGGCGATTTTCTGAAAGTCCTCGCTAAAAACTGAGGAAAATGCATTTGGTTACTGAAATTGAAGGGCCCCCGTTAGTTAGAATCACAACAATTTTTGCAGATCCCTCGATTTTGGTCAAACGGTGGCTCATTTAAACCGTTACAACTCGAAAGTTTCTCACAAAAAAAAAAACCCTCAAAACTAATTGTTGTTGGAAAGAGGAAAGATAGAGCTACTATTTGCAATTATAAAAAGTTGGGTCGACCATATTTATTTTGGCCGCCATCTTGGATTTTTATACCAAAACATATTTTTCACAATGATGGCAACCACCGATTTTCAAAACTTTTGCATCAATTGAAAGCTGAGACATTTATACATAACATATCAAAAAATTTGAGATGTCTTTTTCCTCTTTCAAAAGTTATCTGCCGTTTTGTAAATTAAGCCACGTTTTCTCCATAAATTCCCCCCATCAATTTGAGTAACCAAATGCATTTTCCTCAATTTTTAGCGAGGACTGTCAGAAAATCGCCATCTTAAACATTTTTGAATACGAGGTGTAAATAGGGGGCCGGTCTCAGCGAGAATTACCCTTTGGAGAATCCGCTGAAAATCCTTCGACGATTCCGCCTGGAAATCCTTCGGAGATGCCTACCGGAATTCCTACGGCAATTCCCCCTGGAATGCCTGCAGAAATTTCTCCTGTAATTTCTTCGGAGATTCCTCCTGGAATTCCTTCGAAGATTTCTCCTCGAATTCTTTCGGGGCTTCCTCTTGGAATTTCTTCAGGGTTTCTTCCTAGATTTTTTTAGGGGTGTCCTCCTGGACTTCATTTAGAGATTCCTCCTGGACAATTTTCGGAGATTCATCCTGGAATTCTTTCGGGGATTCCTTCTGGACTTCCTTCATACACTCCTTCTGAAATTCTTTCGGAGAGTTCTCCTGATATTCTGTCGTGGATTTCTCCTGAATTTCCTTCGGGTTTCCTCCTGGAATGTATTTGATGATTCCTCTTAGGATTCCTTCGAAGGCTCCTCCTTGATTTCCTTCAGGGATTTCTTATGGAATTTCCACAAGAGTCTTCCTGATTTTCCTTTCGGGTTTCCTTCTGTAATTCCTTTGGAGATTTTTCCTAGACATCTTTCGTGGATTTCTCCTGGAATTCCTCCGGAGAATTCCTCCTGGATATCCTATGGGGATTCCGCTTTAGAATTCCTTCTGGATTTCCTATTCCAGTATTCCGCTTGAAAATCTTTCGGAGATTCCCCCAGAATTCCTTCAGGGCTTCCCCCTGGGATCCTGCTGGGATATCTCCTGTAATTTCTTCCGGGATTTCTCCTGGAATTAATTCAAAGATTCCTCCTAAAATTATTTCGGGGATTGCTTCTTGAATGCTCTGGGGATTCCTCCAAAAAATCCTTCGAGGATTCCTTTTCAAATTCATCCAGCGGTTCCTCATGGAATTCCTCCGAGGATTTTTCCTGGAATTCCTTTGAAGATTCCTCCTGGATATTTTTCGATGGTTCCTTCCAAAAATTTTTTGGGGATTCCTTCTTGATTCCCTTTGAAAATTCTTCCTGAAATGCCTTTGGGGATTTCTCCTGGACTTTTTTTATGGATTCCTCTTCAAATTCTTGGAATTCCTTCGATTTTCCTCGGAAATTCCTCATGGAAGTCCTTGAATCCCTCACAGAATTCTTCCGGGAATTCCTCATGGGGGTTTCTTCTGAGGAGTTCTTCCTTCGAGGATTCCTACTAAAATTCTTTCAGGGATTTCTCCTGATATTCCGTCGGGGATTCCTTCTTTCAATTTCTTTGGTTATTCCTCTTAGAATTTCTTCGGAGATTTATTTGGAATTCCTTCGGGGATCGTTCACAGAATTCCTCCGGGGATTCCTCGTCGAATTCTTTTGGAAATTCCTTCTAGAATTTTCTCAGGGATTCCTCCGCCTGATTTTTCCTGGATTTCCTTCTGAAGTTCCTCGAAAGCTCCAGTAAGAGATTTCTTCAGAAATTGTTTCTACAGCGATCTCTCTATAAGAAAGATTCTTGAAGATTTCTGCAGAAGTTCCTTCAGGGTCTCATACAGCAGTTCCTGCAAAGATACAGAAGTTTCTTCATGGATTCTTCCAGAAGTTTCTTTAAGGCTCATCCTGGAATTCCTTCTTAGATTCCTCCCTGAAATCATTCGGGAATTCCTCAGTGTAAATAGTGCGACCATATTATCAAATTGGATAGCTTCTGAAGATTCTAAGAAAACATAACAACAACTGTAGCAAAATGGACAGTGTAGTTCCCTTCATTAGCAATGTAAAAATGCAACATGCACTACACTAAGGATGCGGGTAATATCTGTTCTCACCTCGATTTTCGTGGAACTGTCGAAGCGTGCCTGCAAGTAGTTGGAGGGGCGCGAAATGAAGGTAGGGATCTAATCACTAGTCGCAGTGACGGACCCGAACAGAAATAAAAAAGGTATTCACTAAAACGTAATAGTTTGTGTCATCATAATGGTCATGAAAAAGCTCAGACTACAAACTCTAAAGCTTAATGGCAACTTCTTTGTTTTGCCAATGTTGACATTATGATCAAATTTTGATTACGCCGCCGCCGAGCAAAATAAAGTCGGCGCACAGGTCTACTAGAGAGAGCAAATCAAGCTACCTCTCGAGAATCTGTGGATATGCTGAGGATACATCCGGTCGCTTCAATCGCTCAAGGTTGTTCCGTGGCGGCCGCCAGTACTATACATTGTTGATGATGAAAAATTGTGGGCGCAGTTTGATCATTTGGAGCCACAAAAGGCCCGTGCGATCCCGTCTGCTGTGGTGATCTCCTGGTGCAACGTTATGGTAGGCTGCATTGGTAAAAGGGGTTCTATAACATTTACCCGAAAACCATTTACCCGAAAGACATTTACCCGAAAACCATTTACCCGAATGTAACATATACCCGAATGCCAAATACCCGAATGCGACATTTACCCGAATGCGACATTTACCCGAATGCAACACTTACCCGAATGCGACACTTACCCGAATGCGACATTTACCCGAATAGTTTATTACTTTGCACAAATTATGATTTTGTGAATAAAGTTCACTTATTTTGTTCAATTTAAAAAGTGCATGTATTATTTTGTATTGTGGATCAGAAAAGCATTTTGAAAATCAAGTTCCTCAAGAGCCCATTTTATCAAATTTTCCCTGAAATGATCTGCGATAGGAATTCACAGGGCATATGCTTGAATAAAACTCATAACTGCAGCTTACCTTTGTTATGTTAACACTGTAAGCGTTTACTCTAGATATTTACCCTTCTTTGATTCATATGCTGTTCTTTTGATAAGCAAAGAACAGTTTATGATTTAAAGAAGGGGAAATCTCTGTTTGTAGGCCAAATGGTCATAAGTTCGAAACGATTAGAAAACAGTCCTCGGAAAATCAACATATTATTAGAAAATAATATTTGATAGAAAAGTTTGCAGATTGTTCACCAAACAGAACATCCCATTATTAAAAGAAGGAAAAAATCTTAGATGTAGACTTGGAATCCATCACTCAATCATGTAAGAGTGTAGTTTAAGAGAACATCATATAATCTAAACAAGGACAAAACTTATATGCGTAACAGCTTATTCAATCAAAATTACAAAAATTAAGCTTATGAATGGCTTATTCTTCTATTGTACAGCAACAATATTTGTTGTGCAGTTAGTAGTTAGAACGCCAACAAAATATGCAGCAGTGTAACTCGAAAGAACAGCCTTTGAAGAGAAGAAGGGAAAATCTCCGAAGGATAAGTAATAGTTTGGCCACAAAACAACACAGTGATACTATGTCTGTTAAAGAAACTCTACCCCCTTACCCCGAATGCCATCATAACCTCGAATAGGACATTATTCCAAAAGCCATTTCCCCGAATGGGTCATCACCCCGATAGATAAGTATAATAGTTCCCTAAAGGATATAGGTAGAAAGATGGATTCACGGGTCTCCTATGGAGTTAGTAGTTCGTCCGCAACAAACTAAATAACATTTCAACTCCAACTCGAAAAAGTAGCCTCTTATGAAAAGAATGAATACTTTCTATGGAGAAATTACCAGTTTAGTCAGTACCAGCTGACCAACTCATCAACAGTTCACGGGTGGACAATGGAAATTCGAGAGAACAGCCTATTTTAAAAAGAAGGCAAATCTTAGAAGAAGTGGATAATACTTGCGGTATGGCTGCCAGTTTGTGACCGTGTATATAAGTAGCTAATTTTGCATTTTTTTGGGCGACCTCCTGATTGATTCGGATTGGCGTTCGGGCTAATTGGATGGAGCCGTAAAAGAACAGAATATCAACAAAAATCCTTTGATTAAAATAGCATTGGGACAGCCAGTTTAGTCCTGTAGCAGAGTGCTTGATGATCACTCAGTCTGATTATTATTAGGTCTAACCAAAGCCTGCTATATGATACCGGGCCATAACATATTTATTATTGAAAATTCATATGGGGATCAAGTACACATTTTTTTTTTATTTTTCGGGTAAATGTCGTATTCGGGTAAATGTCGTATTCGGGTAAATGTCGCATTCGGGTATTTGTCGCATTCGGGTATTTGTCGCATTCGGGTAAATGACGTTCGGGTAAATGTCATTCGGGTAAATGTCTTTCGGGTAAATGGTTTTCGGGTAAATGTTATAGAACCGGTAAAAGGTGCAACATAAATATGGATAGAAGAAGTGGAATGAAACGAGCTCACCTGTATTAAATATCGGGAGACGCAGTGTTATTCGGACATTGCACATTGAACAGACCTAATGTTTCATCAATCCATTCATCGCTACCGAAACCACCGTATCCATTCTGAGCGGAACCCATTCATCTACATTTAATCCACCCGTCCGTCGTAATAGGGCTTTCTCAGTGACTGATTTCGCCATTCTTAACCTCCTACATACAACCGACACCTACACAAATACCAATTGAAACCCATCAATGCCACGGCGGGCGGCGGTAGCATACCTAACGTTCCGATTTGGTCCACGCGTCACGCAGGCCGTGGCCGCCGTCGTCGTCGTTGTCGATATGTTCCCATTAATCACAGCTGTTCAACTCGTCAGTCTTCACCCATTTCATGTAGGTATTACACTCCGGTAGCTGTGCCTGAGTGTTCAATACAACTGAAGGTAAGTGCTGGGTGGGGTGCGAAATCCCATCCAAATCCTTTTCCGGCAAAGCGTTATCGACAAGCTCAACGACAGCGAACTGACGCGGCGCTGGTTCGTACCTACAACGAACGTCAACGCAGGAATAGCTTGGAATCATCCCGGTAAGTTATAATGGAAGCCGAAACCGCACCGCAGCACGCTCCAAAAAGCTTTCAATAGTCTGCGGTCGGTGACGATGATGATGGGACGGGGCAGGCAGAAGCCGTAGTCATCGACCGGGCGGCGAACTTCCCGAAACATATGGTGGCCAGGCCACACAACGCAATATCATCGCACCACACCATAGGAATTCGCAAAGCACGCTGCTGGTCGGGTATGGTTGTTGTGTTTCCGCCGTACGTCATCATCGATAATTTTTACGCTCATTGCTTCCGAAGGCTATAACGGGAGAGAAGCGCGTCGTCGTCGTCGGAGTTCTTATCAGACTTTTTTTTGCATTCCCAGAATAGCGATACATAACAGATTGGCTCACAAGTATTTAAAGCTCGAGTTATATAACGTACAGCAATTGGAAGAGGCGACGACAAGAGCGACGAAATCCATAAAAAAACGATTGGAAGCCGTGTGGAAGGGGCAAGTGATGCGACCCGATTTGCTAAAATTAAAGAACGTTTCGCGGTCATTAAAGTAATGAGACATTAGGCGGCATTATATGGCCATTTGAAGCAGATAACAGTATCTGTCGCAAGAATTAGATTTTCGGAGCTGTGCGACGACGAAACATCTACACGAATGTTATTAGCATGTAGACTGAGTAGATTATTGGTTGTAAGTACGAAAATGGTGAGCCTGAAACGGAAGAACCCGTTTCCGAATTCATGACGAAAAGATCATGAAATGTTAAGATATGCCACTACGAGTCATAATATCATGACGATATCTAAGATTTTCATAAATATTTCTTACCTTTTTATTTAAAAAACCTTGGTTGCCTAAACCGTTACGACAAATCTATTCTTATGTCAATATTTCCAACATCATGATACATGCTGAGTCATAAAATCATAAAACAGCGTCATAAAATCATCATCGTTATCATTTCTGTTTTTTTTGTGTATGTGTCAGATTTGTCTTCTAGAAATCGCTGTATAAAACAATAGAAGTACAGTTATTCTCGGTTGAGTAAATCGAGTACCCAAGCTATATGGAGTACTTCAACCCTAAAGGGGTTTCGCAATACATTGCACAACCCATTTAAACTATTTCGGATCAATCGCGACGGAACCACCATTTACTCAGTTTGTCCTTTTAAGCTAATTTAAGTAAAAAAAATCTCTGTTTTGCATGGTTTACTTCTAATGACTACTTTTCAACTTTCTTTGAACAATTAGTAATTGAACAATGATAGCTAATCCAACCTTTTCTCTTCTCTTTACAGGTGAGTTATGATGTTTTGTCGATTCGTTGTAGACAAAAAATATCCAGAAAATTGATGAAAGGTAAAGCAAAGAAAATTGGAGTGGACAGGTACTTATCCGAAAGACAGAATAACCTGGTGGCTTTAATTCAGCCATTCCATAGAAAAACGATATAGTGCATCTCCGATTGTCGTGAAACTTGGTGGGCTTGTAGTTCTTCGGAAATAATGAAACCCGTATTTTTTTATTTCGTCATTAGGGTGACCAATTTTCATATAGAGTGGTCCAAAAAATTAATAGCAGCCTGGCTATCTGAACAGAAGTATATTACCTTGCCATTACGCGCTGCTGAAGTGTTGATTGCATTCCGCACATAAGAGCAAAGATTGCGGATTGAAAAACGGTGCAGTGTCTACTAAGTGAGTAAGACTGATACAGCCTTAGCTCACGAGAATAAACACCAGCACCTGCTCGACCTTTGAGAAGGGAGTCATCAGTGTAACATACGATGCCGCCTGAAATACTTCTCTCAAGATATCCAGATGTCCACTCTTCCCGGGAAGGGAATTCCGTGGAAAATGTCCTATATGGAAAATTACAAGCAATTGTAAGATCACTCGGAGCAAGGACAACTTTCCACCAAAACTGGAAACAACGAGTTGTGTGTTGAACTGCGGTTCACAGGAGTTTCCTCTAGCAAACTGAGTAGGCAGTAAGTAATTTTGATTCACTTCGCCCTTTTGCCACCACACAAGACATCCATAAGCCAATATTGGACGAATAACAGTGGTGTAAATCCATTTGATATACATACTTGGGTTTTAGACTCCAAGTTGTACCAAAAGTACGCCGGCATTGCCCGAAGGCCATACAAGCTTTCTTGATTCTGAACTCAATGTGCGGTGTCCAGGAAAGCTTGGAATCAAGAATGACTCCAACGTACTTTACCTGTTCAGTCAGATCGATTTCAGAATCAAAGAGACGTAAAGGTTGAACGCCATTACGGGTTCGCTTTTCCGTAAAAAGATTATAGATAGATGTATTACTCGGATTTACCTAAAGACCATATTGACGACCCCAACCCTCAAGCGTTTTGCATCAGGTCGAAAAGGGTGCTGATGCACATACCCACTTACAATGTTAGGTATTCGTCGGCAAAACCATAGGTGGGAAAACCGCTATTATTGAGTTGCCTCAATAGCGTATCTGCTACGATATTCCACAAAAGTGGTGATAAGACTCCCCCTTGAGGGCATCCACAAACACTCAATTTCATAATCGCCGCTTGACGCAATGTCGAGAAGAGATGTCGGTTTTTGAGCGTTTGGTGAATCCAATTGGAAATCATTGGAGATACCATGACCCCGTGCGGCTTCCAATATGGCATCAAAAGGCACATTGGCAAATGCACCCTCGATATCTAAGAAAACACCCAAGCAGGACTGCTTTTGAGCGAATGCCTTCTCGATATCGTAAACAACTTTGTGTAAAAGAGTCACAGTGGACTTTCCAGATTGGTAAGCATGTTGGTTCACATGAAGAGGCACATTGGCCAGATGAACATCACGGATGTGATGATCGACAATGCGTTCTAAGCATTTCAGAAGAAAAGAGGTCCAGCTGATAGGTCTGAAGCTCTTTGCTTCTTCATACGACGCACGACCCACTTTCGGAATAATATCCCGCCTGAATTTGGGAATATAACCTGTAGCAAAACTCGAAACAAAAAGTTTTTTTTTTCAAAACAAGTTTGAAATAACCAAATACCTTCTGAAGCAAAATATGATAAATCCCATCTGCCCCAGGAGATTTGAAAGCAGCATAGCTATTCAGTACCCACTCAATCAATTCTAAAGTTATGATACTCCGAGCCGAAGCCAGAGAGTCATAACTGCAAGAAAAAGACAACAACTCGAAGATGTAATATCCACACATCCGGGGAAGAGTGTACTGAATGAACATTCCAAAACTTCCTCATCAGAGGAAGTTAAATCACCGTTTCGCCAACGAAGCTCGTTCACTTGAAAATCCTTAGAGGCTTCACTCAGACTGGAAACATTTGTACAAAGGTTTTTCCAGCCGGATCGTTCAGCAGACCGAAGGCCTTACGAGTCGACCTGAAAACCTCCGATCCAGCCGAACGTCGTCTGCTCCAACTCTTTGTACATTGTTTCGTGAGCTTCGCCAGATCAGAGTTCCACCAAGGGGTTCCTCTTGTGGTCTTCACAAACCGCAGAGGGCAAGCTTCTTCATAAGCTTCCATGATGAAGGCCATTGTAGTATTAACTTCATCATCTAAATCACTTGGAATGTCAATAGATGGTGAGCATCCATGAAATTTGGCCTCAACCAAATCAGTAAAAAGATCCCAGTTGGTTGACCGGGGATTCCTGAAACGCAATGTTTGCGAAGTAACATTCACATGTTCAAACAAGATGTAGCGATGGTCAGATAAAGATTCTTCATCTGACACATGCCAATTGGTCAGCTCGTGACTAAATCTGCGCTAGAGCAAAGCGTTATGTCTAATACTTCGTCTCTAGCAGATACCGTGAAGGTTGGGTGGTTGCCTATGTTAAGTAATGCAAGATCTGTACTACTTAAGTACTCTATCAAACTGGAGCCTCTCAAGTTAATGTCTGACCTGCTCCAGATGATATGATGAGCATTAGCATCACTGCCAACAATTAGCGGAAGGCCTTTTGAAGTACAGTATGCGATGACGTGTTTGAAAGCATCCGTAGGGGATGGTTCATCATGCGGTAAATAAACCGAATAATAGACGTATTTCCTGTTGACGTTTCCAACAGATACATCGATTGTGATAGCACATACACCTCTAGTGGTTAGTTCAGAGATGAATGTTGCAACGATTGCGTTGTTAACAAGCACACATGCTCGAGGCATGACACGTGAGTTTGCCATTTCATGTTTACTGAAAGTAGTAAGGTTTCTTAGATAGAAATTCGCCTTACGAAAGTAAGGTTCTTGAACTAATGCCACTTGGGCTGTACCAATTTGCATAAGTTTGCAAAGATTACTGTTCTTTTATGCTGAAGATTGATCTGAGCTATCCCAAACGTAATCACTACCCAAACTAGGCAAGATTAAACTCCTAATAATCAGCACAAAATAGAACAGAAACAATAAAACTAGATCAGTATCGATTTGGAAGCGCCAAAGGCGAGGATGCACAGAATACACGGTGTGTCTGGTAGAACAAAATTAATTTAAAAAAATCGGTATCGCTAAAACACCCACCAAATGAAAGCTGAAGGTCCCCTCTTTCATTTGAGACTAAAATGAGAAAGTTCTATCGGCGGGTCTAGAACAATTTTTTTTTTGAAAGAATATGATATTTTTCCTTTTTTTAGAAGAACACACACTCAGCGAAAAAAACTAGCGAAATTCATTGAAATACCTTATGAAAATTTGCTATAACTAATTCTTATGGATGACATAAGAATACCTTATGAAAATTGATCGTGCTTGCTATGACAAATTTCATAAGATAGACTTATGCAAAGAACAAAAAAATCTTAAAATGATGCAGACTGGATTCGATCCATGAACGTCGGGATCACCGAGTCCGTGTTTTATCCACACGGCTACCGACGCTTGGGAATACCATGTTGCTAAACATCAATAAAAGCCAAGCTGTGAGACGATTTAACGTCATAGAGTGACCTTATGAAATTCATCCGAATCATTATGAATTGTTTAAAGGCCGTTTCATAAGTTGAGCCTTATGGAAATCTTAAGGTTATTTGGCTGAGTGCATTAATGACAAAACACTGTTTTTCCATTGCAAGCATAACTTTCCGACGATATATTTTGTATATTCTGTTTATTTTTCTACCCATAAAAGCATAATAGTCCCATGTGAATGGGAAATCCAGCAGATGACAGTTTTGTGTTTATGGGCAGTTTGGTGAAAGTACTAGAACAGTGAGTATAAAATCGAGTTAAATGCTATTCCTTTGAATTCCAATTATGTGTTTGCATTTTATGACAGACACGAATACGTCTTTAGTGTCTGGTATTTTACTGGTACCAGCAGATCACCAATCGACCAACTTTTCAGCACATACCGACATTTGGTTCTTCAGATTTGTGCTCTTGAAATTTCGAGGTGTGACTTCTTCATACATATTATTATTCATACATATTATTATTCATACATATTCTTCTCAAACAGCTTCTCAACTTCAATGTGCGTCTGGAACTCAAGACACCTGTTTTCTTTCATCTTCTTACTCTTTTACTTCTCAGCGTAACGTCCCTACAGGGACAAAGCCTGCAACTTGTTCTATGAGCACTGTACTGCCGGTGGACGCATAATAATAGTCCCACGTGTAAAAACAGACAATCGAGAAAATCGCGTCCAAAGTTCAAAAAAGTAAATTGCCTCAACTATAACGCATAGGTACTGAATCGTGTTATAACATCGACCAATTTTGAGTTTGAGCACTATTTCTTGTTTTAGAGCGATTTGAATGGTCCATAGGATTTGCAATGAAACGTGATGCTTATGCGTCCACTTTTTAGAATGTGACAAATCGGCGTTGTATTTTTTCGACAATTTTCGGATCAAAATATCTATTTTTATTTCCCTATATGATAGTACAGTATGAATCATGTTCATAAGCTGCAAAATCTCAATATTTCCAAAAATGCACATGGAACATGCTTCCACCGGCAGTGTATGAGATATAATAAGAATAAATTGAATTGATCGATTTGTTTGAAATTTTTTTATTACATCTAATACAAGCACTTCCACAGTTTTTAACTAAAAACTTCTTTTGCCAATCACTATTTTACATGTGTATAGCGTGTGACTTGCACGAAAACACTGTATGCTCAGGAAAGTCGAGTAAATTTCATTATGAATATTTGAGAGCTTCATTTGATCAGCCTGATCTCTGGGTTTTGCCCGCAAATATTCAGCAATAGCAGCAACTTTATGAGAAGTCTGAATGATGTTCACCAAGTTTCGATGTACTTCAGCTTTAGTGCAAACAAGTTGCTTGCCTTTGATCATCTCCCTGTAGCATCTAGAAGACAACTGCAATTTCTTTTTGCGTCATCCGTAGTAACGCCGTAACTCCATGTAGAAGGTTTCAAATAATTATAATTGATTGATTTGATTTAACTTTATTTGAGAGACTTTCAGCCCTTGGCTGGTTCGTCTCTAGGTTTCAAATAATATTTAAACTCATAGAGAGTAAATCTAATGGGTAAGTATATTCTCACCATTGAATGAGATAAATTTAAATGAGAAAGTCCGGACTTTTTAGTGGGGTAGTACTAACTGCTATCTCTGATATCTTAAAAAAAAAGTTGTTATAACATCAACAGCCTGCAAGTAGAAACAAGAACAAGTTAAAACGTTTTCAATCCGTTCTGATTATTATGTATGTGCTCAGACATGTGTACTTTAATGTAAAACATGTGTACATGTCAATCACATTATATGCTATAATGTCACGATGCTAGCAGAGGATCAAACTATTGATAACCGACAGATTAGCACATTTTTCTTGGTACACATATATTGTGTAACCGTTAGACATGTAGCATTAATTATTATTTTTTTGTCAGTTGAGTAAGGCTACCTGTTTACAAAGATATATGGTTTCTAATAGTTTTTATGTATAATTACTCGTTATTAGACAATTTTGACATCTAACACATACACTGTTGTTCATCTTATCCCATCCGAAGGAGGTTTGGATTGTGAAAAGAAGATAACCATGTTAATTAATTAACCAATCGAGTTCAGTTCTAGGCCTACTGGCGATTGACTCCGTAGCTTGAAAGAATAGAAGCGCCCGTCTAGCGAATTGGGAGTCGTGAGTTCGAGTCTCATCGGGTACGTGGATTTCTTTTTTATAATTTAAATCTCAATTTGTTCATCGAGCACATGTTCTGTTGTTGGACTGGCAAACCAAAGGTTCAGAGTTTGAGTATCATCATTTTTATCGTATTTTTTATCATCATGCTGAAAATATCAACCTGCACTTAAAATGCAAAATAAACGAATCAATTCATTATTTCAATTTACCTGGCCTTGTCATCTTTTTCAATCGATGGCTGGTGTAGGGAAAACGCATGCATCACTCCGGCAGAACTTTTATGCTTGCATAGTTGAAAATCGAACACGCTGCCGCTAACTAATTTATTTCTCAATCCGTAATTCGCCCCTTACTGAGTAGCTGGGTAGCGGATCACATCCCCTCATTAGAATCATATAATTTTCCGTCGTAAGGTTAGCGTATTGAATTGTAGAAAAACCGACTCTCACATGTCGAAAAAAATGCATTCAAATTTCGTAAAAAGTACGATACTCAAACTCTGAACCTTTGGTTTGCCAGTCCATTGCCTTACCATCTGAGCCAATCCTCACATTCTACTGTGATACATTATACGTCACTTTTGTTAAAGCAATGTTTGCTTGTGCCTACCTGTCACTTGAATCAATGATCAATCATCGCAATCATCAAGAAAAAGCAAAGCTACTATGTTTGATTATTCTGTCTGCCAACAGTTGCTTCAACCCCAGATATCAAGAAACTCAGGAAAGCTTCCACTTTTCGATTTATGTGATTTTTTACGTAGATCGGATAAGAAAATGATGTATGGCAATATTGTTCAGTAAAATGTGGGTAATTATTTAATGATTTGGTACTTTTTATAAAAGTTGTGTGTTTGAATTTCGTAGAACAAAAACTGTTGAAAAATGTAACTTTTTAGGTTACTTGCATGACTGAAAATCGAAAGAATATGATCAAAACATTCTCCGATCAGCACATAATGTTCACAAAAGTTGTAAGGAATAGAAAAAACTTTCATTTACTGGCGGCCGCGATATTTTATATGGCTTCTAGCCTTCATGGGCATTTTTTAAAGGTGAAAAATGACCAAAAAACACATTTTTGACTTGAGGCACCTCGAAATCTTCACCAATTTAGCTGAAAATTTGACCAGAAGTTTGTTTCAGCATTAGAATTAAGATGTGGGGGTGACTGGCTGAATTCGAGAAATTTCATTTTTTATGAAGAGGTCTAGTGCACATGGATGTCAAAGCATTTTCAACAGTGTAATTTCCCACGTGGCTTGGTCAGCCATAGCGAAATCAAGAAATTGAGATTTAAATTGCATCATCAAAAACTTTCAGTTTTCAGAAATGCATTACATTCAAAATGTTGTACCCCGTGATCCGAGCTACTTTGATGTATTTTCTATTTTTGTTGACATTACTCGGCCTACTTCAATCGAATTTTTTTTAAATCATGAGACACTGTGAATAAAAACTAAGAAAATTGCAGCCGCAATAACTTCTTCCACATGTATAAAAGGCGAAGTTTATTTGTACATATGCCTAAATTCTGCTGAAATCCTATTTCAACTGGCTAAATTTTTTGTTTTTTGCACTAAGCAACATTTTTTAAGGGAAATTTTGAATATATACTGCCGATAATCGCATAGTTGACGTATCCGCCATTGACAATGTCAGCACTCACAAGCTAATATCTATCAAATGTGCATAATTGTGACCAGCTTTATTCAATAGAGCACAAGATATAATCACTAGCTAGATATCAACGAGAAAAAAAATCATAAACTTTT
Source organism: Aedes albopictus (assembly GCF_035046485.1). NCBI lineage: Eukaryota > Metazoa > Arthropoda > Insecta > Diptera > Culicidae > Aedes > Aedes albopictus. Next base: position 382,242,092 of record NC_085137.1, read on the forward strand.
CATTAATCTTTGTTAAAATTTCAAAAGTGTGTTGAAAACTACAGTGGCGCTAACGTCAACTATGCGATTATGGGCAGTATATTTGACCTGTTTACTATTTTAGAAGGACAAGTTACTAATGAGCGACCGCATACAAGCCCATTTGGCTACACTCAAGGTTGAAAAAGTGAAAAAACACAAGTCTCAAAGATAATAATATTTGAAAAAAAAAATTGTTCTAGACCCGCCGATAGAACTTTCTCATTTTAGTCTCAAATGAAAGAGGGGACCTTCAGCTTTCATTTGGTGGGTGTTTTAGCGATACCGATTTTTTTAAATTAATTTTGTTCTACCAGACACACCGTGAATACATTGTGTAAATCGCGTAATGCGACACCATATAGTTGATAATGTAAACTAACCAATGCCAATGGCATCTTCCTAATGCCGCCCTTATTCAGCGGCCCGATTGTCTCGGAAAAACTCAAGGTCACCGCGCAGTAAGGGCAAAATACTGTGGAGGTGTGGAGTGAATCTGGTGTGATGGCTACAGCACGTGACAATCACGCCTAGGACCTGGGATCGAATCCCACTCCCGACATACTCACAATATGTGGGTTCTTGCTTCGGAAGGGAAGTAAAACGAGGGTCCCGAGATGAACTAGCCTACGGTTAAAAATCTCGTTAACACAGACAACAAAAAACTGTGGAGAGTGCCCAAGTACTCCACAGGCTCCGTTTGCGATTAGGTTTTATATGACCCCCCTAACCAATCATTCCTAGGCACGGTAAGCATAAAGCCGCATAACACCTTGAATTAGGGGTCACCTGATTAGCGGACTCCTACTGCTGGAACAGGCGGTCCGTAGTGCTATTCTTAGCCAGTTGAACTAACCGCTACCGAACCTACACAGCTATCTAGGCTAATCGGGAAAAGAAGTTAATATTGGTGATCAACTTCATATGGGCCCGAGAAGCCGGCAAAATTAATCATATTTGTAGCTCACTGTCAAATTTTCAACTCAATCTACCAATGGAGAACAAAGTTACAGCATGTCGAAGTTGGCCATGTTATATGAAAATTGGCTTTCACTGCTATTTTTAAGAACACAGAAATTTCTTGTTTGCCGTGTGGCAGCATCATCAGCATTTTCGGGATGGTAACATAAGGCTAAATTTCAAAAGGCTAAATGCACAAAAGGCTGAATACGAAAGGCTGAAATTAGGGAACTGTAACATAAGGCTGAAATTACAAAAGGCTGTAAATTGAAAGGGCTGAAAATACGAAAATTCATATATAAGTTACAGTATTTTTTCCTTTTTGATTTACGCCCCAATTGAGATAAAGCCTACTTCTCAGCTTGGCCTATCGTGTAACAGGCACGAAGATACTTGTGTGGGGTGAGTTGGCAACAGCGTGTGCCACTCTATATTATACTAGCTGTACCCGGCAAACTTTGTCTTGCCTACTGCGTTTTTTGACGTTTCAAGTTTCTATCCAAGACCAAGTCCCCGGTCACAAAGTGTATGGAAGATCAATTTTCAAAAACTCTCAATTTTTTCATGTTTTTTGCCTCATAAACCTTCCTTGGGTGAAAACTAACAGAACAAAACTAAGACGACCAAAATTGGACCTTCCGTTCGCAAGTTATGCGCGGTCCCACGTATGCCACTGCATTTATATATATATATATATATATATATATATATATATATATATATATATATATATATATATATATATATATATATATATATATATATATATATATATATATATATATATATATATATATATATATATATATAGATAGATACTCAGATCACACACGCACACGCTGTTTCCATCTCACCCCACACAATATTCAATGCCAAAGGGAGTCAAGAAAATTTTGACACGAAACAAAGTTCTTGGCCCGAACGCGAATCGAACGCGTAGCCCTTAGTTACATTTAGTTTTTAAACTGAGCTTAGTGAGCCCCTTCCTGATGTAGTGTAGATGATGCATACCAACGAACACAAAAAGGTACTAAAGGTATTTATATAGTAATTTTTTCCTTCTTTAAACATGAGCTATTCTTTCGAGTCATGCTGTTTTGGAGATTGTTGTCATTATGGCTGTTGCGGGAACACAGAGGAGGGGAGGTTAGGGTCGATTTTTTTCTAGCAAACTCCAAGTTGTGGGTGCGAATCAGCTTTAAGCTGTGGATTATTTATTCACATTAGTTGTAGGAATAGTATTAATAGTAATAACTTACAAAATTCGGTTTAACGCATGTTAGAGTACAGGATTTAGCCTCTATGTTCTCGTTGTTCGTTTTCCATCACTATTCTACAAAGTTCACATTAGATTAAGCATATTTAGATTTAGAAAACAACTGTGATCATCTGCAGAAACTTACTGTGATAATAACTAGGTTTAATTCAATTGGACTTGACTGTGTAGTATAACAATTCAATTAGTTTATACTTAAAGCACTCAGATAAACTGACTAGCTGTTTAGCCTTCTTAGCAAACTCAATTTTACCAGTACAAGTAAATCATACACTTCTGCTTTGTCATTCCGTTGGATGACAGTTTAGGCTAAGAAAAAGGCAGTTCGTGTGTGTATTGATTCTGTAAGTCTGTTCCAGTGAAAAAGCGGGCAGTATTGTTATCAACAATGGCTACTAACAATATCATCAGAGAATTTCCCTTCTTTAAAATATATGCTATTCTTTTGAGAAATTCTGTCTTAGTAATAAAGGCATAATGTATTGTATTGAACACAATTCATAGGATTATGACCAGTCGTAAAACTTTCTGATACAGAACAAAGTAACTAAAGCATGTTCCCCCAAAATGGGTTAATTTGGCCAACCATGAACTAGAGGACGGTAGGACGATCAAACGTCAAGCTCAAGCAAAACTAATGCGAGTGCCACGGCTGGGTAATCGACCAACAAGCAAATGTTCAAGGAGACCGTAAAATTGGTGTATTCAGGGTGACAAATGGTATTATCGGCAGGTTCGTTCTCTTCGTCATGAGGGATTTTTATGGACCGAATTGCCTGAAATTTGGGCATGTAACTCAGCTTGGTTGAGAAGGATTGGATGCCAAATCTGAGTTTAACAGGTTTCAAAAAAATCCCCATGACGAAGAGAACAAAACTGCCGATAATACGTAAGTTCCCCTATCTAATTGTTTCCAATTAGAGTGATATGTCTGTTTGTTTCAGTTGTTTGTGTTAAGGTTAGTCTTTGGGCTGGTGTATTTGAAAACTAGACGAATCACTATTTCAGCCTTATGTTACTTCAGCCTTTTGATGCATTCAGCCTTTTGTGTTTCAGCCTTTTGTTATTTCAGCCTTTTGTACGTAACCCGCATTTTTATACCCACGCCTTTACTGCTGTACCCGGGTAGAGGTGAATAACAAACCAATAACTAAAGAACAACATATTTTGTCATCATATCTAAATTTGCAATTCTTTAGTTTTTTGTGAATAGCTCAGGATGACACATAAATAACAAAATATGCTATCATTGCAAAGCTTGTAATTGACGAGTTATTAATAAATAGTATAATAACATAATAATAATAAATGTTACTATCATATTATCCTGCCACAATATCAAAACAATATCATAATTTACCATCATATTAAAATATGTTATTGTTTTGACATCCTTTTTGCTATTATATTGTTATTACAATGGCAAAATCAATTATTCTTTAGTTGTTATGCCATAGTAATTTAGTTATTATTTTTGTTATTTTAACTTTTATTTCAAACAAACTAATAGCAAATTGTGCCATTCAAACATTCTATTTTAATGGTAAAATTTGCCCTTCATTTGCCATTTCGCTCTTCCCGGGTAGCTATATAAGCCCGAATGTTTTTCAGCATTTTTAATAGTATTGAATATAGAAAAAGATGGTTTTTCAAGTAACTTTATGCGGTAAACCGTTTTACTCCACGTGTGCATTTCGGAGTATGTTTTCATATTTGCGCAATCTATTTACGAGCCAAAGCTTCCGACGAAAAACCCTTCACCTGGTGCGCAAACACCAAATACGCTCCATAAACAAGACCGAAAATATAAATATTCCTTCCGAAACGATACGCATTGCTGACATCGACCTCCCCGCCCCGTGCCCTCATCAACTGCGACCCCTGGCCACTGACGACGGTTGACCGGCAATGAAAACAAATTGAAAATCAATAATTTCTAACCCGTCTTCGTGTGCCACCACCGTCATCACCACCTGCTGCTCTACCTACATGGTGTCCAATGCGACAGCGAGTGTGTCCGGATGCAAATTTCGTCTATACATTTAATTTCACGGCAGGCAGGCACATGTCCCTACCTACCAACGACTGACTGTCCGATATGAGCTCTTATCGGGCATTGAGGAGCTGGCCATAAAGCTCCATTAGCATTAACTGAATCACGCGCAACCGAAAGCTAATTAGGTACACAGTGAACCTGCTGGAAATGGGAGGTTTGGAGTTTTCGAGACTGTTTGGGGCTGATAGAGGATCTTTTACAAAAGAAAAGGCATTTCCTCGACAAAGTACCACAATGAAATGGTAAATCGTTGATAGCTAATGAAATCATTTTAGGACGACTATGGCTTTCAATGATGTAGTTGGGAAGTTCCAAAACCCGTCTTCAATCAAGTTTTGGTGAAAATTCTGAAAAGAAAAACAAGAATTATTTTCTTTATCTCGTGCTTATGTTCTTGGTTGGAATCCATTGAGAATTTTCACATAATTTTCAGAAAATAATAACTTAATTCGGTTATCAAGCAATATTTAAGTCTTACTAGTTTGGAGAAGGTTTTGAGAACCACCATAAAACCAAATTTCTTTTATTTCAGTTTAATGATAGCTATAAGAGTCACATCGTATAAATTTAACTTTGAAATCTTACTCTGATAAGGAAGAAGAATCTGGCGTACCTAGAACTCTACTTGCCACGACAACGCCCATACCCTTACATTAAAAGGATGGAAGAAGCATCCCTGGAAAATAATGTTTCCTTCCCCTTCTTTCATCCGGGAAATTCGGGCCACATTGGGGGAACGTCCGCCCATGTTCCAATCAGTTTTGCGCGAAGGTGGTACGCATTCCATGAGTTAGTTTACCGTATCACACGCTATTGTGTTTTGCTTTCTGTCATCCGTTAGTGTTGCCGCGGTGTATGATATGGATTTTTGGCCAAAGTTGTGTTACCAGGTCACCACCTCTGACATTTCTCCGGGACGCGCAGTTGGTCCACCACCCATCGCATCGCCTTTCGTTCACCCACGCATCCAAACCACCACCACCACCACCACCACCGTTCGTAGTCAAAAGGCGACGGATCCGGTTCCTCTGCAGCAGGACGAGAATATTGATGATGATGATGATGATGATGGCGACGATGTTCACTCTGCATACTTTTTGAGATGCGACGACGACGACGACGGTTAATGGAACAAAGTATGAATCCATTTTATATCGTGTTGACTTTAATGAGATTCGTGTTCGCCGTCGACCGATGATATGCGCAATGGGTCCCGGAATAGCCCAGACGACGACGGCGACGACGACGACGATGAGGAACATCAACTAGGACCGATATGTTCCGACTGGGTTTCTTCCGCTGGATGGGTTGTAATGACTCTGTCGAATCGATTAGCGAAGCATGAAGTTAAATTTTACCGGGAATAGCTAGTTCGGTCGGAACGGAAGGTGATGCTTGATGGCGGGAAGCTTGATTTTGGAATTTCTGGAACACGATGATGAACGGGGTGGTTGCCATGTCGGGAGCTAGGATACATTTTGTTTGCAAAAGCGACTCTTTTTGAAACTGAAATTCAGATAAATACAAGGTCATTTGTATCTTGGGGATATTGGATAACGTTTGGCTAACACTTGTAGTGGCAAACACTGGACAATTATTTTTCCTTATGTATGTAAAAAAACGGATTAATCCACCTAGTTGTGATAGTGCCTTTCTCGTCGAATATGTACTACTCATGAACTTTCCGTCGACGAAAGCATCCTCAATCCTGTGAATACTTTATTTATAAAAGCAAGATTTTTATCCAAGCCATCATCGAGTTGGGAAACTTATTGATGGCACATATTTCCGACGTTATGTTCAATGTATAGGCAGACCTGAAAAATATCAGACCTCTTAGTTTACTGCGTGACCACCTTTACTGTTACGATAGGCCGATCAATACCAAGACGATAATAACAAGCTAAAATATAATTTATTTCACAACCAAAAGTCACTTTACAGTCCTTGATAAACTTTTTCCTGCACACTTTACTAGTTACTAGATTCATAAAATTTGACCCAAAAAATTGAAGCAAGTGAAATTTTTCATACTGAATCCAATTCAAATTTAAACCATATCACAGAGCGCGAGAAGCAACCAGTCGGATCTATATTTTGCGCAGACGTGAGACTATTTTCTTGTAAACCGTTCATCAGGTCATCGAAAAAGCCGTGGTTTGATGTGAACTGGTTCAGCAACACTACGGTAGTCTGATGGATCTAAGGCTGGCTGTGCTCCTGAAAACCGTTCATTAGGTTATCAAAATAGCCGCGATTTAATGTGTCACATGCATGGGTTTGGCTCTCATATGCATTTGACCACTTCCAGCGGGACACCCGGAACCGGTTCCGGAATACTGCTGGTTGTACCAGATATGATCTGAAACCATTTTCTTGCTATCCGTTCATCAGGTTATCGAAAAAGCTGCTATTTGCTAGCCGCATGCATGGGTTTGGTTCTGTTTTATTTGGCTCACTTTTATAATTTGCCACTTCCGGCGGGACATCCGGAACCGATTCCGGAACACTACCGGTTCAGATATGGTCTGATACTATTTTCCTGCTTACCGTTCGTCAGGTTATCGAAAAAGCCGCGGTCTGATGTGTCGCATGCATGGTTTTGTAGCATTTTCATATCTGGCCCCTTTCTAAGATACCGTTCCGGAACACCTAAAAGACCATAAATCCGGAACGGCTGAACCTATTCGAACCATTTTCAATAGGAAACAATAGGACCAGATTCCGCGTCGAATGAACCGTCGGTTATTAAAACCGGTTGAGGTTTACTGCCAAAAAGTGATGTGAGTTTTTTTGTACACACACATACATACACATACACACACAGACATCACCTCAATTCGTCGAGCTGAGTTGATTGGTATATGTGACTTGACCCTCCGGGCCTTCTATCAAAAAGTCATTTTTGGAGTGAACATATAGCCTTTCCAGTACACTTAGTGTACGAGAAAGGCAAAAAGGTATCGCAATGACATATTTTACCTTCCATGATAAAATTGAAAACATTTTGCAAAATTCCACCATAGAATAAGAACGTGAAACGAACTCAACCAATTCATATATACATCTTCATTGCTCCATTGCTAGTCGCACACCGAACCGACAATAATTCCGCACCGCATAGACGCGCGAGTGGCGAAAATTAGATATGAATGCAGTGAAAAAACTTCCAACCATCGCACAACAATAATGTCAATGTCGCAACGCAACCTAAATTTAGCGAGTCGCACAAATTGTAGGTGGTACAGTCCTAGAACGCTGTTATGAAAGTTGCCTCCATCCCGTCCGAACCATAGCACAAATATGTGTGACTAATCTATGACTCTTAGCCAAGACTGATGCAATACTCCAATAATGGTCGAGAACTGTTCTGGCCACGTCCTTGCGACTGCTGAGGGAAGGAAAAGGATGGTTAGTTGAACACCTAAGAAAGATGTAGACAGCTTTACGATCTCTCAGGCCTAGGTTTCACAGGAATTTGGGTGTTGTTAATGGAAGGTTAAACTTCAAAGGATTCATTTGATAAGCGATTTTGAGCAATATTTGAATCTGTTTGATCAGCGTTGCTAGCAACACAGTTACCGTTAGTCACTATGTAAAATAATGTACTGAACTTGAGGTGAGACGAATGCCTCAGAGATAAAGTCTCTCTAATTAAAAAAAAAAACTTGAGTTGCACTATAATATTATTGTTGAACATTCGAATTACCTATCTTGCATCGCGGATACTGATGTGCTTCTTTTAATCCTATATGCCCAGTATTGCCAGATACTACAAAAAGTTTGTGTTATAATATGACACAAAATACGCCATTTGACTTCTACATAATCTTGTTTAAACATTCGAGTTAGGGTAAGTGTGCCCATCGTTGTGGTATTTAGGTAAATTCATTTAAAAACAATGATCGTACTATCTAATGAAGGGTTTCAAAACGTTAGTCGGCAGTTTTCTATCCAAATTTGCTTGGAAAAATATAAAAACTATCGTTTTTCTCTGTTTTCGATCATAAATCGCTTGCCACAACAATAGGCACACTTTTCCTATTATGGAGGTAAAATTTAATTTTGGTTCCTATTGTTGCGGTATTCCATTGAAATCATATGGGATACCGCAACATTAGGAACACTACCGCAACAATAGGAACACAGCAGCAAAAATATTAAGAAAAATATTTTTTTTAATAGGTTTTTCGGTAAATCTTAAGCACACAAATGGTTCAATCTCATAATTTAAGCATAATACATCTATTAAAAATGCCTTTTGGTAACATTTCAGTCGCAAAAGTGCTCAATTGCTATTACCGCAACAATAGGTACTACCACAACAAAGGGAACAATTACCCTATATATTTCGTCTCAAGACTGTGATATTGATAGAAGTTTGATGTTATTAAACTGTGTTTCTAGTTACAGAGATAATTTTAAAGATTCGTTTACGTGGGCTTGAGTACTTGTCCATGTTAAAGCTAATCTTTGCTAATTCTAGACGGCTGGCTGATAATAGTGAACGTAAACTCAATCTGTAATTAACTTGCAAACTATTCCTATTGCAATGATCTGAAGATCGCTGCGTAGCAGTGTTGCCAGCTAAAAAAACAATTTTAATTATTGTCATTTTTTCGCAAATTCATCTCTCAAATTTGCGAAAAAAAACGGCTTTCGGCCGCCTCAGTTCCTCAATCCTCTGAGGCTTCACCGAATGGCTCGGCCGGAACTCATGTTAATTGCTCGTTGTTTCGTATTTATTACTAACAATTTTAAATAGCTTATTTGTTGTTTTTCAACTTAAAATTGTTAAGTTTAATGTAGAAAAAATCGGCTTTCTTTATGGAAAATTCAAACTTTTTTGGTGGAAAGAATGTAGTTATTTAATGCAAATGTTGAATTATTCGTGGAAATTCTGACATTTTTATTGCTCAAAAATATTTTTTTTATGGGAAATTCTGATTTGTTTATGTATTTTTTGAATTGTTTGAGGAAATTTAGTAGTTTATAACAAATTACAAATTTTTATTTCACTTTTTGTCCCACCACTGCACTGGCTGGTCGAGAGGGGGGGGGGGGATAAAAATTATTAAGCATTAAATCTGAAAAATATTAAAAACTCATCGGATTTATTAAAGAATCTTCAGCAAGACTCGATATTTTGATAATAATTTTTATCTGCTCCCTCAAAATGCAAAATCCTGCCAAATTTTTTTGAAGGGAGGGGGGGACAAAAACTCAAAATGAAATTTGTACCCGCCTTATTGCTCCCGCCCCTACTTCTTTATTGGCAATTTCTGATTTTGTTATGGAAAATGATCATTTCTTTATGAGCCGCTTATATTCTAGCCGCAAATTACACTAGTTTACAAAATAAAACGAAAGTCGTGAACTTATGTCAACGACCAAAATTTTTGAAGCACAATTTAGCGCTGATTTCGAAGCCGACCTTCAAAAAATTTTAAGTAGAACAGTTTTTAAGTTTTAGCTCAATATCGAGTTTTACAACTTTTCAAAATATGTAATTTACTAAAATTCAAATATATTGCGTTTTATTCAACCAATTTTAAATCATTTTCCATAAATTAAAAGCTGAATACAACACCATTCGATCGTCTGAATACAGGTTTTGCGTCAGATTGATTAAATTCAAGATATTGCCGTGTTTTAGGGAAGATCTCCTTAAATTTTAGCAAAATTCCCAAAAAAATTTGAGGATATGTATTTTTTTCAGTAAGAAAAACTCAATTTAAAAATTCTTTCTCGACGTTTATTTAACATACCATATGTAGGCGAGTTACAGTAAAAAAATCAGCTCAATCGGAGCATTGATTGCGGAGAATGAGATGTTTGAAGTGAGCGACTTTGCTTAAAAATAGAACAAAAATCGATTTCAAATCATCAACCTTGTATGGAAAGTCGAAAAAATTTCCGCTCTACTGTAATTTTTTTCCTTCGCGTTTTCGAACTCAGGGCATGATTCTACACCAAAAATGATCATCAGCTTACCGAGTTCAAAAATGCTGTAAACTAGTGTTATTGGTTCTGTGGATTGCCTAGAACCGAATCAACCTGCTTACGTAAATTTTCTTCAGGGATTTTCTTTGTTTCCCATATAGTATATCATAGCATAGTAAAGTTTCTCATATCTTCAGAAATTCTCTAAAAACCCGCCAGGTACTTCTCTCGGAATATTTTCAACGAATCCTTTAGAAAATTTTCAAATGATTTTTTTTTAAGAAAATCTGCCATGGCTACAGAGATTTCTTCGATTTTCTATTTTACTCCATGGAAAATCCTTCAGAAAATCCATCAGGAATTTATCAATGGATTTTTTTTTAAGTTCCTCGATCATTTTCCACGCATCCAATAGCTTTATAATTTCCTCCAGAATTTGCTTCGGAATTTTCGTTACAGGATTATCCAAGTCTAAGTTAATCTTTTATGGGTTTCTTCCAAGATAAATCCAAGGATTTCTGCAGGAATTCAGTCTCCAAATCTTCCAAGATTTTTAACAGAAACTTTACAGAAACTACTCCGACTATGTTTTATGTAGGGCTTCGTTTAGATCTTTTCTTTCCTAGAATTCTTTTAGGTAGATTTTTAGGAATTCCTTCTGAAACTCCACTAAAATTTCTTCGAAAAATTCTTCTTTAAAAACCATCTTCTTCGTTTAAAAACCATCAGAAATTTCTCCAGGGATACCTTTAAAAATTTTCATAAGGATTTATTTAGAAATTCTTGCAAAGATTCTTTATAAAGTCTTCCAGTTATTTAGCAAATTTCCAAATATTCTTAAAGAAATTCGTTCAGGTATTTCTTCAGGAATTCCACCAGAGGTTTGTTAAAAAATTGCTCTAGGGAATCCACTAAAAATTACTACATGAATGTGTCCAGAAATTTGTACAAGGATTCATCCAGAAAATTCTGCAGAAATTGTTCCAGAGATTTATGCAAAATTTCTTTCAGCGATTCTGGTAAGAATTTCTCCAGAGACTCATTCAGTATTTCCTCGAAGTATTACCCCAGAAACTAATCCAACATTCTCTGTAAGGATATGTGGATACTTCCTCCACAGAATCCTTAAGAAATTAATTCAAAAATATTTCCTCGGAACACACCAATTCCTTTAAAAACCATTAGGATTTTTTATCCGAAATTCGTCCACAGATTTCTTCAAGAATACTTTCAGAAAATCCTCCAAGAATTTTCTGAAAAGATTTCTCGAGGAGATTTCCTACCAATTTCTCAGCATTTTTTTAGGAATTCCATCAAGGCGTTCCAAAGAAATTTCTTCCAGAAGTTCTTAAGAAATTGCTGCAGTGATTTCTTCAGGAATTTCCCTGAGATTTATTCGGATTTTGATCCAGCGTTTTATTCTTCCTAAGATTTCTTCAAGGATTTAAATGAAGATTTCTACTCTATCAAGTTATTTCCTTGGAGGATTTTTTTTTTTCAGAGACTTTTGGGATTTCTTAAGTAACTTAGACAAGGTATTTATTCAAAAGTTCTTCTGGACACTTTTTCAGTTTTTTTTCTTTAATTTTCATTACAAATGCTTCAGAGATTGTTTAGAAAATTATTTCCTGGGCTACTGCAAGATTTCTTTGAGAATTTTTTTTAGTAATTTCTGTAGAAATTCATATTAGGATTCTCTTTAGAAATTACTCTTGCACTTCCTTTAGAAATATCTTTCGGATGCCATTGGAGATCCCTGCAGAATTTACTCACATTTTCTTCCAGGAATTGTTTCAGAAGCTTTTCCAGAAATTGTACAAAAATTACTGAAGAGTTATTCAGGGAATCCCTGAAGCAATTTCTAAGAAATCCATCAAAAAGCTTCTGAAGATACTTTTAGAAACTCCTGGTAAAAACTCTTGTTTTTTTTTTGAAGTAATTCCTACAAAAAAAAACGTAAAGAAATTTCCGAAGCTATGTTGTGAGCAATTCCTAGATAAATACCTATGATAATACCTACCTATAAGAATACCAGAAGAAATACCTTAAGATACCCCCTTTTATCTTCAGCAATATGAGAGACTTATAGAGGAACTCTGCAAGTAATTCCAAGAAAAAAATGCACGAGTACACTCTGGAGGAATTCCTGGAAATATATGTATAGTAAGTTCTGCAGGGTTTTCTTGAAAAAAAATCTACACGAATCGCAGACAATTTTGGTGTAATTCTTGAAGCAATTCCTCTAAGGACTGTTCATTAAAGAAAGTGGACACCTGTTTTTCAATAGAAAATATGTATTTTCGAACAAATCCATAAGTTTATTTTTTATTAATACATGTGGCCAAATTCACGTGAGTTTGAACATTTACTTCGCTTTTCGGAAGAACGCTCGGACTTTCCTCTTGATACCTCTCATTAGATTTTGCACAACTTTCTCCGTAGCTTTTCGGTGTGCCGCAGGCCAATTTTTTTTGAATCATTCAACAGAGCTTGCTTCTCTTTCATCTTTCTTAAGATGCCGCTTAATTATTGTCCAGTATTTTTTCATAGGAAGCTGTTCAGAGAAGTTTTGTGGATTTTGCCATTTTTCGACAAAATCGACTTTTTCCGTCTTGAGCATCTCTAGTGTAGAAGAAGCGTAATAAGCGGATGCCAGATCCGCCTAAAACAAAAGAGGATCCGTATGTTTTCGGTAGATAAGTAGAAGTCGATTTTTGATGCATTCCTTTCTGTTATTTTCACCGTTGATTGTTCCCGTTGTGAAATACGAAGAACTCTTTAAGTCACAAGAACAATTGGCTTGCCACACTAAAATTATTTTCCCAATTTTTTCAGTTCTGATGTACCCTACATCATCCGACACATCTGTCCCCTGCTTAGCGTTAAAAAAAATGCGGTCCCGGAAGTGTATTAGTAAGCAAATTCTCGAAACGACAACTTTTTGGAACACCATTTGTGCAGAATTACATGACCATGCTGAGGGTGACGGGTTCGATTCCCGGTCGGTCCAGGATCTTTTCGTAAAGGAAATTTCCTTGACTATTTGATCATTTGATCATTTTGCATGTGTATAACGTGTGGCAGGCACGTAGATAGTATGTGCCCAATGAAGCCTTTACGAAATGTTCCGGTACCGATCGGGGTCGAACTCGTCTTCTTCAGCATGGTGTGGTCCCTGTAGCCAATCTTTGTGTACAAATCCCTTCATCAATTGTGTTTATAAGAAAATAGTACAATTTCCGAAAAAAAAATTGTAGCGAAGGGAAACCCATGATGAAAAGAAAAATAAACTGCCGAAAATATGTAAGTTGCCCTAATTTATTTATTTTGTTATAATTTTTTTATGACGATAGTTATTCCTAGTAGGACATTTTTCACATACAAAAAAAAATCACAATAGTTAAAATTCGTTCCATATTTTCAAAAGTTGCGTAATCATGCGCTTTTACCAAATTTATGTGCCAAACTTGGGCATTTTTTTAGGATAACTTAATAAATATTAGAGGTAGAAACATACTTTCTCCGAGAAAATTGTGCTATTTCATTAGGCATAATATTTCACAGATTATTTTAAAATGTTCAAAAATCTACATAAAAAGTTAAAACTGACTTTAGATAGACATTCTGTAGACAGCTATACTGAGCTATTGTAGCTTCTTTCAAGTACTCTAGTCTTAAGGACAAGGTATTTGGAGTACATAGCCTAAATTTTCTAGAGCAACGTTTTTTAGAACCGTTGAACGGATTTGGATGAAAATGCATCACGCTATTGACAACCACTGAGCAATCAGCATGATGCATTTTCAGTCATATCCATTCAACGGTTTAAAAAAACGGTGCTCTAGGAAATGTGAGCTATGTACTCCAAATACCTTGTCCTTAATGAAACTTGCATTTCTGATAGTGTTCATCCAGAATATGCAATTGCAAAATTGATTTTTCGACCCTGTACGTAAATCTCGTAAAGTTTTACTTTTGTTTTGCACGTAACCCTTTGGAATATTCCCAAATTAGCATGCATATTATTCAAAAAATTATTAGAAATTAGGACAATGATTATCGCATGCATCAGCCAACTAACCGGCAACGCCGGCGTGGCATTTTCATGCTCGATAGCCGTAGATAATAAGTGCATACGAGCTGCAAGCATGGGTGGTCAAATGCATTTAGCGTAGTGAAGCGTAACACACCGCACATGCAAGTAGCGCGCGATACCTAATTTAATTGATTGAAATCCAAAAATTACCCTGATGGGTGGTGGACGGGCGTTGACTTGGCGGACACATGATATCAACAACAAAAAAAAAGGTGAAGGGTATGTAACCTTGATTTGGTCTTGATGCAAAGTTTGATCGGAACTAGACGCTCACAAAAAAAAACTAACGATACTAGTCCGATGAGGCCGAATAGGTGAAATTGTTTGCATTGTTACTATAAATAATCAGGTGTTCGGAGGTAACGGCATCAGTTTATTGAGTTTGGTTCTTGGTAGAACATCAGTAACGGTTTCAACGCTTAGCAACATGATCAAGATCGCTGTGTTGGCTTTGGCCCTTTTGGGCGTTGCTCTGGCGTACGAGCATCACGGCTTCATCAGCGAAGTGAAACACATCCCGTACTACGGTGGCGGTGGTGGCTTCGAAATGGGCGGTGGTGGACTGGTAAGTTTTTGAATCATGGTTACGATAGAAAAGTGTTTGAAAAATGACTTCCATTATCAGGAAGGAGGATGGAAGGAAGGTGGCGAGGAATACTACTCGTACCCGAAGTACAAATACGAATACGGAGTGAAGGACTACCACACCGGAGATCACAAGAGCCAATGGGAGATGCGTGACGGAGATGTCGTCAAGGGCGAATACACCCTGGATGAGGCCGATGGTACCAAGCGAATTGTCGAGTACTACGCCGACGATAAGAATGGATTCGAAGCCAAGGTTAAGAACATCGGAGAACCAATCCACGAGGGTGGACTGGGAGGTGGATTCGAAGGAGGTTATCACGGAATGGGATACAGTTATAGCAAGCTGAAGAAGTACAACTAGGCGTGGCCAAGACTGATGGAGAAACGACTGGAAACCATTGTTGAATAAAGATGCAAAATATACCAAAACAATTCCTATCCTTCTCTTAGTAACTGATCTAGTTGTTACTTTCCAGTACTCCTCCGGTATTCCTCCGTATTCAACTGTTTCATTCATGCAACTAGTTCAAGCAGTGCATGGAAAAATGTCTTCATCCCATCAAAAGATATTTAAAAATATATCAATGTGTCATCAATATCGTTGTTTCCGCAGCTAACGACTGAGTACTGACATTATCTCAAATGTCGCTTTTCTCACCCTTGCGGTGAAATTTGACACCCGTTCCATATGTTACAGATCGTCAAGCAACAACATTTGCTACCATTACCGCAACTGATGAGTAGGTCCACATTCACATCTTTTCCTTCTCGACAAAGGAGGAAGCGGCAATCGAACCGTACCGAACCGAACAATATATGTTTCATTAAAACTTGAGATTGCCACGAAATGTCAATACGCTCACCACCACCGCCACTATTGCGAGCACGCGTTCCCGAAGGACGAGTATCTAGTAGCACTCAACTCACTACGAGTTGGACTGATGCAACCGAGGATAAACGCGGACGATGACGACGACGGCAGCGTAACATCTGCCACCGTAAGGAAGAAACTCAAGTGTTTGAACACGTGTCCCTCCGGGGGACCCGAAGGAAGCCAGAGTTAAGCCAGGCCTTCCAGCATTGCCAGTTTAGCCTCCGACGACGGAAAGTTTAAGGTTCATCTTGTCTTCACAACCCGTAAATGTGTGTGAGCGCGCCCATTTCTCATATGTCTGCTGGGTGCAGGGGGAGATTCGAATCTATTTATACTTAACTTTATCAATCAATTTGTCATCGCTCTTGTGAGGAAACAATCTTCTTGCATTTCGCTGACTTTGGCCTGACTGAGTTTGCTTGCTTAGGACGTGTTGACCGTAATGTAGGGCTGAATTGGTTCACTAATCATCAATTTGACATTGAGTGTAATAAAATAAACATACAGGGGATACTCAAAATAACTGGGACAGGTAAAATTTTCACTTTTAAAAAATGTTCAACTAGCTGTAACTTTTCGAAAAGGGCATTGAGTATTCTCAAATTTTTACTGTAAGTTCATCAACTAGTTGTGTATCAGTGGTCCAAAAGATTGGGCTATTCTTCACGAAGTTAGAAAGATTCTAGAAAAAGGTATAATTATCCGATAGTCAAGTTTGAGCTGTTATATCTCCGGATTCAACAAACCGAATGCAATGAAATTTTGATCATTTATGATTTATACAATAAGCTATTAAAAACTTTTGAGTAAACTTGAAATTCTTTATACGAAAGAAAATTATAACGATGAGATTATGTTTCTAATATAACACCAATTTACCCAAAATTTCCTCATCGTCTCAATATACTCTTTTTTTATAATTATAGTAATTATAGTTCATTTAAATTTCCTCTAATTGACTTGAATATATTTATGTTTCGAAGGAAAGCAACCAAATAGCCGGCATTGAATTGAAAAAGTAATGGGATGCATATGAGAAATAGGTAAATTTACTAAAAAAAATATATATAAACCAAATGAAATCACAATATAATACACAACTAGTTGATGAACAAGTTGATGAAGCCCCCTCAAACCCCTCTGAAACAGCATAAAACGCATTTGAACGCTTTAGAACGCCTGACGAAAAATTTTCCCTGACTATAGTGGGAATGAACACAGGCTTAAGAGACATCTAAACGACTGGCGTCGCTAACCGCTCGGCCACAACGCCCTGAAAAGCCTTGAACGCTTTGTAACGCTTCGAAAACCCTTTTGAAAGCTCCTTTAAATTCATCAGGGAGCCACTGAAGTTTAACCCTCGAGCGATCGCGCTGTTGTATTTTGTACAACACGATGAAAAAATCTCGCTTTTTGTACTCAGCATTAGCGTGGTGCTGACGCAGGTAGTCAACCGCGCGAGTTACGGAAGGTTAAGGGGCTCTCAAACGTCCTGAAACGCAATAAAACGCTTTGAAACGCCTCTGAAACCCCCGTATAAATAATATATGTGAAAGTCACCTGAGAGCAAGGATCGGTATATTCGCCTCACTCCATTCATATTCGGATTATCGTGATCAAACACGCAACCCCATCACCAGTGGGAAGCGATACGCAAGTTTCTTGACATGGATATTCTGTGCCGTTCGTCGCAGTTTGCAACGCATGCGAATGAATAAATGGCGAATGGTGAAGAATGCCGATGAGCGATGGAGGCGGCTGTTATCATAACTAGAAGAGAATTTCTGCATGTAATGCATACATTTTTAGTGTGTTGTTGTTGAAATGCTGGATTAGCAAAAATAATAATAATAGTTATTTATGCAACAAGTTGCAAAATGATGATTTTCTCAGCACGAGTCGTACATTTATCCAACGAGGCTTGCCGAGTTGGATAAATACGACAAGTGCTGAAAAAATCGAGTTTTGCAACGCATTGCATACAACATTTTTTGCAATTATGAAAAATACCCTTAAGTACGATCATTTCTGACTGCTCAGACAGAGGTGTCAGCAAAAACCACGTGCGCACAAGTCCATTTTTTCAATCAGGTAAGCTATGTTTAAAATTGTCACAACTACTCGGAGTCGCGTCGTCAACGAGCGTTGTTTGTGCTGCTGCTTCTAACTATACGTCTGTTTGGCTGATCAAATCAGAATTGGAATCGCTTCTATTCAGGTTTGATCTGCCGAACAGACATAGGAGCAACCATCGAATAGACAAATGTATACGGAAGAACATTAGTGCTTCAGGAAACTTGTGAAAAGTGTACCATTGCAAAGGTGCCGAAAAGTACTACTTTTCGGCACTCTTGAGCTAGTTAAGAAAAGTAGGCCATTTCTGCACAGTTCCGGCAATTGAAAAGTCCAATCGTATGGCACGTAATTGCAAAAACTTACTTACCTTACCTTACCGGTCAGGCTAAGGCCGGGGTGGCCTCTGCTGTACATAGTAGCCGCCTCCATTCCACTCGGTCCATGGCTGTTTGTCTCCAGTTCCGCACTCTGCGTAGGGTCCGCAGATCGTCCTCCACTTGGTCGACCCACCTAGCTCGCTGCGCTCCACGTCTTCTTGTACCGGTCGGATGACTCTCGAGAACCATTTTAGTCGGGTTGCTATCCGACATCCTGATGACGTGACCCGCCCACCGTAGCCTCCCGATTTTCGCGGTATGGACGATGGTTGGTTCTCCCAGCAGCTGATGCAGCTCGTGGTTCATTCGCCTTCTCCAAGTCCCGTCTTCCATCTGCACTCCGCCGTAGATGGTACGCAACACCTTCCGTTCGAAAACTCCAAGGGCGCGTTGGTCCTCTGCACGTAGGGTCCATGTTTCGTGCTCATAGAGGACGACCAGTCTAATCAGCGTTTCGTAAATAGTTAACTTCGTGCTACGGCGAACTTCATTCGATAGTAGAGTTCTGCGGAGTCCAAAGTAAGCACGATTTCCTGCCACAATGCATCTCTGAATATCTCTGCTGGTGTCGTTGTCGGCGCTCACCAGTGAGCCCAAGTACACGAACTCTTCAACCGCCTCGATTTCATCACCGTCGATATAAATTCGGGGTGGCGGGCGCGATGATTCCTCCCTGAAGCCCTTTGTCATCATGTACTTTGTCTTCGACACATTAATGACTAATCCGATTCGCCTGGCTTCACCCTTTAGTCGGATGTACATTTCGCCATCGTCTCAAATTTACGAGCAATAATATCAATATTATCAGCGAAACCCAGCAGCTGAACGGACTTCGTGAAAATCGTCCCACTCGTGTTTATCCCCGCTCTTCTTATTACACCCTCCAAAGCAATGTTGAACAGCAAGCACGAAAGACCATCACCTTGCCGTAACCCTCTGCGAGATTCGAAGGGACTCGAAAGTGTCCCTGATACTCGAACTACGCACATCACTCGATCCATCGTCGCCTTGATCAACCGTATCAGTTTATCCGGGAATCCGTATTCGTGCATAATCTGCCATAGATGTTCTCGATCGATTGTATCATACGCCGATTTGAAATCGATGAACAAGTGATGTGTGGGCACGTTGTATTCGCGGCATTTCTGCAACACCTGGCGGATGGCGAACATCTGGTCCGTTGTAGCGCGTTCACCCATAAATCCAGCGTGATATTGCCCCACGAACTCTCTTGCAATCGGTGATAGACGGCGGCATAAAATTTGAGAGAGTATCTTGTAGGCAGCGCTCAGTAGTGTGATCGCGCGATAGTTCCCGCAATCCAACTTGTCGCCCTTTTTGTAGATGGGACACACGATACCTTCCATCCATTCCTCCGGTAATACTTCATCCTCCCAAATCTTGGTAATGACCCAGTGTAGTGCTCTCACCAGTGCTTCTCCACCGTATTTTAGAAGCTCGCTTGGCAGTTGATCTGCTCCAGCGGCCTTGTTGTTTTTCAACCGGCCAACCTCCTCCTCAATCTCTTGAAGGTCAGGGGCCGGAAGTCTTTCGTCCTGTGCACATACTCCTAGATCTGTTACCACGCCACCTTCGGTACTTGCAACGTCGCCATTGAGGTGCTCATCGTAATGCTGCCGCCACCTGTCGACCACCTCACGCTCGCTCGTGAGAATATTCCCGTGATTATCTCGGCACATGTCGGCTTGTGGCACAAAGCCTCTGCGCGAGCGGTTCAGCTTCTCACACTCAGAATATTCTTTCGTTAAACCTCAACGAATATGTTTCGTAAAACTAGTTTTCGTAAATTGAAAGCAATTTGCGTAGAATGTACGGTCCATTCGTACCACCATGCTGAAACAATACAAATGGAGTAGTATCATGTACGAAATCACGAATCCGACACGCGGTCAACTTGCGCATTCGTAGACTTTAGCTCCAGCTGTGTAGAATAAAACAAAACATACAAATGTCAAACGTTTTCTACTAACCATGCGTAAAAAGAAAATTTTGCTTCGTAGAAAGCAACAAAGTTTTGCAGTCATCACTGACGATTGATTGGATCTCAGAGAATACAAAGCAACCTGTTTTCATGAGCATATGACGGTGCGTGTGCGAGAAGAGGAAAGGAAACATGCTCTCGGTTGGAAGTAAAAGTTATTTATAAACAGAACCAAAGTGGAAAGCGTTCTGGTTGTTTTCGGATGGTTTCAACAAGCGCCCACAGATGGGTGGTTAGCACTGGTAGGTATCAATCAGAAGATACGTGATTCGAAGCCTGTGATATCCAAGTGAACGAACGTGTGGTATTTTTTTAAGCATGTTTAATGTCATTCCGACAAAAAAAGAGACAGAAAAATGTGTCGGAGCATTTTTGTACGAAAAGAACTCATACACATTACGAAGCTTTTCGTTGCAGAAAACAACGAATGGCATTTGTAAACATGACGAGCGATTTCGTACAATGCAACAAAATATATTTTCAGTGCATAGAACTTTCGTGTGTCCTTAGCGCGGTACAGCTCTTCCATCGCTTCGCGATTTCGTTCTTCCTGCTGGCGCTTCTTCATCCGGAAGACTGAGTTCTGCCTGTTCCGCGCCTGTTTGTAACGTGCCTCATTCGCTCTCGTACGGTGTTGCAGCATTCTCGCCCATGCTGCACTCTTCTCGTTTTTCAACTGTTCACATTCGCCGTCGTACCAGTCGTTTCTGTGATTCGGAGTCGCGAAGCCTAGTGCTGTAGCCGAGGTACTACCTATGGCGGATCGGATGTCCCTCCAGCCATCTTCAAGTGTAGCTGCGCCAAGCTGCTCTTCCGTTGGTAGGGCCACTGCTAACTGCTGCGCGTAGTCTTGAGCCACTTCTACGTTACGCAGCTGCTCGATGTTGAGCCGCGGCGTTCGACTTCGACGCGTGGTGATAACTGTCGAAAGTTTTGAGCGCATGCATACAGCGACTAAGTAGTGATCCGAATCTATATTCGCACTGCGGTATGTGCGGACGTTGATTATATCTGAGAAGAATTTACCGTCGATTAGAACGTGGTCGATTTAGTTTTCTGTTTGTTGGTCGGGTGATCTCCAGGTGGCTTTGTGGATATCTTTGCGGGGGAAGGTGCTTCGGACTACCATACCACGGGAGGCTGCAAAGTTTACGCATCGCTGGCCGTTATCATTCGATACGGCGTGCAGGCTGTTTCGCCCGATTACCGGTCTGTACATTCCCTCCCTTCCTACCTGCGCGTTCATGTCGCCGACAACGATTTTCACGTCACGCGGCGAGCAACCATCGTATGTTTGCTCTAACTGCGCGTAGAACACTTCTTTCTCGTCATCGGGTCTCCCTTCGTGTGGGCAGTGGACGTTAATGATGCTGTAGTTGAAGAAACGGCCCTTTACTCTCAACATGCACATCCTTGCGTTGATCGGCTGCCGCCCGATCACACGTTGTCGCATCTTGCTCAACACTATAAATCCTGTTCCCAGTTCATTGGTGGTGCCACAGCTTTGGTAGAAGGTAGCCGCTCGATGCCCGCTTTTCCACACTTTCTGTCCAGCCCAACAAAGTTCCTGCAACGCCACGATGTCGAAGTTGCAGGGATGTAGTTCGTCGTAGATTATCCTGTCACATCCTGCGAAACCTAGTGACTTGCAATTCCATGTTCCAAGTTTCCAATCGTAGTCCTTATTTCGTCGCGTGGGTCTTTGCCGATTGTATCGAGTCGTATTTTCTCCTATGTTATTCGCAATGGGGATTTTTACGGGTGGCTTATTGGGCCTACGCCAACACTCCTGTCTCGCCGGAGGGCCATCGTGCCAGTTCTGTTTAACGTCCCAACCAACACTAGGACGACCACGCTGATGGGGCTACTACCTTGGATCTAGCTGGGCGTGGTGCAGCGTTTCTTACTCAGCCGCTGGATGCCAGAACAGACGCTGTTTGAGCCGCACCTCCTTGGTGAACAGACACTCGGATCGTACCTCCTCAATCTAGCTGAAGTCAGAAGGACAACAGTGCCCAGGCTGCACTACCAGCTAAGCACACAACTCTTAGCTGGCGGTCTTTGTCATCGCTTGACCCGTGGAAGCATGAGGTAGGAACTTGTGAGGACCAGAGCTATATTGGACGCTCTCCTTATCGACTCACCGTTTTGCAGCCCAAAACATTTTTATGCAATTCAGTATCATAATTTCCATTTTATAGGACTCATTTTGGTATCAGAATGGTCAATTTTTCCAAACTGGTTCATTATGCAACTGAAATGAGTTAAGTAATGAAAAAAAGTTGCATAATGTTCATAATGCAACTCGTTTGGGTTGCATTATGAACATCATACAACTCAAATGAGTTGTTTAATGAAAAAAATCATTGCATAAAGTTTTATATGGAACTCGTTGCAAAACTCAATTTTTTCAGCACTCTTCGTATTTATCCAACTCGGCAAGCATCGTTGGATAAATGTACGACTCGTGCTTAAAAAATAACTATTTGAAAACATCGAAAAATCATGTTCACAATATTACTCGTATCACTCACGAATTGCATCACCGCTCGATCGCTTGCGATACGAATGTGGACGAATGAGTAATTTCCAAGTGTGGATCCCCATCGTTCGCAGGAGTTTGCTGTCGTCGCTGACAAGCAAGCACACAAACTAAAGCGACAACCGTTCGCTGCTGACTGTCTTCGAATGTGGAAGAAGATGAAAAGTGGAAATCAGGTACCCTGCCTGAGAGTTTCTGAAGCCCACTAAAATCCTTCTAAAACCTCCTGAAATACCCGAAAATGCATGGAAATGCTTTGAAACGCCTTTGAAACCCTCAACAAATCTCCGGGAAATTCATCAGCGAGCCTCTGAAGCCCCTTGAAACCTCTCTGAATCCTTCTGAAGCGCATTGAAATGCCTTGAAACACCTGTGAAACCTCCATAAAAGCTCCACAAAATTCACTTGAGAGCTACTACTGATCCTCTAAAACCTCTATGGAATCTCTTGAAATGCCTTGAAACGTCTCTGAACCCCCCATGAAATCTGTGTTAAACTCACCTGAAAGCCTCTGAAGCCCCTAAAATTCCTCTGGAACCACCTAAAACGCTCTAAAACGCCTTTAAACGATTTAGAACGCCTCTGAAACCCCCATGAAATCTATGTGAAATTGCTTGAAAGCTTCCGAAGCCCTCTAAAACATGTCTCAAACGTCTTGAAACGCATTAAAACGCTTTAAACATCTCTGAAATCATCGTGAAGCTCACATGCGAGCCTATAGAGCCCCGTTAAACGCCTATGAAATCCCCTGAAACCCATGAAACGCATTGAAAAGTGAAACCTCCTGAAACGCCGCTGACCTCACTCACTTTTAATTTCCTTGAAATCCCTCTGACCTACTCCTTTAAATCTGAAAGCCGTGACCCCCTTCCCCTTTGCATTTGCTAGCCACCTGCCCTTTTCAAACTTCTTTGCTACCTTGAAATCCATTTAGGTAATGAATCCAGTTAGATAATTTTTTTTTGGATCTTCAGTTAGCCTAACGGTTGCATCAAATCCAGTTGATGTCTTCGGTGCACTATTTCGTTGAGTTATGCTGAACAAGTGCTCTGAAGATATCGAATTGATTTGTTGCAATCGCGCACTTTCATTTATGTCTTCACACTCTTGAGAACTTGTGCGATAGTTCAGTGGTGAACTAAATGCGCTGTATTAACAGGCACAATTTTGCGTATCATATTGGTAACCAGCCTACGAGGATGTATTGATTATGCATTTTTGAAGTTCCATCTTCTTGATTATTTGTCATTTCAGTGTGAAATAATGATAATACATTTTAAAAATAGTTCTAGTTGTAGCCCTGGAGAATGACTTTATTTAGGATTTCAATTTTGATAAGATTTCGGGAGTTAATATAAATATAATTTTCTAGTTGATTTTGAAATTCCTTTGCAGTTTTTTTGTGAATTATTTCACGCATTTATTCAGAAATGATTTGACAGTTCTTCGTAAATTCGTTTGAGGAATTCGATGCAGGATCATTAGGTCGAAGGTTATTAGGCCGAATGGTCATCAGGATAAATTGCAATTCTGCAGTTATGATACTGGAAACAGATCTGTTCTTTTTCTACTCTAGGAGGATAGCTTTTTCAACAATTGTTGCCAAAAACTATTTCAACAATGAAACTAGAATGAATAGTCTATTTTTAAAAGAAGGAAAAAATATTATTTAAATATCAGCAGTTTCAGCGCCAAAAATTATTTTGGAAATGATACTAGAAAGAACGATCTATGTTCAAAAGAAGGAAAAATCATTCCCTGTCGGTCCAGAAAGTGATCGTGAAGGAAATTTCCTTGACTTCCTTGGTTATACTTAGTGTATCTTCGTGCCTGACAATATACACATACAACAAAGTCATTGGCAGCGCTAACTCTCACTTAATAATTGAGGAAGAGCTCATAAAACACTAAGCTAAGAAGCAGGATTTATCCCACTGGCGACGTACCGGCAAAAATGAGACACAATTCGGCCTAATGACCTGACACTAGGAAATTCTTCTGGTTCTTTCTCTGTAATTTCTTTTGTAAATCCTTCGATAATTCCTACGGAGCTTTTTTGGCAATTTTTTTGGAAAATGTATTTTTAATTTTATTGTGAATTTCTTCAGCAATTTCGGAAATGCTATCAATAAATCCTTGGCAATTCTTGAATAACAATTTCCGAAATTTCATCAGTCTTTATTTTGAGTCATGTGAAAATTTCCAATTCATTCTAAAATATTTTTTAGAAACTCCTTTAGCAAATAATTTTCAATTTGCTTTTGTAATTTCTTTCAAAAAATCCTTCACTTTTTTATTAAGGTTTGTCGTAAATTATCTATAAAATATTATGTAACGTTTTCTTACTTAAAATCAGTGATTAATTTTCTTTAAATATTTCTTCAATATATTGTTCCAAATCGCTCAAAAGTGCCATTGAAAGTTAACAAGAAAATCCTTTGAAACTTATTTTTTTTTTCTCAGAAACGTTTACCCGGTACTCATATATATTATCCGAAAAAATACTTTAAAAATGTCGATACAATTATAATGTAGGAGTTAATTCAGTTATTCGGTCCGGATTTTTTTTTCCGACGAGTCCCTTCCTAAGTAAAACTTACAAAATTCAAGCAGAATCACAGCCGAAAAAGTTTCCAAATGAATTAAAAAATACTAATGAAATTCCGGAAATCATTGCCTATAATTTACCAAAGATGTGGCAATGGCATTTCCAAAGATATTGCTGTAGGAATGCATTCTAAATTTGACAATAAATTTCCCAAAGAAATTACCTAAGAAGTGCCCGAAGG
The DNA here is from genome assembly GCF_035046485.1 of Aedes albopictus. Classification (NCBI taxonomy): domain Eukaryota; kingdom Metazoa; phylum Arthropoda; class Insecta; order Diptera; family Culicidae; genus Aedes; species Aedes albopictus. Next base: position 382,267,689 of record NC_085137.1, read on the forward strand.
AAATATCGATGGTACTTCAAAACTAATTACAAGCTACCGTCGTGCGGGGTTACTTTTGAAATGCAGGGCTACTGTGGACACTTTTGAATATTGATTTTTTAATTCAAAATATGATTCAAATCTGTTTGATGTCTTTGGAACTATTATGAAGCAATAGTTTTCCCTTCATTTGGTTGGAATTATTCTTCAAACAGACCGTTTATTGCTTGTCAGGACGCGAAAAAACATAACGTACATTACGTATCAGAACATTTGGTCTGTAAGCATTGTTTCTACAATTCATAAATTTCAAAGGGTTGATCAATTCATTCGAAATGTATCAACGTAGCATATACAATCGAATATGTGTATCGTTATACATTATAAATGACTCTTTCACCTAAATAAACGATTGATGGCCGCTTTCTTCAGGCTATAGTAGCCCCCATCCGGTTCTGTATGAGATGTGTCCGATTGGTGTATGAACAATTTTTTTGTATATTGATTGATTTAGTTCAAATTTTGCATACATCCTAAATACACACTCACGATTATTGTGTGTAAAAATTGTGGAAATCCATTCACTACTCTGGGAGTTATAAAGAAGACGGTATTTAAAATAGAAACTAAAGAATAAAGGCTACAATGATTAGCCTAACAAATTTCCAAAGATTAGTTAAATAAGGCTGACACTAATTTCGATTTTCACTTATGTCAACCGATTGTTTTTGTGATTGTTTTACGCACACGCAAAAAAACCATTCCGATATACGTGCACTCTCAGTCACGGAAACATAGCAACGATAACAACAATAAGAAATGCACACCGTGAACTACATAGATGTCACGGTCTCTAGAACGCCCATATTAACAGTTGGAACTAGTTCCAGTTCACGGTGTATATTTGCTTGTTCTCGTATTTGCGTTTGTTTGTTCACGTTTATTAGAACGGTTTTTTCGCGTGCGGAACACATTATCTGAGCTTAAAAAGGTTAGCTTAGTTTAGCTTAGCTTAAACTGACTGTACATCTCAATGGTTGCTCCTCCGCGATTGATCTGAACTGGTAAGAATTGCACTGAGTTCTAACTGAACAAGGGGCTAGAACACTCCTTTACTTTATTCTCAAGGTGCAATATAAGCAGCTCATACATTCCAGATCCATATCGACGCCGGCCAAGTCCTTACAATCAAGTTGGAAGGGAAAGAAATATTAGAGTGTAATGGTTATTATTACTGGAGTACTCTGCGTCCCCACAATCAGCACGGATGGGGTATTTATTAGTAGGGTAGGATGTGAGATCTGGGAGTCACTTTTGATCGGTGATGCGTTAAAACTAAATCTAGTGAAGCTTTTTACGGCTGCATAATGGCATTCTAATTTAGAATTTCATTTATAAAACAAAGATATGACCACGATTAACATGGCACCGATTGACGGTACAATAGTGCAACGCAGCCATTTCGTCACTGAAAGCCAAAGTCGGGAAGCGTAAAACCCCCTTCGGGTCCTTTAGCACGCCATGCCACGCCGGATGACAACCGTCAAAGGGGGTTGAAAAAAGTCATCGGTTTACAATTGCCAAGCTAAGTAATAATATCGGTATCGAATGTCAATCAAGATGACTTCCATTTGCGCCATGGGAATGATGCCGCGGCATTATTCATAGCATCCAGCAATGGTTTGATGTAGGTGCCAACGGGTATTAACTGGGCGAGGGTGGATGCATGGAAACCGATTGGAACAACCGAAGCGGAGTGGACCGAAGCGAAGCGGATCCAAGTGCATAGGATCCAGCAGCTTGGCGGACTCTGACTGTTTCTGCGACTGATATTAATGGATGCTCCAGAGCCCCAACTAGAGCTCAAATCAACCGAGTGCGTTTGTATTTGACGACCGACGTGACGACGGGAGGAAGCTTGAGCCAATCGATGATATGGGTGGTGTAGGTAGCATGTGTGTGAGCGATCGGTATGTGTTTTGGGCCGGAGAAGTTACACTGTAAAAATATTGTAAGGACTGTTCTATGTAATTCCGTAATAAAAAGTATTGTAGTTGTACCTTTTTTCTTCTGATTGCATCGATTTCAAAAATTGATAGTATAACCTCACATTTATCTTCGTAATAACCCTACAGAGCAGAGTTCAAATCTTGATTAAGGTCCATTAGTTTTAACTATACTATGCCATGCTATGAAGCTTTATCCAGCAGCATCTAGTTTTACAAGTTGAAAAAAGGGATATTGTACAATACTTTTACATTCTGACCAAAGTACTGTTAAAATGCAACAACATTACTCTTAGGTGTTATTTGGGGAACCGAATAACAGTAAAGATCCTCGGTGATGATCCTTAACCGATAAACATTACTTTTTATTTTGAACTGTGAGTATAATAGATGGAAAAGTGGTATCGATTGCCATAGCTAGAGCGGACATGCTCACACGCTGACATTGACGGCAACCAACCGACCGACAACTATGACGCTGCACCGACCGGCAATGCATGGTGGTTAAGGTGGCCCACACTTATATGAAAATCAAAAATTTCGAAAAATGCCAAGTCTTACTTCCTGAATCAGTTGTTTTGGACTTCCAGAAGCTACGTTCAAAATTTGAGCAAAATCAATTAAGCCTAAGGGGGTGCTCAAAACGCTTGAAGTTTGTATGGGAAAACTTGGTCAAATGTATGCAAAAATGTTAAGTTTTCGAATTTTGCCGCTAGATGGCGCTGTAAGCGTTCAATAATCAAACCCTTTGGTATTATTGTAGCTGACTATATGCCAAACAACTTTGTCGTAGACCGCAAAGTGATCCAACGTCTGTGAAAAAAGTTATACCCTAGGTAAAGTGAGGATAAACTTTATTGTTGCTTTTTCAATACATGTAAAGGAATAATATCAATAATTAAATCTCAATACTTTGCCTCACTTTGCCTAGGGTATAACTTTTTCAAAGCCGTCGGATCACTTCGCGGTCTTCGACAAAGTTGTTTGGCATATAGTCACCTACAATAATATCAAAGGGTGTATTTATTGAACGCTTACAGCGCCACCTAGCGGCAAAATTCGAAAACTTAAAATTTCTGCATACATTTGGCCAAGTTTTCTCATACAAACTTCAAGCGTTTTGAGCGTCCCCTTAGGCTCAACCGATTTTGCTCAAATTTTGAACGTAGCATCTGGGAGTCCAAAACAACTGATTCAGGAGGTAAGACTTGGCATTTTTCGAAATTTTTGTTTTTCATATAAGTGTGGGCCACCCTAATGGTGGTGCTCTGCTTTGCTTCTCCGGCTCTGTTGTGCACTTCCGCTCAGTCAGCGGGTTGCGATTTCCAGACCTAACATATGATTTCTCTTGGCAAGGCGATGGCATTTTGTCACAATACAGCTTTGACAGCCCCCGGGCGCTCAGAATGTTATCAAAGGTATCGATTTCTTTCGAAAATTTATAGGCGATGTAGAGCCGTTTGAAGGCCCACTTGTTGATACTGTGATAACATGAGTGAAGTTCACATTTGCCATGTACGTGAAAACCAAATATTTAAAATTACCTTAATAGAAGAAAAAACCACCTTCGACCAACTAGCAGTGACATTTTTTGATCGTGTCTGAAGTATCATCATTAATTGGTTAATTTTCTTTTCTCTTTCACAGGTAAGCTTATTAGCACCGTCGGAAAGCACCCTTTATAACTCGAAACATCAGGTACTTGAACAATGCTCTACTAACTAATAGTGTAGAAGTAGATGTTTACCTAAGTTCCTCTTTAGTTTCATTACAATTTGCTGGGTTTATGTTTTATGTAGTAATCATATCCTTTGAAACGAAATATATGAAAAACTGGATGCAGACCAAACAAAGCCGTTAACAATAACTAGCCAATTTTTTTTTTTGGTATACTACAAAATCAAGCAAATTTTTTTTATCAGAGACTACTTCAGTAATTATTTTGGAGATTTAAGATATTTCGCTAGCTCTACCTCTCGAAATTTCTAAAGAAATTTCCCAAAGGATTATTTTAGGATATCTAGCACGAGTTGCTTTGGAAATTCCTCCATGCATATCTTTAGAGATCCTATTTCCAGAGACTCCCTCAGTATTTAAAGAATGCGTTCAGTCATTTCTGATTCAAAAAACTTCAAAAGTTCTTTCATTAATTTCTCAGAAATTCCTCTAAAAAATCCTACAAAAATGATCCAGCGATTTCTCTTTAAATTCTGGCCCTCTTGGAATTCATTAAGCAATACCTTCAGGGATTACTTAGAAATTCATTTAAATACTAGCTGAACCCGGCAAACTTTGTCCTGCCTACTGTGTTTTTTGACGTTTCAAGCCTCTGGCCAAGCCCAAGTCCCCGTTCAAAATGTATCCCAATTTTTTTTTTAAACACTCATTTTGCCCATGGTTTTTGCCTCATAAACCTTCCTTGGGTGAAAACTAACAGAACAAAACAAAGACGACCCAAAACCGACGTTCGTTATGCGCGGTCCCACGTATGCCACTGCATTTTTATATATACAGGGGATGGCCAAAATGTTTGGGATAGGCAACTTTTTTTTCTCTCACAAAAAAGTTCAACATGCTATAACTTTTCATAGAGCGCATCAAAAAATCTCAAATTTTGACTGTTTGTCAACCTATTATATGTGCATCATTGGTACAAATTTGGGCTCGATTGATTAATCTTTCGCAAAGTTAGAACCGTTCGGGTAAAACACTATTTTTCAGACAACTCATTTTTGAGCTGTCATATCTCGGAAACCAGTGAACCGAATTTAATGAAATTTTGAACGTAAACTAACAATATGTAAATGCTTTACAAACTATTAAAACATATGTACTTTTTAAACGTTGAAAAAAGTTATCATGGATTGACACTTTTTGGATTTTTCTCGAAAAAATGTAGTTTTTTTTACATCAATGTTAAAAAAATTTAGTGCTGATATCCAAAGATTTTCCACTTCTGTTCTCAAATTATCTCTATTCAGATATATTAGAGCCTATTTAGATTGAAGGAAGAACACATTTGATAATTTTTGTGTGTTATTGTAAATTTGACTTGTTTTTCTCTATATGGGTAAACATTTCAACCCGGTATAACTTAATTCGCCGTGAGGAAATATTACATTTTATAACGTCGTATTAAGTATCAATATATTGTAGATAAACGTTAAAAAAATCGTTCACTTCGGTACACTGGTTTCCGAGATATGACAGTTCGAAAATTAGTTGTCTAAAAAATAGTGTTTTACGCGAACGGTTCTAACTTTGCGAAATATTAATCAATCAACCCCAAATTTGTACCAATGATGCACATATAATAGGTTGACAAACAGTCAAAATTTGAGATTTTTTAATGTACTCTATGAAAAGTTACAGCATGTTGAATTTTTTTGTGGGAGAAAAAAAGTTGCCTATCCCAAACATTTTGGCCATCCCCTGTATATAGATTCTTTTGAAATTGCTCCGTCGAAAATATCGCCTGGGATTCCAGATATTGCACAAAAAAATACTGGAGTAATACTTGAACATATATCTGAAGGATTTTCTGAAAAAATCTTTGGAAGAACTCCAAGAGAAACCTCTGATGATTCCTAGAAGAACTTCTTGAATCTCTTCTGGGAGAGATTCCTGAACAACATTCTTGAAAAATTTCTACACAATGGAGGAGTCAATGGCAAATACCAAAAGGTACTTTTTGGGATATCCCTGAAAGAATTCATGGAAAAAATCTCTCACACACAGCTTCGCAAAAGCTTCTGGAAGTAAAAAAATCCTGCAAGAATTTTTGAAGAACTACCCGGAGAAATCCCTGTAGGATTTTCTGTAAAAAGCCTTTAACTCTTATTGAAGAATTTTTCAAGAATCCCTGGAGGAAATCCACTGAAATCTCTGCAGAATTTGCAAACAAAAGTAGTGGGGGAGTTCTTTGGGAAATCTCTGATAAAATGTATCTCTGAAGGAATATTAGAAAGAACTGGAAAACCCTCTTCAGCTATTCCTAGAAAAATACTATGAAAAGTTTCTGGATAAATGACTAATTTCTAAAGTATTTTTTTAGAACTTTTTTTAATTGCTCCTGTGGTTCGTTTATAAAAATCTACCGGTATTCATTTAGATATTGCTGCAGAGATTTTTTCAGAACTTCATCCATAAATTGCAATACTAATATCTGAAACTAATTTTGAACGGATCCTCGGTGCTAAGTAACTCTTTGAAGATTTTCTGAAGGAAAAACTTTTGAGGATTCCTAGAAGAAATTCGTAAAAATAATCTGAACGAATTTCTTGAAAATAAAAATCCACGAAGCATTTCTGAAATAATCACCGGAGGATTTTCTGGAGGAGTCCCTGAAGAATACTTGAAGGTACTCCTTGGAATACTCTCATCTTTCGTCTTCTTGGTGTATCGTCCCAACTGAGACAAAGCCTGCGTTTCAGCTTAGTATTCTATGAGCATTTCGACTGCGTCAAATTCTGAAGGATTTCATGGAGAAATCCCTGGAGGAATTTTTGGAGGAGTTTGTCTCAGAAACTCCTAGGAGATTTCTAAAGATCACCTTGAGGAATTTCTGCAAGAATCCCTGGCAGAGATTCTGGGAGTAACAATGGAGAAATTTTTGGAGGTATTCTTGAGAAAAATTCACACGCATCCCTGTAAAAAATGCAGATAAAAGTAGCGGAGAAATTCTTTAGAAAACCTATAAACAAATGCAGCTCTGAAGGAATACCGGTAAAAATTGAGGAACTCCCATTCAGGTATTCCTTGAAAGTTTCCTGGAAAATGCCATGGAATAATCCCTGGCGTTTTTTTCCGAAGAAATTTCTTTAAAAAATTCTCGTAAAATTTCCAAAGGATCACCGTTAAAAAACCAGGAGGAATTCCTAAATGGTCGGCGTTAAGTCAGACCGGACCATCTGTTTTTTAATAATTTCGAGAAAATGTCCTGCAAGCACTCGAAATTTCAAATCTCTGGCAATATTTATAGAAATACTATTATTCTTTTATGTAATGACACATCTGCATCGAAATAACGTCGAAAAGTTCAGGTTTAACGAATTCCCCAGCTTATCTTTGCCTGCCTGAAAAATAGCGTAGTCCACTCTGACTGAACGCCGACCAAATTAAGGTATAAATAAATCCAAAAACATGTTTCCAAAAGGCAGTTCCTTGAGAAATACCTGGAAAAACTTCTAAATCAATCTCTGGAGAATTTTCTGAAAGAATTTTTTGAGAAATGCCTGTAGGAATTGCTGAGGATATGCTTGAGGAAATATCTAAAAAAATACATTGAAAAAGCTTTAGAGGAATTCCAACAGGAAATACTTAAAGTATTTCTGAAAATTCCCATTCCCAGAAGGAATCCCTAGTAGAATCCCTATAACAACCCTTGAAGGAGTCTACGAAGTCAACTCCTTCAGAAATTTCTTGAGGAATTCCTGCTAAAATGTTTGCACAAATTTATGCAAGAATCAGATGAAAAAAAATAATGGAATTTCATATTTTGATGGAATCTCTGACGGAATACCTGGAGGAACTCAAAGAGAAAACCCTTAAGAAATTCGTGAAAGAACTTCTTCAGAATTTTCTTTAGAAATTTCTAATTCCAAATAAAACTCTTGGAGGAATTCCTTCTAAAGTTTTAGAAATGTGCTCGAGTTTCTGAAGCAATCCTCGAGGAAAGTTCCTAATAATCCGGAAAGAAATCCCAGGAGGAATTCTTGAAGAATTCCGTGGCTTCGTTTCTCGATCAATCTATTGAGATTTTTTCGTGATACTCGTGAAAATATCCCAAGGAGAGCTCCTGGATTCGACATTCTAAAGAATTAACTGGAGGAATATTGAAAGAAATTCTTCCTGAACTGAATTATAGCAAGAATGCTCTTTCTGCAATGATATCAGAAACATTTCGAAAGCAATCTGAAGGTATTCCTGAAAAAAAAAACCACTGGAATACCTGCACAAATTGCAGGCAAAAGCACTGAAGAAAATCCCTGAATAAAAGAATCTGTACAGAAATTTCGAGAAAGAATGGGAACTATTTCCAAAAATGCATAGAAAAAAATTAAAAAAATGCCAAGGAATAAATTTTGGAGTATATTTTTCTGACGAAATTTCTTAAAAAACTTCTGGAGAAATTTCTGAAGGATCACCAGAAAAAATCTTGCAAAAGTTTTCAATTAATTCTACGAAAAATGTCATTAAATTTTATATCCAAGTTGTATGAAAAATTTTCAATAAAAAAAGAAATTTCTACACATTTTTTACATTTCTCAAATAAATCGTCGAAGTACCTCTACGAATTCTTCCAGTAATTAATCAAAACAAATACTCTTCTCAAGTTCGTCAGAAAAAGTTTAGAGAAATTTGCCTGATTTTTTTCCTTGATGTCGATTGTAATATAACAAAAAACGTTTCTCTGTTTCCTTAGAAAAGTTTTCTTAATTTTTTCTAGAAATTTTCCTTGGATTTCTCCGTAAATATTGTAACGATCCTTTCAAAGAGAATTTCCACGTATACCTACAAAGATTTCTAGGATGTAGGAAGGATTCCTACATTTTCAGAATAATTCAAAATTCTCACAAGAACTTCTCCATATATTTTCTTTCGGGTTTCTTCCAGTATTTCATTTTATTCTGAGGTAAAAAAAAACTCTAAGGGTTGCTTAAGAAAATGTCCAGGAGATTTCTCCGGCAGTTCATCCAACAATTTGTTTCAAGAGTTTCTCCAAGATTTCTCCTAGATTTTTTTCTTGAAATTTTCCCCGAAAGTTACCATGAAAAATGCAGAAGAAATTCCCAGATGACATTTACAAAAATTTCCCCGAAGACTGGTCTGAAAGTTTCTACAAAATGTCGTTCAGAAATTACTCCAAGGATGACTTAAAAAAATTCTTGCAAGGGATTTTCTAAAGGATTTATTAGGAAATTCCAACGATGGTTCTTCCAAAGAACCATCCTGGAAGTTTGCCGAATACTTGTCCAATGATTCCTCTAAAACGTATCTTATTACTCTTCTCGGGAATCCTGCAGAAATTTCACCGAGGATTTTAATAAAAAAGTCCTCAGACAATATAATATTATAAATTTCTCCAAAGAATCCTCTAGAAATGTCCTTTAATTTTTTGATTGCTTCTACATATATTTTTTTTTCTTCAGAAGTAGAAGTTTTCTCAAGAAATGTCAACTAGATTACCTCTAAGAGTTTCTGCGAAGATTTCTCAACAAATTCGTCCAATAATCTTTCAATAATTTCTCCATAAGTTCCCCAAATATATAAATTTACAAATTACTCCGAGGGTTCATCTGAAAGTTATTCCAAATTTCCTTCAAAAATTCCTTCGAAGGAGCTCTCAGAGATATCTTCTCAAATTTCTCCGAGAAATCCTCAAATTCCTCCAAATTCCTCGAGAAATTGCAGTTACGGAAGTTTATCCGAGTATTCATCAGGAAATGTCAACAAGGGTTCTATTCAATGTTTCTTTCAGAAATGATTCTCCTATTTTTTTCAGATACTCCATCGAAATTTCTACGAGAAATCCACCCGATGTTCCTCCAAAGTTTTAACCATATATTGTAACGAAAAGTCTCTTTAATATGGGTCATTCCATATGAAGTGACCGAGAAAATGTGAAAACTTGCAATCGACCATCACGGATTTGAACCAAATTTGGCTGAAATATTTGTTTAGGTAGAAAAAGAAAAAATCCAAATTTTGGTGCCGATCGGATCACCCCTCGGCCCGTGGCAGCACCCCTCGTTTTGGCCGATATGAAAATTATCCTCTCTTTCTTTTATTTTTATCATTGAAACGATTGCACCTACACATTTTCGACCTTCGGCTTTTTTAAAGGAAATCAGGGAATCCAGTAAAAATATTATTTTTTTGATACAGTGTTGCCAGATATCATATTTTTCAATTTTAAAACTAAAAATCGATTTTTCTCAAAACACTTATATTTTGATTTTAAAAATTTTGATTCCATCGTGTTTATCAGACGTTTTTCGATCGAAAAAGCTTAACTCCCCAAGGTAATTTGCGTCGTTCCTGAGATATAGCGTTTTTAAGAAAAAATATTCATTTTTTTCATATGAAGTATCATATAAAATCAGGGGCAGTTTATAAATTTCGCAAAAAAAATAGTTCGATGCCATATAAAGACGTTTTGTGTTGATTTGAAAAATATCAAGTATAAAAAGGATTAAAAAAATGTTACAGTGTTGCCAGTTCATCAATTATGAGTCTATCGTAATGGACTAGCATAGCCTGTTGAACTAAAAAAATGTATCTATTGAGATCATCAATTCTAAACAAATTTCATATATTTTAACATTATCTGAACAGAAGTGCTGCCAAATATGTAATATTTATTGTATAAATCTTAATTTTACTAGAACATTAGTATGAAATCTAATTAACAAGCCAAAAGTATTTTTTTATTTAGGTTTAGTACATTTGGCAACATTGACGTAAATTATATTCAGGAAAACATTTGATGAGTGAATTTATAAGCAACAGTGCTGAAAATGTAATTTCGATATAACTACATTCAATGACCCACAGCTAATTTCAGAAGCTGAACCTGAAAATATGGACTATGATAAAATATGAAGTATGATATCCTTTCGAATTAGATAATATTAGATACTACGAATCATCGCGCAACTGGTAGCTCAGACTTCAATATTTTTATTTTATATTCGAAGGTCCAACTCCTTATAAAAAACCCTGTAAAAATATCTTTTGATTGATTTTTACAGCAGTGTTGCCAAGTATGCTAGAATAGCGGAAACGCAAACAATAGGTGCGGGGATGCTTAGTATTGCGTTTACTCTTACTGGATTGCAAAATAATAGATCATGTCCTTTATTGTCCCGGGCAGAGAAGTGAAGAACAGTGTTGAGTATTGTGTTGTCTATTGATGTGATTGCATATGGTACGAGTTTTTGTTTGTTCTTCGTGGCGAAGAATGAACAAAAATTTCTGAGTCTAATGGATTAGTGGCGTTTGCTCCCTAGAGCCTACTTTTCTTAGGCTTTTTCTGCATGGAAAAGAGATCGGTTATACGCAAAGGTTAATTCCGATAAATCAAATCGTTTGTTCGATCAATTATAGGTGACTCCCAGATCGACAATGTATTGTATCATATTAAGGATCGGTATATTCGCCTCACTCCATTCATATTCACTCCTCTTTGCTGAATCGAATCGAGAAAGATGCAGCAAACGCATTGTCGTGATCAGCGCTGTTATTGGTCGTGAGCTTCCCATGACGATGAACAAGTAGGCCCTTTCATCGTCACAAGACAAAACGAGCACTCACGCACTTCGTCATGTTGTTTTGCAATGATCAAGCGTCATGACGGAAACTTTCATATTGCTTTGAAATTAAAATTTTCACCTGGTCCAACCAAATTTAGACTAGCCGTTGTATTTAACAGATAGAGAGGACATACATTCATGCTTTGACGGATTTAAACAATGACAAAATCCATGAATGTTGTAGGAATTGCCTTGTTTACAACCATGTCACGCTCCGTCATGACCGAAAAATGAGCGAATATTGTTAGACTCTCTTGGTCATTGTCTCCCGATTCGATGACATTGAGAGAAGCACTTCTGTAAAATTCGCGTAACGACCCGTGTTGACGCTGACGCTTTCCAAGCCTGGTCGTGATCAAGCATGCAACCCCATCACCAGTGGAAAGCCATGCACACGTTGCTTGACATGGCTATTCGTTGCCGTTTGTCGCAGTTTTGATCGCAAGCGAATGAATGAATGGCGAATGGTGAAGAATGCTGGTGAGTGATCGAAGTGGCTGCTGTCGTCGCTGATAAGTAAACACACAAACTAAAGCGACAATCGTTCGCTGCGATTAACCATGGAGTAGCAATTATGAATTGTGTTGCCATCTATGCTCATACTCATGCAGTGTTGCCAAATGTGCTCGTTATGCATAAAAAACAGAAATCATTTGTTTTTATTTGGTGTTATCTATTTACGAAAGCTTTCGTGTAAATTAGATGTTTACAATAAAAATGGCATGTGTGGCAACACTTCCATCTACAATATCGTTGAAATGAATAAAATGACAATTGGAATGAATTTCACAATAGATACATTTTATATTTTAACAATTTATCCTCATCTTTTCCAATAAACCAATTTTTTATTGCTAACTATCAAACTTACAATAACTGTCAATTATCGGGTCATTTTATCAGATAGGACCATAAACAAGAAAACACAGACAAACAGACGTAACATTGGAAAAAAAATCCAAATACACGGTTTTAACGCTCTTTTTAAACCTTTATAGTTGTAGCTTTCACAACCAGAGGTGCACACATCATTTTTCTAAGCATTAGACGTTTCACCTAGTGTGAACTAGGCGATGGATTTTCGCGAAAAATTTTCTAGGTGTTACGTCTGTTTGTCTGTGAAGAATATGTCAACAACAGGGTCGTGAGAGAGGATGTGTTTTTTTTATCTTGCTCACACATCTTGCAACACACATGGTGCGATTTTTCAGAATAACCTGTGCATTGTCAAGCACTTGAAGGTTTGGTTTCATGGTATAATAAAAAAGGTAAATTGGCAACACTGTCACAATTTTTTTAATCCTTTTTTATACTCGATATTGTTCAAATCAGCACAAAACGTGATTATATTGCATCGAACAATGTTTTTTTTACGAAATTTATAAACTGCACCTGATTTTATATGATACTTTATATGAAAAAAATAATATATTTTTCTTAAAAACGTCATATCTCAGGAACGACGCAAATTACCTTGGGGAGTTAAGCTTTTTCGATAGAAAAACGTCTGATAAACACGATGGAATCAAAATTTTTAAAATCAAAATATACGTATTTTGAGAAAAATCGATTTTTAGATTTAAAATTGAAAAATATGATATCTGGCAACACTGTATCAAAAAAATAATATTTTTTCTGGATTCCCTGAACGATTTCTTTTAAAAAAGCCGAAGGTCAAAAATGTGTAGGTGCAATCGTTTCAATGATAAAAATAAAAGAAAGAGAGGATAATTTTCATATCGGCCAAAACGAGGGGTGCTGCCACGGGCCGAGGGGTGATCCGATCGGCACCAAAATTTGGATTTTTTCTTTTTCCATCTAAACAAATGTTTCAGCCAAATTTGGTTCAAATCCGTGATGGTCGATTGCAAGCGGTCGGTCACTTGGCGTGGAATGACCCATATTTCATCTCAGCCTTCAATGAGTTTTCAGAAAATTCCTCAAAAAACTCCAATATTTCTCCTGGAAGTTCCTTTGAGGACTCCATTACAAAGTATTTAGAGGATTCTTGCAGAAATTTCTCCGAAAATTACTGTAGCGAATTCATCAGCTAGTCCTCTGAGATTGTGACCACGAATACTTCCAAAAATTGTGCGGCTCCGTGGTCGTGCGGCTAGTGTCACCATACTGTTAGTCGCATCGTGCTGAAGAGCGCGGATTTCGATTCCCGCCGCAGCTGTCAGGAAAAGTTTTCGGCTGTGCCACTGGGCGTTGCATGTAAGTCCGTTGTCTAGTGCCATGCTTCCTTCAAAGAGCGGAAAAGCTCACACACTCTTCCAGGAGTTCTTCCGAGGATATATTTGGAGGAATATTTATAAAAACTTCCGGAAGCATTCCTTGCAAAAATTAAAAAGGTATTCTACGGAAAGTAAGAGAAAGGAGTTCTGAACTGCTAAACCGTTGAAATAGAATATATTTTTTAATTTTCACTAAAATTCCGAAAATTGTTGCCAAAAACACCTTATGTTCTCTTACTCCGACGTTTCGATCCGTATCGGATCTTTATCAAGGAATCTGTATTTATTCGGAACATTATAATTATTATCGTTTTACAAGACACTATCACCCCAACCGTGTTTGTTGTTTTGGTGGCGAAATTCGTTGTTGGATAGTCCCTTCTCTGTGTTTTGATTACCGAGTGTGAGAGGTCTTCGATATTGATGAGCGAACGAAAAACTGTTTCCCTATCTGTTTCGTTTTCTTTCGCTTCCATAGCTGTATCCTCGTGATACTACCACTAGTAAAAGACAAGACTCCAAGAGACGAGCAAAGCAACGTTGTGTACAAAATTGACTGCGACAACTGTGATGACTGCTACATTGGAATGACGACGACAAAGCTGAAAGCACGCACATCTGGACATCGTTCTACGCATCGTACGCAAACTTACGGCGCTGAGAGAAGCAGGACACACGAACACAGACGCATCGATAATAAACATTAGGGAAAAGACAGCACTAGTAGACCACGCAGCAGGGAATGACCATGTATTTAAACTTGACAATGTGAAGATATTAGATAGGACATATAGACCATCAAATCTTCCCATTTTGGAAAGTTGTTACATCAAAAAACACGCCACAAACGGTAAATAAACGCTCAGACACATACAACCTGCACGTAGTCTACGCTGCTTTACTCCACACGATAAAAAAGCATACAGATGACGAAAATAAAAAATCAAAACAGAACGAATGTAAACACAACACAAGCTAATCACCCGAACACACTAAGAACCGAACACATAACACACGAAGTTTAAAATCATCAACCGTCATTTTGAAAACGTAGACATACAGTAGCGAAACAGGTCCGAATTCCGATCACTAGTGATTTAAGTTACGGTTTTCCGGATGAAAACGGACGGGAAAGTAAGTAAAACTTGACAAAAATTCGTTGCAAAGACTGACAGTCAATTATTTGCAGCTAGAATATCGAATGACAGTTGAAAGATTGAAAAATCCACATGACGAAAAAACGACCAAAAACTCGGTAATGTGTTAATTGTTTGTAAAGTGTCTTGTAAAACGAAAATAATTGTAATATTCCGAATAAATACAGATTCCTTGATAAAGAACCGATACGAATCGAAACGTCGCAGTAAGAGAACATAAGGTGTTTTTGATCTCACAATCGGACTGAAAAACCAAGAAATTCTCAAAAGAATATGTACACCAAGAACAGTCGTAATCCATCAACCAATGATTTTCTCAGAAACACCCTTGTGCCTCGAGGTTTAAAATTGATTCGTGTGACACGCCTCATTCATTGGGACAATTTTGATTGTTTCGGTCATTTACGGACAGATTGTAAAGCTTCCATGAACCAGGTTGAGAAGTATTCAATTCTCACGAATCATCATAACAGTATGCAATGCAGCATTCATCGAACCAATAAAAATGAATGAAGAAACCATGCTTAGGTATCGACTATCTTTGGTAAAATATTGTGGACCCCAAAATTTATCACCAGCAATCCCAAAGTGGAGAACATCCTCAGTCATTTGGAACGGCCGGATGACAGTACCACACTCTTGGCACCACTAAAATCATATTTTCATGTGTGCAATAATGTCAGCAATTGGTCCTAATTCATTGCCTCCTTCTATACGTACCTATCACAAATACGAAACAGTCACCTACGCCGGCCGCGACTGCTTGTGGTTGCTGTTCAAAATTCGAATTTCATCTGACTCTGAGCCCTGCATATAGCAAATCACAAACGGAACGAGCAGAGCGAGCATTCGCAGCCGCCTAATCATATCAGCCCGAAGCCAGCTCAGAGGGTACACACAAATGGAACCGGCTCCTCCTAGGCATTTGGGGAGTATAGGTAGAAGGTACAAGCATTCGCACACGTGATGTGACTGTTATGACTCATTTAGGCTCCGATGATGCCGACTTAAATTATATTGTTTCACTCAGCTCGCGTTGCCTCAGAGCCCGCGCATACAGCCCTTGCTGCCCCAAACCATGTTGAAAACATTTTCACGTTCAAGGGTGTTGTATGTCAGCGTCAGCAGCAGTCAGCTCGGTTTGGTTTCAGTGTTTTCTAGCTGATAACGAAGGAACGCAGCAGTGGAGCTTTCTCGCGCGTCGTCGTCGGACTGAATGAGCTTCCACCACATAGCAGTACAATCGGGGGCCACATACATAGGTGGCGGTCGGTGGTGGTTACCGACTGCAGCGGGGCCAGCTGGGCGATATATGTTCTATTCGTTGCCGCCGCCATTAGAGGGCAGAGAGAGTGGTCGGAAATGAGATAGCAGTTTGAACCACATAAAAAGACAAACAATTTTCGAATGTTGATTTTCAGCGAAATATTGTTGGGCAGTGATCAGTATACTTAGACCCGGAAAGGTATCCTTCAAAGTGGAGCGGATTTGGTGTGATAGTCAAAACACGTGACTATTATGCGGAGGACCGGGGATCGAATCTCACTCCCGACAAGCTCACTAAGTGTGAGTTCCTTCGGAAGGGAGGGCTGAAAATCCCGTTAAGGTGAAACATCGAGAAATCCTATTGCAATTTTCCATACAAACTTTAGAGGCACAAATATGACGAACGCAGCATAGAACCAAGCCGTACTTGTTCATCCTGGCTTTGATCACTTTCAAAAAGAAGCAATTTTTTTTAAATAGAGCGCATTTGTTTACGAATTTTTAAGATTGGTGCTCTTGAAAAAGTAAGTAGGGATCGGCCATAGTGGCAGCCATATTTGTATTGTCTGATGTTTATCCTTAATACAGATAAAAAAAAAAAGAAAAAATAACTGCGCTCGCGAGGCTGTGGCAGCTTTGGCAAAACAGTCCGTCACCAAAAGGTTTAATTATCATTTTAAAACTGTTTGCAATTGAATATCCTTCTGCTGGTGTGTGCTGATATCCCAAAAACACCGCCTCATTCTCGAATATGCTTAGAATCTGGCTGCTTCTGACATTGATTAGGGTCAACCTTGACTGTGCCTAGTTTTCAACAGTTTCAACGCGTAAAAAGCGAACCCTTAAGGTCGGAGCGTCGTTCGAGTACCCAATGGGAAATCGTTCTCAAATTTCATGGACGATTTATTCCAGCGTGCGGGTGGCTCTAAGTAAAATCGAGAGTCACCCAAATGGAAGAAGGAAGCTGACTGCTCTGGCGGAGACTACTAGAGGTGGTGCACTCGGTGACCTATTTGCCACAGTCCCAAAGGTCGGGCCAAACCTGTCGTCGTAGTCATAGTCGCCGGGTGGCAAAAATGGGTGATTTAATTTCGCCTGGTGTTGATAGCGATGAGCGTGGAACGAGGACATGAAAGAAATTGGAAACTAATTACGAAAATCAGGAGCTTTCATCAAATGTTACAGACGGCAGAGGGATGCCGAATGAGTGTCCTTTTTTTCTGTTAAAATAAGGTAATGGCGAGCTTGGCAGTAGAGATTTGATTTAATTTGAAATGGTTACTGCAAAGTATTTCAACGTTTAGTCTTTTTGGTGGCATGTAACTTTCTGAGTATGAAACCTTTTAGAAGAAAATGAAAAATAGAAGTGATGTAGAATATATTCCTTCGGAAATTTTCAATAGAAAGCCAGACACCTAGAGAATTCCTGAAGAAATTCCAGGAAAAATCGAAAGAAACCACTTAAGAAGACCTTATTGTTTTAAGAGAATTTTCAGAATTATTTGTGGAGTAGTCCTCACACAAATTTCAAGGAGAAACGTCGGTGAAATTTTCAAGATACAATTTTTCGAGGAATTTTTGTTAAAACTCCTGAAGAACTTTTGGGAGAAATTTGAGAAAGATTTTTTTGACGAATTTCTGGTGGAATTCTCACAAAATATAGGTGAAATCGTTGAATTCGCCATCGTAGGGATTTTAATTGAACTTTCAGACGAATCTTCAGAGATTCATACATATCATATGTTTTGAGAACCTTCTGGAGGAACCCTCTTGGAAGAACATTGATGGAATTTGTTGAGAAATCCTTACAGAAATTTTTAAAGGTATTTTAGTAGATATTTCGACAGGAAGCTTCCGATGAATTTTTGAAAGTGAAATTGATAGAAGAATTCCCAAAAAATAAATAGGTTAAGGAAATCTTTAGACGATTCTTTGGAGAAATTTATAAATGTTTGCTTGAGAAATTCGTAGGAGAATCCTCAGTGAAAATTTTACAGGATTCTTGGTAAAATCATTTTGGAATCTTTAAACAAATTTCGGTGAACTCTCAGGAGGTTTTTATGAAAGAACCATCGTTGGTATTTCTTAACTAAATCTAAAAAATCCTTGAAGGAATTTCTTGAGGAAATTTTTAAACAAATGTCTGAAGGATATTTTGTAGAAATTCTCTCGCCAGTCTTCGTAGAATGACGTGTAGGTATCATCTATGAATTTCTGCTGCAATTTTCAAAGTAACTTTTCAAAAAAAAAATAATAAAAAAAGAAGCCCTCGGAGAAACTTTTCAAACAAATTGTTGGCTGAATTTCCGGAGATATCATTCAGATTCCTTGAGCAAAACTTAAAGAATTTTATTCTTGAGAATTCCAGTTAGAATCTCGAGAGTTTCATACTCTGGAAGAAAGCATTAGGCGAAACTATACACATTTCCTACTTTTTTGGTTTCCTGATCGTTGTGCGAGTTTATAAATCCGAAAAGGACTTTCTGAAAGAAACAATGTAGAAATTGCAAATGAATTGCATGGAATGTTTTCTTAAATACTTTTTTGCGGAGGATTTTCAGAATGAAACTGGAGAAATTCCCAAAGGAAGTTTTCAGAAGGTATTCATATAACAATTTCGGAAGTAACCAGTAAGCGCAAAATGCGGCACTGACAGCGAGTAGTGTTATGCAAGAGTCTTATTTCGTCCAAATGCTTACCCTGGAAGTAATTTCTAGAGAAACTCAAGAAGATTCGATGATAATACTTACGTAGCATCTAAAAAATTAAGTTTCCCTAAATGGAGGAATTTCTAAAAAAAATTAAGAAGATTCAATTAGGGAATCAAAGGCAAAATTTCTGAAGAAATTTCATGTGGAATGACTAAAGGAGTTGAAGGAAAAAATTCCAGGCAGGAGATTCTTAAGAAATCCTTGGAATATTTTCTGGATAAATTTCTTAGAGAACCATAAGATTTATTTCTGAAGTGATCTCTGAGAAAAGGAGAAATTCCTGTGAGATTTTCTGGAAAAATATCCAAAGGCACCGCTAGAAAAGTTTTTGAAACAATAATCGTGAAAAAAATCCTAAGGAAATCCATGGTAGATTTTTTAAAGAATCCTTCGAGAATTTCAAGAGAAATCTCTGAAGAAATGTCTTAAAATATTTTCCTTTTCTGGGAGGATTTTTTGAAAGAACTTGTTGTTGAATTCCTGTGGAAATTTCAAGAGGAAATTTCCAGAAGGATCTCGGTGAGAATTTCCGATGAAATTTCTGAAAAGCTTTCTAAAAAAATCGGAAGAATTTTAGAATAGAATAGAATAGAAAGAATCTCCAAAAAAAAATAAAAATTAAAATAGTACCCTGGAGAAATTTCTGAATAAATATCGAGAGGATTTTTTGTTTTTAGGAAAACCCTAGACCAAATTCTGTAACATTCCCTGAAGGAATTTCTAAAAAAAACCTGAAGCTTTCGATGGAAGATGATCTATAAAAATTCTTTGTGAATTTTTTGAGGAATCCTTAGTGAAATTTCTAAAGCAATCCCTAAAGAAAATTTCCGAATTAATACTTGAATGAGGTTTAAGAAGAATTCGTGAAAGCATTGCTAGGGGAATTCGTGGAGGAATGACAGAAAGAATTTTTGAAAAATTTTCTGAAAAAAACCGAAAAAGTTTTTAAATGATTTTCTAAAGGAATCCTTTGAGAAATTTCTAAAAAAAGAGATTTTTTGTTTTAGGAATCCGTGTACAAATATCTGAGAGAATCCCTGTAGAAATTCCTGAAGAAATTGATAAAATGGAATTTCTGAAGTAATGAATGCAAGAATTTCTCTAAGAATGTTTCATTAAAATTTTTCTGCAAGAAAATCTGGTGAAGGAACTGAATGACTAGAGCAATTTTGAGTAATTCTTGGCGAAAAAAATTAAATCCTTTGGGGATTTTTTTTCCAAGTACCCGTTGAAGAATAACTTTGTGAATTTCTGTAGAAATCTCTACAAATTCTTTAAAGGCAATTTTTAAAGATTTTTCAAAGGAGGAATCCTGAAAATTTCCGGAAGAATCTCGTATGGGATATCTGGTGAAGTTTTTGGAGAACTTTCTGAAAAACTAGGAATTTTTTTTAAAAACAATATCCCTGAAAGTTTTTAAGAATAATACCCTGGAGAAATTTCTGATTAAATTTTTAGAGGATTTTTTGAAGAAACCCCTGAAGAAATGCATGGATGAACTTCTGAATCACTCAATGCAGCATGTTCCAAAAGAATTTTTAGTGATGTTTATGAAAGAATCTAGTGAAATTATTGTAGAAATTATTTCTAAAGAAATCTCTTGAGAAAAATTCCGAATTAATATTTGAAAAAGTTTTTAGAAGAGTCCGTGAATGTATTGCTTGGGGAGTCCCTGGAGAAATCCTTGGAGTAATTTCTGAAGGAATTTCTGGAGGATGGTCAAAAAGAATTTTTGTTTTTAATCCCCGACACAGTTTTTAAAGGGTTTTCTAGAAAAATCCAGTTAGCCTAGTGGTTAAGGCTATGGACCGCCAATCCGGAGACGATGGGTTCGATTCCCGTTCCAGTCCGGGGAATTTTTCCGACTTCCTGGGCGTAGTGTATCATAGTCCTTGCCACACAATATACAAATTTATGCAATGGCAGGCAAAGAAAGCCCTTCACTGCCGTAATTCTTCAAAGTGACGTAAGCGACATTAATTGTTTTGGTCCATTTTTTGGTTACTATGCATAAAACTCTTATTCATCCTTTAAGTTTCTTTCCATAGATGATAGATTACAACTAGATCTTGCATTCTAGTACAGCAAGAATACCACAGTGTTATTTTTACACCAGATTTTATATATAATATACCATAAAATATCAAAATTTTGGATGACGCTTACGTCACTTTGCAGAATTACGGCAGTTCAGTTAATAACTGCGGAAATGCTCAAAGAAAACTTAGTTGAAGAAAGACAGGCCCAGTTCCAGTGGAAATGTACAGCCCTGAAAAAGAAAAAGAAGAAGAAGAAGATTCCTCTGAGGAATTTTTGAAAAAAATATCTAAAAGAGTTTTTGAAGGAATGCTTGGACAAATTTCTGGAAGAATTCCTGCAAAAAATCCTGAATAAATTCGTAAAACTAAATTTCTGAAACAATCCATGCAAGATAGTATTTAAGAGTGTTTCTTTAATGAATTCTTGGTAGATTTTTTTTTTTTCAAATTACCCGTTGAATTTCTGGAAGAATCTTTGGAGAAATTTCAGGAGAAATATTTTAGAGAATTACTACAGGATTTTCTGAAACCCCTCGGAACCTTTTTTTTTTAATTTCTTTGTATTTGTGAATTTTAACTTAATGCTAATTCTTCACACACCCCCGGAACCATTTCTGCAGTAATCCCAACAGAAAATACTGGAAAATCATCTAGAGGACATTCTTAAGGAAAACCTTGATGAATTTAGCAAGAATCCTAATAAGTTCTTACCAAAGATTCGTTCAATAATTTCTTGAGATATTTTATTTGAGTGATTCTCGCTGAGACCGGCCCACTATTCACACTTTGTCTTCAAAAATGTTTTAGGTGGCGATTTTCTGAAAGTCCTCGCTAAAAAAGTAAGGAAAATGCATTTGGTTACTCATATTGGTTAGGGCCACAACAATTTTTGCAGACTCCTCGATTTTGGTCAAGCTCATTTATACCGTTATAACTCGAAAGTTTCTCAAAAAACCACCTCTAAACGAATTGTTATTGAAAAGAGGAAAGATAGAACTACTATTTACAATTAAAGAAAGTTGGGTCGGCCATATTGGTTTTGGCCGCCATCTTTGACCAAAATCGAGGGGTCTGCAAAAATGGTTGTGGCTCTAACTAACGGGAGGTCCATCAATTTAAGTGACCAAATGCATTTTCCTTACTTTTTTAGCGAAGACTGTCAGAAAATCGCCACCTAAAACATTTCTGAAGACAAGGTGTAAATAGTGAGCCAGTCTCAGCGAGAATTACCAATATAGAAATTTCTACAGGAATTAAAAAATTCTTCCAATATTCTTCCTGGGGTATTTAAAAAAAAACTTCCAAAGAGTACTTCACACTTTTCTCCAAGGATTGAAAAAAAAACCTTCAAGAACTCCTTCAGATATTCTTCTAGGAATTCCTTCATGGATTTCAAAAGCAATACCTGATAAAAACTTGAGAGATTATAAAAAAAAATCCGTGAAGGAATCTCAGAAGGAGCCCTTGAAGAAATTTTCAAAATAGAAAATTTTTTGAAAAAAAAAATGTAAAATTTTCTAGAAAATTCCCGGAAGAATTTTTCAAGAAACATCTGAAGGATTTTCCAAGAAAATCCTTGGAGAAATTTGGTAGTGTCCACACTATATTTTCTGAAAATATTTTTAAATTTTGTTTGTGGAAAAATCCGTAGAGGAAATTCTAAAAAACTTCCTGGAGATAGAAATTTCCATGAAAAAAAAATATGCATGAATCCTTGTCGATTTTTTTTATAGAGTAACAGAAAAATTTCAAATCAAGAATAACAAAAT
This sequence comes from Aedes albopictus, assembly GCF_035046485.1. NCBI lineage: Eukaryota > Metazoa > Arthropoda > Insecta > Diptera > Culicidae > Aedes > Aedes albopictus. The sequence goes on from NC_085137.1 coordinate 382,290,167, forward strand.
TTCTTGATGATCCCCCAACTTTCCTAATGTATCATGTCGGAAACAGCTCGCTGGCGTAGTGCACGGTTTGGATTAAAAATGACCCCAATACACAAGGAGGATAATTCCAAAGGAATCCCTAAAGGAATTTCTGAAAAAAATGTTAGAAAATGTAAGAAAGTTAAAAAACTTCCGAATGAATTTCTGAAGAAAAAAATTTGAACAATTTTCTTACGGAATTGCTGTAGAAATTTCTGAATAAAGATCTAGAGGAATTATTGTAGAAATTCATGGAAGAACTTTTGCAGCAATTCTTACAAGATTTTCTAAACTTTACTTGGTAAAGTCTAGAATGACTAGAAAGTTTTGGCAGTTTTTGGTGAAAAGTATCATAAAGATTCAAACTTTAACGAATAATTTGTTCAAGACATATTTTAACAACAAAAATATCTGCAAAAGAACGCTTTAAGAATTGAAATTGGTCAAGCAGTAGAAAAGTTAGTTTTGTAAAAAGAAAAAAAAATAAAATAAATAAAAAATTATAGTAAATAAAATAAATTCTCAAAAAACTTATATTTTGTGAGATTTTAAAAACTTTCATGTTCTAAAAGTTTATTCAAATATTAATTTGACATCAATTCATCAAAAAAGATTGAAAATCGTTCAAAAATTGAGAAAGTTATGTCACTTAAGGCGAAACTGGAAGCATTTTCTCTTTTTTTTTGGTTTTCATTTTCAATTAAATAACGAAGCGATATTTTCAAAATCGGTTGAACTCGAGAAAGTTATGTCTCATAAAGACATTTGCGCCACCTCTAAATGTCAATATTTTTGGCTCAGATTCAGAAGTTTCTTCTGTTTTGTGATTTGAATTTAAAAGAGCACATGAATTCCAGATTTTAAACACTTTTGAAAAGAAGCCTCACCCTACTGTAAACACTAAAATTTGATTGTAGGTATGTATAAATCTCCTGCACCTTTTCACCTTATCCTAATTAAAACAGTGTTCGAATACGTTATGTACTATCAAATTGCCAGACCGCGCCGCCCCACAGACCGTGATGTGCCAAATTAAACAAACTTTTATGAATGATCCGCACGGACCCCAAAAACAACCTAGGATGACTAATGGTGATGAATGGCTAACCATCAGTTTCTCGGTCCCCATCATACATAAAAACCTGGCTGGTAGATATGGTAGGACATGGAACCGCCACCACCACCACGCACCATTATCAGAGCCATGCAGGACACTACACAGAAGCCTGAGCCATAGGTAAATGCCGCTTTTTCGTCCAGGCCGCTTCGGTCGTCCAGACCGTCGTCGTTGTCGACCCGGTCCTGACAAGCTAACAACAAGGCACGTCTATGGAAAAAAAAAGTCCGCCTCGTCATTACTTATTCCGGAGTTTGTGCTTACAGCAGTCTCGGAGGCAGTTGTCTCATTTTTCAGTTCATTAAGTTTTGTTTGGACAGAATTTGCTTGATGTACTGCCAGCTATCAGGCTGTTAGAGCTTTCCGTGCGGTGGCGTGCATGGAGACAAAATCTGGCTTCCTAATAAGGTCTCCACAAAAAATGCTTGAATGTACCTTTTGAGTAATGATTAGATTGTTGGAAATGATAACACTGAATTACATTTGAAGCAAACAAAAAATAACCCATATAGCCACAGCTGCAAAGCCGTCGGAATTCAACATAACCATGCTGAGGGTTCGATTCCCGGTCGGTCCAGGAACTTTTTGAAATGAAAACTTCTTTGATTTCCTTATACACTTGCAGAATGATTTTTGGAAAATGAAATTATTAGTTAATAACAGCGCAAGTGTGCATAGAACACTAAGCCTAGAATCCCAGTGGGGACGTTATGTCAATAAGAAGAAAATTTAAAACAAAGTCATGTGAAGTGTAAATTTAACGAACTAATTTCTTCTTGTTCATCCCAATCGTTAAAGAAATTTCAAAGTAATGACAATACGTCTAAAATAAGTGAACTCTTCCGATGCAACTACCCTCACAGTCTTTCCTAACTTTCGCGACGTTCCAGGGGTGGTGGATCCGTCTGATAACAGTCATTTCGGTGGAATATGGTAAACATTTTCCCGTGACAACTCTGTTCCCCGGGTGTGTGTGTGTGTGGTTGTGACGCACAAAACTGACAACATTCTGTCGGGAAATGTATCCATTCCTGCGCATATAGACAGCTGAAGAGCGAGATTAGAACAAAAGTGGAAATCAAACACACCACACTAACAACTAGTAGGTACATGAAATGTGATAAACGACTGACAGGAGACGGCAATGACGATGATGGAGGCGACAAACGCCCCCGTCCGAACTAGTTGAAGTTTTGTGGAATCGGCCGACTGGCGGTGACTGGAATAGGTATGGCACAGAATCGAATGCTCGCTCGCCAAAGTTCGATTCGAATGTGGCCGGCCATGCTGATGTTGATGATGATGGTGGGCTGTGGGTTGTGTCGCTTTTAAATGCGGGTGGTTTGGAAATTTTCGCTGCTGTTGATGTGAATAATGTTCCCTTAATTATGTATGTCGGACCTGATGTACTAGATGAGGAGTTTTGGCAATGATGTTTCAATACAAATTCATCTGCATCAGTCGGATTGCTTATCAAGTTTTGGTTTGGAGGGACTGCCCTAGTAACTATGAATGCTGAACAGTGAGAGTATTAGCTGAACAATAGCTGGTTAATGGTGTCAATGGTTGAACACGATAACAGCTGAATATTTGTCTGAAGTATGGCTTGTTCAACCTTTTTAATCAGCAATACATAGATTGCTGAACATCAAGTTGAATAGATTATTATTCATCTCGGAAACCAGTTTTAAAACATACACCAACATGCACAATTAATCATCTGTTATTCAACCTTAACCTTCCGTAACTCGCGCGGTTGGCTACCTGCGTCAGCACCACGCTAATGCTGAGTACAAAAAGCGAGATTTTTTCAACGTGTTGTACAAAATACAACAGCGCGATCGCTCGAGGGTTAAATCAAATAATTTTTGACAGCTGCACCCAAGCATGTTTTCGTGAAGTCCACATCACTTCTTCAGCCTCAATACAGACTTAGTTCAACTTATATTCTTGACTATTCAGGCACAACAAGTAATGCTCTTGTTTTCGAGGATATGCATTCAAGTGTGTGTGGTGTAGGTGCTAAGGTGAGTCACTATAAATCAAGAGGTCCGAGTTCTATTCCTTGTTTTCCTACAGATTAATTTATACATTCCTAAACATCTCTTATGGAAATAGACGCAGCTAAAATAGGCTCACGAAAGTGTTTTAATTTTATTTTTACGTAATTAATAAATTTAGTTGATTACTGTTTAAACACATATTAAGCCGTAATAAGCCTTCCAATGAACCTCAAATCAGCTAACGGTTGAATAAAATCACCAAAATTGAATATTTAGGAGCTGAATAAAGGATTATACCTCTTGTGCTCAGCTTTTGTTCAAATGAAGGCTGATTTAAGATAGTTGGAGAAGCGTTTGTACATCATCAAATTGTTACCTGGGTGATAATAATCTAGTATAATAAATAGTCATCTCAGTGTAATTATAGAGCTGACATCAAAATAAAATCCTGCCGTATAATTGCTTTTGAGATTGTGCCACGAACAGTGGTAGATATTGAAATGTTCAAAAATAAAAACAAAAATCTGTTCATTTTATAGTTTTTTATGCAACAAGTTATGAAATAGTATTTTTTTTTTGGCATGATTTGTATAGGTTTGTATAAAATTGTTTGGAACAAATTCTCTATTTATATCTATATTTCTTCTTGGGGAATTGATTGATTGAATTGCCTTCATTAAAGAGACTTTCAGCCCTTGGCTTTCTTGGGGAAGAAAAATCGATGAATTGGTACGTTAGTGTCATTATTTTTACTTTGGAAGATGATTTCCAGGCTCCGGGTGTCCCACCGGGAGTGGCCAAGCATGTAAGGGAGTCAAATGCGTGTTTGTGACACATCAAATTGCGGCTTTTTCGATAATCCGATGTTCGGTTAGTAAGAGACCGGTTGTGTTCCGGAACCGGTTCCAGGTCTCCCGCCGGAAGTGACCAAGCAGGAAAATGAGCCATCACATCAAATCGCAGCTTTTTTGATAACGCGATGGTCGGTTAGCAAGAAATTAGGTTCTGATCATATCTGAAACTACTAGAAGTGTTCCGGGTGGTAAAACTGCTAGCGAATTATCAAATCGCGGATTTTTCGATACTCTGATGATCGGTTTGTAATAAAATAGGCTCATATCACACGTTTGACTACCGGCAGTGTCCGGAATGGTCATTAGACTGGCCCAAATGCAATTTTCATGAGGTACCCCCTATAATTGTGCCTTTGGATTAGAGGAACAATGTGAAAGATTCAGCTCAATTGGTAAAAACTAAGCTGGCACAAATGAGTTGAAGTTTGTATATGTGGTTTTCAAGCCACATACATGGGACACTAGCTTACCACCAGTCCAGCGCTCAGAACGCAGGCTGTCACGCTCGATTTGGCTCATATTTGCATAAATGGTAGTTGATACTCTAAAGAGCAAATTTGTAAGAGATAATATTTATTATGATGAAACATAATTTCGTTGTAGTTTCAGCCAACGAAAGGAGGAAAAAAAGTATGTACCCTCGTTTACCTTTAATTGGAACAGTTGTAACGAAATGCTGCCATGTGAGAGGGGGGGTTCCCGGGTAGAGCTTAATGGCAAAAGAATGGCAAATTTTACCATTAAAACAGAATGTTTGAATGGCAAAATGTGTTATTTGTTTGTTTGAAATAAGAGTTAAAATAACAAAAATAATAACAAAATTTTGGTAGCAGAAAAACTTAAAAATAACTTATTTTGCCATTGTAATAACAAAGTAATGGTAAAGCATGCGGATTAAATTGAAGAAAAAAATAAGTTATTATTGAGATATTGATAACAAAATAAGACCCAAATTAACTGTTATCGGTGAATAACAAAATATGACATTCTTGAGTCATTGATAACAGAATAAGAACAAATTTAGCTGTTTATGTGGCGATCAGAATAATGGTAGGTTTAGTTGTTCAAATTCAATTTTAAAATAATGGTAAATAATGCTAAACTCTTTAATTGTTTGAGTTATAAATTAACATAAATTGATGTGCATCAAATAGAATCCATTGCGAATCAAACACACAGCTGAGAATCCGGATTTGTTTATTTTTCCGAAATACGTCGAATTGAAAAGTTATGCTTGAAATATACAATATAATAACCATATAATGGTATATTAAGAGTAAAATATGTTATGGTGCCTAATGTTTATAATGTAAATAATTTCTCACAATATCAAAATAATGGCAAATTAAGCTAGGAATGTAAATTATGTTATTGTTTTGATATTTTATACAATTCATTATAAAAGGTGCTAAAATGCAAGTTTTACCATGATAGTAATTTTTGTTATTGATGTGTTATTTAGCATTATTCAGGAATAACATATCAATGGCAAGATTGGCTATGATTGTATATTTTGCTATTAATTTGCCATTTTAAGTTTTTCATAATAATAGAAGAATGGCAAAACGAGATATGATGGCAAAACCAGTTATTATTTTGTCCTTTGTTTGCCATTAGCCTCTACCCGGGTTAGGGCAAAGACCACGGTCCATACAAACTTTATTTTTTTTTGTATGAACGAAAGACCACGCGGGGGGGGGGGGGTCAGAATCTCCCAAAAAATGACCACGTGGTTTATGAACAGCCCCTTCGTAGTAGGATCTCTTGGAGGATACCCAGTAAAAAAATCATGGAGAGTAGGGTGGCTCTAGCTACTACTAAGCGCTGCCTACAAGATACTCTCTCAAATTTTATGCCGCCGTCTATCACCGATTGCAAGAGAGTTCGTGGGGCAATGTCAGGCTGGATTTATGGGCGAACGCGCTACAACGGACCAGATGTTCGCCATCCGCCAGGTGTTGCAGAAATGCCGCTAATACAACGGGCCCACATATCACTTGTTCATCGATTCCAAATCGGCGTATGATACAATCGGTAGAGAACAGCTATGGCAGATTATGCACGAATACGGATTCCCGGATAAACTGATACGATCAGGGGCGTACAATTTCGTTTCAATGATACACTTTCATGCAACATTTGAATGAGTCACTTCAAGTGTTTCATACATTTTTCTAATGACTCGGTCGTTAAAAAAAACTTTTCCACTCATCGTAGCACTCGGTAGTCTCCCACCCGGTCGCATTGCTTGTGCTTCACCCGTCAGAGCATTAGTGTCTCACTGGTGCGCGCTAGTCTCTCAATGGTTACGGGCGTCGGTTAATTGGATTTAAGTGGTCGAATTTGTTATCCTCTTTCATAAAACATAATTATCATTCTATTGGCGTGCACCACTATTTAAAAATGTGGTTTAAATAGTGTTTTTAGCATGTTGAAGTATTTCAATGACTCATAAATGAAATGAAAATCCAAGTGTATCATCCCATGTTTCATACACACTTGTTTCTGTAGCAGCAACGAACGAGTGTGTTGCTGGGTGAGAGATGAAGCATCACAGCAGTCCGTTCGCATGGGAAACGATTTGCTACAGTCGTCGTACGTCATGTTTTCCTTTCGAAATTGCACGACCCTGGATACGATTGATCAAGGCGACGATGGATCGAGTGATGTGCGTAGTTCGAGTATCAGGGACACTCTCGAGTCCCTTCGAATCTCGCAGAGGGTTACAGCAAGGTGATGGTCTTTCGTGCTTGCTGTTCAACATTGCTTTAGAGGGTGTAATAAGGAGAGCGGGGATAAACACGAGTGGGAAGATTTTCACGAGGTCCGTTCAGCTGCTTGGTTTCGCTGATGATATTGATATTATTGCTCGTAAATTTGAGACGATGACGGATCCGACTAAAGAGTGAAGCCAGGCGATCGGATTAGTCATTAATGCGTCGAAGAAAAAGTACATGAAGGCAAAGGGCTCCAGAGAGGAGTCACCGCGGCCGTCATCCCGAATTTATATCTATGGTGATGAAATCGAGGCGGTTGAAGAATTCGTGTACTTGGGCTCACTGGTGACCGCCGACAACGACACCAGCAGAGAAATTCAGAGGCGCATTGTGGCAGGAAATCGGGCTTACTTTGGACTCCGTAGAACTCTACGATCGAATAAAGTTCGCCGTAACACGAAGTTAACTATCTACAAAACGCTGATTAGACCGGTCGTCCTCTATGGGCACGAAACATGGACCCTACGTGCAGAGGACCAACGCGCCTTTGGAATTTTCGAACGGAAGGTGTTGCGTACCATCTACGACGGAGTGCAGATGGAAGACGGGACTTGGAGAAGGCGAATGAACCACGAGCTGCATCAGCTGCTGAGAGAACCAACCATCGTCCATACCGCGAAAATCGGGAGGCTACGGTGGGCGGGTCACGTCATCAGGATGTCGGATAGCAACCCGACTAAAATGGTTCTCAAGAGTCATCCGACCGGTACAAGAAGACGTGGAGCGCAGCGAGCTAGGTGGGTCGACCAAGTGGAGGACGATCTGCAGACCCTACGAAGAGTGCGGACCTGGAGACAAACAGCCATGGACCGAGTGGAATGGAGACGGCTACTATGTACAGCAGAGGCCAGCCTGATCGGTAAGGTAGGTATCTGGAAATTTTCAGAAATGCTCCAGAAATCTATTCTTGTTTAAATTTAAACCATTAAAAGACAATCAGTTGATTGATCGGTTGAAAGTTAAAATTTGGGGACTTTTGATACCTTCAACGAATCCTTAAAGCTTGTTGAACATTTTTGAATAGTAGAAATGTTTGTTGTCCCGATCATTCTGTATTCTAATGCCCTAATTTTCTATAAATCTTCTAGATTTTTGATGTTTCACCCTTCATAAATCTGATCCTAAATTCTAAGAAAACAAATCGAACTCTTTCTGCTACAACTCACAAAACAGACGTCGGCTCTACAGAGAGCAAACACAACAGCCGTGAAAAGATTACACGCACATTCAATCAACCATATTATAAAGCAAACAGCAATCTTCAAAGGAATTCGAAACACACTCGAAACCGACTGTATCGCACGTGGTAGGTACCTACTGTTGTAGGAATGAAAATCCCAGACACCCAGCTGAAAGCGTCCACCCAAGCGAAGCAATACAATTTGTTAGAGGAAAAAAATCTTCAGGGCAAATAAAATGCAAATTCCCATTCTTCACCACCGAAAGCTTCCGAATCCACCCCGGGAACCAAACCGACCGACGACCGACCGACTAGATGGGGGGATTGCAAATTGTATTATTTGCACTGGGAGCACTTTTTTTTCTTTCGTTTGCAACCGACCAGACCAAAGCATTGTCGTTGATTCGTCAGACGAAGAAGCTCCGTCCGTGGTTTGCCGTCGTAATTCATTTTTCTATGTGGGTGGCCCGTGACGTCACTCCGAGAGCTTGTCTTGCACCCACGTCACGCCACGATGATACCGATGATGGTGGTTGATGATGAGTTGTGGGGAGTTTCTTCCAACAGAAGATCCACCACCACCTTGCGGGCAACAAAAGATGAAACGTGTTCAGAAGTCTTTGGCTTAGTACTCGCGGTGATGGATAAATGAGCCGGGCACCTGAGTAAAGCGTCTGATAATAAGTCTCTTACTTTTTTATCATTATTATCATTCGTGGTACTGGCGCTACGATTGCGGTAACGCAACGATGGAAATGAAACTGGATGGGATTCCAGCTGGAAAAGTTAAAAGCAATGTTAAAATAGCAAAAGACTAAGCTAATTCCGCGAAAGGAATAAACGGTGTATTGCATTGCTCGGGGTTTCATTGGCATTTAGAACGGTGTGAATCCATAAGTATGTACCCACGATTCGTTTCATCCGGTAAAATGTTTCAAGGGATGTGGCTTCATTAAGTTGTGTATACAGTCTGGAGTATATATTCAATAAAGCGAAATGAATTGCGATAAAATATGTAGCTTAATTTAAAGCATGGCGAAAAATCTGACACAAACTTTTTGAGCAATTATACAGACTTCGGTGAACTTTTCAGAAAATTCCAAAGCTGTGATAAGGCTACCTTTCGAAAATTTCGAAAATTCATCACGAATGGTACATTGTCTATGAAATTCACTACAACATTTTTCATTAAATCTATATTGACATTGCGTTTTATTCTGTACTGTTTTTAACTTTTTTGTCTGAAAAAAGCCCAATCCTTTTTTTAGTTCCCTGGTGACTCTGGGTCTCCCGTTAGCCTAGTGGTTAAGGCTATGTATTGCCAATCCGGAGACGGCGGGTTAAATCCTCGTTCCGATCGGGAACATTTTCTCGACCCCCTGGGCATAGTGTATCATTGTGCTTGCCCCACCACATACAAATTCATGCAATGGCAGGCAAAGAAAGCCCTTCAATTAATAACTGTGGCAGTGCTCATAGAACACTAAATTGAAGCGAAGCAGGCCATGTCCCAGTGGGGACGTAGAGCCATAAAGAAGAAGAAGAAGAAGAAGTGACTCTACATTTTCTTAACATTTTCAGGAGATTAAGAGGTTCTGTAAATATTTCTGCGCAGGAGTCCCTTGTGATCGAATCCCAGTCCGGACATACTCAATCTAATCTAGGTTCGCGTTAAAAAAATCAACAACAACAAAAATTCTTTTGTTAGATGTACCTTTTAATTTTCCACCAAGAGTTGCTTCAGAATTTCCTACGGTAAGTCTTCCAAGATTTGTTTTCTGAAGTCCCTCCAGGAGTTTTTTTCTGGAGTTATAGAAGTTCTGGTTCTTGTATTCCTTCAGGAATTCATTCCAGGAGTTTCTTCTAAGATTCCAGTAACTACTCCTTTTGGAATTCATTCATATATTCCTTCTTAAATTACACCAAGAGCTTCTGTTGGATTTCCTCCAGAATCATCTATAGAAATACTTCAAAATTTCCTACTATATATCCTTCAAGAAGTTCTTCTGGGAATTCAAAAAGGCTTTCTTCAAGAAATCCTCCGGGAATCCATTCTGGGAATGCTTTATGAGTTGCTTTTGGAAATCTTCCAGAAGTTCATTGAGGGATTTTTTCAGAAGTTCCATTTGACTAACTGCAACGATTTCTTTTTTATGAATAATTCAGAAATTGTTTGTGGGAATCCTACAGAGGGTTTCTTTTTATTATTCCCTGGAGTTCATTCTGGAAAATCTTTCAAGAGTTCCATCTGGGAATCCTGCAGATGTTCCTATGGAAAATCCTCCAAAAGTTCCTTGGGTGATTTTTTCGGAAGATTGTTTTGGCAAACGCCAAAGATTACTTCCCAGGAAATCTTCAGGAGATCTTTTTGCGATTGCTTCTAGAGTTCCTCATGAGAATCTTCCATTAGTGTTTCCTAGGATTACTCCAGGAGTTTCCTCTAGGGAATATTTGAGAAGTTTCTTTTGGATATTCTCCATAAGTTCTTTCTGGGAATACTTCAGGAGGGTATCCTCTAGGGGTTTCTCTTTGTTATTGCTCCTGGAGTTTATTCTGGAAATCTTGTAAGAGTTACTTCTAGGAATCTTTCAGTAGTCCTTCAGGAGTTTTTGACAAGCTTCAAGTTTTTCTTTTTATGGATTATCCAGAAATTCTTTGATATGTGTGGCAACCACCAAATTAAATCTAAAGGTATCCTCGTTCATATGGTGCTAGATCCAAGTTACTCACTGAGTAACCAGCTCTTGAGATCAAACTAAAAATAAACGTTTTTAACTCCTAGTATGAGCATTTGCAATTTATATCAATTCGTAAATGTACAAACCGTTCCTTTTTCGTATCTTTTGTCTGCATGGATGCCTTTAAAAATTGCTCCAGAAATTCTGTCTTTATTTCTCCCATGGTTTCTAACAGAAACTTCTACCGTTTTTTTTTCATAAATTCTTCCAGGGATTCTTTAAAAAAATTATCCTGGATTTTCTTCAGATATTCCCTCACTAAGATTTCTTCTTTTTTCAATGGGTTCTTTGTTAAACTCCATCAAGATTTACTTAATCAATTTTTCAACGAATTCGTTTAGAAAAAAAATCATCAGAAATTTCTCCACACATTTCTTTAAAATATTCTGCTGAGATTTCTTTCAAAAAATCCTTATTCACCTTTCAGGACGCGCGCCATCAAGCAACCGAAACTGCACCGCGCTCACGTTGTATACGACGAGCGAGATTTTTTGGTAATGGTGTACGTTTTACAACAGCGCGCGTGCTGAAGGGTTAATTGTTTAATTGGTTTTTAAAACAAATGTTCCTATATTCCTTCAGAAATTCGTTCTGGCATTTCTTCGGAAAAAGTACCAGAGATTTGCACAGGGATTATTCTAGCAGTTCCATAGAAAACTCCTACCTGAATGTAACCAGAAATTTCTTAAGGAATTCTTCCAAAAAAAAATCCTACAGAAGTTCCTAGTGAGATTTTTGCATTATTTTTCAAGATTCAGTTAGGAATTTATCCAGAAATTCCTGCAGGAGTTCATACAGAAATACCTTCAGGATATCCCTCGGTGCATTACCCCGGAGACTTATCTGGTGTTTCCTCTAAGAATAACTCCAATAATTTCTCCGAGAATTCTTCAAGATTCATGGAAATTCATTTAGAAATATCTTAACAGCTTTTCTAGGGATCTTTGCAGATAATTATCTATGCGTTTCTACTGGTATTCAGGATTTTTTTTTTCAGAAATTCATCCACAGATTTCTCCAAGCATACTTTCAAAAAATCCTCCAAGATTTTTTTAAAGGACTTCTTTAGGAAATTCCTATTTTTTTTTTTTGAAATCCACCAACTCTGTAAAACTACCGAAAAGTTTTTCCAGGTAGATCTTAATGTGAAGATATGACGAAGCCACAGCACGAATTTTCAAGAGCACAAACCTGAAGAACCACGTGTCGATTTGCGCTGAAAAGTTGATCGTTTGGTTACCCGCTGGTGATAACCAATCGATCAACTTTTCAGAACAAACCGTCCAATGGTTCTTCAGATTTGTGCTTTTGAAAATTTTGGCTGTGGCTTCGTTATATATTCACCTTAAGACAATCATTTTGGGATTCTTTCAGGAAGTTGCCTGGAATTTATTCGGATAGTCCTTCTAAGATTCATTGTGAAGTACTTACTAAAATTTGTACACAGATTTCACTGAAAATTTCTACATTACCCAAATGTAGAAATTCACTAAAGTATGTTGAGAGGTTCAAGCTGACACTCCTGGAGAGAGCTCACCTTCCTGATCATTGAGCTCCTCGGAGTTTAAAAGTTTTTCCAAGGAGTTTTTTTTGGAAATTCTTCCTCAAATTCCTTTACAAATCCTATAGGGATTGCTCTAATAAGTGTTTGAGAAATTTCTTCATTGATGTCTGCAGAGATTGCTACATGTTTTTTTTTTTTAGAAATTGCACTAGCGGTTCAATCAGAAATATATTCAAGGATATCTTCAGATATCCCTGCAAAATTTGTTCACATATTCCTAATTTTTTTTCAGAATTTCTTCCAGAAATGTTTCAAAAAAATACTGAAAAATTCTTGAAGGAAAAAAAATCCCATAAAAACTTCTAGAGATACAACTCCTAGAATAGGGGTTTTCAGATCATACACTGCGTTGCACTTGGCAATCTCTTCACATGCTTCACTGAAAACTTCGGACATGTATCATTTACGATCTAAGTGGAGATCAATTGATAATCTCTCGAGGATATTTTATTACGAATTTGCTTGTTTGCTAGCATTCGTAGAGGAATATTATTACCAGAAATTCAGGAAACTTGGGAAAATATTTTATTTTTTTTTTTAGAAATTAGCAAATCATTACCGCAGGACTTCTCTGCATTAAGGTTCTTATCAAATTTGCTCCTAAAAATTGCACTTTGACAAGAGCTTCACCTTAAACCTTTTTAATTCTCTGCAGCTGCTCTGAAAATTATTGCACGCGTAATAAAATGCGTTGAGTTTAGTTAGGTGTGCCCCCGGCTGTTCGGGTCCGTATGATCATCAATATTAACTTCTTTTCTCGATCAGCGTAGATAGCTGTGTAGTGTCGGTAGCGGTTGTCACAATTGACTAAGAATAACATTACCGACTGCCTGTTCCGATGGTAAGAGTCCATTAAACAGGTGACCCCTAATTCATGGTGTGATGCGGCTATTTGCTTACCGTACCTAGGAGTGTGTAGGGGTCTAATAAAATCCTAACCGCTTAACGGAGCCTGTGGTGTACTAGGGCGCCCTCCACAGTATTCTGCACTTACTGCGCTAAACAGGAGCAATATGGTGCAGTTGACCTTGTGTTTCTCCGAGATAATCTGCTATCCTTCTTAAGCCTCAACTGCGAGGCTCAATAAGGGTGGGATTATTAGTATGTTTATTGGCTTTAATTATAACCTATATGGCTCATCGCATTATGCGTTCTTCACAGTGTCCTCTGTGTATCTTCGTCTCTGGCGATCTTCAATCGATACCGAATTGGTTTTTATCGCTGCTTTTTTTTCTTGTGTTGTGATTGTAAGAGTTTGATCGTGCCTAGTTTGGGTAGTGGCTATGGTCGACAGCTCAGATCAATCTTCAGCATAAAAGAGTAGCTTTAGTCCACGAACCTTACTTTCGTAGATTTCTTTGAAGATTTAATGCTTTAATTAACACCTATATGGTTCCGCATTTTGCATTTGACCCGGTATTTGCTACTTTCAGTAAAATTAAAATGGCAATCTCGCGTGTCATGCCTCGAGCCCCAATATGTTTTGACAAAACTGCTTGTTTGCAGCATTGCTATTCCCAAATCTTGGTGGGATTATACTGTCTAGTTTATTCCGTAAATGCATAATGCATCGTATGAAGATCAGACCTATCAATTGGACCTTTTTCTACTGAAATGATTAGAACGCTTTGTCGAGCATCACACCCGTGATGTTTTTCTGGCAAACATGCCTCTCCATGGGAGCCAACATGCTTACCAAAGTGGAAAGTCTATTGTGATTCGTTTACACAATGTTGTTTACGATATCGATAAAGCATTCACTCAAAAGCTGCTTTATTTGGGTGTTTTCTTGGATTTCCAAAACGTTTTTGAACACGTACACTTCAATTATATATTGGAAGCCGTGCAGATTTTCCTGTTTATCTTTAATGATTTCCATTTGGATTTACGAAATGCTCATAAATCGACATCTCTTCTCGGCATTACGCAGCGAGAAGGAAATGGAATGTTTGTGGATGCCCCCATGCGGGAGTCTTGCCATCACTTTTGAGGAATCTCGTAGCAGAAACGCAATTGAGATAACTCAATGTGGTTTTCCTGGTTATGATTTTGTCCGTCACATCACAAGCCTCAACAGGCTGCTTCATTTGTATATCTTAGCTGAGAATCCGACTGTGGAACTTTGAATCATTTGATATGTAACTACCCAGATTTTACGCAACTGGGTTTCCGAGTACTTGGTAAACACTTGATTAAGTGAAACTGACCTCTGTTTTTCTGAACCCGTTGTGACAAGTAGCTATAGGCTTATTTTACGCTTTATGCATTTTTTAACAGTGCCCTTTTCAAAGTAGATTGTAGATTACAGTGCCCTGAGAAAGTAGATAGAAAAATATAAACTTTCTTACTTTCAGTCCTGGGCACCCACGGTGGTGCAAAGAGCCGAATTGAAAGATTTCCATCCTGGGCGATTGCCAGCCATCGCCTTGACCTGTGGCCAGGTAAAATTTCTGTCGACTTGATTTCGTTATTGAGGCTGCGCCACCATGAGCCTCTGGGTCTGCCCTTGCTGCGATGTCCTACTGGGTTCCAGTCTAACGCTTGTTTGCAGATTTCGTTTCCGCCCCTTCGTAGAGTGTGGCCGCCCGAGTAGAAGTAAAAATCGGAACAATATCATCATTTGATATTCCTTAGTGAAGTACTCAAGATCATATTTAGCTATTGGTTTGTTTGACATAAGAGACAAAAGATCAAAAATAAGATCAAAAATTAGTATGGGGAAGAACATAATAATATCTCATTTTGATGTTATAAGATCAGACTAATATCTGGGGAGATCTGGGCTGTAGCACATCTAACCAATATCATAAAATGATCTGACAGATGGGTTAGAGTAAAAAAAAAAAACAAAAATGGCCGCGACCAGAATCGAACTAATGACCTTGTGATTTATGAGCAGTGACATTACCACTGCACTACGACTCATATCTGAAAATAGGAGGTAACAAGAGCATCAAGTTCTACGTTTTCCAAAGTGTTTACGAGTCATGGTAGTTGTGTTGGTTCGGTCCCGCCATGTTGAAGATGAGTGTGTGAAAGAACTAATTATGATCTTGAATAGTAGTTTTCAGATCTTACAATTTTCGGATGTTATAGATGAATGTGTCAAAGAACTGATTTTGATCATGAGCAGTTATTTTCAGATCTTTCTAATTCTGGATGTTGCAGATGGAAATGTGAAGAGCTAATTTTGATCTTGAGCAGTATTTTTCAGATTTCTCAATGATAAATGTTCTATTGCAGAATATTAATACAGTTTCCACCCAAAATTTGCAAACTGACGTGATGGTATGGCAAATAAAAATGAATGAAGGCTCAATTAGGAATTGCATATTTTCCTAAACTAAGAGAGCACTTTTCTCTAGATGATTTCACATGTTATGCTCTTTCTCTGAATTGTTAACAAAGCTAATGATCCAAACTTTAAAAACGACATGCGTTGAAACATGTTTGGTTTATTTTGCGCCTAAAACAGGACGGATTTCCACCAATAGGACGCAATCAGTGAAGTACTAGATTGTAGTAATGAGCTGAATTTTTGTATGGTGAGAAGGTAGATTTTTAATCTCTGCAACGAAATGACGCAAAAAGCCTGGCTATTATGATTCCTTGCCTAACCTAATGGTGTTTGAGCAAAACTTTAGGTAACTGTGTTATTGTTTTCTTCATTTCTTGCAACAATGTTTTCCATTGTTGGACAGCACCAAATAAGGCAAGGAATCATAATACCAACGCCTCCTGCATAATTTCGTTGCAGAAACGGGAATTTACCTTCTAGCCATAAAAAATCAGCTTAAAATCTAGTATGTACTTCACTGGACGTGCTCTATTGTGAACTGTCGCCCAGAAAAGCTTAGGAAACATTTAGAAGATCGTAGTCGTCACGACTGTCGTCTGTTCTTATACCCGAGGCAGAATCGCTACGCAATTCGTTGGTTGAAACTCAAAAAGCTTGTCGTCTGCAGCTGTGTTTTGTCGGTTCTTGAATCAAACGGTCCGTTTTTCGAAATGGACGTATTTTATATTTATTGTCCGGTGATTCATTTATTGGATTCGTACCACAAATGCAAGGTCCAGCTTATATTGTCATCGGACTCAATTGGAAAGCCTCTGCTGGTTTACTTACAGTGAAATAAAATAATTATAAACTGGAATTAAGAAATCTATCAGATAAAATATATTGTTATGCCTTTTTAAAAGAAAATCAAATATCGATTAGGTATATGCATTTTTTTGTGCCGATTACTCTGTTTTTTTTTTTGTTCGATTGCCACATCCATAAACCCGCTTATTTAAAATGAAGGCCACTTCTACTTCCTTTTTGTCCCAGTGCTCGTTCGTAAAATTTGTGGTGTACATAAGGGTACATCTATTTATTATGTAACGCTTAGTTCGATATTTTTGAACTCGGTGATTGGTTCATTAATATCTGGCGGAATCCATAATGTGCTTTTGCATGATAACTCCAACTTTTTGTATGGGTCGTAACGCTAGGCTGTATTCCCTATTCCCCTGGAGCGTTACGGAATTTATTGAACCCCTATCTCCTAGAGCGTTACGTTATTTGGGGACGGCGCATAATGAAAGTTGAAAACTTAAAATAGTTTTTATGCGCAATGTTGGGAAATTTCGAAATTTATACAGCGGGTTGCACTAGGCTTTCCAAAGATCAAATTAAGTACTAATTTTGAAATCATATCACGATGAGATATTGAGCAGATATTTGGCAACTTTTTGAATATCTCATCAATATCATATTAAAATATGATATCAAAATTTGATCGTTTTAAGATATGATTATGATATTCACGTCTACCCGGGCGACCCACCTCCACTTTTGCTCCAGAATTTCTGTCGCTATCAGCTTTTGATGACATCGACGATGGAGCTCCACGCTGGAGATCCAATTGTGAGGCTACCATACACGAATTATATACCGCAGGCATCTATTGATGAAGACCTGCAGCCGTTGAGTGTTCTCCGCTGATACACACCAGGTTTCACTGGCGTAAAGCAGCACAGATTTCACGTTCGAGATAAAAATTCGGATTTTGATGCGTCGACTGATCTGGTTGTTTTCCCATGCATTTCATAAACTCGCAAAAGCAGCCCTCGCCTTCATGATCCGTACACCTATGTCGATCTTGGTGTTGGCATCGGCCGCCATTTGGTTACCAAGATATAAAGTAGGAGGAAATTTATGGGCCAGAGATTGAACCCAGAAACTTCTGCATACGAACAGTAGCTGTAGCCACTAGACCACCAAGTCCGTTTTCTCATTCAAATTAAAAAATATCGAGTCGAAAATAGCAATTTTTTTCGTGTTTTGGGCTAGAAATGCCCTACACAAAAATACTCTAAATCTCAGAACACCGTGAAACGCTACGCAGATTTATAGCCATAAATTTGCTACCGAGGTTTCCGTATAAAATTGATCATATAAAAGCTAAATAAAAAAGCATAGACCACGTCACATTGCAGTTTGATGCCGTCAACAGCTATGGTTAGCAAAAAAAAACTGATAAAAGCCTACCTGCTGATAATGGCGCCAGGGTAGTGTGGGCGGTTGATTTTCAAACCTACCACCAGTAAAGCACAACACCCGCAACGCGACCTCACCGTAACCCGTATCAACCTAACGGTAGCGGTGATGGCACCATGACTGAGTGTGGTCGATCCGGGCGAAGAAAGGTGAAACAAGATTAGCGAGCGGGAGAAAATATAATTTGAAACTTTATCTTAATTCTAAAATCGTGAAAATCTTGTTTCGTTCCCATCTCAGCAGCGCGCAGAGTCACTACTCACTCACTGCCTGTCCGGGTCGACGTCGTCGTCGTCCTCTTAGCTGCTGTCTTAGTTATTTCGAGCTTTTCCCTTGCAGTTGTTGCAAGCGAACTTTCTCTCGTGGACGGACGTTGATGTACCAGCGTGATCGAGTGACGCGGGGTCGTCGTGGGCCAAAGAAGCTAAAGAGAAGTGGGAGGATTTCAAATTGGGTGCATTTACTTTCGCCTTCTCGTTCCCTACCGAGCGCAGTCGGGGCTCGGTGGCAAACCCTGGCACTTTTCGGGCGCAGCCCGAGGCAGCGAATAAGTTTTAAATGAATTTACGACGGAACGTATTTTTACGAGTGAACCGACCGAAAAAGGTCGAAAGTAAAAATGGCAACCAAACGGGCGGCGCGGCACAAGAAGTTGCGATGCGCGCCCTGCTGTCATGGATTTTCATTCATTTGGAAGGTTGAACACAGCGTGAGTGGTGCGTTTTGCTTTTTGATACGGCAGAATGGTGCGGGAAATGGCATGTTTTGTGGGTTGCGAGATGAAAATGGGACGCGGTTGGAAGGTGGAGGGAGTAAAAGGCGTGAATTGTAATTTGACAAAGCCACCGCGCCCGCAGTGGTTGTCAGAATGGGTGGCATCGGGGCTTTACTTGCTCGAGTGTTTACAAGATAAGAACAATCGCGCTAATGAAATTTGCAGAATTAATGCGGACGTGCTCGGAGACGATCTCTTCTGAAACCGGGCTAGTGTTGGCAATAAAAATCTCAAATGTACGGGGTTTAAATTAATGAGAAAGTTAGCTGTGCAGTTGAGAATTTGATAGTAATTGAATGAAATGGTAACCAAAGGAAGAGGTTGAGGTTATACGGGATCAGAAGAAAGTACGTCAGACGGCGGATTTTCATATAAAGACAAAACATTGATAGGAAATTCTCAGGTGCTTCCTCCAGGAAATCCCCGATAAAACTTCCGTGAGTTCCCCGGGAATGCCTCCAGAAGTGCTCAGATAATTACTTCAGGAGTTCGCCGGAAGTATATCCAGGAGTTCCCCGTGAATTCTTGTAAGAGTTCCCCGGCAATTCCTGCAGAAATTCTTTCGGAATTCCCCAATGAGTTTCCAAGAAATTCCTCCAAGAGTTTCCCAGGAATTCATCTAAAATTACCTCTGAAATTCCCGTTTAACTCTTCCAGAATTCCTGCAGGACTTCTCCGGAGGGATTCCTGGAAGAATCTCCCGGGGGAATCCCCAAAGGAATTTCTGGAGCGATCACCAGAGGATCTTCTGGAGCAAATCTCCAGAAATTCCTTCTGAGATTTCTACAATAATTTCTCTGGAGATTCCTCCAAAAAATATTTCGGAGCTTCCTCCAGGAATTTCTCCGGAGATTCCTCCAGGAATCCCTCCGTAGATTCCTCCAACAATTCCTCCGGAGATTCCTTCAGAGATTCCTTCTGAGATTTCTCCAGGAATTCGTCCGGATATTCCTCCGGGAATTCCTCCGGAGATTCTTCCGGGAATTCCTCCGATGATTCCTCCGGGAATTCCTCCAGAGATTCCTCCGGAGATTCCGCCGGGAATTTCCCCGGACATTTCTCCGGGAATTTCTCCAGAGATTCCTCCGAGAATGCCTTCGGAGATTCCTCCGGGAGTTATTCCGGAGATTCCTCCGGGAATTCTTCCGGAGATTCCTCCAAGAATTCCTCCAAAGATTCCTGCAGTAATTTCTTCGGAGATTCCTCCAGGGATTTCTTCGAAGATTCCTTTAGGAATTTCTTCGGAGATTCCTCCAGGAATTACTTCGGAGATTCCTTTAGGAATTCCTCCGGTGGTTCCTCCGGAAATTGATCCAGGAATTCCCCCAAAGATTCCTGCAGTAATCTCTTCGGGGATTCCTTCAGGAATTCCTTCGTAGATTCCTTTTGGAGTTGCTCCGGAGATTCCTCCGAGGAATCCTCGGAGGAATTTCTGGAGGAACTCGGAGGTACTTTGGGTAGAATCCCCGAAGGAAATCCTGGAAGAATTCTCAGAAGAATTCCTGGAGGAATCCTCGGAGGATTTTTAGAAGGAATCCTCGGAGGAATTCCTGGAGGAATCTCCGGAGAAATTCCTGGAGGAATCTCGGGAGGAATTCTGGGAGGAATTTCTGAAAGATTCTCGGAAAAAACCTCCGGAGGAATTTCTGAGGGAATCTCCGAAGAAACCTCCGGAGGAACTCGTGGAAGAATATCCGGAGGAATTGATGGAGGTATTTTTGGAGGCATTTCTGGAGGAATCTCCGGACGGTTTTGCCTGAGGAATTTCCGACAAATTTCTCCAATAATTTAATTATTGGAATTTCTGGAGAAATCTCAGGATGAATTATTGGAGAAATCTCCCTGATGCCACTCCTGCTGTAATATGGAAACCCTGGAGAAAAACCAACAGAAACTATAAGAGGAACCCATAAAGTTACTCCTACAGGAGACTGAGAAGGAGGAATCCCAGAAGAAGTTGCTGGAGGAAAGATTTCCCAGAGAAATCTGATAAACAATTCCTGGAGAAATCCCAAAAGGAATTCTTTAAGGATTCATATAAGAAATGCCCAGAGAAAACCTAGAGGAATCCCAAATAGTTCTATTTGAGAAAAAAAAACTCCTGTAGATATCCTGCGGGAATCCCTGACTAAATATCTGAGGGAACCCCGGAAAAATACTGAAGAATTCCCGGTTGAAATTATTGCAGGATGATTAAAAAAAACTCCTGGTACAACTCTGGAGAAAACCCTGAAGGAACTCCTAGAAGATCCCATGCTATTAAATCCTGAAACCCTTCATGGAGGGTTTTTTTTTTTGTAAAAATTCCAATGAAAATCTCAGAAACATTTTATGAGAGTCCCCGGCGAACTCCTGGTGGATGTTCCGGTGGAATATCTGGAAATCCCGAGAAAATCCCAGTATTTCTTCAAGAACTCCATGAAGTAACCGCCAGATTCCCGGCAGAATTCCTCCCACCATAGTCCGAACCCCTAAATTGCAGAATTTATAATTAGTATCTATCGATAGTTCTCACTGTAATACCATTCAAAGTTGCCCCAGAATCCCAGCGGAATGTCTCTCATCATTATGTTCCTTGGAAAGCTTCACAACTCCGTTGGAATCTCACTATCTGGATATCCCCTAGATGCCCACCGAAAAGTTATAAATTGAATCGTTTTCCCCACATGCGTGCGAAAAAGTACATTTCAATTTCAATAAAACGAACGAAATTTCCAAGTCCAAATCGTTAACAACCTGGTGCCCTTTTCTTCACATCCTTCTTACAGCATCGTTTCGTTAAAATGCTGTCAGTTAAACAAATGTCAAAATTACTTACTGAAAAAGGTAAAATTTTACTTGAGCGCTCTACTTGGCAACAGAAAACTTAGCTTTATGACGGGACATCCGTAAACGGTTCCGGAACACTACAGATAGTTTTAAATGTGTTCTGAGCCTATGTTCATCAGGTTACCTAAAAGCCGCGATTTGATGTATCGCATGTATGGGAATGGTTCACATTTACATTTGAGTGCTTCTGGTGGGACAGCCGGAACTAGTAACACTAGCGGTTGTAACTTATGTGGACTATGTCTATTTTCTTATTATTCGTGCATCAGATTACTGACAAAAAAGTGATTTGATGTACCGCAAGCATTAGTTTAGTTCATTTTTACATTTGACCAGTTTCGGTGGGACACCCGGAACCGGTTGTGGAACACTATCGGTAGTATCTAACGTAACCTAAGGCTATTTTTTTCTTCAAACCATTCATCAGGTTATCGAAAAAGTCGCGATTTGATGTGTCACATGCATTGGTTTGGTTCCTTTCTACATTTGGCAACTTCCGGAGGGACACCCGGAACCGATTCCTGTGCACTACTAGTTTTCTCGAATTTGATCTGAGATTTTTTTTTCTTGTCAACCGTTCATCGTGAGACTTTCGGCGAGACACCCGGAACCGGTTCCGGAAAACTACCGGTTGTCCCAAATATGGTCTGAAACTTGACTTTTATTTGCGGCTATTCCTGTCATACAATTTAATAGACGTCACTAATTTATTTTACCCAACGTTTCGGTCTGAAACTATTTATAATCAACCGTTATCAGGTTATCTAACGAGCCACGATTTGATATGCCGCATGCATAGCTTTGATTCACTCTTATTTTTGGAGACTTTCAGCGGGACACCTGTAGCCGATTACGGAACACAACCGGTGGTCCCTAATGTGGCCAGATCCTATTTTCTTGCTAACCGTTCATAAGGTTATCGAAAAGGTTACGATTTGATGTATTGCATGCATGGCTTTGGGTCAATTTTATATTCAGCCACTTCCGGTGGGACACAAGGAATCGATTCCGGAACACTACTGATTCAGATATGGTCTGAGACTATTTTCCTGCTTACCGTTCATCAGATAATAGAAAATGCCGAAAATACCGAAATCTTCTAAATTCAGTATTTTCATTTCCATAATAAATTCCTCAAACGCAAAACTTGATAAATTTTACAATTGAAACACCCGAAGAAAATTCCATTTGCTTCAAACGGCTCGTCTGCTACCGGGAATGGCGAACATTTCCCGTAGCCGAAACGGAATTTTGCGCCCGGAATCCCGCGCATCTGCATGCAAATCAAAGCATGCAAAGAATTTCAAAGATCTCTCTATCTTATCTAACGGCATCCAGCCAGCACCGTAAACGGCGGTTCACTATCTCTAAAGCTGCGAAAAGCTAGTCCTTAGGCGGCTAGGTAGGCAAATACATGCTTCCTAAGAGACTCGTCCATGCCAACCGCGACTTGCAAATTGTTCAAAGTACTGCCACTACAACTGCAGTGAAATAACGCAAATAGTTCCTGAACGGGGTACCTGTTCTGCACAAAGCGTTTTCTTCGAGGCGCTTCTCTCCTGCTCATTGCTAACAACAACGTGGGTGTGGGGGAGAATCCTGCCATCAAAGCATTCCTTACAGGAGGTGGAAAAAACGGAATAAAAACTTTTGAGGAGAGATCTTGTACCGCTAGCTGGGCCATCAACAACAACAGCAGTGACAAGCGGGGATTTTCTAAATCAAATTTTGCTCATGTATGAGCTTCCATGTTATTTATTTTGCACCAATTTGATTTTTGTTTGTATTTTCAAAAATTATAACTCGAAAGCGGTTTGTTGGATTGAAATGAATGTCTTCGAAGATATTTGAGGATGTTTCAAGGACTTTTGGAAAAAAAAAAATTGAGAGTAATATTCATCATGGATCTATGTTAGATGTAATTTAATTTTAATTTTCATAAAGCTTACCCTTCGATTTTTCCATTGTTTCTCTGTAGAAAGTTGGCATTTGGCCGCAAAATTTACCAGTAGTCCCGGATGGTCAAATTCTTCAAACTATTTTTCTCGATTTTTCACTTTTGATTGATTCCCACAATAAGCAAAAGGATTTTTTTTTATATTTTTACATCAAAAATAGAATTAACATACAATTTCCAATGATACTTTTTTCATTTTTTTTTTCTTACATCCAATCGTAATTCAAAATTGTTTGAGACCTGGTAAAATTTTATTCGAGATTTGTTTTGCTGATATACTGTTTAAGAAAAAATGATCAATTCTTTTTCACATACACACAATTCTTTTTTTTTTTTTGTTGCACGGGTCGGTTTTTTTGCTATAACTCTGTCAATTTTGAACCAATTGACACTTATACACTGATAGTACTAATCGTGCCTATATGTGGAAAAAAAATCATTAGAATCGAATAATAGTTGTCTGAGTTTTAGCAAAAATCCGACCCGTGCAAAAAAAGAATCGGGTGTATGTCAGTTTTCAGACCGTCTCGAAAAGCACTTCACAAGGCCCTTTTTATTTTTATTTTTTCATTTTTGTTTTGTTGTTTACGAAAAGTTCGGTGTAGGAAATTAGTCATGTATACTTTTTCATTGGAAATTGTATATATTTCCCTTTGCTTGTCTTAGAAAGCGTTAAAAAAATAAAAATTTAAGAAAAAATAGTTAGAATCATTTGATCATTGACTAATTTCAAGACCTTCGGTAGATTTGAAGAAAAACACTGAAAATCGTGTGTCCAATTGGGTACTGATTTAACCATGCTGGGCTACTTGACAAAATGAGAGCTAGAAATCATGGTTTTACAGAAAAAAAATTAAAAAACTGAAATTATGCTATATAAGAAGAACCACGATGAATATTATGCTCAGTGTATTTTTTTCAACAGCTTTTCACATATTCTGATATATCGTGCAAGACGTTGTTTCAATCCTACAAACTGTTTCGAGTCACATTTTTTTATCGTCTCCTTCGAAAGTTAGCCACCCCTCATTAGTCTATGGATTTTTCTTTTTTTTTATTTTGTTTCAAATCTTTAGGCTGAGACTTTAGGGATATAGTGAACGATAGAGTAAGTATTTCATTAAGACAGAATAGTGTCAGATGGAATTGAAGAATGCAAATACAAATACAAATACAAATATATTTCAAGAACTTTTTGAAATATTAGCCAACTATTTTCCAAAGTTTTATTCAAATCCATGATCTCTGAAGCATGTACGTACAACGATTCCTAGTTAGGTTTTGAATATGACACACACTCATGAAATTAAATACAGCACAGAGTGCACAAAGTTTAATGATCACAATTTATGCGCTGCAGTCTCCTGCAGCTAAGCTCACTATTCCTCCATAACGCTCAATGCCGTCAAATTGAGCAAAAATATTCATGGGACGAATAAATTCCATCTAAAAATTGAGCTCGCTAAGCCCTTAAGAATGCACTTTGTTTCGCTCGCATTAATTTCGAGTCTCTAAAATTCGAAAAACTTTCCTCGGATTCGAATCACTACTGCAGCCGATGCCACTGCTGCTGCTGCTTCCGGACTCCACCGTCTCTGTATCCATATTCCTATTAAGCCATCGTTAAATCCTTCTGCTAAAACTACCACGAGTAACTCTCCGGGTAAATCCTGAGCAGCGGCAGCAAATGGGATGTGGAAAATCCCATCATCAGTATGCGCAGTGTGCAGGGGAGCTTTTGTGTGCAAGCGAGGAAAATGCTGAAATATTTATCTGCTCACCTCGTTTGCCCGCTACTGCCGGTCCTCAGCACCGACGACTACTTGTAGGAGTAGGAGGGCCTCTCAACGAAAACGGGATATCATACTTCGACTTCCATAGACGGGGCGGGAAAACTTGAACTATAGCAGTGCTGAGCCGCTCGCTGCTGCTGGGCAAAAGGAAAATATGGTCCCATCCTAAGCAAGCATTGTGCACAGTGGGGGACAATGCATTAGTCAGTTTTTGGTGTGTTTCTCGAAAATTATTTTCATGGGTTTAAACGTCATAACGGATCAATCAAACTTAACCCGACGAGTTTTTTTTTTGTTTTATAATTGTTCATTTAAATATGATTCGAGGGAGTTTTCAACACAGTTGTAATTAGAATGAAAAGATAAAAAAGTTCGTTGAAGTTCCATTTACTTTTTCTGCAAGTTAAAATTAAATAAATGCAATCATTTATTTCTTTATTAAAATTTGGAAAATTCCATCATTGATTGATCTTGAACAATCAAAGATGGAATTTTCTAAATTTTCAAATGATAAATGATTTTTAAATTTTCAACGTTTTTTTTTCAATTCAAAGATAATTCTAATCAATTTTATATAAAAAGTTTATTGTGATAAAATGCACTCCTCTGTGAGTAAAAATTTAGAGAAGAACACAATGCACATGCACACATTCTAACTCTACAACTTTTAGAATTAATCAAAAAATAAATCACAAAATTAAAAAAAAAAATAACAATATTATTTTGTGTTTGGCCTTTTTTATTATACCTTATTGTAATCAAATAGTTTTACATAATTTATTTAGATAAATTGAATGCCTTTATAAACTGAGAAACATTGGTTTTTCAAAAAACAAACCTTTTTCAAAAAATTTCTTTACTGTAGCTTTATGTTTTTTTAGATTTTTGATAATTTTATTTTTTTTATATTTCTATAAAATATTCTAAACTTCCTGAGGTTTTAAAACATAAAAAGTTTTTCTGAAAGTCGCCTCAGCCAAGTTATATAATATTTATTAAAAAAAATAAATCTTTAAAAACTTCAACAAAAGTTTTCTTTTTTTTTATTCATTTCTAACATTTTATGAACGAACAGTTTTCGAAATTTCAATTTTTTTGAGGTGCTACGGTCACCCTTACCGTATTCGGTCGGCCGAGGACCGACCCGTCGAGAGTCCGACTGCACACTAATTGCCATACCAATAAGTGATTGGAAGGCAGTGCCCGAAGCTCTCGACAATTAAAAATAACTTCCTCTCCCGCTTTGACATACATGTGCACAACAGACAATGTGTTAGATGTTCATCTAATCCCATCCGAAGGGGGTTTGGATTGTGAAAAGAAGATAACCATGTGCGATTGTGGAATCGAGTTCAGTTCTAGGCCTGCTGGCGACGGAGATAGTCGAGTGACTCCGTAGCTTGAAGGAATAGAAGCGCCCGTCTAGCGAATTGGGAGTCGTGAGTTCGAGTCTCACCGGAGTACGTGGATTTCTTTTCATAATTTCAAATCTCAATTTGTTCATCGAGCACATGTTCTGTTGTGCACATGGATGTCAAAGCATTTTCAACAGTGTAATTTCCCACATGGCTTGGTCAGCCAAAGCAAAATCAAGAAATTGACATTTGTAAGGTGCTACGGTCACCCTTACCGTATTCGGTCGGCCGAGGACCGACCCGTCGAGAGTCCGACTGCACACTAATTGCCATACCAATAAGTGATTGGAAGGCAGTGCCCGAAGCTCTCGACAATTAAAAATAACTTCCTCTCCCGCTTTGACATACATGTGCACAACAGACAATGTGTTAGATGTTCATCTAATCCCATCCGAAGGGGGTTTGGATTGTGAAAAGAAGATAACCATGTGCGATTGTGGAATCGAGTTCAGTTCTAGGCCTGCTGGCGACGGAGATAGTCGAGTGACTCCGTAGCTTGAAGGAATAGAAGCGCCCGTCTAGCGAATTGGGAGTCGTGAGTTCGAGTCTCACCGGAGTACGTGGATTTCTTTTCATAATTTCAAATCTCAATTTGTTCATCGAGCACATGTTCTGTTGTGCACATGGATGTCAAAGCATTTTCAACAGTGTAATTTCCCACATGGCTTGGTCAGCCAAAGCAAAATCAAGAAATTGACATTAGAAAGTTGCCGATAAATTGACCATTACTGCATGTATTAGAGCAGTCAGGGCATGTGCATGACAAGTGCCTGTTCCGATGCCAAATGGCACCATTCGCGGATCATCTCAGCCGTCGCTTCCGCCCACCGAGTCGTAGTTTCTTCGCCAGTCAAAACCTCTCTTCCCAACACAGGATAAATAGGCTTTTGGAAACTCCTTGGAAGACGTCCTCGGCTCGGCTCGGCTCGGCTCGGCTCGTCTCGTAGGAGGTGGACCAACATAAAAGCCATTGCATTGCATTGTTAGTTGGCAGAAGAATGGGAAATGAAAGGTGGCCCCCGACCCCCAGCCCCACTCGACCGGAGAAGAATGGGCGCGAACAAACGGATGGAACAATGATGGAAAATTTATTCAGCAAATGCTTTTCCGCCTTTTTCGGTGTGTGTGCGTGGAATCGGAAAATGTTTGAGTGGGGAGCGGGGTGGGGTGTAAGTTTTCATTAAATTCTTCTAGTACCATGATCTTCCCATGTGAGGTTCTGCTTAAGGATCGCCACCGTCGTCGCCTTCGGAAGCGTGCCAGAGCAAACTGAATGGTCTTTCTCAGATATTCGTTAGGAAACGATATAGGTGATTCGTAGATATTTAAAGAATGAAGTTATTAATGCAACGGTCTATCAATAATGAATTTGTCTTGATTAATTTCATGTTTACAAAGTTTCAGTCTATCACTCTTCTCCTTGAGCAGGAACGTATGGCATCAAATATGAAATAGTGATTAGAAAAAAAGAAAATGTGATACTCCTAGAAAATCACTACAGAAATCTTCAGAAAAAAACGGAAATTATTTCTAATAAATCTTTTTTTTTTAAACTAAAAAAATCAGGAGATTAAAAAATGCGGCAATATTTTTTTTTCATTTCCTGAGTGTCTTCAGAATCTGTCAGAAAATTTTTAAAGGGCACTCAAAAAAATACAACTCGATCTGTAAAAGTTTTACCAAAAACACGAATTTTCACAAAAAAAAAAATTAGCAAAATTTCAATCGTTTTCATGTATAATTTTGGCCATTTGAAGAAAAAAATATTCTAAATGGCAATTTAAAAGCATAAAATCTATTTGTTTAGAAAGTTCAGAAATAAAAATTCTGTTAAAATTATGTAGAAAACACAGAGAAAATTCTTTGTAAGGAAAAATCGTCCACTATAATCCACAGCTTGATGATGCTGAGTATCTAAATTTTGAATCGGTGAAACAATTTCCTCAACTTTTGTTTTTCTATGAAAAAAATGGAAATTGATATTGGATAAATGTATGACTCGTGCTGAAAAAATCGACTTTTTGCAACTAGTTACATAAATAAGTATTTTTCAATATTCTAAGCAGGCATAAAGATACATTTTTTGATAAAATTTCCTACTGGAATTTCTGGAGAAATTTTTAAGAAACCGGAAGTTCTGAGGGAATTCCCGGAAGAATTCCTGGAAGATTTTCAGGAGATTTTCCCGGATAAATTCTTGAATAAATTTCCGAAGCAATTCCCGGAGACATTCCCGGAAATATTCCTGGAGGAACTCCAAGAAAAAATCTCGGAGAAATCCAGCCTGGAGAAAATCTTGAAGGAATTCATAAGGAAAACCCCGGAGCAATTCATTTCCCGGGGGAACTCATGGAGGTATTGATGGGAAAATTCTCTGAGGAAATCCGGAGCAAAACCTGGAGAACTCTTAGAGAAATTCCCAGAAGAATTCCTGGGGAAATTACCGAAGCAATTCCAGAAGGACACTCCGCAGGCGTTCCTGATGTGGGTCCTAGAGGCAATCCTGGAAAATTTTCCGGAAGAATTCCCGGAGACATTTCCAGAGTAATTCCTAGAGAAATTGCCGGAGAAATTTCTGGAAAAATTCCCGGAAAAGTTCCTGCAGAAATTTCCGGAGACATTCCCGGAAGAATAAACGGAGCAATATTGTGGGGTGACAAAATTTGTCTGCAGGGGGTCAAATACGGTGTAGCGAATAACCTAGCGAATAAATCACGAATCAAAGACTTAATTATCAGACAGTTTTTAGCTTGCTGAACAACTTTGTTGAAGACGGCATCATTCTATCTTATCAGGTTTCTGAGATATAATGGTTAAAAAATTTTTGACACTGGCGCCGCCTAGTGGCCGAATCGCGAACCAAAGTCGCTGTTGCTGGTTAGTTCTTAACCTGCTGAACAAATTCGCCGAAGACACTATACTTCTATCTCATCGGAATCTTGAGATATATGTTGTGCAGAGTATGTGGCCAATTTTGGTACCCCAAAACAATCCGGAATAACTCCGGAACCATGAGGACCAGGCACCCACGTCCTTGGCATCATAAACTAGAAGAGTTTTTCGGGAAGTTGTGAAAATTTCATCAAAATCCATCGAAAAACAAAAAAAGTTATGATTATTTTTGTGCTTTTCCGAAATTGGAAAATGTACGTTGGCTGGATGAAGGTTAAGTTTCCATACTTTTTTATTAGCAATAAATATTCTTTATATTTTAAAAATCTCTCAAAGTATTTCTTAACCGCTGGAATAGAATTTATTCCAAAATTTATTAATTAGTTTACAAACGTTCAAACAATTAATTGAAATACTTCTTAAGGCAGCGTTTCTCACGGCCTGATTTTTGATGGGTCGCGAAGGCTTGGACGATATTGTAATAAATGCCTTTAAGGCGCTGTCCATAAACTACGTAGACTCGTTTTTGGCCATCTCAGACCCCCCTCCCCACTCGTAGGCTTTTGTTCATACAAAATTTTTGAAATTTGTATGGAGCGTAAACTTTGGCCAAAATCAGAAAATCATCAAAATTCGACAAAAAAAATACCAAATGTTGACAAGAAACAAGTGAACGTTTGCTTTTCTCCACCGAATTATTTGTTATTTTTTACAAAACTTCAGTAAAACTCTGAATTTCGATAATCTGAACTTTTTTAGGAATCAGAACAGCTGAAAAGTAATTTAGTTAACCTTCTAATACAAAAATTTTTGATTTTGTTCTACATATCATTTTTTGTCGTCTAAAACAATCAATTGAAACATGTTCTGGAAGATGGTTCTTTTTAATTTTCGATTTTGTGAATTTAGGTTTTTGATTTTTGGATTACAATTTTTGAACATTCCTACACTTTTATATTTTTCCTGGAAGCCTATTTAATATACCGATGTTTTAAGACGAAAACATTTTGAGGTTTTATAATTATTGTTTAAGTATTTTTATGTTTTTTTTCATGGAAAATTTTATTTTCCGTTTAATTTTTAGGAAAATCGTTTTAGTGTGTATTCAACTCCCTTAACCGTTATGTGTCCGACATTTTTTTTTGTTTTTTTTTTTTCTACACCGTGCTTTTTAAATGGGCGCTGGGTACCCGGGTACCCTGTCGGCCACATAAGGGTTAAACTGTTTTACTATAAAAGAATGATTGAGGAGAAATTTAAAAAAACGTTAATTATACGCTTTAAAGACACCAAAAATCAACTTGAGATATACGGAATAGTATAAATATCAACTAAAAATATAAAAGTTCTGATTGCCTAGGCAAGAAAAGATACAAAAACGCTCAAACTAAACTCCATCTAAAGGCGGGTTGAGTATTAGGGAGTTAGTATACCAATAAAAAAAAGTAAAACAAGTATTTCTGAAGAATCCGATTTTAAATTTGAAGAAGACTGACTTGATCATCTAACAGTATTATGATTCTCACCGTACCTACTTGATGTTCACCCACTCACCGTAGATATAGAGGCGATAATCGATTGATAGATTTTAATTTTTGCACAATAAAACACGATACTAAATGCTTGTTTTTATTTCCTTCCATTTGGAAGATTTTTTCTGGAGATCTTTTTTAAGTTGTCAAAAACTTTGTTTAAATTCTTTATTTTTTTATTTTTAAAATGTGTGATAGAATACCAAAAATCTTTGATGCCAACTTGCCAACTTATCTCAAATTCTAAATTAAGAAAAGAGGTTACTGAAACTGATCACTTGGGCACTCTATTCTGACTCTTCCAAAATACGGAAAGAGCATTATAAATTTAAAACTAAACTTTTAAATTTGTTATATTAAGTGATACGTACAATAACTATGAAAGCGATGAATGTATTTAGTCAAAAGATTGGCCCAAAATTTCGAAAATAACATAAATGAAAAAAAAACGTTACAGTGGGTCGCCAAATTCTATAACAATCAGAAGTGGGTCGCAAGCTGAAAAAGTTTGAGAACCCCTGTCGTAAGGTATTCCTTAAACAAATTTTTGAAGAAAAAAAAATTAGAAAAATATTTTACGCTAGCTGTCCCGGGAAACGCTTGTCTACTGCGTTTTTGACATGCAGTTCTGTAGAGAAAAGCACCATAAATTAAAAAATCTATTTTTCCCATTTTTCTTACTTTCACATTCGGATTTTCGGAATTCCGGAATTATGGAAATTTTAGTGATCTTGACCAATAGTCAAGTAGTCACACATAAAATTGCACCGATTTCAACAATCTATATCACAATTGAGACCAGAAATTCCAAATATCAACCTAAATTCAAGACATATAGCGGCTTAAAATGACTCTTTTTAAGGTTTTCCCAAAGTATTCGCCAAAATTTTCTATTATTAGTGGTTTTTATAAAGCTTCCAGGAATTCATTCATGATTCTGACCAAATTTTTACCATCCATCTTGTCACAAACCAGGTAGGAGTATTTTCTGAAAGACGGTAAAGTTTAATTGTTTCTTTTTACCAGCAAAATAAAAAAAAAATGACTTTAAAAACTTCGCATGGTATTTCATCTTTTCACACCCGCAATCCCTTGAGCCTTGACGCAATCGGGACTTCCAGGAAAAAAACCTCCTCCCCTCACTAAGGACCTCCGCGCAAAAACTAATCGAAACTTTTGCACGGACTCCACATTATTCCGAGGAACGCATTGAATAATAATGATCGTGCGTTTCGTGCCGTGTGAGCTTCCCACATTCATGCTAGTCATTCTCCGACAACCCCAGAGCAGAAGTTCAAAAGGTGCCAGAGCCATCCATAGTCGTCGTCGTCTTCGTCGTCCGTCCGTCGGCATGATTAATTTGAAAATTTTAATAAAACATTTTATTTGCATTTCTTCCCTTTGGCTGCTGGCTCTTCTTGCATTGCGAAACAAACGAAGAACTTTTGCTTCTTTCGTATTCATCCGGCTAGTGGAAGGCGAAGGAAAAGTAGGAGCAGCAGCAGTTCCCAAAGGGGGTGAAGACCGTGTCGAATGATGAAAGGCTAAAGCAAATAGAAAGCGGCAACAGTAGAAGCTCACTCTCGTCCGCAATAAAGCAACGGCGACGACGCCTGAAGCCTCCTAAGGATATGCGCATAAATATGAGAAAGAGAAACCCGAAACGAACGGACACGGTATCGGAAAACGGGTTCCCAGAGGTGACGGCAAGACTTATGAGGCGGGAAAACTATGCTCGTAGGGGATATTTTTCTTTTCGACCGAGCGTGATGTGTAGTTTGAGGCTGTTCAGAATGTGGTATGGTAGACGGTTGCAAAAGTTTTTCAAACGAAATTGGGTGTAGTTCGTTTGGGATGAGGACAATTTCAAAGGTCTTAATTCTCAATAGTTTTAACACTAAACTAGACAACTTCATTTAATAAATTGAGGAACATTAAATAAAACACCCCGAAGAGAGAAGTTTTATCACAATGGGATTTATTCCCCAATTAAATAAAAAATCGAAAGCTTCGAGCCACTTTCAAAAGTTTTACGATACCTTCAATCAGCATCAATTCTATCCCCTTGAACACGAACAGCAGCAGCGAGCGTCCGAAACTTTGCCCGGGGCAAACTTTTCCAATGAAAAAATTCCGTCTTCGGAAGTGGCGGCGATGCAATCGACACTTCTTTTGCAGACAACTCCTCCCGCCGCTTTTGAATGGCCGCAATTTTTTCCTGTTTTGTGACTAACACTCGAAAATCCTTCTATATGATCGTTTCCGAGCAAGACTTTCGAAATGTGAGTACCATCATCATACACCCAGAACGAAGTTTGTTTTAAAGTTTTGCTTTCCTTCGTAGCACACATACGATGCGCCAGGATCGTCTTCGTCACATGCTGCCGTCTGACGTAGGTCCACACCTTCCCGCACACTAATAGATGGGGATGGAAGAAAGGAACAACTTTCGCATCGACATCCGGGAAAAGAAGCACAATAATGAGATTTCGAAAATTGAGAATGATTCGTTTTCCTCTGGTTTCCTACAACGCTATGACGCGACGTTCCCGTATGTTGTATACGAAGACTACGTTTAAAAGCTCCTACGGGAGAGCCATACATCCTCTAATCTGGACCCAATTGTGCCGTTGGGCATCCTTTTGATGCGGGAGACGACGGGCATGTATGAGCATTAGCCTGGTACACGGTTTATATGGGAAAATATAAAAAATGGAAAAACTCCAACTCCTGTATACTTTTTGAGCTCAATTTTGGTCCCATATCAACTGTGCAAAATTTCAGATCGATCGAAGAAACTATATTTTAGCGCCAGCCATTCTTAGTTTTTCATACGATTTACTATGGGGAAAATTTACTTCTCCAAAGAAAAATCGCTTGAGGTCAACCATTGATCCCTAAAAATAAGTCGTTGAATGATTTCTGTAGATAACTTCAGGAGAAATCAGACCACCGAAGACCGCAAAGCGATGCGACATTCGTGGAAAAAGTTATTAAGTTATTAACCTCACCCGATCGATAAAATGACGAGATTTTATTATTTATTGTTATTCCTTACGTGTTAAACAGCGTGGGCATGTCATTCGGTTTTCAGTCAATAACTTTTTCCACATACCTTCGATCGCTTTGCGGTCTTCAGAGGGTTTGTTCCTCGTAAAATTTCCAACAGAAATCATTCATCGATATATTTTTAGGGGTTAAGGGGCAACCTGTGGTGATTTTTCTTTAAAAAAGTGATTTTCCCCATAGTAAATCGTATGAAAATTTAAAACGGCTGGCGCTAAAATATAGTTTCTCCGATCGAGCTGAAATTTTGCACAGTTGATATGGGGCCAAAATGGAACTCAAAAAGTGTACAGGAGTAATAGTTATTTATGTAACCAGTTACAAAAAGTTGATTTTTTCAGCACGAGTCGTACATTTATCCAACGAGGCTTGCCGAGTTGGATAAATACGAAGAGTGCTGAAAAAATCGAGTTTTGCAACGAGTTCCATACAAAATTTTATGCAATGATTTTTTCATTATACAACTCATTTGAGTTGGATAATGTTCATAATGCAACTCAAATGAGTTGCATAATAAACATATTGCAACTTTTTTTCATTATGCAACTTATTTCAGTTGCATAATAAACCAGTGCGGAAAAGTTAGCCATTATGATACTCAAATGAGTTCTATTAAATTGAAATTATGATTCTGAATTGCATAAAATGTATTTTGGTGTCCCACACTAATGAGCATAGGCAGCCAAAGAGCCACTTTTCAAGGGTGGGGAAGTCTAATGTTGAGCAAGTATAATTCTGCAGCGTGTTGAGAAGTTGGCATCTAAGTCGAAAGAGAGATGGAATTGTGAAAATAGGAGTGTGCATGGAGTCAGTTTGGCTTTCTACTTTTCTACTCCGCTGAATCGTTACCTGTTCTGTGGCTTAGTTAGTTGGAGTGCCGTTCTAGCGAATACGGAGTCCTGGGTTCGAATTCCACCAGAACGCGATTTTTTTCACAATTTCATCTCTCAGTTTTTCAATTAATCAACATTCTGTGTCTTCTAATTTTCCAGTACATTTAGACGTACCAGCAAATTGAAACATGCCTGTAAAGGACAACATAGACCTGTGTTAAAATATTCTAAATTACATAAAGAACCAACAGACGGAACTATGGAGTACCTTACCAATCTACATGAATTCATTACTCGAATAGTAAGTTTATTACCTAAATGTAGTATGTTGAATATTTGTGTAAATAAATGTATAAATGTAAATGGATTTCCAGGTTGCAAAGGAGTTTATGGAGAGTAAGTGACTAGGAGATTTCAAGGTGCCTCAGAGGGATTTCAGAAAAGCTCGTGGTGTTCTCAGGGAAATTCTAGAGGAGTTTCTAGGCGTTTTATTAGGTTTCGAAAGGTTTCAGCATGCTCCGGAAGATTGTTTTTTTGTTTCTTTTTATTCATGAATTTTAACTTAGGCTAATTCTTTACACAGCTCCGGGAGAGTTAACGACGTTTTAGCAGAGTTGACATTGAGAGATTTCAGATGGAGATGTATGGATTCTAGATTTTTTTTAATTTCAGGGAGTTTTAGAGGGGTATCAAGGTGTTGTAGGAGGTTTCATGTGGTTTCATGGGGCTTCAGCGGGCTTATTAGAGTTTAAAAAAAGTTTTCGGGGGTCTCAGAGTGGTTCAGGAGGGTCTTCTAGACGTTTTAAGGGGTTTTAAGAGGTTTCTGGGGGCTACAGCAGAGTTGAAGATACGTTTAAGGTCGTCTGAAGGAAAATTTTAGCGAGGTTTCGAGTCAATTCGAAGTGTTTTAGGGCGTTTCAAGGGCACTTCAGGAGGTTTACGATGAGTTTCTGAGAGAAATTGATAAACATTATATGTAGGAGCCAATTCAGACAACCAGTTATTGTATACGATGTTGCATAAGATGAAAAAGCGGAGGCCTTATCAGTGCATGCCTCCATTTCGGCACATGTAAAATGTACGCATATCGCCTCCACTTTAACATCTTGTAGGGTATTGGTTCCCTTATTAAGCATGTGGCTCCCATTTTCATCCTACGAAAAACAAAGGATTGAAGCGTTGTTTGTTTTTTTTTCTTATTTTTGTATTTTTTGTTAGGAGTGAGCACGCATGAAAACAAAAAGAACGGAATCAATCGGTGCCGTAATCGCTTGTTTTCGAGTAGGATGAATATGGGAGCGTGAGATTACTGATGGAACACATACCCTACAACATTTTATACGATCACTGGTTGACTAAGCATGATTGTATAAACCGTATTCGTAATGCAGTGAGAGGTCACTAGTTTCGCTTTGAGAATTAATTAACCCATGCTCAAGAAATTCCTTTGAGACCCTAAACAATTATTGAAACAACTACTTGACCAAACATACAAACTGTTTGAAAAATATTCCGTAGATCTAAACGAATGACGCTGTAAACATAAGCAACCTAGGATCTTGCCAAGAATCCACGTTGATTGGATATTGATAAAACCAATCTACCAAGGATCTCGTCATAATTGTGAACACATTTTTCGTAATTCTACAGGGAAAATTGATGATGCAGCTTCAGTAAAAATCTTGGACGGAATCCATTGTAATCTGTCAAGTATTACCCAGGATCTAAGAAGAGGAGGAATTTACCACGTAGTTTACTAGGAATTCGCTTGTGATTTTCAAAAAGTTTTTTTTCTCTTATACCATCCGTTTCTGACAGCTTGATGGTCTTTTGTCTACCACTTCTGATCATCTGCAGAAGGTCCTGGGATCAATTTCTGGGTCGCCCCTTTCTTCCTACTTTATTTTTTTATCTACTTTCTCTCTCTTCAGCATATACACCTCATGAATAATCGAATGCCATCGCTACAACCAGCAGAAGCCGCTTCCCCTTTCTTCCAACTTTCATCACAGCACAGTTTGAATTTATCAAAAAACGCCTACGATTTATGCAACCAAGCGAACTACGTCGCTTCACAGTAATCTTCACACAATCTATCGCTTTACGCCTGGCATCCATGCAGCAATGCGGGAACTCTGTGCCAAAACTTTTCCCTCCAGCACTCTGGCATACGCATGACCAAGTGCAGGCGCAGAGGGCTTATTCCTTGTTGGGTATCTAAGTCACTACGACCATAGGGCAACAAACGATTATAATTATCACTTCTCTTCCCTTCCCCACATTGACTTGCAACCTGACGTAGCAGACGTCATTCTCGCCTGAAAATTAAAAGACCACACTGAAGATGCCTGTTTATCCCTAGCAGCTACCTCATTGGTTCCTTGTGTGAGTTTACCTGATCTGGCGATATTGGAGTAGCAACTGCGAGCTGTCTACCTAACAAGAATTTTACTATTGTTGTATAAGAGTTGAATAAGGTGTATAAGGTGAATAAAAACATTCGCCTTAGAATTTGCGAAGATTGTTTCTGAAAATCCAGTAATGGTGTTACTGATGAATGACTACCAAAAACATCTGATCTAATCAAGTAATGATCAATCAACCAGTATAGTTAGTTCAACGCCAAGTGTTCAACAGCTAGTAACGGAATTTATGTTTTCATTTATGTTTATCCGTGCATAATTCCACGGTAGTAGAAAAATATCCACTAAACATCTAGATCCAGCCATTTCGTATAATCCACATTGAATTTAAGTACTTTTAGATTCCATTTTGTAGTGGAAATTAGAATATTTGTCCCGAAATTCTGGAACCCATACGTTTAACGCATCACTCAGTCAGGCAGCCCATCCTATTGTTGACCGATTCTGACTAATTGTCGAATTGAAAGGCTCACTTCGGTAGTCGGAATATTTAGTTATGTGTTGTGATTTGTCAAATTTTCATTTCCAAGCTTCATTTGTGTTTCAAGGGTGTTTCAGGGGAATCCCTTTCAAATTAGGGAATCAAGGGGGTGCAGGGATGTTTCAGAGAAGTTGCAAGTCATGCCAAAGCGTTTCAGGGGGTATCAGAGTAATTTCCGGGAGTTTAAGGTGGTTTTACAGAGCTTCCAAGTAAATTACAAAGGAGCCTCAGAAGAACTTCAAGTCGTTTCAAGACGTTTCAGGAAGTTTATGAGAGAGAGGTATCTGGCTATTTCAGAGGGTTTTTGGGACTTTTAAAGGAGCTTTAAAGAGCTTTCAAAGCGTTTCAGGGTGTTTCTAAGAGGTTTTCATGGATTTCAAAAGTTTTCGGAGCCTTTCAAAAGACTTTCAAGAGAGTTCCGGATATTACATGGCTACTTGAGTGTTATTAACTTTCACCAATTTATGATCGATTGAGGGCGACTTCAAAAAAATCGGATGAAAATTGGCGAATTGCCAACATTTTGAAAATGAGTTGTCAGGGGTCGGATACGTGAAGGTTAAAAAAACTAAAATTGTAACAAAATGTATACTGGTCTTATCAATATAACAACCTGTTTTGTTATAATAAGATCAATATTATAACATAATTTGATATGAATTTCAGCCTCAAGATTACTAGTTTCCATCAAAATTGTGTAACATTATTTTCTAAATGTTGAGGACTTAATACTAAATAATAACACAATGAGTTATCAAACAACATTTTCAACATAATGTGATATAATTGATAAGTCTCCAGTTAGCCTAGTGGTTAAGGCTATGGATCGCCAATCCGGAGACGGCGGGTTCGATTCCCGTTCCGCTCGAGAAAATTTTCTCGACTCCTGGGCATAGTGTATCATGCTACACAATGTACAAATTCATGCAATGTGTTACGGGTATAAATATTTGTTACAATAATAAGACAGAATAATTGTTTAATGTGTTTAAAGTTCAATATTCGTTCGTTCCTTGTGCTACATGTTGAATTTTAACTTGTAAATATTACCCTAGTATTAATTAACATTTATAGGGTTCTGGCAGGATAGAGGCCAATGAAGTGCAATCCTATTTCGATTGCCAACATTCAGGCAATTTCGGGCCGCGATTAATTACTAGATACGTAAACCTTTCCCTGACACAGACTTCAAGTCATAGAGCTCTAGTATCGAAACCCGAAACGGGATGCCCGATTAGGATTAGTTTTCCTAGACGAAACCAAGCTATGAACACAGCAACAAATTCTGTGAACTAAAAGGCATACTGCCAACTAAAATACAATTCCAGGATGACTGATGGACCTAAACCAATAAATGAAACCTCGTCATCCTGTGATCGGAAGGAGTTATCCATCATCTGGATAACAGGGCACTTTATGTTATGTGTTGTGCTGCGTCAATTTGTGATGTTCCTAAATTGTACATTTGTAAGGTTCTGTGTATCGTGAAGTGGTAATACTTTGTAATAATTAATTTCTTTTATTTTTGTAACATGGCGCCCAACTAAAAAACCCCGTATATGCAAATGAAGGCTAGTTAGAAGGATTATAATGACAGTTTTAAGGCCATTTTATTTTTGTGGACAGTTAACCTCCATAAAAGTAAAGTTTAGTGTAGGTTAGATTTAATCGTTACGTGATTTGGAGAGCAGTTTGGCTTTCGGGTAACAATCTTTAGTTTTGAGTTGAGGTGTTTTCTGGGGACTTGTTAGTCCTGTTCACCGCTACGTTTCTGGAAAGAATTGTGGCTTTCGGGTAGCAAAACTCGTTTTGGTTTCGTTTTGAGTTTAGGTTAAGTTATTTATCTTTATCGTAGTGTTAAGTATATGGCCTTAACACTATTGTTATGAAGGATGTGAAGCATATGGGAGCTGAATTTTTCGTGAATCGGTGAACGATTCACGAAAAATTCTTGCTCAAACGTAGGATTGTGTTACGGGTATAAATATTTGTTACAATTATAAGACAGAATAATTGTTAAATGTGTTATAAATTTTATATTCGTGCGTTCTTTGTGTTACATGTTTCATTTTAAGTTGTAAATATTCCCCGAGTTTAATGCACATTTATAGGGTTCTGACAAAATATGAAATGCAATCCAATATTGATTGCCAACTTTCAGGCTATTTCGGGCAGCGGTCAAGTACTAGAGATGTAAGCCTTTCCCTGCCACGGACTTCAAGTTGTTGAGCTCAAGTATCGAACCCTGAAACGGGATGCCCGATTAGGATTAGTTTTCCTAGACAAAACCAAGCTATGAACACAGCAACAAATGCTGTGAACTATAAGGCAAAAAGCCAACTAAAATACAATTCCAGGATGACTGATGGACCCAAACCAATGCATGAAACCTCGTCATCATGTGATCGGAAGGAGTTATCCATCTGGATAACAGGGCACATTTATGTTATGTGTTGTGCTGCGTCAATTTGTGATGTCTGTATATTGTGCATTTGTAAGGTTCTATGTATGCCAAGAAGTGGTAATGGTTTGTAATAATTAATTTCTTTTATTTTTGTAACAAATGGCAGGCAAAGAAGGCCCTTCAATTAATAACTGTGGAAGTGCTCTAAGAACACTGAGTTGAAGTGAGGCAGGCCAAGTTCCAATGTGAACGTCAAGCCATAAAGAAGAAGAAGAAGAAGATATAATTGATTGAAGTATTTTGAAAACACCAAGGTTGTTGAACATGATTATATCACAATGAGCTATAAATATCATGGTTTATTATAATTATGTTATATGTTTGTTACAATTTTCTAGTCGGGAAGCTCTTGGGAGTTTCAGGGGAATTTTATAATGTGCTTTGCAAGGCATGTTTGGGGGTTCGAACCCGGGTTCATGGGGCTGCTGTGGATTTCAGAGGGACATCCAGGGTTTTAAAAGAAATTCCTGGAGATCTCAGGAGGTTACCATGGTGTTGTAGGAGGTTTCATAGTGTTTCCGCGGGCTGAATTCAGTTCGAGAAAATTTGAGGGGTTTCATGTTGTATGAAGGGGATTCGAGAGGGAAGTTTCGGAGGGAAGTTTGGGAGTTTGAGAAATGTTTCCGGGCATCTCAAGAAAGTTTTCACGGGGGTTTCAGGGGGTTTTTGGGCGTTGCAAGGGCGCTTCAGACAATTTTAGAGGAGTTTCAGAGCGAATTGATAAAACCTACATGTTATAAGCCTATGTCAGTATAATCCTTGTTTGTAATACAATACAGTTTGGAGTCATTAGCTACGCTTGTAGATTCAATGACCTATATTCAAAGGAGATCTTAGAGTCGCTAAACAGTCATTGAAATAGCCACTTGACGCTAGGTGACCTGCCCATGAATCTTGCTTCTAGGGGTTTTGGTTGTAACTCCAATCCTATACTCAAGGTAGTTGTTAGACAGTTCCATGTGAGAATTTTACCGGAAGCTTGTTCCAGATTTAAACCAAAGTTTTCTCAAACTTGACAGA
This sequence comes from Aedes albopictus, assembly GCF_035046485.1. Taxonomy (NCBI): domain Eukaryota; kingdom Metazoa; phylum Arthropoda; class Insecta; order Diptera; family Culicidae; genus Aedes; species Aedes albopictus. The sequence continues at coordinate 382,331,440 of NC_085137.1, forward strand.
AGTTCGTTACCTCCGCCAGAAACTACACTTGAAATTATTATTATTATTATTAATATTTATTAAAGACACTTTACCACTTATGTGGCATTCGTGTCTAACACACACTTGAAATGTTTATACAGGATTATTCAACTTTGGTCTCGACCAGATATTTCGTTGACAGTTCTACGAAAAATTCCTTGTACAGACCATGCCTGAATTTTTACCTTGGGTCTTTCAAATGTGGTACTAAAATGCTTCCAACAATTTTCATTACAGTATTTTCCAGTTGTTCCGAATGCCAAAATCCAAAAGTTTTGGTACAGTCAGAAATCCCAAAACACCATATTTGAAGTAAGATCAATTTATAAGAGAAACATGCCTTTGAAATTGTGATAAACAACAAGGTTTTTGTGAGATTATATTAGGGATTTCATTTGGATCTCCTTATTTTTTTTTTCCAAGAGACTGCAGCAACTGTTTTGAAAGTTCTGTTCCATTATTTTCTTGAAATAATTAAAAGTTCCACCAATAAATGCACCCGAGAATTACAATGTTCTCGACTGTACCAAATTCATCTAAGTATTCCTACTGAGTTTTTTTTAATTTCTCGAGCAAAGTACAAAGAAATTCTCCCATTTATTTCACAAGAAATACCTCTGATTATTCTTTAAACTTTATAAGGGTTTCTCAAAACCCTGCCGAGAACGTCTTCATATGCTGCTGTAGAAGTTATTCTAGGAATTCCATTAGTATAATATTTTCAAGGCATCCCGTATGAAATTCATATGAAAATTAAAAAAGGAAGATCAGGAAGTCCTCTTGGAACTTTATCGAAATTACCAAACTTTTGCAATTACTCTGTGAATTTGTTCTGAAATTCCTTTCCACAATAGACTTGATCTTGAAATTTATCAAATTCATTTATCTTTATGAAATCCTTCATAAATGTCTACAATAATTCCATTTCAATGTTCTTGAGGTGCTCATGCATTCTGGAAATTCATCCAGAGATATGTTTCGAATATCCTCAGGAAGGTTCGCCAAAAATGTCTTTCTTAAGAATCCTTATGAGTTTCTTCAGATTTTTTTATGAGCCTCGTAAAGCATTTTGCCGAAACACCGTAGAATAACATTCAAGAATTTTTCAAAAAATTCTTCCAGAAATTCTACCGAAATTTCCTTAAGTTTTATTTGGCACCATTTTAAACAAAAAATACAATTATAAAAAAAAACAAAAAGCGCTCAATATCATTAATATTTTTGGTTTCATGCTGGATGAAATGAGAACACTTAGCTGACGTGTGGTCAGGTTGTTTTAAATTAAAATGTTCTCCATAAGTTTTGTCAAAAAATTTGTTAGAAAAGTTCGCAATATCGGACTAATTGTTTTAAAATTTTCCATTAACATCCGTCGGTAATTTATTCATGAACTATCCCCACGGTGTTAGTAGTTGTTCCACAAGTAATTGTTCCACAAATTTCGTCATACGTTGCAGAAACAGTTTCTAGAAAAGCTTTATGAAAATAACTTAAAATAATTTCTTACAGGAAGCTTCCCGGGTAGAAGAAAATAACTAACGAAGATCAAATTTTGCCATTATAAATGAATAGCTGAATAGCAAAATTTGTTATTGGTTTGTTGGGAATAAGAGCTGAAAGAACAATAACTGACTTTGTATCGAAAAATAACTCAATAATAACAAATTTTATCCTCATAAGAACAAACCAAGGACAACATATTTCTGAATTAGTTATTATTGAGCTATTGAGAACAAAGTAAGTACAAAATAAGTTATTTAAAACAAAGACTATCGTAATTGCAAATGTGGTTGTTATTATTGGAAAATAAACTGTATTGTAAGTTCAGGAATGTATTGTCCTTGGTTTGATCTCAAAATAACAAAATGAGTAATTATTTTTTTTCCTGGAACAAAGTGAGTAAATATTTTTTGTTCTTTTAGTTCTTATTCTTACAAACCAGTAACAAAATTTGATCTTCATCAATATTCTATTCAAAATAATCTAAATACTAAACGGCCGTCGGACGCATAAATGTCACATGTTACATTTCGACATTTTTGAGGTTTTTATGTCAAACGTCATATTTTGATAAAAATTTTTGAAATATTTTGTCAACATATAAACTCATATGTATTTCGATAGTTGAGTTGCGTTGACGTCAATCAAATGCGATAAAAGCCAAAGTTTATTTTGAAACTCCAAATGCGTTTTTCTCGTACTTTTCTATTGTAACATGTGACATTTATGCGTCCGAGGGCAGTAAATACCTCATCAATAACAAAACAAGTTATGATTGCAAAATATGCCATTGGGATGTTGTTTTACTAAGGATGCTCAGAAGAACTTTTTTGCTATGATTGCATATTTTGTTATTATTCAGTTATTTATTGTCTTTTAATAATAACTCAAAAATAACAAATTTTGCAATTTTAATATTTTTGTTCTTTGCGAGTTATTTTGTGTTAATCATAAATAACATAAGAATGATAAAATGAAATATGATGGCAAAATTTGCTATTGTTTTGTCCTTAGTTTGTTCTACCCAGGTTGCGATAAACTCCTTCTGAAGATACTACGGAAGTTCCCTTGAGAACTGTCCAAGAAATTTCTCTTGAAATTGAACAACAATTCCGCAATAATTTCAAACATTAATAAATAAACATATCTGAGATAAAGAAAACAAAACCGTTGTTTTTTGGGGCACATTGTGTGAACAAACAAATCTCGCGCTTAGTATCATACGGGCGTATCTACAATGATCGATTTCTCTTCATCGATTTTGTCTTTGGATTATTCCGGGCAATACGACCAATATTCGGATGATATCTCGGTGTGTTTCGATAAAGGACGACTAGGACTAGCATCTAAAACAACTAAAACAACCGAAAATGATTTGCCGGCCAAGTTATTAACCAAAGAGAAAATCGATGAAGAGAAATCGATCTTTGTAGATACGCCCGTATGATACTAAGCGCGAGAAATAGCTTGATACTGAGTCTTATTTTTGAATACTGATAGTGGCTATACAACCGATGAATATAAACCAAGTGTTGCGATATATCAAAACATTTTTTTTAGAATCGCGAGCTATTTCAAAATCAGAAATGGTTAGTAAAACGTGAACCCTGTTATAAAGTACTGCATTATGGGTTGATAGGTAATTCCTTTCACTTACTTTTGCAGTTATTTCGAGGGCAACATAATTTTCATGTACTAAAATTCACCATAATCATCATAACTTCTTAGTTTTCAGATATAACTCACAGTAACAGGTAACTGGTCACGTAGCCAGTGGAAACTGAACATTCTTTGACAGATTATATCATCTGTTCGTCGTTCGTATATCTCTTCGAATTGAACACAACAAAACTGCTCCGTAATTCCGTAATGATTTCAACAATTTCTAAATAAGTTTCCCTGAGTTTTCGTCTAAAACTACTTCCGACAAGTTTCTTAAGTGTTTCTTTATTAATGTTTTCTTTAAAATTTCACAAATTCCTTCAGAAACTCTGTCCAAACACAAATTTTGTATATTTTTAATTATACTATTGCTTATTATTAAAAAAAAGCTGGATTTCTGAATCTTGGAAGTATTATTAGTGCTTTGTTTATGAATCCCATCGCATACTCCTAGAAGAATCAATTATTCCCAGAATTCTGCTTTATTATGCAATTCTATGGTGGGAAGGAGAAGGGGGAGTCTGTTTTTATGCAGATGGAAATGATGCCAACCTATTAAAAGTCTCAAGGATTGTTCGTAGTAGTCATTCCGTTTCTCTAGCGTTTTCTTTTCCGTTTGATCAATTATTTAAGTTTTAGTCACGTTGCGTTGTTTGTTGTGAGTGATACAGACAATGAGCAAACTCCCTCTAACCTTTCATTTTCTCCGCATTACCTTGCAGTACGGCCAGCGTGTACCGACAGCAGCATCGCCCAGCAACACAAACTCCAGCAGCTCATCCAACACCGGTTCCCAGAGTGGCACGCTGAGTACGAGTCTGAGCAATACCAACACAAACAACACGATGGGCCCCAGTAATACCCCGCAGCAGACGGAGCAGCTGTCCAAGACGAACCTCTACATCCGCGGACTGCAGCAGAACACAACAGACAAGGATCTGATCAACATGTGCACACAGTGAGTACAGCTCTAAATTTCTCACAGCTTCCATCAGAAAGTACCATGCGTCTCCATTGGAATACAACTTTTTTTCCTGTGAAATTTCATCGATTGAAAATCGAACCACAATTATTGGAGATGCCTTCAGGGGCTGGCCCGCATAAAAAAACGTTTTGATTGAATGCCTCTTATCGCGTTCCCAACCCGTAAATACCAGCTCCGGAAACCATCCGGAAATTTATTCCATCAGCCCTCCCGTTTTCTCTCTAAACAATACCGCAAATTATTCCCTTACGGGATCGATTCCTCCCCTCCGCAACATCCTCCCCCAAACGGTGTTAATGGGACCGGCGTTGTTGTCAACTTGATTCGTCATTCGCATTCGTTTTTCACAATATTTTATTCCTGGTGGCTCCCCATCCCGTGGACCACAACACCGCGCCATTCCCGACAATTATTAATCCCGCAATCAATCTTTCATTCATAGAAATCGACTAAAACATACCAGCACAGCACCACCACCACCACACCGTGTCCAATGGACACTGTCCATCGATCGGGGGCTCCAGCGCATTGTGCGGGCGAATGAATTGGTTTGATTTTGCGGTGATGGTGATGGTGATGGTGTTGCGTCGTTGAAGGCCATTCTTGTTCATATTCTAGGCCTCTCAACAACAACAACAACAACGCCGGCCGCTGTCGGGAACAGCTCAGGGTGGGAGAAAATCGTTCAATAAAGGACCCATCACTCTTCATTGGTGGTGATTCTGGCTGGATCCGCTGTTGCCGGGTCGTTCTCCTGTCCGATAAATGGAAATGGTTCGCATAACACCTTTCCATCATCTTCAGCCAGTTTGGTGCGTACGAGTAGCACTGCCACGCCACACCCTCCGTGTACTAGTGGGCACTTCTTGGACGTGATTAATGCAACGGACGTGCCTTCGTTACGCATTGGGCCTTGAATGGCACTTGGGAAAGATGTGGCCGACGTTTTCTTCCCATTAGTGCATGTTTTGACACTTTGAACAGGGTGTCGAATCGTTTCGTAGGAAAAACCGTAATTTCTAGAGAATTTGATTCCATCTGGTTTGATTTTCTGAAATGCTTTCGAGTCATGACTTTGAGAGAAATCTTACAAGCATGTGGTTCCACGAAGAAGTTACAGATTCCTCTGGAGGATTATTTGATTTATTTCATTAATTTAGTTCAACATAAAATTCATGATAATCAACAATTTTCCGCCAATACTCGATTTGCAGATGCAGCTCTCTACTGCAGCTCGCCAGTTTACCCTCCATCTGGTCCGCCCATCGTGCTCTCTGCGCTCAACCAACCGAATAGTTAGCGAACATCAATTTTGCAGGATTGCTGTCCGGCATTCTTGCAACATGTCCTGCCCACCGTATCCGTCCAGATTTAGCCACTTTCAGGATGTTGGGTTCACCATAGAAAGCAGCGAGCTCGTGGTTTATCCTTCTCCGCCACATACCATTCTCCTGCTCACCGCCAAAGATCATCCTTAGCACGCGTCGCTCGAAAACTCCGTGTATTTGCAGGTCCTCCTCGAGTATGGTCCATGTCTCATATCCGTAGAGGACCACCGGTCTTATTAGCGTTTTGTACATGGTGCACTTGGTCCGTGGGTGAATCTTCTTAGACACGATTACCACTGATGATGGGCCTTCGGCTCACGTTATTGTCAGCCGTTAGCAATTCTTCTGGCACCTCGAAGGTATCCTCTTCTAGCGTTAACATGTTTTAGCCGCATTCACCACCAGTCCAACCTTTGCTGCTTTACGTTTCAGGCATACAGGTATACAGTTCTGCCAACGTTCCAAATGTTCTAGCAATAATATCCATGTCATCCGCAAAACAGACAAATTGGCCGGAATTCGTGAACATCGTACCCCGGCTGTTGAGCCAGGCTCGTCTCATAACACTTTCCAGGGCGATGTTAAATAGTAGACAGGAAAATCCATCACCTTGTCGTAGTCCCCATCGAGATTCGAATGAACTGGGTAGTTCACCCGAAATCCTTACACTGTTCTGCACACTGCACTGTTCATCGTTGCTCTTATCAGTCTGGTAAGTTTCTCGGGAAAGTTATTCTCGTGCATGATTTTCCATAGCTCGTGCGATCGATTCTGTCGTATGCCGCCTTGAAGTCGATGAACCGGTGGTGCGTTGGGGTCTGGTATTCACGGCATTTCTGGAGGATTTGCCGTACGGTAAAGATCTGGTCCGTTGTCGACCGGCCGTCGATGAAGCCGGCTTGATAACTTCCCACGAACTCATTTGTTTTAGGTGACAGACGACGGAAGATGATCTGGGATAGCACTTTGTAGGCAGTATTCAAAATAGTGATCGCCCTGAAGTTCTCAGCCCTGAAGTGGAACAGATTACCCCTTCCTTCCACTCCTCCGGTAGCTCCCAGATCCTGACTGTCAGCCGATGCAGACAGGTGGCCAACTTTCCGGGTCCATCTTGATGAGTTCTGCTGCGTTACCGTCCTTACCAGCCGCTTTATTGTTTTGGATCGTTCCCGTCCTCTGCTACATCAACATAGTCATTTCCTCCGCTGCTTTGATCCCCCGTGCCTACATTCTTTTCGTCATTCAGGTACTGATCGAAGTGCTGCTTCCACCTTTCGATCACCTCACGTCCGTCTGTCATGAGGCCTCCGTCCTTATCCCTGCACCATTCGTTCGTCGATTCCGTTCCACGTACCCGATGGTGCTCTCGTCTGCGTCGTTGATGGCTGCTTTCACTGTACTCCAGCAGTCCCCAAGAGGGGCCTCATCGAGCACACCCTCGTCCGGCAACGCTGCCTCGAGATTCTGCGCGTATGCTGAGGCGACATCCGGTTGTAGAGCGACAAACTAGGTTGTACCGTGGCGGTCGTCAGTACCGTACATTGTTAATAACGGAGAGTTTTGGGCGCAGTTTAACCATCACCAGGTAGTGATCAGAGTCGATATTAGCGCCACGATAGGTCTTGACGTCGATAATGTCGGAGAAGTGCCGTCCATCAATCAGAACGTGGTCGATTTGCGATTCCGTTTGTTGTGGTGATCTCCAGGTGAAACGATACGGGAGGCTGTGCTGGAAGAAGGTGCTACGAATGGCCATGTTCTTGGAGGCTGTGAAATCGATGAGAAGTAGACCAATCGTCGGTCTGAATTCCTCCTCCCGGCCTACCTGAGCGTTTAGGTCTCCTATGATGATCTTGACGTCGTGGGCTTGGGCAGCGGAGTGAGTGTTTCTTCTTCTTATGCTCCTCCTTCTTCTTCTTCTTCTTCTTCTTCTTCTTTATGGATCGACGTTCTCACTGGAACTTGACCTGCCTCTCTTTAACTTAGTGTTTTTTGAGCACTTCCACAGTTATTAATTGAAGGGAATTCTTTGCCTGCCATTGCATGAATTTGTATTTTATGTGGTAAGGACAATGATACACTATGCCCAGGGAGTCGAGATTTTTTCCCCGACTAAAACGGGAATCGAACCCGCCGTCTCCGGATTGGTGATCCATAGCCTTAACCACTAGGCTAACTGGAGTCCCCTGGAGTGAGGGTTGTGCACGTTGATTATGCTAAAGTTGAAGAATCGGCCCTTGATCCTCAACCTGCACATTCATTCGTCGATCGGCCACCAACCGATCACGCGCCTCTGCATATTACCCATCACGATGAAAGCTGTTCCCTGCTCTCGTGTGTTGCCGCAGCTCTGGTAGATGGTATGATTACCTCTAAACGTTCACACCATGGATCCTGTCCAACACACCTCCTGCAGCGCCACGATGCCGAAGCCGCGGTCCTTTAGTAGGTCGGCGAGTATGCGGGTGCTCCCGATGAAGTTGAGAGATCTGCAGTCCCACGTATCAAACTTCCAATAACAAGTCCCTTTTCGTCGCTGTAGTCATCGCCATTGGTATCGGTTCGCATTCTACTCTTGTTGATTTTTCGGTGCTTGTCTTTTTACGGCTGGTCTTACGCAGGGTCTGACCCCGAGAACTGGGCTTACCTTCTCGGAAGCTACGGGTTCTGCATTGGCATTTCCTCCAACTAGAGTGCTAAATAGCAAGGCTCTTGCGTCAGTCTTCGCCGAGAAGGGTGGTGTTTTTATTGGCGCTCAGAAGATAATATTTTACCTGAGTCTCCACCCCCCAGAGTTTATCTAGAGATTACCCCTGAAATTTATATAGGAACCTTTTCTTGTCAAACCTTCGGAAAATCCTTCAGGAATTCCTTTCGGAAAGCCTAGAATTTCCTTCCATATTTTCGTTAGAGAATCCTCCAGAAAATTCTCCTAAAGTTCCTCTGAACTATCTTTTATGGGTTGCCTTAAAAATTTCTTCGAATTTTTTTGCAAGAATCCGTACAAAAATCATTCCGGGAAATCCTCTATGGAATCCTTCAGAAATGCAATCAGCAATTCGTTAGGAAAATCAAAGTTTCCTCCATAAATACAAATATTCCTTCAGAATTTTTTTTCAGGGATTTTTTAAGGAATTTCCCCGGGTATTCCTCAAAAAAATCTCAATTAGGTTCTTCCAAAAATTTGTCGTAGGATTCCAAGGAAATTTACCAACGATTCCTTCTCAAATTAATTCATGGATTCCTTCAGCAATTACTCCAGGAATTCTTACGGGGTTATATATGTTGAATTGTTGAGGTGCATGAAAAAAGGAAAAGTTTGAACTTCTGTAGTATGTAACCATATTTTTTTTTTCAAATTCTCGTTTAGACGTCATACATAGAACAATATTCAATGTATAAAATCAGCATGAGAACATAAAAAAATAGTACCGTAATCCGGGGTAACATTGATCAGAATTTTCGATCTTTCTTGAATAATTCTCTTGTTAAAGCAAATGTTACATGATTTATATTTTTAAAACAAGTACTGGCCCTCTGAGTATGTGTTTAAGCTACTCGAAACAGTATTGTGAAACTTTAAATCATGTTAAAATAAGCTTTTAAATCTAATTTTTGATTTTGTAGATTTGGGGTAACATTGATCATGCCAGTCATCAATGTTCGTTTGTGTTAAAAATACGCTTACTTACTAAATTCGGGGTCGCTGATTTCGAATATGTTGTTTAAATTTTTACAAGTTATGTACTTTTTAAGTTATTTTAAGATTAAAACCCTCCAAACCGCGAATAACGCCTAAAGGTAGGCAATTGCTTAAGGAATCGATAGCCTACTTTTAATAAATCGTATATTTTATTACAAAAGAGCATTTTCATAAAAGTTTCGATCATAAAATCCAACTCTAGGATATCATATTGAAGTAATACAGTGATTTCGAACCTCATATTGTATCTAGTATTCACGTCAAGCATAAATGTTTGACAATGTATCTCATTGCGTTACGAAACACAGTTATGGAAAAATCGATTTATTTCAATGTTTATGAAATTCAATTTTGAAGAATTACATGTCATTTAATAGCTAAATAACAGCAGATTACGATATACCATTCGATATTAGAAACTGATTCAATGTAAAATGCTTGTTCGAACATTTCATGAGGTCGGTCAAGCCGATCAATGTTACCCCGCAGATCAATGTTACCCCGGATTACGGTACTAACATTTTCTGTCAAACGTGTTTTATTTAAGGAGGTTTGCCGAGACTATTATTACAGTCTAACGGCTCAACTGAAAGCACAAACCCAAAAGAAAAGCGTTACTAGAGGGCCTTGTGGTGTCCTTGAACGATCAAAATAGGGTATCGCGCCACTTGGACGGTGGCTTCTATATTCGTCTGTTTTCCACTATAACTCAGTCAATTTTGAATCAGTTGACTTGAAATGTTGTACACGGGTAGATGCTATACCTATCTCACCGCATTCCAAAAATTGTGTCAATTGGTTCAAGTTTATCTGAGTTACAGCGGAAAACAGGCGAAAATAGAAGCCACCGCCCAAGTGGCGCGATTCCCTATTGAAAAATGTTTTTAGTTTTCAAATGGGAACGATTTTTGTACGAAAAAAATTATAATACTGATATTTTTTTTTTTTTTGAAAAACGTTGATTGTTCAAGAACACGACCCATGAATAGCGAACACTCAAAAACAATTTGATTAAAATCGGTTGAGACCTGTTTCCGCAATCGTAGTCACCGCATCGACGTTTTTGAAAAAAAAAACATAATTCCGAGATAATCGCGTTTAAAGTTTCAAGTTTGCACTAAAATTATTCAATCGAGCCCAAATTTGTACCAATGATGCACATATAACAGGTTGATAAACACTCAAAATTTGAGATTTTTTAATGCACACTATGAAAAGTTACAGCATGTAGAATTTTTTTGTGGGAGAAAAAAAGTTGCCTATCCCAAACATTTTGGCCACCCCCTGTATGTAGCAAACCTTCAAAGAAATTCCGACGGAATCTCTTAAGGGATTTCAGGAGGAATTTCGGAAAGAATTTCTAAGGATACCCGTGGACCAGTTTCAACATCAATCTTATGTGAAATTATGAGAAACTCCTGGAAAAGTCTCAAAGACAATTCTTGAGGGAATTTCTGAAACAATCGCTGGAGGAATCTCTGAAGAGATTTCAAAAGAAATCCATGGACAGGGATCCATTCTGAAGGGATATTGAGAGGAATGTTTAAAGGAACTCTTGCTAAAATGATTCTTAGAATTTCTGAAATAATCTTTTTTTTTCTGTAATAAAATGTCGTGGTGTACCTGGAGATATTCAACGAAGAATTCTTGCTAAACTCATAGAAGGAATTTAAGCGCAATAAACAGTGAAGTCATCTCCGTGGGGGCGGAGAAAGTTGAAAACCTTAAGTAACCAGCTCTAATTTTACCATGACAGTAGTGTTTGCAAATGCACCACAGGGTTCTTTTGGTCATATCTCTAAAATTTTTCGAAATAATCTTGCAAGAATCCGAGATAAACTAGCTTAGGGCCAAACATCTCTTCAAAATAGATTAACAAATCTTCCTAAGTTTTAAACGAGTTTAACTGATTAGCGTTAGATTTTTTTTGTCTGTATTTTGTCACAGTCTTCCAGACTTGTTATTGAACAATTAAATCGAAATTTCTCAATAAAGTACATAAGTGGTTTGGAATTGACACATCCATGAATCCGTTTTTTGTCCATCAATCACCCAAGCTTGATCGAGCGAAAGTGTTGCATTTCACAACCAAACCGGTTAATTGGGCGTAAATACGGCAGACAATGGAACACCTTTTTTCGCTCTCTGCAATGTTTACCAACACTTCCATTGAATAGCCTAAGCTTATCAGTCTGAACTACCACCCACCCCCGGCGTCTCATTTTCAAGCTTTAAATAAACACTGCAGCATGAAAATAAAACTTCGTGCTCTAAATGCAAAATTAAACGCCTACGTGGCGTCGCGTTTGCTTAGCTCGTACAGTAGCATCAGCAGGTGGGTGTGGATGGCTGCAGCCAACAACGGCGACGGTGACGACGACGTTGGAAAATTTCAATTGCGGATAACGTAGAAACGTGACCATCGTTCTTGGTTGGGAGCAGAAAAAAAATTAAAAGCTCTGGACCAACTTGATTGGTGACAACATTCTCGCGCTCTGGCCCTCCCTCTGCCTGGCCCCGGAGTCGTGCAGCAGCACTGTTTGTGTATTCAGGCTTCGTTCCGGCTGCTATTTTCTTCCTTGCTTGCTTCATTCTGGCAATCACCACATAATTTTCCTTGTGAGAAAGATGAATGAGGTAAAATAATGTAGGACATGGAAAACATATTAAGGGTCTCCCACTTATTATGAACGAAATAAGAGCGGTATTTGTGGAAAAAATGAGAACAATATATTTTGCGTCGGGGCGGCGGCGGTATTATGCTTTGGCACAATGCGTCAAAGTGAAAGATTAATCACCGGGGATTATGGCTGACTTCAATGGAGACTGCATTGTTCTTTTTTTTCGGTGGAACACAAGTAATTACTCGGGAATATGTTAATAATTGTCTTTTGTTTGTGTTATCTTTCAGATACGGTACTATCATCTCCACAAAGGCAATATTAGATAAAACAACAAACAAATGTAAAGGTAAGTTGGCTTTTCGCTTCTTTCCGGGTACAATCGTAAATCTGTGTCCTTTTTTCACCCCCACCCACACAGGTTACGGATTTGTTGACTTCGAATCACCGACGTGCGCCGAGAATGCCGTCAAAGGTCTCCAGTCGAAGGGCATCCAAGCTCAGATGGCCAAAGTGGGTATCTGGGTGCTACATAGGCCGGCCGTTGTACGTTTGTTTGCATGCAAGTAATACTTACCCCATCACCAGAGCAATTTCCCTGTCCAACCTAAATCTCAACCTCCCCTTTTTCGTTCCGTTTCCAACCCAACCAACCACTTTTTTTTCTTCTCTTACTCACCTTCCAAACCAATCAACGCCACCGCGCCCGGAACTTCTTCCCAACTTGTATTCCGGTATATTTTTTTTTCTTGTTTTTCTTTCGTTTTACCCTATTCTTGGATCAACCTTTGAAGTGCGCCCTAATTCTTTTCAGGGCGCTTTGTACCAAAGTTTACCTGGTTTCTTCCGGGAAGTTTATTCTTTCCCGATACTTAAATTAATGCCTAATTTTATTTTTCTCTCCATTTTCCTGTGTTTTTTTTTTTTGTTGGTTTGAAAAGACATCGTCAGTTTATTGAAGTTTAAATTTTTATGCAACACACCATTTCCAATAATATAATTCTAAAACAACGAATGCTTTTGTGCCGTTTCATCAACTACATATAGAAAACAAAAATCAATAGGGGTGCTCACTAAACAGATGAAATTGCTTTGTAAGCCATGATTTTCTGCTTATTTAAAATGTTTCATCATTTTGCGAATGAAATAATCAAAGATTGCCTTGGTGATCGCGACATTTAATCAGTTTAATCAGTTTACGCAGTTAAGTGAATCCCCCTAATATTTTCAATAATTGAAAAAAAAATACAACCCATTAAGGGCGAACGGGACGGTCGAGGAAATATCCGCCATTGATTGCTCTGTTGCTACTAAGATGATAATCTCAGATTCTACTTCATATTTTGCAACAAAAGCCTATCATTGTGTATGCTCACTTGCAATGCATATGCTGATTGTTGTTCAGCATCTTCAGTGCGATAGAACTCGAGATTACCATCTTCAAAATTACGAGGCAAATTGTTAGAAAGAGAGCAAGATAGGAAAAACAACACGGCGTCCCGTTTCACCTTAAAGAAAAATCTAAAAAACTGACAGATTTTTCTTTTGTCAGGCACACAGAAAAAAAATATGTAAATAAAATTCAGCGTGAAATCATGCACTTAAAGGGAATGCTAGAGTTAGTGCACTTTTACATGAGACATAATGTAAAATTACATTACCATCATGTAAATTTCCGCCAACCATCGCGTAAACCATCATGGACACTAACCAGTTACGCGACTGTTAGCGGAAATTTACACGAATGTAACGTAATTTTACATGATATCTTATGTAAATATGCACTCTAGCATTCCCTTTATGTGCATAATTTTCCGCTGAATTTTACATAATTTTTTTTGTGCATTTTACAATTTAAACAAGTTTAGAACGTTTAAATGTTATATATTTTTTACATCGACCTCTATATGTGCCACGATTTCTATTTTTGCGCCTGGGCTAAATACCAATTCCCTGGGGCCTAAACCAGTTCATGTCTAGAGCTACAGGGGCTGGCCAAAATGTCTGGGATAAGCAACTTATTTTTCTCTCACAAAAAAGTTTTTTTTTGTCTGTATTAACGAAATTTTTAACCCTAGGCTAGTTCATCTCGGGACCCACGTTTTACTATGTCGGGAGTGGGATTCGATCACAAAAAAGTTCAATATGCTGTAACTTTTTATTGAGTGCATTAAAAATTCCCAAATTTTGACTCACAGTAAAATCGCTCAGCACTAAAATGTGTAAGCCCTACTCATAAGTGCATAATTTCCAGACCACACAAAAATGTGTTCCAGTTACACATTTTCAAAAACAGCTCGTACACTCGTCTAGATGCGAAATGTTGATATTTTTTTTTGTTCTCCAAGGTCACTAGTAAACCTAGCTAGATTGCTGTACAATTTTTTTTTGCGAATTTAACGATTTTGAGGACACAGGAGCTGATTTTGTGAATGTGCAAGGGTTAAACATTTTTGGTGTAGTCTGGAAATTATGCACTTTTGTGCTTAGCGGCGTTAGCGTGCTGTTTGTCAACTTATTATATGTGCATCATTGGTACAAACTTGAGCTCGATAGGTTAATCTTTTGCAAAACTAGAACCGTTCTCGTAAACACTATTTTTCAGACAACCTATTTTTGAACTGTCATATCTCGGAAACCAGTGAACCGAAATGAATGAAATTTTGAACGTTTATCAACAATATATAAATGATTCAAAAGTCATAAAAAATTAGCACTTTTTAAAGGTTGAAAAACGTTATGTTGGATTGACACTTTTTGGATCTTTTTAAAAAAAATGATATATTTTTTTAAATATTATATTTAAAAAAAAAGACACGGACACGTTTAATGCTTCCAGTGATCTATTTGCACTTCGAAGGAAGCACGACACTAGAAAACGGACTAGCATGAAACGCCCAGTGGCACAGCCGAAAACTTTTCCTGACAGCTGCGGCGGGAATCGAACCCGCGCTCCTTAGCACGATGCGACTAAAGGCTTAGTGACCTTAGCCGCACGACCACAAAGCCACACGTTGCACAGTGGGGAAAAACCGACCCAAAAAGGCACCTAATTATTGCGGCTGATTGCGATCCTTGAAGTCCATCTTTTCCGAATGGAAAAATGTCAAGGAATCGATTGGTGATAGTTTCATTCACCGGAATTGAGTGTAAGTGTCCGTTTTGCCCCATTTTCCCCTAAAAAACACTGTTTTTCTGAATTAAATAAAGGTTTCAACTGATTGCGGCTAACCAACCAATTTTTTATTGATGCAAAATTGACAGGTACATTCTATGGGGCATACCTCGTTCTGTGTCTTTGACTGGAAGTGCTCATTTCGCCCCATTTTCCCCTAAAATACTGTTTTTCTGGGAAGGGGGGTATTTTAGGGGAAAATGAGGCAAAATGGGCACTTCCAGTCAATGACATAGATCGAGGCGCACCCCAAAGAATGAGCCGGTTAATTCTACATCAGGTAAACATTTGTTGGGTGGCCGCAATCAGTTGAAACTATTTTTTAATTCAGAAAAACAGTATTTTAGGGGAAAATGAGTAAAAATTAGCACTTTCAGCCAATGACACAAATCAAGGTATGCCCCATAGAATGCACCTGTCAATTCTACATCAAGAAAAAAATGGTTGGTTAGCCGCAATCAGTTGAAACCATTATTTAATTCAGAAAAACAGTGTTTTTAGGGGAAAATGAGGCAAAATGGACACTTACACTCAATTCCGGTGAATGAAACTATCACCAATCGATTCCTTGACATTTTTCCATTCGGAAAAGATGGACTTCAAAGATCGCAATCAGCCGCAATAATTAGGTGCCTTTTTGGGTCGGTTTTTCCCCACTGTGAGTTGTATCAAATATCAATATGTTAACAATGCTCAAAATTTCATTAAACTCGATTCACTTGTTTCGGAGATATGAAAGTTCAAAAATTGGTTGTCCAAAAAATAGTGTTTTAGGAGAACGTTTCTATCTTCGCGAAAGATTAACCAATCGTGCTCAAATCTGTAACAATGCTGCACATATAATAAGTTGACAAACAGTCAAAATTTGAGAATTTTGGATGCACTCTATGAAAAGTTACAGATTGTTGAACTTTTTTGTGAGGGAGAGAAGGTTTCCTATCCCAAACATTTTGGCCATCTCCTGTACTTCTTATGGGGTCATATTGTTTTGAAGCCTTAAACTAGAACATGGGAGGATGGTGCTATTGTAAAATTTACGTGTACTGATATTGAACAAAATAATCCGAACGTCATAAACTTTTATCGAGAACTAATATTTTACATGCAAAAGCACCTAATAATTTCAAAATAATGCAAAAAAATTTAAGAAATAATTGAGCTTTGCTCTATTCAATAAAATAAAATTTATAAGATTCAAATATCTTGCATTGGAGTGGATCGATTTTAAGACTTTTAGTATGAATATAATATCATCTGATTACAGTTTTATGAAAGATGGATGAGAGTCGTGTTAATTGAATAGGTCGAATCTTCATAGGAATCACAGCAAAAATACGACCTATTCAAATCGAACGCCAGATTTTTTGCTAATTTTTGAAAAATCGTTTTCTAGAGTAGTTTTGAAATATAAGATGTTGACGAGTTAGAGTGGATATTGAAACTTTATCGGCAGCTCCGCTTTAAATAGAAGAAAATCCTATGTCCCATTCAGCACTCAGAGCATGAATTAACACTAAAAATTACCATCAACGAACGTCAACAAAACTGCAAGCTGCAAAAATCCAGCTCAATACTTTCAAGTACGAGGCTAATTGCTTCCAATTGTTGCTTGATATATACAGTTATTGTTCTAGGAGTTATACCTTCGAAGTCTGTATCACAATTTTAAATAAAAAATCTAATTATCTTTCTCAAATACTTATCCATAAACAATTTAATAAGTGACTCCTGTAAGTTTACAATGAATTTCAACAAAGTTTGTTTTTTCTTATCGCCATTCTCTAAATAGTCCAAGAGTGCTTCTCGTGGTTCCGTCCTCTTAAAAATAAATTCACTGGTTGACATTTCCGAAGATATGACGGGAGATGTCCAGTGTTAATAAATGTTTTAGACGTCTGAAGAGGGCTGAAGAGAAATAGGCCGAAACGCATGCTGTTTTATTATGTCACCGAAAAGAGCCGACCCATTAAAATCAATAAGAAAGATGTCCAGTACACTGTCCCAACAAAATCGATGCTCGAAAAGTCAGGGTGCTCAATCCCAAAATGAAAGATATTCATATTTGATGCTATTTTCTAGAACTTTCCGGTTTTCTGAAAAGAATATTGAGGGATTTTTTTTTAAATGGCTTTTTTTCATAAAAATTCTCAAAAAAATCATTTTTCGTAATATTTTTTTTTATTTTTCCAATATTTTTGAATTTTTTATAGACTCCTAGGCATTACTGAACGGTATTGGTCTTTGAATTAGTGGGATTATATGGACGCCAGAACCTTTTTTTGAGCTGATAAAATAACTATTTTCTGAACATTTTTTTTATCAAAGTTTGCTAAAAAATACATGAACTTTTTTTTTTAAATTTCAGCTATGAAAATCTTAACTGATAGTACTATTTATATGTGTTATTTTTCTGGTAAAAGATTTAAAATATCTTTTCTAGAGCTGAGATTGTTCACTTTTCGGGAATGGAAATTTTACAAATTTTGATAAAAAAAAAGTTTTATCAGCAAAAGAAAGGTTCTGGCTTCAACATAATCACACTATTCAAAAAATCAATACCGTTCAAGAATGCCTAAAAGTTTATATTAAAAAAAAAACAAAACAATTTAAAAGAATTTGAACAAAGTATTAAGACAAAATTAGTTTTTTTCAGAATTTCTATAAAAAGGGTCATTTTTTGGTGAAACATCTAAATGATTTCTTGGAAAATCGAAATGCTACAAATATGCATACCTTTCATTTTAGGGTTGAGCACCTTGACTTTTCGAACGTGTTTTTTTTTGTTAGGACAGTCTAATGTCCAGGCCTTATTTAATAATTTTTCAGATATCGAGCCTGGTAGCCGGTCGCTCTATAGTGACTTGGACACTCATTTTGGAACAGTCACTGTGTGGTCTCTATTTTTAAGGTGTTTCAATCAAAGTAACTTTTTCTATTGAAAAAATAATATTTTCAACTGTTTTGGATATTTTTGCTAACCCAAATAAATGAGCTCTTTTGGTTAGATAAAGTTAGATAAATAAAAGCAAACATTTGACAAATGGGAACATCTACAGCTGTTTTGGCAAATGAAACAATCTCCAGGTAATTTCTTCCCAGAATTTCAAGCGAATATTTTTGCGTAGTTTCTAGTGAACTAACATTTTTTCTATTTTTTATGTTGTTCATTGATGAACTTCTAAAATATTTATTTTAAGAATAAACTTTGGAGATCCTGAAATATTTGCTTGCAAAAATCTTTTTGAGTTTAAGGGCAATGCCTGTTCAAATTACTTGTAGAATTCTTTGAATTCTGGTAAACTTAAACGAAACTTAAAAAATGCATTTATAAATATTTTTTGTGTAGTTTAACGGTGGAATTGAATAAACATATAAAACTAGCTAAATCAATTTAGTGATCCACCAAAAATATTCTCCAGTTTCGATTGAAATTTTCCAATGTGTTTTTTTTTCCTAACACCCAAAGTTAATGAAAATAAGGAAATTTACAGAAATAAAGTTAAAAACACACGTTGCTTTAGGGGATTTTTTATTATCGTACAAATAAGGTCGAAGGGTCTCAGATTTTCGTGAAACTTTTTCTACAACCAGAAGAGAGAAATTCAGGGCCGCCTATTTTCGTGGAAAACTCAGGTGATTTTATTTGTTTTCCCCTGAAATCTCAGGTATCTAAAAAAATATAAACTGGAAAAAGTTATCCACACAATTTTCCACCGCTGAGAAAATTCATAAAAAAAACCGGAAAAACTTTGCCCGAACTCGTGGACAATTAAAAAAAAAACATTGAGAAGAATTTTGGAATGCACTTTTTTTTTGTTTTTGAGCTATGGCCAATTTTGTGAAAAGTGTCCAAATGTGCCATATAAGCCATTTCATTGAAAAATCGTAACTCAAGGACGAAGCACCGTAGAAACAAAGTTTTTTTTTAAGAAAATTAAAGCATATTGTCTCAGGAATCCAAAAAAAATATCTGGAAAGAGTTTTCCACAAAATGTTTCACTGTTAAGAAAATTCATAAAAAAAGCCGGAAAAAGTTTCGGGCACAGGGGAAATTTTTATTTATTTATTTATTTTATTTTATTGCATTTATTCATTAACTTAAGACAATTGTCTTTTTTTACCAGTGTAGCAGGTAATATTCAGAAGAACGGGTATTTTTGAGAAGGAGACTTTATAAACTTCAATTCCAGTATCTTTAAGGATGTACTTTTTTTTCGTTCCTGGGAAACAGGCTTATATGGTCAGAGAAGAGGCTTATATGGTCATTTTTTACAAAATTGGTCATAACTCAGGAACGAAAACAAAGTACATTCTAAAAGTTCCTGGAATTGAAGTTTAAAAAGTTTCCTTCTCAAAAATATTTTATCAAAAATTTTCCGCGAGTTGGGGCGCAGTTTTTCCGGCTTTTCTTTATAAATTTTCTCAACGGTGGAAAATTTTGTGGAAAACTTTTACAAATTCATATTTTTTTGGATGCCTGAAAAAATTTGCTTTCGTTTTCATGAAAAAAACTTTATTTCTACGATACCTCGTTTTTTGAGTTATGATTTTTCAAAGTAAGTAGTGTCAGAGGAAAACGAAAAGATTTCACCTGAGGCGACCCTGATTTTTTTTCTCATTTTTTTATTCATACATCCATTAACCCTGCCTATGGAAAAGGTTTCATGAAAATGTGAGACCCTTCTGCCCAAACCCATACGGTAATAACAAAAACCTTTGAAGGAAATAATTTATGAATTCCGTTACATGGTAAACATAGAGAACTCCACCTGAAACTTATCTAACTGAAATTTCTAAATTAATCTTATAAATTCAGAAATTTATGCCACAAAATATTCGCAAAAAATATTCTTTCAATGTACTCTAGGGAATTATTCCAGTCAGCTTCTCAAAGAAAAATACTGAGAAATATTTCACGAATTGTCAATAAACCAGATCAGTTATTCAGAACTTATACCATAAAATATAAGGGTTATTACGCAAGGAATGCGTAAAAAATCTGCGATTTTTTTTTTTTTTTCAACTAAGATTTATAATTTTTACAAAAAAGATTATCCGGAGTATTTTTATTACAATTTTTTATACTTTGGTGCAGAAATTTTAAATTGTCTTTTTTAACATTTTTTAATTAATGTGGTATAAACTCAGCTTTACCATATTATAATCAATCATGATTTCAGTTGTTGTCTATTGGCATCATAATACAAATTATGTAACGAACAAATCTTAAGGAATTTCTCAAAAAACGCCTTCTGGAATTTCTTTAGATTCCACCATAGACTTCTGCTAGGGGAATTCCTCAAGATTTTTTTTTTCAGTAAAGAATTCCTCTTGGTATTCCTCCAATAATTCCTCCTGACACTCCTTTTGGAATTCCTGCTGAGGTCTCTCGAGCAGATCTCGCTGGAGCTCCTTCGTATATTTTCCGAGAAATGTTTACAGAAAACGCTGCAGGAATTCGTGTTGCGTCGAGAATCAGGAAATTCTATTGCAATTCTTCCGCAGATTCTCTGGAAGATCTCTAGGGATTCGTGCTAGGTTTTTTTCGTGGAATTTTATCTAAAACTACTACCCCGGATTTCTCTAGAGATGCTTTGGGGTTCTTAAACGGTTTTCTCTGGGAATTTCTCCAAGAATTCCTCCAGATTCACCTAGTTATACATCACCAGAAATCATTATTGGGGGAGTTCCTGCTGGGATATCTCCTAGAATTCATCCAGCGATTTTTTTTTCCTGTCCTCTATATATTTCTTCCAGTAAACAACTTTCTCTGTAATAAGTATTCATACTTCAAAATCGTCTTTATCTCACTAAGATTCACACCACGTGATTGTTTCAAACAATGTTTCTTCTTCCATATAGATTTTTTTATCCGTTTCAACAACTTGTTTGTAATATGTGTGATGTTATTGATTATGTAAAGCTAAAGTATAGTAGGTAATTTGATAGTATCCCATTGCATATTGTTCTTTGGCGACCATGCTTTGAGATTCCGTGAGACGTTTGACCTTAATAGCATGAGTGCGCTTCTTTCGAAAAACACTTTTCGCCATTTAAAGGCGTCCTTGTTCCTTGGCTCTCTCTCCAGGGCTCTGTTCAACATCAGCATAATGCAAGCTAATTTCGTTTAACTAAACCTGCTGCATGAGAATGCCGGTTTTTTGTATGAGCTTTATTTCATTCACGTTCATTCCCTTTGGGGGAAGTAGTAACTCTTGGAGAAGCGCTGCTTGCTACTATTATTCACCGTTTGGCTTGTTGAGCAAACACAATACCAATAAAGCAAGCTATTCTCTTCCAAATGCAACACTGGTAGTCGTTGTCGTCCTCGTACCACGAAAGGGGTGCATTCCCTCTAGTGGTTCGTTACATGACTCTTTTCCAAAGGAAGCCTTCCTCCGACATGTACACTTATTAACTCTAGTGCGCTACAACCAACCAACAATAGAACCCAGTTGCACAAAAGTCCTAACGCAAAAAAAATCTACGGGAAATGCTGAAAATAATGAATGTGTGTGGATACGCAGTATCCCGGGTGGTTTGTCCTGAGTTTTCCTCACCGCCTGTATAGCACCACTGTGACAGAATTATTCAAGTTACAGAATAGCTTTTGTTATGGGCAAACACACGAGCAAAAATTTCCAGACTTCTAGTGATCGAAAAGTCGGAATCAAAACTTCTCACATGGGATCGATGCTCCCGTAAAAAACGATTAACATCTTCCAAAGTGGGGTATGGAGATTTCGTTATTGGGTAAAACGACTCACGCTGATTAATTACTGATTCAAAAGAACTACAATACTCAAATTTGTGGAGGAATTCCCGAAGGAATCCCTGGAGGATATTACTGGAAGAATCCTCTTAGTAGTCTTGGGATAATCCTTAGAGGAACTTGTATATGATGTAAAAGACATTAAATTCTCAGGGGAAGTTCTGGGAGAAACTACCAAGGAAATCTTCAGGGAAATCTCTTTAGCATTCCACGATTCCTTGAAAATCCTTCAGGACGCAATTCCCAAAGATGTTTTCTTGAAGAGCTATCGTGTAGAAAGACGTGTCTGTTCCGCCATGTTGTTTGGATAGCAAGTTTCGACTGGAAGAACCCGCGGTCCAGAGAAATGTCAAAGAGTTTCTTGAAGAACTTTTGAAGGATTTCTGGAGAATTTTGCAATATTTTTTTCTTTAACATCTTCGGAGAAACCGTTGAAAACCTGGATAAATCCTCTGATGAGCCACTGGAAGATTTGTTGTAGTAATCATTGGAAGAAATCTAGAAGAAACTTTTTGAAGATTTCTCGTATGAATTATAGGAGAAATGCTTAGAGGAACTCCTTAAGGAATTCTCGAAAGAATTCTTGGAACACTCTTCGAATTTATTCATTGAGAAATCCTTGGATATTTCTGAAATCTGGATGCATTTGCTGGGGTTGAGTTATTTACTCAAGAATCACATCCTTTTGCCATTTCCTAGAGGAATCTTTGATGGGATTGTTGCAATAATATTTTCATGGATTTCTGGATACATCTTCGGTGAAATTTCTTGGATGAACTCTATGAAACTCCAGAAGGGAATCTTTACAGTGATCCCAGGATAAAACATTGGAGGACTCCTGATGAAATCATGGGGTGAATTACAAAAGGAAAATCTCCGAGGGATCCTCAAGAAATTCTGGAATAATCTTCTGAGGAACTATTGGATGAATACTCCGAGAAACACCTTGTAGAAACCTCGTAGGAACTATTTATAGGAATCCACATAAAATATCTTGGGGCAATCACCGGAAAAATTCTTCAAAAGATCCATGTATAAACTTCTGTTGGGTTCTTGAGCTGTTTTTAAATATTTTTCTCTCAAGATTTTTATAAATTTTGAAATTTTTGCAAGAAGTTGGAATCCTTTTAGGATTTCTTTAGAGAATCTTTTAAAGATATTTAGAATATTTGAAGGGGTTGCTGTAGTTCTTCAAAGTTATTTCTGGATATATCTTTGTTGAAGTCCTTGTAGGAATGTCTGTGTGAATCACTTCAAGAATTTTTTTTTGTATTTTAAGAATACCTAGAAGAATCTTTTAACAGATTTTTTGGTAATCTTTCGAGAGAATTCTATATCAATGATTGGAAGACTCCTGGTGAATTCATGGGATAAATTTCTAAGGGGAAATTTCCTGAGGAATCCTTAGAAAGTACTGGAATAATCCCCAATCGATTTATTAATTGAATGCACCGAGAAACACCTTGTGGAATTCTCGTTGCAAATTAATAGGAATCTTTAAAGAATCTCTTAGAGCAATCACTGGAGAAATTCTTTAAGAAATCATTGTTAAAATTTCAATAACTGTTTCTTAATGTAATTATCTCAAGATTTTTATTAATAATTTAGAAGTTTTGGAGGAGGATAAAGGAGTAAGTGATTTCTGGATGAACCCTTTTAGGTTTTCCTTTGAGAATCTGACAGAATTTCTGGAGAATTGTCGAAGGAAATATCGAAGAAACTCTCGACAGTGCTTCTGAGACTATAGAAATGTTTGGATAAATTGTTACAGAAATCATCAGAGCTATTCCTAGAAGGGTATTGAAGAAATCTTTTGAGAGATTCCTGGATAAATCCTAGGAGGACTCCTGGTGAAATCACAAGATAAATGTCTAAAAGTTTCCATTAGAAAAACCCTAGGAGGGATTCACGAAAAAGATATTGGAGGAACCCTCAGGGGGTTCTTCTGGAACAACCCTCAGAGGAACTTTTTCTGCAAAAAAAACTTACTGTTGAAAATATTTGGAGAAATTCCTGGTGCAATCTTTGGAATTTCCTGGGATAAATTCCCAGAGTCGTTTTAATGACATTTTTGTGAGATTTATATAATTCGTCTAGGAACTCCTGCTGAAGGAATATCTGTCAGAGTTTCCAGAAGAATTCTTGAAGAATGTATTGCAGAAATGATTGGAGGAACTTTCCGAAAAGAAAAACCCTAGGAATAACTATTTGAGCCTGAAGATTGCTGTAATTCCTTGAGAAATTCCCGGTCTTGGGATGAATGTGCCTAGAAAATCCCTGAATAATAAGATTAACGAAATCAAGAAAGAACAACCTATGTTCAAAGAAGAGAAAACATTCTCTAAAATTTTTGGAAATTACTTTGAGTTCATCTTTGGAATTTAACCGCACCACCGAATCACAGTATAATTCGGCCTAATAGCGTTCGATCAAACGGCTTTCGGCAAAATGGCCGGACACCGTTTTTTGAGTAAATCTATAAGTATTTTCAAAGTTTTTATGTCGAAACTCCAAAAAGAATCTTTTAAGTGAAATCATGATATCGTTTCTGAAAGAATCCCTTAGAAAAGGAATCTCTATAGTAAGTAAACTTCTAGAGAAGTTCCCAGAGAAACTATTGGAGGATTGCTTAGAGGAACTCCTTGATTAATCCTGGAAAGAACTATTAGAACTATTAGAGAAATGGTCATAGAAATTCAGGAGGAATTCCATAAAATAAAAAAATAAGATATTCTGAAGCCGTTTTTGTAATGTAATTGTTGCAATATTTTCATAAATGTTTTCGTTGGGAATATGTTTGCTAATGTTGGAAGAATTATAGAACCCTTCGCGAAGAACCAACTGAGTAATTTCTAGTTGCATCCGTTTGAGAAATTCTGAAAAATCGCTCATAAATAACCTCATTAGGAATACCTAGAGAAATTCGAAGGAATTCTGTTCTTGGATAAGTCTTTGGAGAGATTCCTAAAGAAATCTCTTAGAGAATATTCGAAAAAAAATACTTGAGGAATCCTAAGAGAAAGCACTGGAAGAAATTCGGAGTATTTGGCTTCCAGTTTCGAGCTTGGAGCAACTTCTTAAGGGTTCCGTGGAGGAGTTAAAGGAACACCTTGATGATTCCTAGGAGAAACCAATAGAACAATCTTCAATTGAATCCTTGGAGCAATTGTCGGAGGAAGCCCTTAGGAAGTCCTTGGATTTTTTTTTATTTCTAAAACTGTTTTTCCGAGAAACTACAGCGGGAATTCGTTATCTTTGGGATCCTCGGAGAAACTTCGGAGTAAGCTTGGAAGAGCTTCTCGAGGATCTCTTGGAAGAATTATACGCGAAATATTCGAAGGAACTCTATAAGGATTTCTTGGAGAAGCTATTAGAGCAATCTTCAAACGACATCTTGACTTAAGAAGTCCTTGAAGATATTTGCGGAGACATTTTTTTTTAATTTTACAGTCTAGACTCCTACTACATGGATTCCTTCGACACGGTCTTCTATCATAAGGATTCATATTACAAGGAAATTTGTGCTATTAGAATCGCAGAACTTGTAAGATTCATCTCTATTGGGACTTTGTGCGAATATCTCACGCACATTTTAGAATTACGGAATACTTTCTTTGGAAAAGTTTTAGTATTACTAATTGTCCACTAATTGCCAATTATTTGACAATTCAAACGATAGAGGCGCATTGCAGATGAAGCTGCTATGAACACTCGCCAGTAGAAGTACTCAAAATTTATCACATACGATATCTCAAGACCTAGATTTTTTGGATTAATGGTTGGCTTCGGCAAAGTTGTTCAAAAGGTCAAGAAGAAAGACCAATTAGTTGGTGATTTCGCCGCTAGATGTCGCTAGTTGTCAAGTCGCAGATAGAATTGTCTAGAGCAGATAGAATTGTGTCGTTTTCGGTAAAGTTCTTCAAGAAGTCAAAAGCATCCTAGCAATGCACCATTTAGTTAGGAATGTTATCTTCAGGTGGCACTGATCAAGTCTAGTCAAGTTTTGAAATGCTCTATCTCGGAATCCATATCCGATAGAAAAATATCGACTTCGATAAAGTTCACCAGGAGGTCAAGAGTAATCTGGTGATTCAGCAATTGATTGGTGGTTTTGCCGCTAGGTGGCACTAATTATCAAGTAAAATTGTGAACTACTCTATCTCGGTATCCAAATCATATAGAATAGTTTCGTCTTTGGCAAAGTTCTTCAGGAAGTCAAAAGCGATCTAACGATGCGCCAATTATGGCTGGTTTGCAGTTTGAAAGGAAATTATCGGCCTATCTCTGAGCGTGTAAAATTCCCTGTGCTCAAAAAAGAAATGATGGTTCAAATAGCACTCACTGTAGATAGTTTCAGCCAGCAAACGGTCAAGAAATTTCTTGAATAATTCCTTCTGATCATTTTACTAGACTATATTTTGGCACCAAATAATGCTGGTTGAACTGCTGCATTACAGAATTTGATGCGGATATAAAATATAGTCTTCAGCAAAGTTCTTCAGAATTTCGAGAACAGTTTGGCAAAGTCCGAAGTAGTTGTCAGTTTTGCCGCTAGGTTGTGCTTATTATTAAGTATTGCTTTGAGCTAATGTCTGCTTTAGAGAAAGGTATTGACGTTGCCAAAAATTATCAGAAGCTCAAAATAAAAATAGTGTTACACCAAATAGGTAGTTAGTAATTCCACCGCTAGGTGCCACTAGTTATAAAGCACAGTTTAGAGCTGCTATATCTTGGGATCCAGAGCAGATATAAAAGTATCGTCTTCGGTAAAGTTTTTCAGGAGGTCAGGAGCAATTACTCAGCTTTCATTGCAACTATCAAACCAGTGAAACAATTGTTGTAATCAGTAGTTCAACTTACATTTTTCCTTCCTGTATTAACGAGATTTTGAGCCCTAGGCTAATTCATCTTTGTACATACCTATGACTTTACTTTCCGAAGGCAGAACTCGCACTTTGTAAGTTTATCTGGAGTGCAGGGATGGGCTGCAAAACGGTGAGTCGATAAGGAGAGCGTCCAATATAGCTCTGGTCCTCACAAGTTCCTACCTCATGCTTCCACGGGTCAAACGATGACAAAGACCGCCAGCTAAGAGTTGTGTGCTTAGCTGGTAGCGCAGCCTGGGCATTGTTGTCCTTCTGACTTCAGCTAGATTGAGGAGGTACGATCCGAGTGTCTGTTCACCAAGGAGGTGCGGCTCAAACAGCGTCTGTTCTGGCATCCAGCGGCTGAGTAAGAAACGCTGCACCACGCCCAGCTAGATCCAAGGTGGTAGCCCCATCAGCGTGGTCGTCCCAGTGTTGGTTGGGACGTTAAACAGAACTGGCACGATGGCCCTCCGGCGAGACAGGAGTGTTGGCGTAGGCCCAATAAGCCACCCGTAAAAATCCCCATTGCGAATAACATAGGAGAAAATACGTCTCGATACAATCGGCAAAGACCCACGCGACGAAATAAGGACTACGATTGGAAACTTGGAACATGGAATTGCAAGTCACTAGGTTTCGCAGGATGTGACAGGATAATCTACGACGAACTACATCCCCGCAACTTCGACATCGTGGCGTTGCAGGAACTTTGTTGGACTGGACAGAAAGTGTGGAAAAGCGGGCATCGAGCGGCTACCTTCTACCAAAGCTGTGGCACCACCAATGAACTGGGAACAGGATTTATAGTGTTGGGCAAGATGCGACAACGTGTGATCGGGTGGCAGCCAATCAACGCAAGGATGTGCATGTTGAGAGTTAAGGGCCGTTTCTTCAACTACAGCATCATCAACGTCCACTGCCCACACGAAGGGAGACCCGATGACGAGAAAGAAGCGTTCTACGCGCAGTTAGAGCAAACATACGATGGTTGCTCGCCGCGTGACGTGAAAATCGTTGTCGGCGACATGAACGCGCAGGTAGGAAGGGAGGAAATGTACAGACCGGTAATCGGGCGAAACAGCCTGCACGCCGTAACGAATGATAACGGCCAGCGATGCGTAAACTTTGCAGCCTCCCGTGGTATGGTAGTCCGAAGCACCTTCTTTCCCCGCAAAGATATCCACAAAGCCACCTGGAGATCACCCGACCACCAAACAGAAAACCAAATCGACCACGTTCTAATCGACGGTAAATTCTTCTCGGATATAACCAACGTCCGCACATACCGCAGTGCGAATATAGATTCGGATCACTACTTAGTCGCTGTATGCATGCGCTCAAAACTTTCGACAGTTATCACCACGCGTCGAAGTCGAACGCCGCGGCTCAACATCGAGCAACTTCGTAACGTAGAAGTGGCTCAAGACTACGCGCAGCAGTTAGCAGTGGCCCTACCAACGGAAGAGCAGCTTGGCGCAGCTACACTTGAAGATGGCTGGAGGGACATCCGATCCGCCATAGGTAGTACCTCGGCTACAGCACTAGGTTTCGCGACTCCGAATCACAGAAACGACTGGTACGACGGCGAATGTGAACAGTTGAAAAACGAGAAGAATGCAGCATGGGCGAGAATGCTGCAACACCGTACGAGAGCGAATGAGGCACGTTACAAACAGGCGCGGAACAGGCAGAACTCAGTCTTCCGGATGAAGAAGCGCCAGCAGGAAGAAAGAGATCGCGAAGCGATGGAAGAGCTGTACCGCGCTAAGGACACACGAAAGTTCTACGAGAAGCTGAACCGCTCGCGCAGAGGCTTTGTGCCACAAGCC
Organism: Aedes albopictus; assembly: GCF_035046485.1. NCBI lineage: Eukaryota > Metazoa > Arthropoda > Insecta > Diptera > Culicidae > Aedes > Aedes albopictus. The sequence continues at coordinate 382,359,904 of NC_085137.1, forward strand.
GACATGTGCCGAGATAATCACGGGAATATTCTCACGAGCGAGCGTGAGGTGGTCGACAGGTGGCGGCAGCATTACGATGAGCACCTCAATGGCGACGTTGCAAGTACTGAAGGTGGCGTGGTAACAGATCTAGGAGTATGTGCACAGGACGAAAGACTTCCGGCCCCTGACCTTCAAGAGATTGAGGAGGAGGTTGGCCGGTTGAAAAACAACAAAGCCGCTGGAGCAGATCAACTACCAAGCGAGCTTCTAAAATACGGTGGAGAAGCACTGGTGAGAGCACTACACTGGGTCATTACCAAGATTTGGGAGGAGGAAGTATTACCGGAGGAATGGATGGAAGGTATCGTGTGTCCCATCTACAAAAAGGGCGACAAGTTGGATTGCGGAAACTACCGCGCGATCACACTACTGAGCGCTGCCTACAAGATACTCTCCCAAATTTTATGCCGCCGTCTATCACCGATTGCAAGAGAGTTCGTGGGGCAATATCAGGCTGGATTCATGGGTGAACGCGCTACAACGGACCAGATGTTCGCCATCCGCCAGGTGTTGCAGAAATGCCGCGAATACAACGTGCCCACACATCACTTGTTCATCGATTTCAAATCGGCATATGATACAATCGATCGAGAACAGCTATGGCAGATTATGCACGAATACGGATTCCCGGATAAACTGATACGGTTGATCAAGGCGACGATGGATCGAGTGATGTGCGTAGTTCGAGTATCAGGGACACTCTCGAGTCCCTTCGAATCTCGCAGAGGGTTACGGCAAGGTGATGGTCTTTCGTGCTTGCTGTTCAACATTGCTTTGGAGGGTGTAATAAGAAGAGCGGGGATAAACACGAGTGGGACGATTTTCACGAAGTCCGTTCAGCTGCTTGGTTTCGCCGATGATATTGATATTGTTGCTCGTAAATTTGAGACGATGGCGGAAACGTACATCCGACTAAAGAGGGAAGCCAGGCGAATCGGATTAGTCATTAATGTGTCGAAGACAAAGTACATGATGGCAAAGGGCTCCAGGGAGGAATCACCGCGCCCGCCACCCCGAATTCATATCGACGGTGATGAAATCGAGGCGGTTGAAGAATTCGTGTACTTGGGCTCACTGGTGACCGACGACAACGACACCAGCAGAGAAATTCAGAGGCGCATTGTGGCAGGAAATCGTGCCTACTTTGGACTCCGCAGAACTCTACGATCGAATAAAGTTCGCCGTAACACGAAGTTAACCATCTACAAAACGCTGATTAGACCGGTCGTCCTCTATGGGCACGAAACATGGACCCTACGTGCAGAGGACCAACGCGCCCTTGGAGTTTTCGAACGGAAGGTGTTGCGTACCATCTACGGCGGAGTGCAGATGGAAGACGGGACTTGGAGAAGGCGAATGAACCACGAGCTGCATCAGCTGCTGGGAGAACCAACCATCGTCCATACCGCGAAAATCGGGAGGCTACGGTGGGCGGGTCACGTCATCAGGATGTCGGATAGCAACCCGACTAAAATGGTTCTCGAGAGTCATCCGACCGGTACAAGAAGACGTGGAGCGCAGCGAGCTAGGTGGGTCGACCAAGTGGAGGACGATCTGCGGACCCTACGCAGAGTGCGGAACTGGAGACAAACAGCCATGGACCGAGTGGAATGGAGGCGGCTACTATGTACAGCAGAGGCCACCCCGGCCTTAGCCTGACCGGTAAGGTAAGGTAAGGGATGGGAACACTCACTTGCAAAGAGTTACATTCATTTACTATTTTCTCAGTTCAGGAGCGTGGAATCGATGTATGGACGACTTTTGCCTTGCGGTTTTGTCTAAAACTTTGCCAAATAGAGTAGTGGTCGCACACGAATCCCGATATCGTGGCAGAGCTATGAAAGCGACTCTCCACGAGGTGAGTGTAATTTACATTCACCTCGTGGAGAGTTGCCTTCGCAGCTCCCTCACGACTTCGGTATGCGTGTGCGTAGGGGAAAGTTTTAGATAAAACCACAAGACAAAAGTCTTCCATACACCGTTTCTTGATTGCACGTTTCTGAACTGAGAAAATAGCAAGTGAGTGTAACTCTTTGCAAGTGAGTGTTACCATCCTTGCTGGAGTGGGATTCAATCCCAGGTCCTCGGCATGAAAGGCTTTCACAGCAGATCCGCTCCACGAAACTAACAGCCTTTTTTTTTACATAAGTTCTATAGTAAGGAATAGAAAAAAATCTCGATAATAAACACATTTCCCCTAGATCTTCCCAACTCGAAAATTCCAAACCACTTTTTTGACGAAATTCTATCGAATGAAACAATCTGGAACCGAGAGGAATTTCCTTGCAGCAGCAGCAAAAGCCTCGTCACCTTCATGATTTTTTAACTGTAACCAAACCGTAGCTACGAATAAAACTGTTTCCCGTTCTTTTATTTGTGAATACGTCGTTTCCTCATGCTGCTGGAACTGCTTTAACCAGCCAGGAGAATGTTAAGTGGTTTATCCTTTCCCCAGATGGAATTGCTGTTGCAGTGCAGTGGTACAGTAGCCGGCCGATAAATGCAATCGGTTCAACTGTTATTGTTTATTAAATCTGTTTCAACTAGTTTGCAGTTATTGGTTGGCTATCTGTCAGAATAAAACTTCATCAGCTTAGGGATTTTTTTAACCCCGTCATTAGCACTCTGCATTAACATATTATTTTTTTGATATCTATCAATTGGGTTCTCAAATTTAAAAAAAAATGTTGCTTTATATTCGAAAGAGCTTTTCTTAACTACTATATTTTTTCAGATTTTTAGAATTTTATTTTGATACCTAAATTCAATTTTGAAGAAACTTCATTTTATCACCTTTTGACAGCTGGGCAACTACTTGACAGTTACTCCCAGTACAAATCACTCCCATACACATTTCAAAATTATGTTTGAATAGGTTCCGGTTACCAAAATCAATGAAAATCGGTCCAGTTTGGCGTGGATTTAGAATATGAAATTATTCCAACACCGCTAGAGAAGCCAATATGTACAAATGGGTACTAAAATTAAATACCTGTATTCCAAAAAGTGGAAGAATAAACTTGAAATTGTAAACAAATCCAGTTTGCCATTTGAGGTCGAATGTATCATTGGCGATTCAAAATGTTCCTCGCTCACGTGCACGGTAACACAAAACACTTAAAATATGAGTAAAAACTATGGGCAGGGTACGAATAAAACCGCAAAAAGTTTGTAAATATTTACTGCATGACCATGTTTTGTGGTTTAACTCTTTGGAACCGGATTGTTTTACCGCTGCTGTCCAGAAACGCTGGTCTCAAACATGTTTCATCGCCGGGGTCATATTGACCATTTCGGTTCCAAAGGGTCAATCAAGAATCTGGATAGGGTTGTGGGACCACATTAGCAAGTTTCTACTGTTTTGAAGTTCGCATTAGCCACTAGTGTAAAATTGTAAACAAAAATTCAGATGTTCCAGAAAACCAGCTCTATTTTCAATCAGCAAACTTGCACTTATCGCCCGTCTACTGTACTTGAAACAGCAGCCCCACAACGGACAAAGCGGAGCGGAGCGCGTGTGTTCGTTCTTTTAATGTAATTGTGCGAAAGTATGACTGTTTTTGCACTTTCGCTCAATTACATTATAAGGTGCATTGCACATATGTGTGCCTCGCCTTTGGCTCTGTGATCCACACACTCATCAGACAACCGTGCGCCATGCGAGAAAAGTGCAGTGTTGCAAGCGATGCGGTGGTGCCAGACCATGCCGAGCCGAGTGGAAAAGTTGATTCCACGCTGACTCCGTATAGGCACTAGACGACCCGGCCCGGCGCGGTGATGTTGTGGAGTACTTGGGATAATTGTTTTGGGAAATTGTGCTACGAAAGTTGAACACAACACCATATTGTGTAGTTGAGTTAATTTTCGTAGAGTGCAGTTGCGACAGAAGTTGGATCTCGGAGCAAAGTGAATTTAAACGAACTGTGCAGACGAATTTTTATTTTTGGTATGTTCTAGGTCACTCACAAAGGCCAACGGCTCTTGAAAGTGCTCAAAGAACACATAGAAAAGCAAGCTTTGTCGTGTTACAGGCGATATATCAATATAAATCAATATTAGTATGAAACGAGCTCACCAGCAAGTCGTTAATATGATGCCTGGTATAATCAGTATACACAGCCTAAAGATTTCTGTGAACTATCAAATATTTTTTATTGGTATTGATGAAACAGCACAAAAGCGCAGGTTGAAAATAAGTCAAACATACCCACAAAAATGTAATCAATCCCTTCATTTCTTCTTCTTCTATACCCCTTCACGTCCCTGCCGTTCCTGTTCATAGCGACACCTTGCACCACACAAATCCTTCAATTCTGTAACACAGATTGTCTCTAACCCTGTGGCAATCAAGCCAATCAAGCAACTTCCTAACACAAGCAAAAATAATCACCGGTACAGAATTGGTCAAGTTCAATCGGATAATCCATGCACATAATTAACCACTGTTATCATATTGACTAACCCTCTTTAATTTGATCGCCACATTCTCGAAATCGGTCCCACATTTTCCGCACCCTTTCCTTCGAATCCCCATCCCCCAATCGCCCTCCAGACAGTCTCCGCCGCACAGTTGTCGAGTTATTTTTAGTCGTTTATTTATATGTTACGTCCGAAATTGAGTTTACTTTCGGTCCCTTCCCAAACCAGAACCTCTAATTCCTACCCGCAAAAAGCCCAATACTTCAGAAGCTCTTCCCCCAACTAGTTTATAGTCTGATATATACCTAGATGCTAGAGCAGAGACACCATCATATATAATCGCCCAACCAGACCCCCTCTCGTCATGTCCTGTGAGTTTTCTATTCAATCTAGCTAGAGGATCCTAGTACAATACATATTCGTCCCCCAATACCCGACCAACCCCCCTTCTCTCTGTTGTTTTGGAGTGCTAGTGAGTTCAGCTTTGACCAACTCCCCCCGGACAACCATCTCAACCATCAAGCAATATCGATAGCGTTACATACTATAGTCAGAGTGTGTCTTCTTCCGTTTCCCAATTTGTTCTCGATTTAACTAGTGCCACTATATCTACTACTATCCAGTTCGATCCTTGTTGTTGATCTTATTATATATATCCTAGCGAGTTTGGTTTTCCGTTGTTGAAGTTGAAAGAAACATATATTCTCCAAATATACTTATGAAACGTTAGATTATTCTCCGACCTAATAGTTAGAAATCCACGAAGGTCATAGTTTGAGCTAGTCTAGAGAAGTCTTCAACAATGAAGTGTGTCATTTGCTTTTAATTGTTCATTTTTATTTTTATTTTGTTCAATATTTTATTTATCATTAGAAATTATTACAGCTTAGACTTTATAGATGCTTCTTGTTTTGATAGAACCTTTCGGTCACAGTAGATATTTGTTTACCCATCTTTTTTCAAATGTACTTTCAATTATCTTTTTGGTGAGATTTAGCCAAATAACAATATCAGTTAAATTAACTGTAGTTACGAAAAATATTAAATGTCTGATAAAAAAAATTCAAGATGATTACTTTTCATAACTCTGAAATCAGATGGAAGGAAATACATCGACGTGATAAGATGATAGTTCTCAAATCATTTTCGTTGTACCTGACTTTTCGAACATTGATTTCTTGCGTCACCCTAATCCTTATGTTTATTGCATCCACTTAAAGTCTGTATCTTGACTATTTTCCATGCATTCCACCAAGAACGGTATAAAGCTCAGCTCACTTCAGAAGAAAAGCTTCTTATAAAGAACGAAATGGATCTTTTCTTCTACAGAGATTTCTCAAATCGTTCCCGAAGGAGAATCTTATATGCTGCTGAGCATAACTCCTGTCTAAAGGTACATTCGATGTGACGACGAAGTTGCCATTCATATTGCTTCGAGTGGCGTGGCACTGGTGTAGCAACGACATAGAATAATAATTTTATGCATTTTTAATCCAATCAAGTGCTCCGAAACTAAAGTCAAAAAGTTTAATTGCCTTTCTGCCTCTCGGTCTCGCCACCCACCCATTGATTGCGCGTATTCATAGTTCCGACCGGTTGTGCGAGCGGTGAATAGAGCTTTTTTACCTATTGTTTCTCCATTATATATACCTATCTTCTATAGCGCTCGACCACGCGCCAACGACGTCGATGTCGATCGTTTGGAAATTATTGCTCTCCATGTGTAGGAGGAAAGGAGTGTATCCAGTTTTCCCGCCAATAATGGCAGCCAGGCTGCGATAAAAACAAGAAGAGAAACAATCTAAGCACTTTATGCAGTTATCCCCCCGGGGCAGGGGTGGCCCCTTACAAAGTTGTGGTATTCGCCCATCAATTCTCCATCATATTGAAGCTTTTTATTAATGTACTCAGAATAGTCGACGATTAAACCAAGCCCCTAGGCTACCACCAGTAAACGACCTGCTTGAGTCGTTTTGCGGTGGCTACTAACGTTATGAAAGCAAATAAACGGGTACGCCAACGTCATAAATTGATTATGAAATATATAAATCGTATGATTAACCAGCCATTGGTTATTCTTAGATTCGTTACTGTTTCCTACTATGTATAGACATACATTTTTGTCGATTGAAGTAGGCGAACTTCTACTTGTGTGCTTATGTGTGCTGTTATGTACAGAATCAAAAAAAATAAAATTATCGGATGAGAATCGAACCCAAAGCCGTTGGTTTATAGTCATGCTCCGTCATCACTTACTTCTAACTACCCGCATTAAGGACAGACTCGTTAGAATACCAAAATGGCCGCCAAAATGTGAGCGCACAAATCTCTTCATAAACAAAACCAGCGCACTCGATCTTCTTATTTTAAGCTTATTACAAGTAAGCAATAACAGAATAATAAAATGAAATGTTGTTTGAAGCTTGCTTCTTGAGATTTTTGTGTCTGATGCACTTTTCAAGCGGGATTTTTGAACGTTTGTCCTTAACCCATCCCATCTCCACGTTCGCTCCCGAATGTCTATCGTTGTCAGCTTTTGGTGGTATCGACAATGGACTTCAGCTGAGTTGAGAGTCTGAACGAGTTTTATACCGTAGGCAGGCATATGTTGATGAAAATCTGCTGCTGCTCTCTGATACATACCAGGTTTCACTGGCAATTTCAAGTTTGAGTTCACTATTCAGAATTTCCTATACTTTTTGTTGAATATGTATGAGTAAAAAGAAAATCGGGTACAGTACTGTTCTTTTTAATTCCACTAAGAATGCGCATCCTTTGACAGATAGGTATGTCGACCTCAACTGTATGGTCGTCTTCAGTGTCTTGTACTTGAGTCGAGTCAAGTACAAGACACTGCAGACGACCTTAGAGTTGAGGTCGGAATAAGTGTCTGTGGAAGGATGCAAATTTTTGAAATTAAAAGGAACACTACTTAACCCGATTTTCTTTTTATTTACAGGTATTCCACTAACACATTCCATCGATCGGATAAACATTCTATCGATTATGGTGTATTCCGTCGGGCCATTGAACTTTTCAAAGGCCTCCAAAACATTTTCATGTTCGCATCCAATTTCTGTACGCTTGTAAAATGTTTTCAGGCATGCTAGGTGTCGATTTTTTATATCCTAAGCAAATTTCATTGAACTGCAAGTAAAACTTGAGTGTAACATATCATTTTTGAATGAAAAATCATATTTTTCTTGAAAGTCAGACGATTTTGCAATAAATTGCCTGCTTTTAGGCGTTAAATGCGGGGCATTATGTAACTGAGCTTTATTTTATCATTTAATTTCGAAGTACACCAGTTATGAGAATTTGATACCCAAATTCAGATTCACCATTATCTTTTTTTTTTTTTGGAAACAGTCATGGATATACCTATTCGGAAAAAAATTGATTGACAAATATTTACATGGCTTTCGTAAACTTTGTCTACTTCAGGATGTTCTGAAGTTATAACAAATCTCAACAATATACGTCGTAGATGACTTCCCGTTACATAGCGATAGTCTACGGATAGAACCGGACAGGTATCTTTAACCCTAAAAGGGATACCTTCATGGCCTCAGTTTCGTCACCTCGCTGAGTGTGTTCCATCAAAGACGAGCTCTGAAAGGCGCCTGGGGTCCATTGGACCTTTTAGGGTTAAAGTATGATGAATACTGATTACTGTAAAGCCTATAGATCAGTGTTTCCCAAACTTTTAGCCCCCTTGGAGCTTGCGAAAAACATTTTCGTCCCCCTAAGTGAGATTTATTTTTCCATGATAAAAGGCTGAAAATTTGCTAAGGAAGCCTTTAAAGGCCCACTTTTTGACGCTACTGAGGCAAATTGGTAATTAATATATCTCAATTAGTATAGCTCTCATTTTCATTGAGTTCTTTTCCAAATGCATTGATTGTCTGCATTTGAGAAAAAAAAACTATTATTGCATGTAAAAACGAACGCTCGTTAGCCTCAACCAGATGTTTTACCAGTGTTCTAAAAGGGGGTTCATCATTAGACTGGTGGGAAATTGAAAAAAAAAGCAATTGAGGGGGTTAGAAGTAAAGGGGTGTAAGTGTCAAAAACACATCATATCTTTTATGCAAAAAGTACAACTCATTAATTGCTCAGTAATTTAAAATGAAATGAATTGACATGCTTCCTATAAATTGGAGAACTTTTTAATGGCAAATAAGCAGGCATTACATGGCTTTGAGGGAGTTCAACACTGAATTTGAGAAACAAAAATCAAAATAACTTCTAGCAAAAAGTTACGTTAGGAATTCCTCCGGGTAGCTTCTCTGAAATATTTCTAAACAATGTGTGACGACTTTCATCCGAAAAGTGTTCTAAGATTAATCATAAACTTCATGTTTTTGGTTGAAATTTTCATGAAAAACAAACCGCATATAAATTGAAAAAAAAACTTCTTTATCAAGTAAAAATAAACCCTGTTCCTTTTATATTTTTTACAGAAATGAATCAGGAATTTTTGCCATAGGAGTTTCTTATTGATTAGGTCTCCAGAATCACTAGAATTTTTTTCGGAAAATCGTGTAGCAATCGTCTACTTTTCTTAGAGTTTTGCCAAAAAATCCACATAAACATCAAAAATTCTGTTCTTTCAATCGATTTCGAAACAGACATTTTTCAAGAATCCTAGAAACACAATTTTTTTAATGTTAGGGAGTTTTAATGATTCTGTTGACATTCAGTACAATACATTTCAAAACTTTTAATATTCCTCAATTATTAAAAAAAATCGCCCCCCTTTTTAGTATTTTCGCCCCCCAATTTTGAGTTTTCAGAATTTCGCCCCCTTCGACCTGATTGGGCCCACTTTGGGAATCACCGCTATAGATCATGTAGTTCCTAATTTCAGGGTTTTTTGGAGAACCTTGAATATCTGTAAATTTTCTGAAAGTCACTCAGTTGATTTATTAAGCTTGAATACTTAGGACAAAAATATACACCTAGCTTGCCTTAAAACCTTTCCCCGGCGCACAGAGAATAACACTCTAACAACTAACTAACAAGTTTTCAGATACATTCAATTCCAGCTAATGGGGCCTTGCTAAAAGAAAGGACACTACCGGAATAAAACTGTCCACGAGGTTCCAATTTTTTACATTCTCACTGAGCCCCGTTGGTGTATGAGATATTGGCTGCGACTAACAATCACTCGAGCAGGGCTCCAGACCCGCTGGGCGCAAAGCTGACGTGAGAACGAGACTTTTTTTCTAGTGCTCATGATGTCAACGAAGTAGATTTCCTACTATTTTGCTCGATAAAGTTGATAAAACACCTCACCATATATACAGATTTCTGTATTATACAGATTTTCAAGCAACCGTACAGATTGCCTTTTTTTATGAAATTCTAAGTTTTGAGCTAGAGGTTTTTATTATTTATTATGGGTAACAGATTTTTGCAAGGATTTTTTAATGAATTACAGATTTTGTTAACAATTTCTGATGATCTTTTGATGACTTTTTAGAATGTTTCCTGTGTACTCTCTGAACTAATGTGATTTTGGGTGAAATTGATCGACGAAAGATCCATTTTCATTTGCTAAAAATTATGCTTCAAACTTAGAATAAAATGGGAAAAATTAACACCATCCGATTCGAGGGTTATTGAATGATGAGTTAACAAATTTTATAGCAAATTCATTACATATTTCTATGCAAAGTTTAACCATGAATTTAACATTTTCCCAAAGTTTAGCCCCTCAAACCTTCGATGCCATAATAGTATCGCACATATAATGAACATTCGAATCAATGTTTCTAGCTCAAAAGAGCCCATATAGCCGAGGCGGTAAACGCACGGGTATTCAGCATGACCATGCTGAGGGTGACGGGTTCGATTCCCGGTCGGTCCAGGATCTTTTCGTAAAGGAAATTTCCTTGACTTCCTTGGGCATAGAGTATCTTCGTGCCTGCCACACGATATACACATGCAAAATGGTCATTGGCAGAGGAAGCTCTCAGTTAATAACTGTGGAAGTGCTCATAGAACACTAAGCTGAGAAGCAGGCTTTGTCCCATTGAGGACGTTACGCCAAGAAGAGAGAGAGAGAGCTCAAAAGTCATTGCTAAACCCGATTTTATGATCAAAATTTGCATAAAAATTAACATATAAGCAAGAAAGTGTTTTTTCGGAACTAATTGCACATTTTCCAATAGCATTACACAGTTTCAGGCGTTTTCCTGTGATTAGTCAATGTTTATTAAAACTTTAAATTTGAATAATAACTTCGTTGACTGATGAACTCCATGATCGTACTTTTTTTAAAGCTATGAGTTTGATAATATCGACAACTGTTCAAAAATTGAACGCTAAAAACTGTTAAAAGTGATCGATGTTACCCGAAATTACGGTACTGATTAAAGTCCTAGATGTTGTGGCTAGATCTGATGATATTCATGATGTCTTCATGGATGGCATTCATAGAAAAACTAGGTTTTGTGCAAAAATGAAATAAAAGATAAGTTATGACTGCTCTATGCTTTGTGTGTTAGTTTACGTTTTAGGAAATGTTACAAATGTCAGTGCGATTTTCATATAAAAATATTTGAAATTAATTAGGGTAAGACATGTCTAAAGATTCTTGAACTTATTATCTTTTGAATAAGACCTAAACTTTCGATATCGGACGCAATTTAAAAAAAAAACATTTTTTGGGGGTGTGGCCTCAAACTTATTATCGGTACTGTAGGTACACAAAATACACGCCTATGTAACCTGTTCTATGTTTAGAACGTTCAAACTCCCATTCCATTATAATAAAGTTTGTTTGAAAGAGTTTCTTGTATACAACATTGTTAGGTAACTTCATACAGCAGTTAATCCGTAATTTTACAATCCGATGAAGAATTTGTACAATATAACAATTTTTCACACTTCAATATGCATATTAAATACATCCCATTGGACGTGACAGGTGATGTAAGTTCACAAAATACTTACCTGTAAAAAAAACGATGTGAAGGATTCTGATGAAGCTTTTAGTCAAAGTTCCAGTAGAATCATTGACAGAAAGCCTGGAATCGAATCCCAATCCCGACAAACTCACAAAAATGTGAATTCTTCCTTCGGAAGGGAAGTAAAGTGTGGGTCGCGAGATGAACTAGCCTAAGCATAGCATAGCATAGCATAGGCGATTGCACACATCGTAGGTGGCTATACAATGCTCAGCTTCATATGTTTTGAAAAATCTAGCACGTAGAGTTGGTCGAAACAAGCATCACATTGTATACTTGGCCACGTCCTTACAATCGCGAGGAAAGGGTAGAAATGTCACACAGTAAAAAATGTTACATCATGTAACCTGTAACAAAAGGACCCCGTTATATCGCTCACATTATTCCACCTGTTTTTAATTTTACAGGTAGCTCTCAGTATGAAGCTTGCTTTCAATATTCAATACAAGAAATAATATAATGTGAAATTCAGTGAGATGGAATAAAAGTTTAAATGTCAAATTTGTTTACGTCGGGTGTAATTCTCAGACATTTTTGCTGTGTAATTTAACGTCTACTTGAAGATACAGGGTACCCAAACTATCTACATAGACGTTAAGGATAAGGAATTTGTGTTAGTAGGGTAGGATTGTTGGGAGGAGCTCTTTTCGACAATCTTGAGCGCAGTTGACATTATTGATGGATGGTTTACAGATATGTTAAATGAATCTACCTTAACATTCCTGAAAGAAAGTATATTAGTATACAAAAACTAAACTATAAATAACATACACATCTGCATGTCAATACTAAAGGTATTGAAGGGGCCGAAGGATTGAGGCAGCCAATCAATGTTTGACAAGCACAAGATTGAAGAGGAAAAAATAAATAAACAGATAAAAACAGAAATCGTTCGCAGTAAAAGTTAAAACATTAGAAAACAGAAACATCCAATGTTGTGATGTGTTTTGAAGTTTCAATCCATGCTTACACTTTAGGAAGGAAAATAGCAAAATTGAAACTTTTTTTCAAAAATATTCCCAAATTCTCAAATGCACTAGATAATCCTTCACGAATATCAACTAGAATTTTTGTTCTTTTTTTTTCGTTATGCTTTTTCGTCTGTAAAAAAACTAAAAGTCTCCCTTCTTCTCTCCAATTTCACAAAAAGTGTTAGCAAACGTGATTCTCCAGAGATTTCTTAGGCAACTGACCTGCTACGATCAGAGCTGCAAGATTTCCAATGTTTTTTTTTTAATGTAAGAATGATAGTAATACTTTCTGGAAGTTTTATTGGTGCATCAGAGAAACTATGAAAAATTCAGTAATTTGAAAATTTCAGTAAAAAGTTTTCCTATTCTTTTTCCTTTTTTTTCGGCAATCTTTTTGAACCATTCTAAGCCTTCTGTTTTTTAGCCAGAAGTCATTTTGCTTCAACTAAGTCCTTCCCGACTTCAGTCAGAATGTTCTTTCGAGTGCCCGCCGCAAATAACACTTCAGAATTCTTTAAAAACTACCTACAAAAATACAATTAAGCTGGATACTGGGAAATTTCTATTTGCTTTCTGCAAGAAATGTTTCAAAAATATTATAGCAGTTTCGCTAAAATGTTGCCTGTGATTATTTAATATTTGTTGTAGTTTCATCTAAACGTCGCGAGTTTAATGAACTTTCCTTATAAGTTCGCAATTAATCCAGCAGCAATAAAATAAGAAGCAATTATGTGGAAATATTTATACAGTGTATCAAACAATTGTCCGTACAGCATTTTTTTGGTCAAAATATTTTTTGATTTGAATGTTTATGACTTTTTTATACGTCAATCAAAAACGCTGAAATTTTGACCAATTATAACCCATATAGTAAAGCTCCATTGGTAAAATTTTGAGCGAGATCGAATAAGTTTTCTGAAATTTATAGAACTTTTAGTAAAACTTATAAGATTTTTGAACACATTTTTAAAACATTATATCTCAATATGTACTTGATGAAACTTTTTCATTTTTTTTTTTGTGTTACAGCTTATACCTAAGGCTTTCATATGCAGCTTCGTTTAAGGTTTTATATTCACTACAAAAAATATGAAAAATCTGTATATGTTCAGAGTGTCATTTGGAAATTTATCATATTTTGATCAATAAAAGTGCCAAGTGTATTCAACTGTTTTAAACACTCTTAATGTAATATTTTTATACAGGACCTACTAAACTGCATATGAAGAGTAGGTCCTATGGATTTTTCGTTCAGTTAATGCACTTTTATTGGTGGAAAACGTTTGGCAGATTATATGTGCAAAATATGGTAAATTTTTAAACATCGTCAACTACAGAAGCACATTTTCCATATTTTTTGTAGTGAATATAAAACCCCAAACATATCTGCATATGATAGCCTTGGGTATAAGATGTAACACAAAAAAAATTGAAAAAGTTTCATCGAGTACATATTGAGACATAATGTTTTGAAAATGTGTTCAAAAATATTCTAAGTTTTACTAAAAGTTCTATAACTTTCAGAAAACTTATTCGATCTCGCTCAAAATTTTACCAATGGAGCTTTAACATATGATGCATTATTGGTCAAAATTTCAGCGTTCCTGATTGACGCATAAAAAAGTTATTAATATTTGAATGAAAAATTATTTTGACAAAAAATTTGCTGTACGGGCAATTGTTTGATACACTATACATAATAATCTAGATATTAATTTAGAAAAGTTGTAAATGTGAATATACAGACAGACAGTTTTTTTACGAAATGTTCAGCCCCGGGTTCATCACCGACGACTCCACTTCTCTCACGAAGAATAAATTTACATGTTCAGTGATTATCGACAATGAGATTTAAGTACAGATATGAAAGTGACTTGATAATATGTAACATATTTTTCGATTTTTTTTCATTTGGAAATGTTTTATGGATGATGGATGGTAAGATTGAACCAGAAAAGTATTCCCATTCTTCAGAGCTGCAGTCTTGAAGAAATGAAACGAGAGCTTTAGATGTTTTCCAACGTTTTGAGGCTTCTTCTGGAGATAATTACATATATATAAGCTTTGAGTTCGGCTTTAGGATCGGGTTTTTTTAAAAAACAAAACAGAACTGAACTCGTCGATTAATGGATAAAGACTAACTGTCCTTTATTATTTTAAGCTTACAGAGGCCTGCCTAGGAAGAGGAATGGTTCCCTGGCTAATTTACCATATGTGTAATTGGATCGCGTCGTCCGGTGGCGCGATGCTGACATGCTGGTTTCAGTAAGGTTGAAGACAGGTGTGGATTCCGTGGAAACTGCTGATCTTGCTTATCGTCCGTTGTGTGCCTCGTTCAAAGTTGCTAACGATGTTGCTAACTGTTGTTGTTGTTGTTGTTGGATGTCTCCTAGTTGGCTAAGTATGGCTTCTTCGGAGTTGGGGCAAACTGATGCGATAACTTCTCCCTCCCTAAGTGAGGAACGTCCCGGTCCTTTTCCACCGTATCTGATTATGATTAGCATGATGATAATCACTGCTGTAATTCCAGTAAAAGAAAATCCTCCAAACAGGCTCCAAAACTTAAAGTTGAGATTATTTTGTTCTAGGTATACATGTTCGAGGTGTCGTCGGTTTTGTATTGTGTCGTGATGAATTTTTCCTAAATCGATGTCTTCCTGTAGCTTCCAGTTTGGTTTGAGATTATAGAATGCGTTATACATGATATTGGGCTCGCCGATATATTCCTCGTTTCTAAATGTGTCGTTGTTGAGTTGTATTGTGCAGTTTTCAAAATTGATGATCACATTTCCTTCTAGGCTTCGATTATCTGGTCCGCAGGTTGATTCTAATGTTTGATTCCTTATATTGGATATCAAAAGGGTGTTGTCAGAAATTAGTTTGATTATTGTTTGATTATTGAATACAACGTTGCATTTAGGCTTCACTCCGGTTATTAACGGTTTGATACATTCGTCCCCGAGATCCGTCAAGAATGAAGATTTTTGAACGAAGTCTTCCGGATTTTGTGTGACAAAAATACGGTTACCACTTTTGACTATGAATTCTGGGAATTGGATGATTGATTGATTACTATTGATGATTGGGTATATTCTGATGATTTCCGCGGTGTTCTCCTCTAACAGTGGTACATGCATAAAATATAATAATGTTCCATGACTCGTTGCGAATTTTGGCGTAACGTATTGTAGTGCTTCATCCGGTAAGTGAATGTTAATTCCTTGGTCTTGAAGAAGTTCTCTTATCGTTGTAATTTCTCGAATAGGTAGGATTTTGTTTGAAGTAATAGACATTTTTGAGAGCAGAATTGCGTCTTGAATGTCCTCGAGCAGCTGATTGAGAATATCTACGTTTACGATGGATGTAATTGTTTCGATGTCGTCCATTAGCAAGTCGTTTAGGTTGGCCTGATTGGTTACTTCCTGTATAGCGTGAGTAAGTTGCTGAATCCGAGTGTTGAGATTTTGATTAACTATGATCTGTTGGTTGTTTTGGTCAATCAAGTCGTTCATCGTAGTATTGATGGCTTGGAGATCAGATGCGTCGGGGGTTCCCGCGATCCATTTCCACACAGTTCCAACGGTGTTCCACCTCCTTGATCGGTGGTGTGGTTGAGGTTTCAGTTGATATATGTTGCTGTATAATTTCTTCGCTTTATACTTTAAAATATTTGTTAGTGGATTAGTAGTTTGGGCATTATTATGGTAAGATGATTTAATCAGGATCTCCGCTGTTTCTTCTATAGAAGACAGGTTTATCGGGTGGATTATTTTAATTGTTCCAGTTTGAATTTTACAATGTCTTTCCTTTACAAGCAATAAAGGTTCGTCGTGCAGGTTTCTAATGGTTAGTTTTTGTGCTTGAGTAAGGGTGATCGTCAATATCAGTAAGGGGATTATTCCGGTCTGTAAATTAACAAATATAGCAGGGTGTTAGTAGGTTAGATAGAGGTTTGAGACTATATGATTAATTATGTAAGGGATTCCTCTTCCGTTTCAATTTGGTTTTATGCAGTTTAATATCTCTGTGATCCACGTAAGTTTTCCTTCTATTATGTTTAATTACAACTTTTTTATACCTGGCTTTTCTTTTATTTTTGATACCTTGAATTTTATTGT
This sequence comes from Aedes albopictus, assembly GCF_035046485.1. Lineage (NCBI taxonomy): Eukaryota > Metazoa > Arthropoda > Insecta > Diptera > Culicidae > Aedes > Aedes albopictus. Next base: position 382,376,428 of record NC_085137.1, read on the forward strand.
AGACTCGTTCGTTTCTAATGAAATTTGGATCATCTTCTCTGTGTTTGTTTCTGTTTTCTAATGTTTGTTGTTGGTTTTTTTGTAGTTTTTCTATAATTTCGTCGAAGATTCTATTGCGGTTTTCTAGTATGGTTTCCAAGTTTAAGGGTCTCTCTTCTCCTTCTTTTATGCCATAGAAAATTTCAATTGGTTTTAATTTAGTAACGCTATGAATCGTAGAGTTGTACAAAGTAGTCGCGATGCGATATATTTCTTTATTAGAGAGATCGTCATATTTATTTTTAATGCAAATGAATATTTCGTTAAGGGTAGAGTGGAATCGTTCTACCGTTCCATTGACCTCACTGTGGTTCGATGGGGTGTAGTACAACTGCACTCTTAACCTTTGGAGAAGTCCTCGGACTTCAATTGACTTGAACGCAGCTTCGTTGTCCCATACTATCATAGAAGGAGTTCCATACGTTGAAATTAATTTAACGAGGCCGCGTTTCACGTCTGGTATAGACCTGGATTTTATGGGTATTAACATTGCAAATTTTGAAAGTTTATCTACGGCCGAAAGGAATATGTTAGGGCTTGATATAAAGATATCAATATGGATTATATCGAGAGGTTTTCTTGGTAAAGGGGTTTCGGCAAATTTGAGTTTGTAAGGTTTTCTTTCGTACTTACTCTCAAGGCACGTCTCACAGAGGTTGATAAAGCGTTGTACCTTGTCCTTGATTTTAGGGAAGTAAAACTTTTTCTTAATGACTTCGTAGTTCTCCACTGCTCCTATATGGGCACGCTGGTGTGTGTCCTCAATGATGTCATTTTGTTCTTCTTCTATGGTGACGTCCTGTAAAATTAACTGTGTTAATTTTATTTTGAAACTTTTAGCGCGTGAGAAGTGATTCTTGTAAACTAGTGGAATAGATGATGATATCATCCATATACACTAAGCAACGTACCCCGATATGCTCTCGGAGAACGTTGTCCATCACCCGCTGGAACGTGGCAGGTGCGTTTTTCAGTCCAAAAGGCATTCGGACAAACTCGTAGTGTCCGCCTTCGACACTAAACGCAGTTTTTGGAATGTCTTTTACATGGACCTCTATTTGATGGAACCCCGAAGCAAGGTCCAGGGTTGAAAAGTATTGGCACCTCCCCAACTTATCGAGTATGTCCGTGATATTGGGGATAGGGTATCGATCATCGGTGGTTTTTTGGTTGAGTTTCCGGTAATCGATTACAAGTCGCCACTTCCTTGTACCCGAAGCGTCGGCCTTCTTGGGTACGACCCATATTGGCGAAGACCAGGGACTGTTCGATGGACGAATTATTCCTTGGTCCAACATTTGTACGATTTGTTTTTGGACCTCTTCTCTATGACAGAAGGGGTAGCGATAGTTTTTCGAATAGACGGGTAATTCGTCCTTCGTGTGAATGGTATGTCTTACAGCATTGGTGAATGTTAATTTTTCATCATTTGTGTAGAATACCTCTGGAACCTGTTTTAAAACTTTGAAGAGTTTTTCTTCTTCTTCTTTGTTTAGATGGTCCGTTCGAATGTTTTTCGTAAGGTCTAATTTAACCTTTATTTTATCTTTAGAAGATTGGCTAGGAGCAATCTCTTCAAAATTCAGGAGTTCTGTAAATATCGCCTCATTGTCGATGCTCATTACTGCTGGTTTATTACTCTGGTTGATCAACGGGAAGGTGGCTATACCATTATGAGCATTGTATACTCCTGAGGGTATAATGACTTCTGGACCAATCATAATGTCATGTTCAATTAGGAAATCACCATCCTTTATTCGAACGGGAAATTCTTTTACTAAGGTCTCGCCTTCGTGGAAGTTGAGTTGTTCCTTAGTTGGGAACTTTTTTTTTAATGTTATCGTTGTATTGTTTATTGCAAGGGTATTCGATGCTGTGTCAATTACCGCACCGATAGTTCGAAGAGATTCAAATCCGATCAATCCGTCAAAAAAATCATGGAATCGGAACAAGAAGAATTTTAATTTAGGTAGGTCTTTTATAAAGTTGACAAATGGATTCACATATGTGTACTGATTAATACGATGCGTACCGCTCAAGTTCCTAATATTTTGCTGGGGTCCAGTTGCAATACTACTAGCAGGTATTAGCTCAGGGGTAATGTAATTTTTATTTGCCCCCGTATCAACTAGAAATCTCAGAGGTCTGCCGTCTCTTCTGGGTATTTCTAGATACGGAAGAAAATTATTTTTCATTCCGGGTTCTGTTGATCCGGATCTGTACAAAAATTTAGCTCATCACATTGTTCCGTCTGTGGATAAATTTCTTGCTGTTGTGGGTTGTTGATGTAAGGATCCTCGGCATAGGGGAGTTCGGTAGGAATTTCTTCCGAACTTTCGTGCGAATTTACTTGTGTATGTGCTGTCCTTTGGTAAGGAACTACTTGCTTATAATTGTTCTGACCAAAAGGGTATCTATTTTGACCCGATGGATCGGGTTTAATCGCTTGAGGTGGCGGAGACGCATTGTTTGAAGACGCATTACCTTGGAATCTGTTAAATGATGGGTTTTGCGATGGAAATGGTGGGAATCTATTGCCGTAGGGTGTGTGCTGAACTGAAGGAAAGGGTTTGTATGGTGGTCTAGAATTTTGCCAGCTATTTTGTGGTTTATTTAAGGCTGGTTTTTGAAAAGTGACTGGTTGTTTAGGGAACTTATCCTTTTTTCGTTGAGACGCGTTGTACTGCTCTATTGCGCTTTGATGCGCTTCATTCAATGAGGCCGGACGAGACACTCTAGTGAGTGTCGAGTAGGGTTCGTTCAAACCATCAATATACGCGTTGGTTACCATGTATTCATAGCTTGTTGCTAGTGGTTTAGCACACGCCGCCGTGTCGTTGTCGAGAGAAATCTTGGCTATTATATCCGCCAAAAGTTCTCTGCATTCATTATAGAAATCGGTAATGCTTCTCGAGCCTTGTTGAAGGTATGATATTTTGGTGACAAGTGTACCGAGATCTCTCTTGTCCCCAAAATATTCTCTCAAAGTGCTTTGTATATCAGCCCACACAACCGGGGTATGGTTTGACACCAAAGCTTCGTTAGCTTTATCAACGATTTTGTCTCGTATGATGCTAGTCCATAGGGGCATAGCACGATCGATGTCTTGCTGTGACGGGCAAGTTGCTTCCGCAAATTTAATTTTATCTTCGACTGATTTCAGCCAGGTTGCTAGTAATTTGGGGTCGCCGGCATACGGTACGACCATTTTAATTGCATCAGGAATCCTAGATGCATCGAAGTTTGTAGGTGACACTACTGAAGGGACAGGTCGGACCGCCGAAGCCTGCCTAATTTCCTCCAAATTTTGTATTTGGAGCCGTTGAGCCTCCATTTGGTTGGTGAGTTCATCAACCAACCTTTGTAAAGCCTCCATATTCCTAGTTATCATACACTTTATTCACTTCTTATAACTAACACTTTATTCACTCCTTATAACTAACACTGAATAGATAAAAAAAAAGATCACTTACCTCGAGTCGACTGGTATGCAGCCAGCGACGCAAAGAGCGGGTAAGATGATTTGGTCGGGCCTACCGAGCGTTCTGGTTCCTTGGGGCGCTCTTCCTACGTTGGTTCTGCCGGTGATGATCGCTTGTTGCAGCTTCTAGATGAACACAATGTTTCCTATCTGCTTTCACACTACGATTTCACTATGAAACACAACGGGTGGCTATCCCCCAAGTCGAGACTGCGCCAGCTTTGAGTTCGGCTTTAGGATCGGGTTTTTTTAAAAAACAAAACAGAACTGAACTCGTCGATTAATGGATAAAGACTAACTGTCCTTTATTATTTTAAGCTTACAGAGGCCTAGGAAGAGGAATGGTTCCCTGGCTAATTTACCATATGTGTAATTGGATCGCGTCGTCCGGTGGCGCGATGCTGACATGCTGGTTTCAGTAAGGTTGAAGACAGGTGTGGATTCCGTGGAAACTGCTGATCTTGCTTATCGTCCGTTGTGTGCCTCGTTCAAAGTTGCTAACGATGTTGCTAACTGTTGTTGTTGTTGTTGTTGGATGTCTCCTAGTTGGCTAAGTATGGCTTCTTCGGAGTTGGGGCAAACTGATGCGATAACTTATATAGATCTATTTCTCGCTATCTAGAACTACCCCTTATCAGGAAAATTCAAATCGGAGTCGAAACGTTGAAAGAAATCGCAAAATTACGGTTTTAGATCCCCAAGATTGTGATGTCGAAAGTTGATTGATTGATTTGTCTTTATTGGCTGGTTTGTCTCTATAATGTCGAAAGTTATTAGCTCTGTAAATCGTAACAATCGAACTTTCCTTGAGCGCTTTCGGAATTTGTCTGATTCGCCGCCAGAAGTTGATATGCACAAATTTCTGTACAGATGCATTTAGAATTCCTTCACAAAAGTTAATAATGCATTCATGCAAAAAAAAAACTTTCTGGTTTCTATTGAAATTTGCTTTAAGTTCGACAAAAAAATCTGCAGTCTTAAACGGAACACTTTGCAGAATGTTGGTTAGGTTTATTTTAAATCAAATTCATCCAACATTTTTGCCTGTTACTTTCGGGCTCTAAATTTTGTAAAATTTGAATTTATGTCAAACAGGTTCTTTTATAAATTTCATCTGAAAAAACTTTCCCGAGGATATCGCATTAATATCCTGTAAAAAGTGTTACAGGAATTGTTCACGAGCTTCTTCAGGATCAAGACAATACTAATTTAGAAATTCTATCAGCATTTGCTTGCTAAGTCAAAAGAATTATTTTGGTAATAAAAGGACAAATAGGAATAGAAGTAAAAGCAAAATTCTGATTTGTTCTAGTCATGTTGAGAAATTATGAGGATTTTTTTAATCTTTCAACGCGCACAGCACTTTTAGGAAATAAATTACTACACGATGCACCCCATCGTTAGTTACCCAACTAACATTTATTGTGAATGTAAACGTCAACAAAGCGTCCTCAATACGGCTTGATGCTGAGTTACTGTGTTGTACATATGGACGGAAGCTTCTATGCAAGCCCTATACCAATGAATCTGGCGAACTTAATCAGCTTGTACATGCTGTGCGATCAGCTTCTATGCCACCTAGTCATAGCTTTTTTCTCGGCTCCTATGTAACCACTAACTGAATAACATCTTGAGAAGGCGCTTTTTCAGCCTTTTCGCAATTGTTAAATAATAGTTTGACGGCATCCCCAAATTAAACGATTAAATATAATTAGGTTATGGATACCGTGATTGAAAATTGAATAATTAAAGTACTTGCCGCTACTTGGAATCGAACTCCCTATCTCCGTATCCACTGGTCCCGATGATGTCCTCGCTGCCACACTGCTATATATAAATAACATAGAAAATAGCCCGTTTTGTTTTACTCCAGACAAGGCTTCATAATTGTGCCACAAGAAACCTTACCCAGCTTCATCTTGCTGTAAAAGCTTGTGAAACGTCAAACGCAATAATGTTTACATTGAACAAGCTGTGTGGTTGTGCCAACAGATTCTTCTTCACAGCTTCTAGCTGAAAGAGTGTTCTTTAAACGGCTACGAAGCGCTGCTGTTTTGTGTTTTGGCAACATTACAAAACGTACTGTATAAAAGCAGCTGTTGTAGTGGCTGGGACTCTTACTCGATTTGCACATTTTTCCGGCAAATCTTCCGGCATTGAATTAAAGTGCAATAAAAGCAACCCAAATAATTTCACAGCACATACATGGATAGCTGTAAAGAACTTGTGTAGTAGCTATATATCCCGCTTAAAGTTTGTTTTGACAATAATGTTTATATCCGACAAGCCGTGTTGGTAAATCAACAGTTTCTTTATTACAGCTTCTAGCCGTTTTGAAATCGCATAACGGCCTTTAAAGCGCTGCTGGTTTGGGAATTTGTCGGTATAACGAATTGTACTGTATAGTAGCAGCTGTTTTGTTAGTGGGGAGTCCTATTCGATGTGTTCAAGTTTTCACATCTTCCGGGAAATCTCCCGGAGTTGGAATACGGTGGAGTAAAGGCAGCCCCAGTGACAAGCAATGAATTTCTGAAAACCGAGTTTGGTAGCTGTATGATGCTTGTTTTGCAGTCGTGTATTAGCTTACGATTTATATTTGACTAGCTTTCCTTTTATTCAGCGTTGACTGCTTTTACTCGATGGTTACACAGCAGAAAGCAAATGACTGAAGCTTATAGCGCTGAAAATGTTAGTTGGGTATTGAAGATTGAATTTGAAGTTTATCAAAAACGTTGAATTTGCTATTCCAGATAAATACGTGTACTTGTCATTGATTTGTTTTAACTGTAATAGCTAATAGCCATATTAGCCTGTGTAGTGTATATGCTGGCAAAATTTTTTTGTTCTTTGATTTTTACTGCGAGCTCTGTTTTGGTATTGCCTTGCTCATTCTCACAGGAATTTTGAACACAATGCTCGCAGTAAAATTCAAAATCTCACCGCATGCAGAGGCTAATAACCATATACCGATTTTGACATTATCAAGATTTTATTATTTTCATTTAATTTCTCATGATAATTATACCTAGTTATCTAAATTTTCGAACTTGCTGTTCTGTCAGATTAATTTTTGTCAAATTAATGACAATTTGTTGGGAAACTACTAAATAAACAAAGGCAAACCCTACACTGATTCTAAACAGATGTTCGGTGAAACTTCAGGTTCAGGTAATTTTCTAGATATATCTTGGGTGAAATTCATACACATCTTTACTAGATCTGAGAATTGTTTTAATGAAATAAATGAGTTAAAACCTAGTAAATTTATTGTGAGATTCGTCCCGTTCCGTTACCAAAGTTTTCAAGAGTTCATTGTCATCTCGTTGTTCGAACTTTGGTGTTGGGTATGCCGTAGGTACTATGTTCTGAGAAATTATATTTGGCATTTCTGATATTTCTGAGATTTTTGTTTTCCTTCGAGTCGAGACAGCAAAGGTGCACTTGGAAAGGCTTCGTGGTGCTCCAAGTGAACCGCGTTTCACGATCTAGAAACCCCTGTCCTAGATCGACGAAAAAGCTTTAACATTAGTAATGACCACCTATGTCTAGAAAAGGACATTAATAATGTGGTAGCTGTTTGAAAATATTAATAAAAATAAGAAACATTTTGAAACAAATTGCCGGAGTAAAAAAGCTAATCTGAAATGGCTTACAAAATGTTTCGCCATCTGTGATCAAATTAATCATTTTAAATCAACTTTTGCAGAGACACTTTTGTAGCATTTCAAATATTGGCAAATAAAATCTGCAAAACCAGTACCTGGCGGATCTCCATGAAATTGAGTGACAAAATTTAGGTCTAAAAATTTAAACTTAATTAATTTAAACTTAGTTTAATTTTAACTACAAAAATTTAAAAAAAATAAAATGCCACTTGGGGGCGAAATTGATCAGCAACAACTAAAAAAAGGTAAAAATAGAAAATTGCCTTCTCCACTAAATGTTGATCTACTGAACACAAATAACGTGCCAAAACTCTAACAACTAATGAAATTTGGCTGTTAAATGACAAATTTAAATTTTCAAATTGATCATTAAGCGCCTGAAGGCATATTATATTGAATCAAACGAGTTCAACCACATCAAATCGCTTTTTCAGCAAAAACTGAAACTTTTGGAAATAATTTATTTCTAAAACAGCTATGTACATTACATCACAGCCAAGGTTCCACAAAAATGTGAACATGAAAAGTTTTGCAGATAGCCCTGGTGACAACCGATTGTTTACTACCATGTACGATACACATATAAAGTCCCTCAAAAAGTAATACAAGCCTAACTTTTTCTATACAATGAAAAGGCCATATTCATCTCTAGAAATCTATGAACAAGATGAGGTAAGAATTTTTTGATCATAATGACGTGTGGAAGTTGCTAATATGGATTTACAATTCGGTCCGCAAATGATCAATTTCACTCCGCTGATCAATTTGACCCCGGTTTACGGTACTAGGAATGGCTAAATTATGTGCGACATGTAAGATTCTGTTTTTTACAAATAGATAAACTCATCAAAACACCCACAAAATATACTGAAGACATTTGAATATTATCATAAATTATACACTTCCCTACTGATTTATTTGACACAAATAAGTTTGGATGTCCCTGAAGACATGGGACATAGAAAATTCCAAATGAATATTACAGCTAACTGAAACCGCAAGGAATCTATCATGATATTTTTTTCTACCTAAAGCATCGTTTCTACACTTGTCGTCCCCCGTCTAAAGTACCATTCGTCAGGGCGAAAACTCCCCTCTCTCCCACTACTACTGTTCCCTACGCCGACGCCAATAACTTTGTAAATATGTAAAGCATACCCACCCAGTTCCGAAACGCGTCTATCACGAAGCAAGCTCGTACACAACACCAATCCAATCTAACTCCGCGCGATCGTTGACTTGTCCGTGCCGTGGAAAGTCACAGATCGTACGCTGTACAAATCGATGCCAGTACTAATCCTTTGCATCAATTTACTAACCCACTTGTGTACTACTTAGTCCTGTGAATATGATGGAAAGGTCTACTCCAAGCGATATGATTGAGTAACATTTGTCGTTCGTAGAATAAAAGAATCAGAATGTCCCGGAGATATTTATGCGCCCAAATCAGCCTGTAGTGTATAGAAAAGTTTGTATATGTTGTGTTCTAAGATATTACCCTTTTGAATTTAAACAAAAAAAAATCCATCGTAGTTTAGGTAGAACGGGTTATTATTCCGATCGGAGTTTGTTACTCTGGCTAGTCTAGTTTTTGTGTATAAATCTAAATATCAAAAATGACCTACGTATTGCGTTTAAGGGAGTTTAGATAGATTCTAGAGTGTTCTCTTTAAACTGTGTGTATATAAAATAGTGCCGAAGAATAGTGGTAGGCAGTTTGAAGTTTTGTTACGGTCCAGACGGTTTAGGTGTCATAGCTAATGAATAGTTTAAAATGTATTAACCAACAAAAAACAATATCTAACTTCTGCTAAATTAGCCAGTTTCTAATTATCCACATAGTGTTAACCCCTCAGTTCAAAGCTCAGCAAGTAATGTATACAATTACTTAAATACTATATAAAAGTGTGTTCTACTACCATATCACTATTATATAACTACCGCTAGCAATTACTACCATCATAATCGAAAGATACAATAGTGCGCCGGCCAAACCAACTACATTTATTATTACCAGTAAGATAAGTACAGGGCTAGCTCAGTTTTTCTGTCTCTTAGGTCACGCGTCTTAGCTAGGGATCATGAGTTCATTGAGATATGAACTCAGTGGACGTGGTAGAGCTTTAGAACGATCCGGGAATCTTAAACGCGCAACTAGTTTACCAAATCGACTGTGTTCATATCATCACTACAATCGTCTCTATGTATGCTAGGAGATCCTTCAGGTAGACGACAAGTGCTCTGCGAATTGTTCTTCGAACTAATTTCGTTGCTCCAGAATCGGGAACATCTGGAACGAGAATCGTATATCCAATAACACCTTTCTTTAAATACTCTGCGTTCCATGTCTCGCTACATGTGTCTCTGTGCCCGCTCATTTTCGTTTTTTCACTCGAAACCGCAAGAAAATTTGGCACGTGTACCCTGTGGAATTAATCTCTTCCCGGCTGTTGCCGTACGAAGTTTTGCTTTCCAAAGGATTCTCCCAACGAACCCATTTTCAAACTCCCCAAAAAAAAACATCAAACCCCCGCCCATTGCAAACAAGTTTCTTGCTAGGCTCTTCTAACCGCCCGTCATACATTCAACAACAGTCCCCCTCTACAACAACAGTTCACTTTCAATCAAGTTCTCCCCGGAAAAAAAATACTGCTCGGTCAGGACAGATCCCCCCAGAACCACCATAGAAAAGCGCTAGCCATCGAAAGCTCGCCGGAGATGTACTAATTGATTTTTATCATTCTTTTCTTTCAAATCATTTTTTCACCGTTATAAAACGCCTGTTTGTAATATTCCAAACAAACAAACAAAAAAAACAACCTCATTAAACAATCCGAACCCGACGACGATGACACACGATGGCGACCGTGGTGCAGCAACAAGAGCAGGATCCAACCAATTTGTACATTGCTAATCTACCACTAACCTATAAGGAAACGGATGTGGAGAACTTGCTATCCAAATACGGCCAGGTGATCTCGACCAGAATCCTACGCGACCAGAATGCGCAGTCCAAGGGTGAGTAACAATCCTTTCTAAATTAGAATTCAAACATAACTAAACCAGACTTTTTTCGCTTAAAAAATTGAATCTAGGTATGTACAGGGGATAGACAAAGTGATCGGGACAGGCAAAATTTTCACTTTTCAAAAAATGGTCAAAGAGCTGTAACTTTTTGAAAAGTGCATAAGAAAATCTAAAATTTTAACGATGAGTTGATCAACTAGTTGTGTATCAATGGTTCAATTTTGAGAAAGATCGAGCTATTCTACATGAAAATAGAAAGATTCTAGAAAAAGTCAAAATTATCCGATAGCCAACTTTGAACTGTTATATCTCCGGATTCAATGAATCAAATGCAATGAAATTTTGAGCGTTTATGACTTATATGATTAGCTTTGAAAAACTTTTGACATAACCTAAAATTGTTCACACGGAAGAAAATTATAGCGTTTAGATTATTCTTCTGATATAACACCAAATTATCGAAAATTTCAACATCGCATCAAAATTCGAGATGGTAATTATAGTTTATTTGAATTCCTTCGAATTGAATTTAATATGAATGTGGAATTTAATTTGATCACCCCTGTAATTGTATGGTTCTATCGTTGAATTGTATTGAACTGATCAGTCTGTGTTTGCCGATGCACCAAGCTGGTGGCACTCGGTCGGAATAAAGAGTTTGAACTATAGTTGTGCGTTTCTATTACGTAGTCCGAGTAATGGGATACTTGGTCGGAAACCCGGAAGCTAACAAATTAGGGGCTCGTCCGGGAACCAATAGCCCAGGATACGTACTCGAAGACGTGTTGTGAAGTGGAGAGTTGGTGAAATGGATGCGTTTAAATACTGGTGGGGTGAAGCTTCCCCATATCAAGAAGATGCGTCGGTTCTGTATCACCAAACTGCTTTGTGCGCCTATTTGACGAATTATCTAATAAGTGTGAATTCGGAAATGGCTAAGTTAACGTTTCAAATGACTGAAATGCGAAAAGATATATGGTTTTTTTTTTTGGTTTTTATTTCTGTGTATTTTAACTAAAGCTAATTCTACACTTAAGATATATGGGATGTGAAGCGCCAAACGGACAAATTAAGTGCTATGGTAGCAGATATCCAAACACAAAAGTATCCAGTGTACAATGAGGAACGAAATGATTTGACGGTAACAAAGTGTATCACTGATATTTCAAACGGGATGAGTTCGGAGCAGTGGCGAATGCCACATTTGCGAGATTGTGGGTTGTTGAGGCTGCAGCGGCATTCTAAGGACAAACACAAGCAAAACGCACCCGAAAGCAACCATTGTTACTATGGAAAACGTTGTGCGAAGGTTGTGAATAAATTGCCCAACATCACAATCAGAAGCAGTATAATGAAGTGGCTGATCATGTGTGGTGTATGGAGAACTGCAACCAGTAAATATTCGAAGCACGGAATTAGTGAAGACGACAACCACGACGCGACGTTCAAGCAATGCGAGGATACACCATCAGGGACTGATGGTGGTCAGGACGGCCGAATGTGGAATTTAATTTGAGCACCCTTGTCAGTGTTGAAAAATTCATTTCGTCATATCTAAATTCAATTTCCTACAGCTCATTTTAGAAGCTGAACCTGATAATATGGAATATGAAAAACTTGTGCAGCTAGACCAGTTCTGCAAGAAAGTCACGGAAAAACTGCTATTTACCGAATATTTAAGGTAAATGTCACGGACTACCTTCGAAAAATCCCAATGATATTCACAGTGAATATCATTTGGCATTTTTCGAAGGTAGTCCGTGACATTTACCTTAAATAATCGGGTCCCCTGTAATTGTATGGTTCTATCGTTGAATTGTATTGAACTGATCAGTCTGTGTTTGCCGATGCACCAAGCTGGTGGCACTCGGTCGGAATAAAGAGTTTGAACTATAGTTGTGCGTTTCTATTACGTAGACCGAGTAATGTAATACTTGGTGGGAAACCCGGAAGCTAACATGAATATGTTTTGGAAGGAAGTAACTAAATAACCAGCAATAAATTTGAAAAGTATTGGAAAGCATATTAAAATAAGACCAATTTACTAAAAAATCATAAAATAAATAAAATCACTGTAACTTTTTTTCTTGTTAATAATTTCTAGTTAAGTAAAATGTTTTTCAAAGCTCATCGAATAAGTCATAAACGCTCAAAATTCCATTGCATTCGGTTCATTGAATCCGGAGATATAACTGTTCAAAGTTGGCTATCGGATAATTTTGACTTTTTCTAGAATATTTCTAACTTCATGCAGAATAGCCCGATCTTTCTTAAAATTGGACCATTGATACACAACTAGTAGGTCAACTTACAGTGAAAATTTTAGATTTTTCGTTGCACTTTTCAAAAAGTTACAGCTCTTTGGCCATTTCTTGAAAAGTGAAAATTTTGCCTGTCCCGATCATTTTGTCTATCCCCTGTATTTGCTGCCATCGTGCAGCAATAATAACAATGTCACAATCTGCATTTCCTGCATAAGCGAGATAAGGATTTATTTTCTATAGAAGGCCCAGGCGAGGTCTAACTCGACATGGCTTTAAGGGCATTACTGATGCAATTGGGGCCAAATTTCATGGATACTCACCATTCATTGAAACTCCAAGTGATGATGCTGTTGATACTACAACGACCTTCATCATGGAAGCTTTTGAAGAAGCTTGCCCTCTACGATTTATGAAGGCCACAAGGTTCCCCTTGGTGGAACTCTGATCTGGCGTAGCTCAGGAAACCATGTAGAAATAGTTGGAACAAACGTCGTTCGCTGGGTCGGAGGCTTTCAGATCGTCTCACAAGCTCTCCGGTCTGCTGAACGATTGGAAAAATCTTTGTACATATCGCCCCCTTAATGCTAGAACTAGGTAACTGGTTTTGCGAAATTTCGAGAGTTTTGTTTATATCTGAACGTACATCATAATAAACAAAAGTTTATCCATTTGAACTACGAAAACACATAATGATTCATCTATTAAGACCAACAAAGTGTTTTATTCCAGGAATAGTTTCACCAGCTAATTTTATCCGCACTTCCAAATACGAGTTACATATAGACTGTTTCAGAAATTATAAATACACTAACGATTAACTGCTAATTCAATTTGAGCACAATATCCAAAAAAAGTTTGTTCTAGCTCTTATAGTAAATATGCTAATGAAGCAAATAATACCAATTTTATTGATGTTTCTGGTAAAAGTTAAAAAATAGGACTCTGTAAACTAGATGATTAAAATTTGAAGTTGCACAAGGTGGTCAAAAAATGTAGCATAGTAGAAAAGAAAAGAATCTCACAGATAAAATATTTAATTTCCAAACACAATAAAAATTGTTGTATCGATAATAAAAGATAGTTCTCGATTAGTAAGAGTAATTTTTACTGGAATATTTTATCCAGAACCACCATCACGGGCCTTCTCAATACAATTTTTTTTTTGTTTCATATTTCTCAAAAACACCAGTAGCAACAAACGTTTAGCAAACGAATGTCTTAATTACTGCTTACTGCATTCGTTTTTATGGTATGACAAGCTTTGCCATCTGAAGGATCGAATGAGCTGAATAAATAAGTTTGTTTAGATTAAATGCGTTCAGGAAAGCTAAGAAACTGTGTGGTAGTTCTTATGTTCCGTAGAAAACCTTAAAAAATATGAAACATGATCTCCGAAAAAATGTTGTGGAAATACCTTTATCGATTTTTCCCCAAATTTTGATCCAGGAATTTCTTAGACAACTTGTTGAGAAAGCGAATGTGATAAAAATTTAGATAATTTTTGGTATTTAGTGATAAATAATGTTGTAATCATTAAAAAAACACCTTTGTGCAAATGCAAATTTGAAAAATTAAGTTATTTGTTAGAGAACTCGACTGTTCTTTAAAACATCAAGACAATTGAAAGGAAATATAAAAATATGGAGTAAGTACAATATGGTATAATCTGAAAGAAGTTGGTAAAAATCATTAGAACAGTTCACTTAATTTAATAAACAAAGTCTATTTATAATTTCTGAAATAGTCTATAGTTCTAGCATTAACGGGGCGATATTGTGTTTCCAGTTTGTGTGAAGTCTGTCGGTTAAACAAAATCTTTGCGAAATCTATGGATTTTCGAGTGAAAGAAGTTCGTTTGTCAAATGGCGATTTCACTTCCTTTGATGATGAAGTTCTGGAATTATTACCCGGATGTATGGATATTACATCTTCGGACAAACCTGATGTCTTTTCTTATAGTTATGATTCTCTGGCTTCGGCGCGGAGTATTGTAACTATAGAACTGATTGAGTTGGAACTAAGTAGCTTTGTTCCTTTCAAATCTCTTGGGACAGATTTATGATATGTTGCTTCAGGATTGGATTATTTCAAACATGTTTTGAAAAAATACTTGTTTCCAGTTTTGCTACAATGTACAGGGGATGGCCAAAATGTTTGGGATAGGCAACTTTTTTCTCCCACAAAAAAGTTCAACATGCTATAACTTTTCATAGACTGCATAAAAAATCTCAAATTTTGACTGTTTGTCAAACTGTTATATGTGCATCATTGGTACAAATTTGGGCTCGATTGATTAATCCTTCGCAAAGTTAGAACCGTTCGGGTAAAACACAACTTATTAGACAACTCTTTTTTGAGCTGTCATATCTCGGAAACCAGTGAACCGAATCAAATGAAATTTTGAACGTACACTAACAATATACAAATGCTTCAAAAACTATTAAAACATAAATACTTTTTGAACGTTGACAAAAGTTATCATGGATTGACACTTTTTGGATTTTTCTCGAAAAAATGTATTTTTTTTAAGTCAATGTCAATAAATTTTAGTGTTGATGTCCAAAGATTTTCCACTTCTGTTCTCAAGTTATCTTTAATTAGATGTGTTGGATCCTATTTAGTTTAAAGGAAGAACCCTTTTAGTAATTTTTGTGTGGTATTGTAAATTTGACTTATTTTCCTCTATGGGTAAAAATTTCAACCCGGTATAATTTAATTCGCCGTGAGAAAATATTACATTTTATACCGTTGTATTAAGTATCTAGGGGAAATTACCTATTCTCGGCCGTTTTGTTCTCTTCGTCTTTGGGGGTTTTTTGAAAACTATTGAACTCAGAGTTGGTCTCAAATCCTTCCCAACTAAGCTGAATTATATGGCCAAGTTTCAAGCAATTTGGCTGACAAAAACCCCCCATGATGAAGAGAACAAACCTGCCGATAATACCCATTGTCACCCTATATATTGTTGATAAACGTTAAAAAATTCATTCAATTCGGTTCACTAGTTTCCGAGATAAGACAGCTCAAAAATGAGTTGTCTAAAAAATAGTGTTTTACCCGAACCGTTCTAACTTCGCGAAAAAATATTCTATCGAGCCCAAATTTGTACCAATGATGCACATATAACAGGTTGACAAACAGTCAAAATTTGAGATTTTTTGATGCACTCTATGAAAATTTACAGCATGTTGAACTTTTTTGTGGGAGAAAAAAAGTTGCCTATCCCAAACATTTTGGCCACCCCCTATATATTCCCAAATCTTGGCGGGGAGGAGTAAGGGTGGAAGCTGATGTACCCCCCAGCGAGCAAATTGGAGCAACATGAGGCGGTACAACAACGCCGGCTGAGATGACTAGCGCAGACCTCACGCGGACGCTGAATCGCAACAAGAGCGGGCTACCACAAATGTTGGTAGTCGCCGAGCAACTCGACCTGCTAATCGGTTACACGAGCAGGCGGTGCAACATCAGCAAGGACCTCAAGCCAGGTCTGCTGATGCTCCGCAACACGGTGGCCATGGTGAAGAAGGAGTCCGACCTTCTGGTCGGATGCGCGCAAAAATAGCGGTCCTCTCAAACGGACAGCTTCTTCTTTGCTGGCAGAGCGACGATTACACACGATACCATGCAGCTCTCCGAAGCCGTAGGGAAAAGGGGATACCACTCCACGCACGGCTCGAGCTGCATAGCTCAAACCTGCCTAAGAGGTGTGGCCCCCGGGGGACAAGAATCGCCCAGTGGACGTAGGCAGAACGTCGAAGAGGAAGGGGACGGACAGCGCGAACAACCAGGCTGCCAAGCCGGTTGCGAAACGCGCAAGGGAAGGAAAACCAGGCCCCAAGAGGCCAACCCCAGGAAAATTAGGGGAACACCAGGCCAACAGAATGCGAACCCTTGAATCACGGTTGGGAAAAAGAATCATGAGAAACGAGAAGGATAAACCAGTCCGCAACTGCGAAAGGAACGACGCGCTGGTCTTCAAAACCGAGGCGGATTCATAGAGAAGGTACAGGTGAGAGCCCTGACGGCAGAGGCGAAAAAGCCCGGCAGATACGCAGATCGCCACGATCAAGCTCCCAATAGGTGGGCAGCAGGGACGGTAGTCCGTCAGTTGCCGTCTACGAATAGGACTACCAACCCCAATTCAACATGTCAAGTAACCCGTACCGAGGAATAAGTGAAAAAGATGCTCGATCATTAACGGAGTCTGTGGGGTACCTGGGCACTTTGTCCGCGCGAGAGCGCGCATAAGGCAGGGCTCTATCGTGGCGAACCTTTTTTCCAATACTATTCGTGGGATTCAAACATGAACATTAATAACAATAATAATCAATCATCTAGTGGAGGTAGCCGTAGTGGCGACGACGAGGTTAATCCTTGCGCGAGAAGCGGGTTGACTAGGTCTCCGTTAAGACGAGGGAAAGAGTAATAGGGAGCACGTAATGGTCGAAGCGTGGTTGATGAGGGCATCAACAAGAATCGAGATGGGCTCTCTGAGATGGATGTGGCCATCACATTGACTTTGCGTTCTCGAAGTCCAACATCAGCAGGTCCTGTTGAGACTTCGAAAGTCAATGACGGCACCCATGCATGATCCTGGGAAAACCCATGGAAACTGTGACAGCGAAAGAACCCGCGAAGTTTCAGCAACCACAAGTTAGAGTGGATCCAGAGTGCCTCTGTAGCCGAACTACTGATAGAGTGGATCAGGGGGAGGACCCCTCTTGGACCATAGTTGAATGGAAGATGGGAATAAAGAAACCGCTACATGTGCAGGAGCGCAGGAATACCGAACCTAGGATACGTTGGAGTGTAGGTACCAAGCGCGGGAAGGGCGACGAGCTCGTCATCAAAACCGAACAATCCAAGTACTCGGAAGTCTTGAAGGCGAAGAGGAGCGACGCCAAGCTCGTGGATCTGGGAGCCAACGTGCGCAGTATTAGAAGTATTCGAGCTCGTGCGCGACAAGGAGCGCAAGCGCACCGCCTACAACAGTCTGGCGGAAGAGGATCTTGACGAGGGTGACAAGGTAAGGGCTCTTACGATGGAGGCGACTCTGAAGGTGAAGAACCTAGATGAGATCTCTGACGCGAAAGAGGACGTCGCAGCACTGCGGCAGCAGTGCAAGGTGCAGGTGGCAACAGTAACCGTACATGGAGCAGCGGGGATTGCGAGTCAGCCGCGCAGTCGCCGGCTATGAATAGGACTGCTAACCCCAATTTAAGGTGTCAAGCGACTCGTGCCGAGGAATAAGTGATCGAAAAAGATGCTCGATCATTAACGGAGCCTATGGGGTACCTGGGCACCCCCACAGTATTTCGTCCCTTACCGCGTTAGAGCTCTGTCGTGCGGATCTCTTTTCCCGTGCGACTGGTGGGATTTAATTATGAAGACTAATAATAAAAATCAATCAAAACATAGGAGGTAGTGGCGACGTTAACCCCTTCGCAAGGAGTGGGTTAGCGAAGTCTCCGTTAAGGAGAAGCGGGGACATAGGTGCGGGAAGCTGCGCACGCAGCTCCAGCGTGGGAGCTCCGGTTCACTCCCCGGCAAGCCTGCCGGTGGAGATACTGGATTGAGCGTGGTTGTCGAAGGTCATCAACCAAAAAAGAGAAAGACTGTCCGTAATCGAGGTGGCTGAGCAGCAGCTTGACAAAATCATTGACTTTGCGTCCACGAAGTCGAACATTAGTAAGGACCTGAAAACGGCCCTGTTGGGACTTCGTAAATCGATGAACGATGCCAAGCAGGAGCACGTGAGGTTCATGAAAGCTGCAGCAGCGGCGGATCCTGTCCACCCAGACGGAGGGATTCGCTTTCGCAGGCTAAGTGGTCCAAAAGGTGTGGTGGATGCGACTACTCGTGATAAGCACTCGCAGAAGCGGGTGAGGCAGCCGTCAGGTGAGGAGTTGTCTGACGGTGCCCGCAAGGCCAGGTGAATACTTACCTCGAAGTTCGGCAGAAATACCAGCAAGTCGGACCCTTGCCAGGTGTCTCGAAAAGAAGGGAAGGATGGGCCTGGAAAGGCTGACTCGTCCCGGAAGGATGGGTACAAGGGGTTGCGACCGTTGGTAGGCCCTCAGCAACCAAAAAGTAGGGCGAACCAAGAGGAGGACTCCCCTTGGACGAAGGTCGAGCGAAAAAAGAAGAAGTGAAAGCCACAAGTAGAAGTAGTTAGGGACGCTAAACCAAGACGTAAAAGAGTTGGTTCAGCTACCTGTGGCGGACGTCCGTTAAAGTAGGGAAGATAAAAGTAGGCTAGTGCGTATGTCATCTGACGTTCCACGAACCACCACAGGTTTGCTTCAGGTGTCTGGAACCAGGGCACAAGTCATGCAAAGGCCCTGACAGTAGCAAACTGTACCGGGAAATCCGTGAACAACAGGTATCCAACGGGTGGTCCAAGGTGCCCGCCCTTCAAAAGCGGCTCAGCAACTGCTTTGTCAGGCGGTTTTTGAGTGGAAGATGGATATCGCCATTACAGCGGACCCATACCGAGTACTTGCCAGCAACAGCAATTGGGTCGCGGATGGGTCCAGAAAAATGCCCCGTCCAGGAGTTGGTGTCTACTACCTATGAGGGCTTCGTGGTCGCCAAAGTAAACGGGGTCTTCTTCTGTAGCTGTTATGCGCCTCCGCGGTGGCCGATCGAGCAGTTCACGCAAATGCTGGACTGCATAACGACCGTGCTAACAGGGCGAAGGCCGGTGGTAATATCGGGTGACTTTAATGCCTGGGCCGTGGAATCGGGAAGCCGTTTCTCGAACCAGCGGGGTCAGATCCTGCCAGAGACACTGGCCATACTAGATTTCGACTTGGCTAATATCGGTACCAAGAGTATCTTTAGTCGAAACGGTGCGGAGTCGATTATTGACGAGACGTTTTGTAGTCCTGGTCTAACACTATTGGCTTACTAGTGGACTCAAGCGATTGCGAACCTGTCTGCCTACGGGCCATGGGCCTAGGTGGCGGATGCAGCGAGCACACTGCCAAAGTCGTGCTGAAGACTGAGATAAAGGCAAGCAAAAAAGCCTGCTTTGATGATCTCTGTCAGAGTGCTAATGCGAATCCGTGGGGTGATGCCTACAGGATAGTGATGGCCAATACGAGAGGTGTAATGACTCCTCCAGAGCTATCTCCAGAGATGATCGAGGGGATCACTGAGGGGCTTTTTCCGCGTCATGATCCTAGTCCTTGACTTCCTTTCGTAGGGCAGCTGGGGACTGGGGCTGGCGATAAGAAGGAACTTGTGTGGATAGCAATGTCCCTTAGCGTAGGTAAGGTCCCAGGTCCGGACGGAGTTCTGAACCTGGTCTTAAAAGTAGGTAGCTTTTGCAAAGGCTCCCGCTCCGGGATCCGTTCCAGCGGTTGGAAAGGGGTCGTCCTCGGTAAGGTCGGGGCAGGTGAAGGCCCCATATCAGCACGTCCTTCTGTGCGCTGGCTGATAGGGACTTACTTGCGGGAAGGTCAAATCGCTGTGCACTTGGTGTCAGCACTTGATACTTACTGTGCAGTTGGAAGCAGGCGTGATGTCGACCCTGCTGCCTTCCGAGGACAAAGGGAGTAGTGAGGAGCACTCGGAAAACTGGCTAAGCGCCAGCTTGCAACCTTGGTGGACTCCTTAAAGCGAGTCATCGGTATTCGTTGCTGTATTTTTTTTTTTAATTTATGTATAAATTCGTTGCTGTAGGCTACGCAGCTAACCTTGAGGGTGCGATGTGCATTAGCCCCTCTCTGAAGCACGAAAAAAAAAGAGCTCCCAGTAGGAGAGGTGAACGAGGTGGCTGAAGTAGGAAAGATCAGAGTTGGCTGGTCAGCGTGCCAGCTCAGCTTTTATAAGCCGCCAGAGGTGCTTCGAGCAAGGACACAACTCGTGGCCGCCATCGATGGCTCATGGTTTCGTGAGACTTTGCTTGGAGATCCTAGGCTTGGAGAACTCAATTTTGCTCATTTGGACAATTTGTAGTGATGTAGCCAGATCCTGAGGTATGCTAAATCACAATTTTTTACCAATATATAGACAATAGGTAGTTGTAAACTCCATTCATAACTATTTGCCACTACTGATGTTCAGATAACTGTCAATATCCTTGGGTTCTCACGTTGAACTGTATGGGCACTAGTCTTGTTGCAATGATTGAGAATCTCAGATAAAAATATTAGCACTCACGCTGGTTGTATACTCATAAAGAGGGTTTGAATCAGTTATGTTCTACACAACTTTATTAAATCTAGAACAGAATCTTTAAATGAATCAACAAAAATTTTCCTATGCAATACATTTTAAGGACTGTCATCTTGATAATTTACATATTCTTTTCATCCACGCACCCCCCAGGAGTCGGCTTCGCCCGGATGGAATCGCGGGAAAAGTGCGAAACGATCATCCAGATGTTCAACGGCCAGATGCTGCAGGGTGCGAAGGAACCGCTGCTAGTGAAGTTCGCCGACGGCGGCTCCAAGAAGAAGAACCCCTTCAAGAGCCCGGATCCAAATGCGCGGACCTGGCGTGACGGCGCCGAAGGCATCCCGGTGACGTACGATCCGAACCTACAGCAAAATGGAATCGGCGTGAACGTCGGCACCCACATCAGTATGCCGTACGGACGGTTCAGCGCTCCCCAGGTGGGAAGCTACGCCGTGCCCGGCTCCCAGTGGGTCCCGAGCGGGTACATGATGGCCCAACCGATCGCACAGGTCGACGACCAGGTTGGTGTGGGCGGGTGGTGGGCAATGTTTTTCTGGGTTCAAGGAGGTGTTGTACTAATTCGATGTTTTTTTTTAACTTTTTTCGTTCATAGCAGTACGTGCAGATGCAGGCTCCACATTTGAGCGTTGGAACACCCTACAAGACCGATGCGGTTACGAACGTGCAGCCACGGGGCGTGTCGATGATCATGTCCAGTGACAATCCGGCGGCTGGCGTCCCGTACGGAATGATGCCACAGCTCACCACACTACAGATTGGATCATCGGTAAGTGGCGTTGATCATGGCCAAAAGGAAGAATTTTCACAGTTAACATATTTTCCTTTTCTACTTGATCCCCACAGTACATCAGTCCGACGTATCCGTACTACACGCCAACGCCGTCGATCATCCACACGATGCAGATGGGCGATTCGGAGCAGGTTAGTACGGCGGCTTCTCCAGACGAGGCTTACACCACACAGTATCAGCATGGTCCGAAGTAGAGCCCTGCTGGATCCGGTGCTACCCGCCAGATCTAGAGTGCGGAATCATCATCACATCGTCAGTTGAAGAAGCAGAGAAGAAGTTAGGAAGGAGTAGTGTAGTTTCCAGTCATCGTCATCGTCGCCGATTCGTCAGCGTCGCCAAATCCGCCGCCTCAGTTGAACGAAACAAAAACATAGAAAAATCATAGAAACAGCCTCAGCCGGTTAACGAACAACCAAAACCGAGCACTAATGGTTCTAAGTCAAGGTAGGAGAGATAGATGTTGAAGTATTTCTGAAGCGAGAAGCGTATCGGAACAACTGATAGCAAAGCCAAACAGAAACCGATCGAATGCGCGAACCTTGACCTAAGAGGTTCCGCTACGACAATTGACACATGTTGAGGGATATGGGACTTTAGGGGTTATGAACTCCCATAGCAGCAGTCAGTGGGAGTTAACAAACACACAAACACATTCACCACACGGACAGACACGCGTACACCTACACAAACACAAATACACACTGTAAGAAGCGAAACCGATACCTCAACCGAGACGAGATACACATAACGCTGTTTTTACATAAGACTTGAAGAAACTCACAAACAATTCAGAAGAATTCCACGATAACGAAATATCGCACTTCGATGCATGGGAAGAACGACGAAAAGACGTGTGCCTAGCGACACAGCCAAGCGAAGGAATTCGACCTGCCTTGCAGGATTGCGTGTGTGTTGAAAGTTCCGCATCCGTTAGTAGTACTTTATTTGTTTTTTTTTTGTTTGAAATCATGAGCGAACAGTTTAGACTACCCTACCACCATCGAGGTCTTCAGAAGCAATGAAAACCAATCGTTACAATGACTGTTACTTTTTTAGTACTTTCTCACATTTCTTCGGGAGGTTAAGAAATAAACGTTGTTCAATGGAAAAATAACATCGCAGTAAGTGGGCCGGGGATCTTTTCAACGCGGTTTACAGCGCCTAGGTACCGCTGTAAGCAAAGTGATGAGCGAGTGTGCACGCCAGCAGTTTTAAAGAGAGCGCGCGCAAGTCTATCTCAGCGATCGTGGCCTAACCGTGTTTCCTTTGACCCATTCTTCATCACAAGTAGGGGCAGCTCATTGCTATGAGCAATCTGCCTCCTAATGGGCTTCATATCTCTGAGCAAGACTATCTCTGTACTGAATGTTCTGTTTGAATATATGTTGGCGTGCACAGACACAGAATTCTACTGCGAAGCATTGTGTTAAAACAACAAAATCCTTATTTTTGTTTTGTTAAGTTTTTACAGTTGTTTTTGTTCTAATTTTTCTTCCCTTTCCCCTTTTTCCCGTTCTCCGAAGGAAAAAACCTAAAAAAACTTTATTTATTACACAATTCTCTCTGCGGCAGCAGAGAGTAACGCCTGTTGCAAGAGAATATAGAGAAAATGCTCGAAATCACCACCCTAACATGAGAATGAGAAAACGAGAGTACTGACACACGTTAACCGTTCACGCAAAGCAATCGACGATGGGAACGCGGACAAACCAAATAAACTAAAAAAGTAAAAAACTGAAGATGCGACAGGATAGAAATAGGAAAATTTTCTCGAAAAATGCTTGTCGTTTGTTTTGCGAGAAAAGCTACAGGAGACAAAATGAGAAGCCGGAACGATTTCCTGATTTGTTTTCTCCTCCCCCTGATCGATCGATCGGGATGAGAAGCGACTAATGAATAGGATGCTAGAAGCTAGAAACAGCGAGAGAAAGAGAGTTGCTTTTTTTTCTAGGGTAAAAATTTTTAATTTATTTTTGTTGGTTAAGAGGGAGCAGACTAATGTATGGATGGAAGAGAAGATCGAGGAGAGGACGACTTCTGTGTAGTTGAGAAGAAAGTGTTCGAACTATAGGTGAAGAATTGACTTGAGAGAACGAAGGGAAATGCAAAAAGAATGCTAGTTCATAATTTTAGTTTTTAGTTCTTAGATAGACCGATTTAAAAATTTACAATTTAGGAAGAACCTGACGAACCCAGAGATGCAACCAGCACAGTGATCGATGGGAAGTGCTTTGTCAGAGAGGAAAAACACTGAGAAGTATGTGTAGAGAGGAGAAGGCTCGGCGAGCTAAGCACGAGAGGTAGGCAGTTTTATGGAATTGAAGATTGTTTTCTAAGCTTTTTTTGATTTAGTTATAATTTTGTAGCTTTAGAAGACCAGATACTGGAATGTTTGTACGGGAAAGAATGTAAATCGAGCCAGCAGCATGTTGAAGGATAGACGTAGAAGCAAAGGAACTGAATGCCAGAAGTATGAGAACATCCAAGAGAGATAAAAGATTTGCCGTTTTGTGCTACGAAGCCTAATGCCGGATAGCACGATAGGAAACAAGCTGGAACGATAATAAGGGATAAAATTTGATGATTTTTTTTTTGTTTTTGTAGAAGAATCTTAACGTTAAGAAATTTCCTGAAAACGATTGAATAAAGGGTGAGGCTCACTCAGTGCTAACAAGGTGGTGGTGTTGCGGTGGATTTGAAGCCAAGGCACACATCCCAAAAGCACTGGTGAAGCAGAACGATGCGAACAAAAAATAGTCCCAATTGTGGTTAATTGGTTTTTAATTAGATATCGATACTTTTGCTCTCTTCATTTGGGGTATAATTACTTTTTTCAGCTTTACTTATACCGAGGTGGGCTAGAAATAGTGAGCCAGATAATGGCGAGAGTGCAATCAAACCCCAGAAAGAAAATGTCCCATGGAATCATTGTGTGAAATGACGTGGAAGGTGGATATAGAATTGACTAGAATGCCATCTGGTGCTATGGCTTTGAGATAAAATTTCTTGTCTGCTAGTGCTAGGTGGGAAAGGTAATGAAATAGAGATTTTGAGTGATTTTGCTCTCAGATACTTCCTCAAATACATTATGCAGTTTACGTCTGTAATCTTTCTGGCATCTGAAAGTGGTAGATTCTAATGAATTAGAAATACTGGCAACCCTGCCTGATTTCCAAGCAAACATCAACGACAGGCGAAGCGGTGTTACTTTAAAGCACCTACTTTGAACAATCGATTATAAGAACATATTTATGAAGCTTTAAATGATAAAGTGGTGGTCTGTGATTGGTACCCACCGTTAACGTGTCCGGGACATACAGATGCCTAAAATCAGAAAAGGGCACATTAGCATTTGGAAAACAAAGGTTTCTATTGTTACCTTTGAACCATCAAACTGCAACTAATAGTCAAGCAGCTGCGAGGGTGACTGGTGTTCATGTGGCCGTAAAAATATGCTTTAAAGTGGTGAGCTCGTTCCGTACTATTATTTCAATTCCACCAACTCTTATTCGTACAGGATTCTTCGAAATAGAAGCTGAATATTGTAATCCGCGGGTACCACTAGAAGAGAATAAGTTTCAATAATTCTGTGTAATTCCAACATAATTGTTTTTTTTTATGTTCCAAAATACTTTTTCTAAGATTTGTTTTTCAAAATTCTATCAGAACCTTCCCAATATTTGCTAACTTTTTCTCCTCGATAAATGTTTGGAACGCTTTAGTAAAATCCTAATTGATGTGTTTTTAATTGGCTCCGGCAGTTTAGTTTTTTTTTATTTTTACCCCGCAGTTTATTTATTTTCTTCTTTAGGTTTTATTTGAGAAAGGTAAGGAAATTCTATACAATGATGAATTCAATGAATTCACATAATGTTTCTCTTGAAGTATACAAAGTTTCCTTAGGTATTTATTAAACGATTCGGAAAAAAATAGAGGAATTTTCAACAGTATTTGAGGTTCCACCGCAGTTTTTTTTTTTTTTTTTTGATAATCCAGCTGAAATTTCAAGAAATAAATCAGAATTATTGAAAAAAACCTGTTAAGATTCGCCAACTGTTTACCCATCATATATGTTATAAACGCAATTATAAAACCATTTTTTTTTCTGGAAGAGTTACACAACTCGGATTGTAAGATTTTTTTTAACTTTTATTTCGTTGTTATTTTTATTTTATTTTTAGCTTTTGTTTGAGAAATCAGAGAACATTTTCAAACAAATATCTGTTAAAAAAGCAAGAAACTTCACATAATGTTTGTCTACGCATTCGAAAGGTTCCCCCAGAAATGCCTTTCCAAATTTATATGCAAATTCGTATTCCATATACGTTTTATGCTATTGGAAATCTCATACGATGGTTTATTTCTCTCATAAGATGACTCATGGGTGAATTTTGAGTATCAGTTTATCAACACTACTCTTCTGCAGTCACTCTTGCACTCACTTGCAAAGATTTATGCTAACTTGCGTTTTTCTCAGCTCAAAAGCATGCATTCAGATAAAAGTTTTTCCGAATAATGGTAAGTTTCCTGTTCCCAAGTAGAGTGATCATGTAAAATTCCTCCTTTTTCCGTAAGTAATTTTGACATTTGTTTAACTGACAGCTTTTTAACGAAACGATGCTGTAAGAAGGATGTTAAGAATAATAAAATTGACAATTCCTACAGGAGTTCTTTGTGGAATTCATCCTTGTGGAATTCGTTAAATACCTAGTTTCTTCTGGGAATGCCCCAATTATTTTTTTTGTTATGCTTCTGAAATTTTTTCTGAAGTTCCTTCAGGAGCTTCTCAAGTCGTTTCTGTTTAAGACGAACCAGCCAAGGGCTAAAAGTCTCTTAAATAAAAACAAATCAATCAATCGTTTCTGTAAGGATTTCTACATCAGTTCCTTCTGAAATTCTTTCAGAAGCACTTTCTGGCTTTCCTCTTAGAGTTCTGCCAGAATTCCTTCTGTGATATTTCTGAGAATTTATTCTAAAATTGTCTCGAGGAGTTTCCTAAGAATTCGTAAGAGTTTTCCGGAAATTCCTCCATTATAACACTGAGAGTTTCTTCAGAATCTACACAGAACTATTTCAAGAAGTACCCCGGAAAATCCTTCAGGAGTTCCACGAAAATTCCTCTAGGAATTCCTCCAGAAATTCCCCAAGAATTCCGTCAGCATTAATCAAAAAGTCCTCTAGTAATAAGGCTCGGAAACTCATCCAGCAGTTCCCCAAAAATATTTGCACAAGTATCTCACCAAAAAAAAATTCTCCAGAGTTCCCCGGGATTCTCCAGGGGTTTCCCAATAACTCCTCCAGGAATGTCCAGAAAATTCCTTCAGGTTTTCCTCGGCAATTTCTCCAGGAGTTCACTGGTTATTCCTCCAAGAATTTTTCGGGAATACCTCCATGAGCTCCCTGGGATTTTCCAGAAGTTCCCCGGGCATTTCTTTAAGAGTTCTCCGAAAATTACTCCATGAGTTCCTCAGGAATTCCTCCACAAATTCTCCGAGAACACCTACAGGAGTTCCCCAGGAATTCCTCTTGGAGTACCCAAGGCATTCTTCCAGGAGTTCCCCGCGAATTCCTCCAGGATTCCTCCAGGAATTCCTCCAAGAGTTCCCCGGGAATTTCTGTAGTAGTTCCCTGTAAATTCTTCCAAAAATTCTCAGAGAATACTTCCAGGAGTTCCCCGGCAATTCCTCCAGTAGTTCCCAGGGGATTCCCCCAGGAGTTCTCCGAGAATTCCTCCAGGAAGTCACCGGGAATTCCTCCAGGAAGTCACCGGGAATTCCTCCAAGAGTTCCTCGGGAATTCTTCCAGGAGTTCCTCGGGAATTTCTCCAGGAGTTCGTTGGAAATTCCTCCAGAAGTTCTCCGAGAATCCTTCCAGAAAGTCACCGGGAATTCCTCCAGGAGTTCCTCGGGAATTCCTCCAGGAGTTCGTCGGTAATTGCTCCAGGAATCCATCGAAAATTCCTCCAGGAATTCCTTGGGAACTCCTCCACAAGTTCCTTGGGAATTCCTTCAAGAGTTTTTCGGTGATTCCTTAGAAATACTTCCCAGAGTTCTCCTGGAAGATTTTTAGGAACTCCTGGACGTATTCCCGAGGAGCTTCTGAATGAATTCATGTAGAAATTTTGCAGGATTTCCCAAGTAACTCATGGAGAACTTCCCAAGCATTTTCAAGAACAAATCCAGGGGAACTCCTGAAGGAACGCCCGAGGAACTCCTGGAGGCATTCCCGAGGAGCTCCTTGAGAAAGTCCCAAAGAACTTTCTAGGAAAATCTTGAAGAGGAATTCCGGAAGAAATTATGAAACAATTTCCTAGGAACTTCTGAAAAAGTTGCCAGGGATCTCCTGGGAACATTGCCAAGGAACTCCTAGAGAGATTTCCGAGGAACCTCAGAAGAATTCCTAAAGGTATACCTGTGAAACTCCTGGTGGAACTCCCGAGGAGCGCTTGGGGAAATTTCCGAGGAACTCCTGAAAGAATTCCCGTGGAACTTCTTGAGGTATTAATTCCCTAGAAACTTCTGA
Organism: Aedes albopictus; assembly: GCF_035046485.1. Classification (NCBI taxonomy): domain Eukaryota; kingdom Metazoa; phylum Arthropoda; class Insecta; order Diptera; family Culicidae; genus Aedes; species Aedes albopictus. Next base: position 382,404,424 of record NC_085137.1, read on the forward strand.
AGAAATTTCTGATGAATACCTTGAAAAATTCACTTGGCACTCTTGGAGGAACTCCTGAGAAACCCCATGATAAACTCCCGGAAAACTACTGCAGAATTTCCCATGGAATTTCAAAATGAATTTCCTGTAAGTCCTAAAAAACTACCAGGATCTCCTAGGAAAATTGCCGAGCAACTCCTGCAGGAATTCGCAAAGTTATGGGGAAAAATCCCTTATAACTTCTGGTAGAACTCCTGGAGAAAGTCTCGAAGAACTTCTGAACAAATTTCCAAGGTACTTCTACAGAAATTCGCGGGAACTCCTGGAGCAATCCTCGTGGACCTTCTGGAGGTACTTCTGAGGAACTCTTGTAGGAATCTCCATGAGGAATTCCCGTGAAACTCTTTGAGGAGTTCTGGATATTCCTGCAAGAACATCCCGGAAAATATACCAAGAAACTCCTGCACCATTTTTCGAGGAGCTCCTGGTGGATTTTCCAAGGAACTGCTGAAGGATTTTCCGAGGTACTCCTGGAGAAATTCCCGAGGAATTCCTGGAGTTCCGAGAAACTCCTAGAAGATTTCCCAAGGAACTCCTGGATGAATTCCCAAGGAACTTTTGCATAAATTCCCGATGAACTGCAGGAGAAATTTCCCAGGAACTCCTAGAAATATTCCCGGGGAAAGTATGAATGAATTCCTCACTTCCGAGTATCTCCTGGGGAAATTTTCCTAGAACTCCTCAAGCATAAAGGAATTTTTGAAGAAACATTTGCAAGTTTCTACCAATGAAAAATTTCTTACATATTCTTAAAACTGTGAAGGAATTCCCAGTCTTCAGAAAATTTGAGGAACCTCTGGAGGAATCGGGTAAAGAGTGCATTACACAGATCAAAAAACTAGGGTAAATTTCTGAGACATATAATGCTCATAATTGGAGCGTGGAATTTCACAGAAGTTTACTTGACATGTCATGTCAATTTCATGAAACATCTTGTAAACTTCCATTATATGTCATGTAATTCAGCATGACTCTAAGTTTTTACATGACATATAATACAAATTTACATGATGTATCATGTAAACCATCATAGCTGGAAGTTGGCATGACTAAAATGAAGTCTACATGATATGTAATTCTCATTATATTTATCTGTGTAGTTCATTTTTGAAATTTTCTGACTGTCACCACGCCAATTTGTTACCGATGTTCACTAATGAATTACCCGCCTACCGGAAACCGTAGATTTTTTCAGATAAACCTGATCTATAAATATTTCCGAGCATTTGGTTATGTTCCAGCTTCTCCCGACATTACTCATCAACTGCGAATGCCTAAGAAATTTTGATTGCAAAAGTTTTACGCGACCATTACTTCTCTCTCTCTCTCTCTCTCTCTCTCTCTTCTTGGCGTAACGTCCTCATTGGGACAAAGCCTGCTTCTCAGCTTAGTGTTCTATGAGCACTTCCACAGTTATTAACTGAGAGCTTCCTCTGCCAGTGACCATTTTGCATGCGTATATCGTGTGGCAGGCACGAAGATACTCTATGCCCAAGGAAGTCAAGGAAATTTCCTTTACGAAAAGATCCTGGACCGACCGGGAATCGAATCCGTCACCCTCAGCATGGTCATGCTGAATACCCGTGCGTTTACCGCCTCGGCTATATGGGCCCTATATTTGAGAAATTCTGAAAATTTATAGGAAGCTGAGCTGATAGCTACTGACCAATCTTTCCAATGAGAACCGGAATAATATTTCTTGTTCAACATTTTTCTGAAGTGAAGTAAAATTTTGTGGAACTTTGGAAGCTGGCGCCAATTCCTCCACCATTAAATCCGCCCCTGATCTGAAAGAATTCTTCCAACTTTCTTGTCGATAAATTTTCATATACAACTGAAAATCCTATAAAGAAAATCTTAAAACAATTTCCCGAGATACATATCTTCAAAAATTTCCGAAAAGACCTTCAACCCACCTTTTGCAATAGGGTCATTTCTAACCAGAAGCGTACACTACGCCATTTTTCCAAAAAAAGCATCGTTTTCTAAAATGAATTCAGTAAAATCGTAGTGTTAAATTTCCTACACAATAGCGTACGTTGGAGGATTAAGCGTGGATTGGAATGGGATAAATGTGAAACAATAATTAGAATAAAAGTAGTATAAAACGAGCTCAACAACCACCATTTATCTTATAGCACTACTATTATTCAAACTGACGACCTACAATATGCACCTTCAGGAAAAAAACAGAAGCAATATTAGTTTTATTTGAAGTTTTCTTAGAGACTTTTAACGAAATATTTGAGACATTCGCACAGAATATTTTTTTGGCTAAAATTTCACGATGTTTTTAAATTCAGTAGTACTATTAAAAGTTGGATTCTCTAGTAACTTGTTGTTATCATGTCAGTTACACCTTCAGCAAAAACTCCAAAAATTTCAATTACTGATGATTCAACATCTTCTTCAGTGATAACTCATGAAGCTTCAACGAAGTCTTTGAGTTTGTTGAGAAATTTTAGGGACACCACCAAAATTTTATGATAAATTCAATAATCTCAAAGTTTTAAAGTTTTTTAGTTATCTTCTTCTTCACTGGGAAAAAAATCTTCATTCCTTCTATGTGTCCGGGACATGGATTTTTGCAATGGGGGTAAACAAATGTATTCCATTAGTGCGACTCATACTTTTGATGAGGCACCATACAGCAGCGACTCATACAATTTAGAGCACATACAATTCATGCGCTAATTTGCCTGCGTAATCGGGTATTGGTTGCATATACTTTGGATGTGGTTTGGCACATGGATATTTGCCATTAAGTAAGAGGCAATTTTCCTGAGTGTTGGCGAACGTTGATCGAAGGAAGTTGGCTCTCTTAGTCTTTGAAAATTAAACGATTTTATTCTATTCTGCCCGACGTTTCGGCCATGGGATGTGGCCTTTTTCAAGGGAAACGATTGATTAAATAATTTTAATTTTATACTTCCTTCGATTTGCCATCTTCAAATTTGTTTTGAGCCATTCGATAAATATGATTCATGCTGTCAATATTAGTGTCTCTATTGGTATATCTATAAAAATACAACTTTTTTTTATTGACGTGATTTTGGCTTGTTGATTGAACTGTTCATAAAACTGTTTATACGTCAGTTGGATATTTGGACTCTGCTGTGCTTAGTTTCGTGAAGATGTAAAAATCAACGGAAAAATCGGGAACGTGAAATTATGTGAAAATTTTAGTATGGAAAATACTTCGGTTTTATCGCGGGTCTTAGCCAGTATTTATAACCAGTGTTTGGTCTTGGTCATCATTACCGCTATAAAAGCTTTATGTTCAGAGCACAGACATTCCTTCCAAAAAACCATAATCCTTCATTATTTGGACCGGACATTACGTTTCTTCAAAATTACAAGGTAAATATCGTATATTTTGACAAATATTATTTTATTATGTTGAATTATTTCTTTTTTCTTTCATTTCTCCCATTTGCCTGCTTTATTTCTCTCAGGCAAGTTTTCAACGCGCTTCCAAGAACACGCATCGCATTCGCTCACAAAACCCTGCAAAGAAAAACTATCGCGAGAACACATACACAGTCGAACCGCATATATCGCAGCAGCAGCAAAAGCAGCAGTAGCAGCAGCAGGAGATGACACTAATACAAGCGAAATTTTCGAGGAATGAACAGCAAAATTGTGCCTTTCACAATTTTCTCCTCTCTCTCTCTCTCTCTCTCTCTCTCTCTCAATCACTCACTCTAAAGCACGTCTGAAATGTAATCTTGTTTTCTCACGCACGCAACTCGAAGTATGAATCTGCAACTGTCATCAGAGACAGAAAAAAATCACGAAAAATTCTAAATGCCAGAATAAAGCGAGAAATGTCAAATAATAAACTATGCTGCAAGAAGAGATTAAAAACACATTCAAGCATATTAAAACACTGAAGAAAGAGACAACACTCATCTCAAGCGATTTTTCTACACAAATATTTTTGAAAGTCCCCTTTTGTCGAATTGTTACAACGCGAGCACGAGCGTGATGCGAGTGCAAGCGAAAAAAAAGTTAAGAATAAAATTGCGGAGAAGGAAATCTGAGAAACTGAGACAAATATCAATGTAAAATGAGTAAAGTCGTTATTTTCACCTCGTCGAAAAAAAATAAATGAAACCAGAGAAATCTGTATAGGGAAAAAATATTGAACAAAAGAGAAAACTCACAAACACAAATCTAAAACCGGAAACTTACAAGTCAACAGCAAAAACAACAACAACAACAACTACAGTAACATACAAACAAATCAAGATGCTATATTTTCGAGAAATCAATGTCAACGCAAATTCGTGTCGGTTGGGATCCCCCTTCCCCCATAAAGCTTGGAACCGAAGCCACGAAAGAATCAACCGTACGAGTACTAAACCGGAAGCGGGGCACGGGTCCCAACGTTCGACGTCGAAACTGAACTGTTCATTAGGTTTTATACGTAATAAAACGGGGTACGGGAGTTCTCGGAGGAGTACTGAGGAAACAAACGCGAAGAAAGTGTGACGTCACAACACAAGAAACCAAGGTTCCCATTTTTAGTACACAAAGGGGTGTGTAATCTTTCTCGGTCCCACCCAAAAGCGTAAAGCTATCTGTTCTTGTTTTATAAATTATCCTAAATACCATTGCATACAAGGTCATCCAGCGGGGGTGGTTGAAACGATTTTAGTACCATGTGGACGGGGAGTTGTACTAATATGAGAAGCAAATTTCTGTTTCTCAATCCTACGCGGTGTTTTTGGTTCAGACGGGCTGCCAGTGTGTACTAATAGTAATAATCAAGCGAATTATCGATTATTTATTGCATATATACACAATATAGGACGATTATAATTTTAGAACATAATGGATTAAAAGATAACGGAAAAGAGGAAAACCGCTATGTGATAGTATTTCCAAACTGTGATACGAATATTATTTTTTTGTTTGTTTATTCGACGGAAAAGAGAAAGTCATCAATATTGTATTGTATAGCTTATTTATTGACAAGAAAAACGGAAGAGAAATATTCATAAGGTGTACTAATCCACTTAACCAACGCTCTAGTCCACGAATCACACTCACATACACACTTATCTCGTTTTTTGCTAGCTACTCTTGGAAACTTGTTTGAGAATGATTGTAATATATCTACTTATTGGATGCAAAGCGGACGAAAAGAATTTTTCATAGGTGTGTCGTATCGCTCACTGTTCTCTCGATTTTCAGGGACAATTTTTAACGTAAGTAACGTAATATTCAAATTATATATCAAACTAAAGGAATTTTAGTACACACTGGTCGGCAGAAACGAGAAGAAAATTTGCTTCTTTTCTTGGTGCAGGTCATCGCTACTTGTACGAAAATCGATTCAGCGCCCCGCAAACTCGCCTCCTCTTTCTACCACTTATGGAACAACAACCATCCTCGTACACCACGCTTCAGTTGGTAAAGAAAAGAGACTAAATCGCCAAACTTTAACTGACAAACTTATACTTTAGTCTGAATGTCATTGATTTATAAACTGTACTCAAAATCACTGCTGAATTTATTCGAGATAAAAAAAAAAACAAAACAAACCACTTCACACAAACTATAAACTAGCGAAAAATGAAAAGACAACTTGAAAATCTTCCATCTTCGAAAACACTTAACGAGAACACTATTAAGAAAAGTATACAATAAATAACTTTATTAAAAATAAATGTAAAATGAGAAAGTTATGAGAAAATGAACAAAACTGACTGAACATATATTAAAAAGAAGAAACTGCAAGTAAAGACGCGAAGTATGGGCAACAGTACAGAATAAAAAAAACACACACAAACACACTAATTGTTGAAGTTGTATAAAATAAAAATGTCTGACGGTGCAGCAAAACCCCTCTGGTCATCACTAATATTTTAAGCTATATTTTCTTATTTATTGAAAAGAAAGCAAAGAGAAAATTTAAAACAAAACCCAATCAGATTAGTGATGATACGCGCAGAGAGCAAAAGAGACAACAAATCAGACTATTTTTACTTATACATTTAGTACGGAGGAATCGATCATTCAAGAGAACACAAAAGCAAAACTTGCGAGTAATAAAGATAAACACAAACGAACGACTGTACTCTTATACACTCTCACATACACACATAAACGGCATACATTCACGAGCAAGCGAGAGGAAGTGGAGATTATTCTCTCAACCAAACTGAACAAAAGTAAAAAGATGAACCCATTACATTTACAACTATTACCGATGAAGAGTTTTTAGTTGGTGAAAAACCAAAAAGAAGAAGTTAGAAAAGAAAAAAAACGAAATCCACGTAGATGAAAACGAACACTAAAGCAAACTTGAACATACACACAAACAAAAAAAAAATGTGAATCAAAAAACAACCATTATAGAGAGTGGCACGGTTTCGCACGTGACTTTTTTTGGAACCATTTACCTTTTATCCCAGTAAAAGAAAGTTACGAATATGAACGAAACTAAACAAAAAAAAACAACCGAAGACAAAAAGCAACAAAACAGAACAAGGAAAAGAAAAAAACTTGCGCAATAATCCTAACCTTTTTCGGTTGTGTCACGTCCGGACGACCTGCGCTCCGGAACGTGACCGTATTTTAACGGCTCAATTTTCCGGGTGTCGTTTAGCGCGGCAAGATGTTTCATTGAAACCCCCTTTGAAAGCATTCGAGCAACTTTAGTTCAGTGGTGGGAAATGTCACGAAGTTTAATGGAAAAATGTCATGACATTTGACTGTTCCATCGATCATCACCTATCTAAAATGCTGTTCAGTTATGGAAAATCAATGATGTCGTCGCGAACTTTTCTCTTTTTCATGACATTTCCCATTCCTGCTTTGATCACCAACAGAGAGCATCATTTGCTGTCAAATTTTTGACGGCCCGTAAGCTGTCAAATTGTTTGTTCTAAACCTTTAACTGCATGGAAAAGTAAATGCTCTGCGCCCAATCCATGTGAGCTAAATTTGTTTGTTTTTGTCTGACACAGCTTCTTCACGTTTAATTGAATTATTGATCTAAAACAAAGGCAAAAATGTTTTTGCAAGTTGATAAGTTTAAGCGAAATAAAAAAACTGTAGGTGAAATGAAACGTAGACAAAAAGAAACAGTAGCAGTAGAATAGGATGAGAAATGGAAAGAAAAATGCAGAGGATTAAGTAGCTGAAATGAAAAACAGTAGCTTTAGGCTTAAGGAAAAAAAAAACAACTAGGTATTAAGTGAAACCCAAAAAAAAACAGACACACTAAAAACAATGGAAAACGTAAGTGCAGTGCGAGAAAAAAAAGTAGGAATAAAAAATGAAATGATTTTTGATAGTTTGTAAGGAGATATTTAGGATAAAAAATTGTTTAGACTAGGGAAGCTGAATGAAGAAAAGAAAACCAACTGAATTGTGTTCCGTTGTTGAGACTTTAATTTCCTATAAACTTCTAAGCAAACTAAACGACAAACAACAGCTGATTCCTGACCGAACCTAACCTATGGGACGCACGCATTGGAACAAACAATATTCCCATGGGGTGGCCATCTTCCACGTATTTGTCTTTTGATTGCAACATTAAAAAAAAAAGAAATGATTATTATAGGTTTTCCTACGTTTCAAAATCGCGAGCGGGGCTTCCACCTTCGTTTAGATCGTTCTCGTTTTCATGTTTACCTCATTATATGCACAAGGAAATAATACCACAACACTGAATGTTTGGTAACCGAGGAACTAATCACATTTTCCGTTTTAATTTCGTTTCCAATCTTCTAAATTTCGTTCGACTGGAGAGGAAATACTTTAAATTGAGCGCGATTAAACGAAACGCAAACACAAAGAAAAAAATCAAGATGAACGCAATGCCCACGACCGATCGACTAGTGAACACAAAAAGTAAAAAAAAAATGAAAAAAAAATACTTGGAGAACCAGTTGGGGGCGGATTGAATTTTAGGGTTAATGATGTTAAATGAAAACCTAGCATTAAAAATGATGAAAAAACTAGATGAAAGAAAAAAATGATTTTTTAGGATTAAGTGATGAAAAGAAACAAAAAGCATAAAAAACAAAAAAAATCAAAGAAACAGAGAAAAAAAGTTGATGGAAAAGAAAGCAAAAAGCGTAGCGACGAGTAGGAATGGTAAGTTAAGAAGAAAGTGTAGCAAAAAAAAATGAAGCGCAAACCAGTCGGAAAACGTGCAAGCAGAGAAAAGAAACACATGAAACTACTTTTAAGGAACTCACAGAGAAGAGAGAAATGAAAAAAAAAACTCTTTAGCTTCTAAGTGACATGAAGAAAAAAAACATGGAGAAAGAAAACACCTAGCTTTTAAGTGAAAGCAGAAAAACTGGAAGAAAACTGCAAGAAAATAAAATGCGATGAAAAAAATGGGTTAATTGTTTGTTTTCCGTGTATCACAATGCCATTTCATATATTTTTGCCTTTCTCGTACACCAAAGTGTACTGAAAGTCTATAGAAAGTCAAAAAACGAATTTTCGATATAATGATCGGAGAGTGTAGTCACATATACCAATCAACTCAGTTCGAGAAATAGAGATTATGTCTGTATGTGTGTATGTATGTATGTCTGTGCACAAAAATTTTCACAAACTTTTAAGGCACTTCCCATTGGCCAATTTTACGAATTATCTCTCGAATCGTACCGGAATTTTAGCGCATTGTTTGTTATTGGAAATGGTGCTGATCGGTGAGGGCGTTCCGGAGTTATGGCCATCTTAGTGATCCGGACCAGCACCGGTGAACTGGTCATATATAAACAGAAGCAAATTCTATCATGCGACACATCAAATTGCGATGAATTTCGTAAACTTTTGTATAGTTGACGAATTTTATGCGAAACTCATCGTAGTCAAAAATAGGCGACCAGAATGAAGAAAATATATACAAGATGGCGGTTCAAAATCGGAGACGAACCAGTCCCGGGCTGAAATTCTTAATAATAAAGACATAAAAAGATGGCGGTTATTTTAACCTTCGTCGTGCATTAGGGTCATTATGACCCAAAACGTGATTTCAAGCATTAATATCTCTTTTGTTAGTTAACTTATCGTAATGAAACTTCTTGACTTTTAATATTTTGCAGAAACGAGTCTTTTTTTATTAATTTCTTAAGGTGAAACCAAAATGGCGCCACAAAAAAAGTTACGAATTGAGGGTCATTATGACCCAGAAAATCAAACTCTTATATAATGATGATTTTTTCACCAATTCAAATGACCAAAGTCTTATTTGATAGATAATTTCATCAAGAATTTGTTGATATGTTGAAATAGTGGTTCCGGGAACATTGGCCACCGGGAATCTGCTACACAGGGCAACATGTCGGACATGTGGGATAGCACTACATTTTGCCAGTAGTTGTGGAATATCTCGCATTCTGGACCACCTAGAAGGATACTGTCTCCGGCAAAGTTGCTCAGAAGACGAAGAGCTTTCACATAGAAAACAATTTAGTTCGAGAATCACTCACTGCGTGGCGCTAGTGTTCCTATAAGCTTCCAGTTCAGTCTGAACGTCATATATCTCGCGTTCTGGACCACCTAGAAGGATACTGTCTTCGGCAAAGTTACTCAGAAGACTAAGAGCTTTCACATAGGAAACAATTTAGTTCGAGAATCACTCACTGCGTGGCGCTAGTGTTCCTATAAGCTTCCAGTTCAGTCTGAATGTCGTATATCTCGCGTATTAGGCCACCTAGAAGGATACTGTCTTCGGCAAAGTTGCTCAGAAGACTAAGAGCTTTCACATAGAAAACAATTTAGTTCGAGAATCACTCACTGCGTGGCGCTAGTGTTCCTATAAGCTTCCAGTTCAGTCTGAACGTCGTATATCTCGCGTTCTGGACCACCTAGAAAGATACTATCTTCAGCAAAGTTGCTCAGAAGACTAAGAGCTTTCACATAGGGAACAATTTAGTTCGAGAATCACTCACTGCGTGGCGCTAGTGTTCCTATAAGCTTCCAGTTCAGTCTGAATGTCGTATATCTCGCGTTCTAGACCACCTAGAAGGATACTGTCTTCGGCAAAGTTGCTCAGAAGACTAAGAGCTTTCACTTAGTAAACAATTTAGTTCGAGAATCACTCACTGCGTGGCGCTAGTATTCTTAGGTGCTTCCATTCCAGTCTGAACGTCGTATATTAGCAATTACTGAAGAAATTCTTTTTTTTATTTCGAGAATTGAAACATTATGGTAGGTGTTGGGTACGCTACATCAGCGCCCGTCAGACACCATATGCCCCTCTCCACCTACGGATGATTTGCCACACCCAGTACCTACGGAGAGGATCGATCGCAAGCAGAGAAGTACACACCGTACCTACAATGTGTCTAAATGACAATAGATCGAAGAAATTACGTTCGCTCGGTAATGACTGTGTCAGCTTGTGATAAAAACCTATGAATTTAAGTTGAAGATCTTAAATGAATTTGGACTACGATAGCTTGAATATTTTTGCACTTATCTAGTGTTGTTAATGTAGTCCAGGTAATGGAAAAATTAATGCAATAATGTGTAAATATTGTCCTAATCATACGCCATATGTTACAGCATAGTTGAAAAAAGTGTCCCTTGGATTAGCTGGACACGATAATTAGAAGGCATATGCCGTTGAATTAGACCTTTATCTGTTAATTTGAACCTGAATGGTAAGACTATGAATGAAATACTTTCCATTAACTAATTGATCGTTCATAAACCTACAGCATGAATTCCATGATATATATATCATCAGTAGTAGGCTATTGAGTTCCGTCTGAATTCGATTAAAGCAGTTCAGGGTAAGAGGTCCTATTTTCATGTTCAGCCGCATCAGATTTAGCTTTACCGCACTCATTAATAGATCATACAGTAAAAACTGCGAATAGTGGACCGTAATCGGGTGTTATCAACACCAAGTGTTAACAACTTCTGTTGAGCGGTAGTATGACTACAGTAAGGACCAAAATAATCCAGTTATAAACACATTCTAATGTAACTTTTTCCATCAGGTATTTTGTAATTACTCAATAAATTCTTCACAAAATCAACCAAACCCTACCGCCCAACACCTTACAAAATACTGTACGGTATGTCGAGAAAGGCCTCTCCGAATGGATCCGGATTAAGCTCCGATGTAGGAGCAGTGAATCGCCTCTTCTCAGCTGGCGCCAGTCGTAGCGCACCCGAGGACCATGGGATTTCTTTATCCAACGACGCTGTGGTCACCGAATTCAGCAACCTGGCTATCGTGAACAACGCAGGACGCGAAGCGAATGAGCCGGCGCGGTCGGTGGCGAGTGCCCAGGGCAACACAGCAGTGGTAACAGGAGTGTCTTCCCCTCCTCCTCCCCAGGTAACAGATGATGATAATCATATTACGAAGGGCCAACAGTTAGGGACCAAGCGTAAGGAAGGAGCTAGTTATACTGTTACGAATAATCCAGTCCGGTCTGTAAATACGGATATATACAGAAAACCCGTCGCGCGCGGTAATCCTAATCTTCGCGTTCGAATAACACGGTTCAGTCACTGTGAAATGTGTAATGAACGAGATACGAGCAGTATGGTACAGTGCGATACTTGTGATTTGTGGTATCACTTCTCATGTGTGGAAGTAACTGGAGGAATTGCGGATCAAAGTTGGGTTTGTCCAGCGTGTGGTATTCCCGAGATCGAGCAGCGTAGTACCGATCTACTGAAAACTGTTCCTGTAGACCCACCCCTAAGGCCGGAGAACTCGCGGAAGTCTATCGGTAAGGCAAGCAGCAATCGCAGCAATCAACGAAAAGTCGCCTTACGGCTACAGATGCTGGAAGAGCAGTAGCAATTGGAGCAACGGTTTTTGGAAGAAAAATACAGAATACTAGACGAAGAGGAGGATGACTGCGAAACTGTGGTTAGCGAAGAGGATGTAAGATCGATGGAAATGTCCAAGATCCAAGGATGGTTGGTAAACACCAGCAAATGTGGTGAGGATTCCGGTTTAGTCGTAGGAGACGGACCCGAAGTACAAGATCAACGACCTGGTCTGAATGAACGACCTGTGTATGCAGAATTCGTCGATCCACGTTCGACGCTACCACAGTTCAATCGTTCAATCCCAATCAGCGATCGACACCTCGTCAGCAGAGACGAAACAACGATTTACTCCGAGAATCGGTTCCCGTATCGCAAAGTATGTTTTACCAACCTTCGACGAGATACCGCAAACTACGTTTCGTCATCCATCATCGAACGTAGAATTCCTTCACCGGTACCGTCAACCTGGTAAGCAGTCCAGTTTCGTCAGCCCCTTGATAATCAGTCTACAACTCAACGTGCAGGTCCAGTTCCTGTAGTTCAATACACGCGACGAGGACACCCATCGGCCCCAATAGAACAGTTTCAGCCAGCCACTGGGGGCTATCAAGTGCCTCAATTAGACCCAGCACCCAGACACCAGGAATCCAATCTTCGAGACGTGGAAGACAACGTTTGCATACTCAACCGAAGTCAGTTGGCAGCCCGCCAAGCCGTATCCAAAGAATTACCGGAGTTCTATGGAAATCCAGAGGATTGACCGTTATTTTTCTCCATGTATAACTCCTCTACGCAGATGTGTGGGTTTTCCAATGAGGAGAATATGCTTAGACTCCGAAAATGCCTGAGGGGAAAAGCTCTTGAAGCAGTGCGATGCCGACTGCTACATCCTTCCAACGTTAACAGTGTAATTTCCACCTTGAAGATGTTGTATGGGAGACCGGAAGCCATCGTGCAATCGGCAATCCGGAAAGTCCGGTCATTGCCGTCACCGCAAGTCGAGCGGCTCGATACAGTGGTAAACTTCGCACTAACAGTCGAAAATCTAGTGGCCACAATTGAAGCATGCGGAATCGAGGATTTCGTATATAACGCCTCCTTGAAATTTGAACTGGTGGATCGTCTACCTCCTGGACTGAAGTTGGATTGGGCGAAGCATTCCAGAAATATCCCATCACCCAATCTATTGGATTTCAGTGGATGGCTGTATTCGATTGCTGAGGATGCTAGCGCGGTAATGCAGACTTCGGTTGGCGGAAGCAGAAGCCGTGGGACGAAAGATGGATTTGTGAATATTCATGCTGAAACTGAACACTCAGGAGAAATGCGAAGCGAACCCACAATACAAGGACCATCTTCAGTAACTGTACAGGATTGCTTCGTGTGCAAAGGTAGATGCCCGTCAATCGTCAAATGCAAACGATTTGGAGAATTGAGCCTGGATGCGAAGTGGGCCGTTGTTCGCGACGCAAAACTGTGCCGTAAATGCTTACGAAGGCACAATGGATCCTGTAGGCAACAAAAACCTTGCGAAGTCAACGGCTGTACGTTTTTGCATCATCCGCTACTGCATAATAAGTTGCAAGATACAGAAAAGGTGCAATCAGACCGAGCATCGCCGAGTACCACCGGAAGCTGCAACGTTCATCAGGTTCAAACCAGTGAAGTTTTATTCCGTATTGTTCCGGTGCAGCTGCATGGTCCATCGAATGTTATTCAGACATACGCGTTCATTGACGATGGCTCAGAACTATCGCTACTGGAGGACAGTTTAACAGAGGAACTAGGAGTAAAAGGACCTCGAACATCGTTGTGCTTGAAGTGGACGGGAGGAACCAAGAGAGTGGAAGCTGAATCGCAAATTGTTGATGTGGGAATACCATCGACGGGAAAACCGGATCAGCCATATAGGATGACCAAAGTCCACACGATACAAAATCTGCAACTGCGACCTCAGACCTTAGTGCTCGACGAACTGCTGCAACGTTTCAAGCACTTGAAAGGATTGCCGATCGAATCATACACGAATGTGTGTCCCCGAATCCTGATTGGCCTGGACAATGCTACATTGGGACATGCAATGCAAGGACGGGAAGGAAAGCCCCGTGAACCGATAGCGGTCAAGACTCGGTTAGGATGGATCGTCTATGGAAGTTGTTCGCAAACACAGCAAGACATCAGCTACGTGAACGTGCATGCTATTGAAGTATGCGAATGCAACAGAGTCTCGGACGACGATCTTCACACTGCCATGAAGGAATACTTCGCTTTGGACAGCCTCGGGATCGCGAAGCCCAGCAAGATCCTACGGTCTACGGAGGACGATCGAGCAATGGAGATTCTGGAAAAGCAAACTAACAGGAAGGAAGACCGGTATGAATCGGGGTTGCTCTGGAAGTACGATGATGTTCGCTTTCCAAACAGCACAGGGATGGCTTTCAGAAGATGGCAGTGCTTGGATCGACGAATGAAACGCGACAAAACGTTTTCGGAAACAATACAATTGAAAATGACTGATTATGTGAATAAGGGATACGTGCGCAAGTTAACGGAGGCAGAACTAAATACACGGAAGGCTTTGGAGTGGTATTTGCCTGTTTTTCCGGTAACGAATCCCAATAAACCGGGGAAGGTAAGACTGGTGTGGGATGCAGCTGCCGCTGCGTACGGCGTTTCTCTCAACTCGCTGTTACTCAAGGGTCCGGACCTCTTGACGTCCCTCCTCACCGTTCTCGTACAGTTTCGATAATTCCGAATTGCTGTTTGCGGGGACATTCGGGAGATGTATCTGCAGATTCTATTGAAACAGGATGTTCGATTGTGCTTTTTCTGGAAAGACAGCGAAGACGATGAAAACCCTAGTGTGTACACGATGTTGGTGTTGTCATTTGGAGTGTCATGTGCCCCAACCATTGCGCAATATGTGAAAAACACCAACGCTCAGCGGTTCGCCAAGGAGCATCCTGCGGCTGTCCATGCTATCGTTGACCAACATTACGTTGACGATATGCTTATGAGTACTGAAACTGAACAAGAAGCGATTGACGTGGCAAGAAACGTCAAGAAGATCCATGCTGAAGCCGGCTTCGAGATGAGAAACTGGATCTCAAATTGTCCGCAAGTTTTGCAAGCGCTAGAAGAGCCACTAACGAAGGAGAAAAGCCTTAACCTGGAAGATGGTGTGATAACCGAAAAAGTATTGGGCATGTGGTGGAATACGGCCACCGATTGTTTCTTCTTCAAGATTTCACCACGGTATGACCCGGAACTGATGTCTGGACAACGAAGGCCCACGAAACGCGAAGTTCTACGAACCCTGATGATGATCTTTGACCCCTTGGGGCTTATCGGTCATTTTTTGATGTACCTGAAAGGAGTACTGCAAGAAATCTGGCGTACTTCTGTCGGGTGGGATGAGTTAGTCGAAGAAAAGCAGTTCGTAATGTGGATGGAGTGGCTCAACGTTCTTCCAGAGGTGGCGAAGGTAGAAATACCGCGATGCTTCAGGACCACTACCTCGATCGAAAGCTCAAATGAAGTACAGTTGCACGTTTTTGTTGACGCTAGCGAGACGGGATTTGCAGCAGTGGCTTATCTTCGATTTCAGGAGAGACAAACAATCGAAACAGCGTTAGTGGGATCGAAAACTCGTGTTGCACCGATCAAGTTCCTATCGATCCCACGCTCAGAGCTTCAGGCCAGCGTCATCGGAGTAAGATTAGCGAACACCATACAGCAATCTCTCACTATCAAGGTAAACCGGCGTTTCTTTTGGACTGATTCAACGGACGTTATCAGTTGGATTCAATCTGACCATCGGCGATACAGCCAATTCGTCGCGTTTCGTGTAAGCGAAATATTGGAAACATCTGATGTTAGAGAGTGGCAATGGATACAAACGAAACAAAACGTCGCAGATGAAGGAACCAAATGGAAACGAGTTCCAGACATGAGTGGATCCAGCCGGTGGCTGAACTGGCCGGATTTTTTAAGCAAACCGGAAGCAGAATGGCCCGTCAAGCATCAAACTTCTGGAACAACTGTAGAAGAATTACGTCCTCATCTGCTTGTGCATCTTGTGTCATCTGAAGCAATCATCGATCCTCATAGATTCTCCAAATGGACCGAACTGCTACGCCGTATGGCCTACGTGTTCCGTTTTGTCAAAAATACAAGGATTTCCGAACAAGAGAGGAGCTTTGGGCCTTTGACGTCATCGGAGCTGGCTGAAGCTGAAAACTATTTCTATCGACTTGCTCAACGGAGTGTCTTCGCCGATGAAGTAGCAGTTTTGTTAGACAGGAGAATGTCAGAAAACTCCAAGCTTGTCATTCCAAAGAGCAGCTCAATACACAACCTTTGTCCGTTCCTCGATAAAGATGATCTGCTACGCGTACGTGGTAGAACCGGAGAGTGTCGGTTCATCAATCAGGAGACTGTCAACCCCATTATCCTTCCGAAGGCTCATCACGTCACTAGTCTAGTTGTGTCCCATTATCACAGGAAATACCATCACCAAAACCATAATGTCACCATCAACGAACTGCGACAAAAGTTTAATATTCCCCAACTGAAGGCTACATATAACAAGGTCCGGCGAGACTGCCAGCAGTGCAAGAACGACTCTGCGCGGCCAGAACCGCCAGCCATGGGGGACTTACCCTTACCTCGATTAGCTGTTTACGCTCGTCCGTTCACGTACATGGGAGTGGACTACTTTGGTCCCTATGTGATCATTCTGGGACGTCGTCTAGAAAAGCGATGGGTGCTTCTGGCCACCTGCCTCACCACTCGAGCCGTTCACTTGCAAATGGTTCACTCTATGACTACCGATTCATGTATAATGGCCCTCAGGAACGTCATGGCCAGGAGAGGTGTTCCGGCAGTTATTTATAGTGATTCAAGGCGCTAGCAAAGAATTAGAGGAAGCTATGGAGAATCTGGACCGAGTGAGGTTCGAAACTGAGTTTATAACTTCTCATACGTCCTGGAAATTCATCCCACCGGCTTCGCCGCATATGGGCGGCGCATGGGAGCGCCTCGTGCGTATCGTGAAGCAGAACCTTGCTAAACTAAAACCGAGCAGGACGATGTCACACGAGGTTCTGGAAAACATGTTGACGGAGGTCGAGAATGTGATCAATTCACACCCGATGACCAATCTACGGTTGGACGACGACCAGTCGCCAGTATTAACCCCAAACCATTTTTTACTGGGTTCCAGCAATGGTTTGCGACCGTGGGTGCCTTTCAGCGACAGTTCAGAATTGTTGAAAAATTCTTGGAAAGTTTCGCAGAGCCTGGCCAACCAGTTTTGGAGGCAATGGCTACGAGATTACTTGCCGTATATTACCCGACGCACGAAATAGTTCACAGATGTGGAACCGATTAGAGTCAACGATCTGGTTGTCATCGTAGACCCAAAACTTCCACGGAATACCTGGCCGAAAGGCCGCGTTATTGTCGTCAAACAAGGACCAGATAATCAAGTAAGGAGTGCCACCGTTCAGACTTCGCAAGGAATTTATGAACGACCCGCAGTGAAGCTCGCCGTGCTTGACGTAGGCGTTAGAATCAATGCAGACTTCAATGACCGCATTCGGGGGGGGGAGTGTTGAGTACGCTACATCAGCGCCCGTCAGACACCATATGCCCCACTCCACCTACGGATGATTTGCCACACCCAGTACCTACGGAGAGGATCGATCGCAAGCAGAGAAGTACACACCGTACCTACAATGTGTCTAAATGACAATAGATCGAAGAAATTACGTTCGCTCGGTAATGACTGTGTCAGCTTGTGATAAAAACCTATGAATTTAAGTTGAAGATCTTAAATGAATTTGGACTACGATAGCTTGAATATTTTTGCACTTATCTAGTGTTGTTAATGTAGTCCAGGTAATGGAAAAATTAATGCAATAATGTTTAAATATTGTCCTAATCATACGCCATATGTTACAGCATAGTTGAAAAAAGTGTCCCTTGGATTAGCTGGACACGATAATTAGAAGGCATATGCCGTTGAATTAGACCTTTATCTGTTAATTTGAACCTGAATGGTAAGACTATGAATGAAATACTTTCCATTAACTAATTGATCGTTCATTAACCTACAGCATGAATTCCATGATATATATATAATCAGTAGTGGGCTATTGAGTTCCATCTGAATACGATTAAAGCAGTTTAGGGTAAGAGGTCCTATTTTCATGTTCAGCCGCATCAGATTTAGCTTTACCGCACTCATTAATAGATCATACAGTAAAAACTGCGAATAGTGGACCGTAATCGGGTGTTATCAACACCAAGTGTTAAAAACTTCTGTTGAGCGGTAGTAAGACTACAGTAAGGACCAAAATAATCCAGTTATAAACACATTCTAATGTAACTTTTTCCATCAGGTATTTTGTAATTACTCAATAAATTCTTCACAAAATCAACCAAACCCTACCACCCAACAGTAGGGTATATGTACCATTCCTTGGCCTAATTTGCAAACCGCCTTGACAATTTTGACCATAACTCATGAATTAATAGCACTAGAAATAATATGTTGACCCTATTACACACTCTAATATAATTAAGTTGAAAAGATTCAATGCGATGGTATGCAACGTTGGTCTATTGGCCTATTAGTGGATACAATGTTGGCCTATTGCTTTCCATGCACTAGAACCATTTTCGGAGCCAAATTTTCAAAAAAAAACTATGATTAAACAACTTATACTAAAGTTCTTTCTTAATTTAGTAACGAAAACAACACAACCCTATTATTGTGTTATATTTTTTTGCAATTTCTCATCGTAATAGGCTGTTTTACCTCACGCAAATCTGACAGGAAAAGGCCTAATTTCCCGCACCAAATAAACAGTGCTGTAATGGTTCATTACAGCACAGATTTGCGTTGCGTAATGAACCATTACAGCACTGTTTTCAGGTTTCATCAACTTCTTGATGCTTTCTGGGCGCAGTTTTGAAAATTGTGACAACTACACAGTATTACCTGCTATAATCAGATTTTCTTAAACAAGGCTATGAAAATCACTGTGCAATTTGATGGGAAGGTTTTGTTAAAACTAACCACAAGCGGTAATTTATTAAATTGCAAAAAAACGTTGTACGCAACTCGGTGCAGAACTCGATTTTTACAGCACTCGTCGTAATTATGCAACTCGGCAAGCCTCGTTGGATAAATGTACGACTCGTGCTGTAAAAATCTTCATTCTGCACCTTGTTGCTTAAACTACTATTACAGTCACCGCACATATAATCTTTCTTCCTGTTCGTTCTTTCTGGTTCTTACGCAAGCAATGTTGTTAACGTCACTTTATCGGTGTTGTTGACGTCACTTTACTGATGGGCCAAGATTTGGGTACATAGTGAAAAATATGTCCTCAATATTCGGCCCACATTCAACTTGTAAAATAGTTATTATTCGTTGAAAACAAATATGTATACAAGTTCAAAATAGCGTCTTTGACCGTCGCATCAAATGTTCAGATATTGAAAAATCAATTCGAAATGTTCCAGAATCATGCCATTTATGATCATGTGTATAGTCTACCCACTAAGCCGAAGAAACATGGCGTTTCAAAAGCTAAGCAAAGTGACATATTCATTCAATTTTGATGCTCCAAAGTGCTAAAATTGAAACGAAATATTACAGTTGTTTGGCGCATAGCTTTTCCGATATCCAGTTATGCGTGTTTGTTTGAGTTTTTGGTTTACGTTGAGATAGGCCGAACGAGGGGACTATGCCAACGAAGCATCCCGATACCCTAGTTCATCACATTAGAGAAATTCCGAAAGACATACCTGTAAGAAATCCTGGAGGAATCTCTGGATAAATTCTTGGAGGGTTCCCTGCAGAAATTCCCAGAGGAATCGCTGGAGGGTTTTTTGGAGGTATTCCCAAGAAACAGAAGTAGTTGAATAACATTTTTTTAAGCTGATTTTTGCTCAAAAGGGGTTTGTTCCACACTTATACTGCAATGTTTCTTGGGTTCCTGCAGGAATTTCTGGAGGAATCCTTGGAACAAGTACTGAAGAAATCGCAGAAGGAATTCTTGGACAATTTCTGAAAGAATCCCAGGAAGAGTTTGTTGGGGAACTCTTGGAGGAATTCCTGACTGAATTTTTGAAGGCATCCCTGGAGGATTTCCTGGGGAAATTCCTGTAGAAATCGATGAAGGAATTTCTTCAGGAATTCAGTATGGTGCCTGGAGGAATTCTTGAAAGAATTCTTGTAGGAATTCCCGGAGGAGTTCTTGGAGAAATTCTTGGAGGAGTTTCTGGGTGCATTCCTAGAGGAATCCTGAAGGAATGCTTGAAGATATTCCTGAAAGAGTTACTGAAGAAATTGCTTTAAAGATTGCTGTAGGAATTTTTAAAGAAATTCTTGTTGTAATTTCTGAAGGAGGCTATGGGGGAATCCCTGAATGAAATCTTGGGGAATGCTTTGAGGTATTCTTCCTGGATGAATCCCTAGAGAAATTCCTTGAAGAATTCCTGGAGGAATTCCTAAAGGAATTCCTGGTGGAAAGCCTGGAGGAATTCCTGAATAAATTTCTGGAAAAATCTCTGGTGGAAACCCTGGAGGAATTCTTCAATTAGTTCTGGGAGGTATTCCTGGGGGAGCTCTTTTAGACATCACTTAAGAATGCCCTGGAGGAATCCATGTGGTAATACCTGGAGAAATCTTCGGAGGAATGTCTGAAGCAATGCTTGGAAGAATCCCTAGAGAAATTTCTGGACAAATTCCTGGAGGTATTCCTGGCAGATCACAGAGTAAATCTCTGGAAGGATTCCTCGAGGAATCCATGAAATAATTCCTGGATAAATGCCTATAGACATCCCTAGAAGATTCCCTAGAGTAATTACTTATGGAATCTCTGAAGGAGGAACTCATGTGCACCGATTTGAAATCTGTCGGCGGCGGCGTTTTGCACTTTTTTGGCCGGCGGCGGCAGTGTGGTCAGCGTGACGCCGAATGAATTTTCGGCGGCGGCGGTGGCGGCGGCGGTGGCGGCGGCGTGAAACGGCGTGGTCATAATTTTTAAATTTTTGTCAATTCGGGTAATCAATATCAGTGTTTCATTTTTTAGTAACTCATCATTTTGAAGATGCAATGACATGTTTTTTTTTGTCTGTATTAACGAGATTTTTAACCCTAGGCTAGTTCATCTCGGAACCCACGTTTTACTTCCCTTCCGAAGGAAGAACCCACATTTTTGTGAATATGTCGGGAGTGGGATTCGATCCCAGGTCCTCGGCGTGACAGTCAAGTGTTCTAACCACCACACCAGGTCCGCTCCACACAAATCTAAGAAGAACTCTTAGAGAAATTGCCGGAGGAACTCTTAAAGGAATTTCCGGAGGAATTCTTAGGGGAATTACCGGTGGAACTCATGGAAGAATTCTCGGAAGAAATTCTGGGCATTCCTTGTGCAATTTCCAGAAATATTTTAGAGCAACTAGTAAAGTAACTGCCTGAAGAATTTTCGGAGGAACTTGTAGAAAAATTGCCGAAGAAATTCGAAAAGGAATTCAAGGAGGAACTCGTAGAGAAATTACCAGAGGTATTCAAAGATGAGTTCTCGGATGAAATCTTAATGGATTTCCCGGAAGAATTTCTTGAGGAATTCCCAGCCGGATTTCTAGAGCAACTCCCGATGGAACTCCTAAAGAAATTCCTAAAAAATTCGTGAAGAAATTCCCGGAAGAACTCGTAGAGAAATTCCCGGATTAACTCAGATTCTTCTAGAGAAATTCCTGGGAGAACTCCTAGAGGAACGTTCGGGGAAATTCTTAAAGGACTTCTTGAGGGAATCTCCTGGCATACCCAGTGCAATTTCTATGAAAAACTTATACAGCAACTCGTAGTGAAATTGCCTGGGGAACTTGTAAAGGTGTTTCCGAAGATATTCGAACTCCCGGAAGCACTTCTAGACGAAAGAACTTTTAGAGAATGTCACGGTGAAACTCTGTAACTCGGAAAAAATGGATGAGAAATCCCCGAAGAAACTCGGAAGGGAAGGAATTCCCGGAAGAATTCCTAGAGGAAACCCTCGAGAAATTCCCACAGGAACTTCTAGAGGAATGTTCGGAGAAACTTCTGGAAGAATTCCCGGGTGAACTCTTAAAGAAACTCCTGGAAGAATTCCAGGAGAAACTGCTACAGAACTTGCCGGAAGAACTCCCAAAAGAATTCCCGGAAGTACTCCTAGAGGAATTACAAGATAATCTCCTAGAGCAATTACAAGATAATCTCCTAGAGGAGTTATCGGAGAAAACTTCTGGTATTTCCAGTACAATTTCTATGAACTCTTAAAGGAATTCCCGTAGAAATTCGTTAAGGAATTCCCGGATGAACTCGTTGAAGAACTCGTGGAGGAATTCCCGAAGATGCTCCTAGAGGAATTGTGTGTATTTGGTTTTGAAGAGGGACTTTAACCTAGTGGTCATTCGTCCCTCTGTCCTAGAGGAATTGCCGGATGATTTCCTAAAGGAATTTCAAGGGAAAACTTTTAGACTTCTAGATGAATTCCTGGAGGATCTCCTAAAAGAATACCCGGATTAACTCTTAGAGGAGTTTCTAGACGAAGTACTACAAAAAGTCTCAGTGAAACTCCTAGATGATGTCTCGGAGGAAACCCTCGGATTTTCCGAAGGACCTTCTAGAGTTCCCGGAGGAACTCTTAGCGGCATGCTTGGCTAAACTGCTGGAAGAATCCTCAAAAGAGTTGCTGGAGAAATTTCATCTCTTCTGGAGATGAACACGACAACATATTTTTTTTTTTTCAGAATTACCAGCATTTTCTTCAATCTTCGGAATCCCTAGCTCGATTCTTTGTTCAGCCGTCAGTTATCTTCAGGAACCCCCGGTATCTTTGTAAACTCGTTTCAATTCGAAGGACAAACTCTTTCAATTTTTTAGAACTGTTATAAATTTGGGTCAAAAAAATGGACCACCGTTGAAAACAACCTTACAAATGCTATGTATGCATATAAGATATAACTCCATTGCTTGAAATATTGTTATGAAATAAATCAAGAAATAATTTAATTTATCAATGCGTTTTTGAAATCGGCGTAGAAAATTGGAGTTCGGCAGCGTAAGCGGCGGCGCGCCGAAAAATAATCGACGGCGGCGGCGCACACCTCTACCTGGAAGAATACCTGGTGAAATTTCTGAAGACATGCCTGTAAGAATTCCTGGAGAAATTTCTAAAAGAATTCCTGGACGGATCCCTGCAGGTATTCCTGGAGGAATCGAGGGAGGAATACCTTCAGAACTTCCCGGAGGATTTTTTTGAATTATCCTTGGAGCAATTCCTGATTCCTTCAGGCGAATTTTCTGAAAAATAAATAGAGAAATTTAAACATTTAAACATTTAAACATTTAAACCTTTAAACATTTAAACATTTAAACATTTAAACCTTTAAACATTTAAACATTTAAACATTTAAACATTCAAACATTTAAACATTTATACATTTAAACATTTAAACATTTAAACATTTAAACATTTAAACATTTAAACATTTAAACATTTAAACATTTAAACATTTAAACATCTAAACATTTAAACATTTGAACATTTAAACATTTAAACATTTAAACATTTAAACATTTAAACATTTAAACATTTAAACATTTAAACATTTAAACATTTAAACATTTAAACATTTCAACATTTAAACTAAAGTGACCAGTCGTCCCGCGTTTCGCGGGACAGTCCCGCATTTTGACCAAATGTCCCGCGACAAATTATGTCCCGCGTTCGTCTCAAATCGTAAAAATGACCCGCGTTTGAAAAAAAAAAATCAACAAGCATTCAAAATATTGTACTAACCTCAAAGCCAAAATAGTCTAACCGGTTTTGTACAAAACACGAATCACATCAAACATATTAACCCTCTTCGTGTGTTAGGGTCATTATGACCCCTAAACGTGCACTAGGTCAGCGAGGTGCGCGCAAGCTAATGCACGAAGAAGGTTAACGGAACTTTCAACATCAGAGTTCAAAAACTGAAAGATTTTGGTGAGAAAGTACATGAAGATTGTGGGTTATAGTAAAGTTTGATCTATTGAAAGCTTTTTTTATCGAGCGATAAAAAAGTCCCAGCATATTTTTTTTATTTTAAAAGAAAAAAAATCGACTATTTGGTTGATTTTTATGCACAGTCAGACAGCATAATTTTACAGTTCGGTGGAGAAAATAGATAGTTACAAGAGTACAATTACAAAAGTAGTAGACAACTGTCTCAAGTTCAAACTTCAGGGCAGAAAACTACATATGTAAGTGAGCACTGCGCACAGTCAGATGAAAAATCTGGAGGGAATTCGTTGCCCGAAGTTAAAATCTTTCCAAGCCCAGTATAGTAAACTTTTATTGGAAATTTATTTTGACACTGTTATTTTTATTTCTTCAAATGGGTGAATCTCAAAACCTTCATTGACTGGCAGGCAGTTCAAACGAGTACGCTCGTAAATTAAATTCATCCAATAAGTTAATCAATGTTGACAGAGAAGCATTCGAGCTACTTAAGGAAATAGTAGGCAAATGACAAAATTGGACAAGCAGAAGCTAGATTGGTTAACATTTTCAGGCAATTTGAGGGTAATAATAACCTCAAAAAATTGTAGAGTTCACGTCATGCTTGTCAGCCAAAAATGCTGTAATAAACGATTTTTGTTTCAGTTATGTACGAAGCACCTTAATTTCAATTTTGAAAGCAATTGAGAGTTGAAATATTAAAACCATTTTTGACAGCTAGATTTAATTATCAAGTTGCTTTTGAAGACTGTAGAAAAAATGTTTATGAGTTTGTCCCACTTCGGCGAAGCTCACAACGCAGAAAGATATGCTTGGTAGAAGAAATGAGTGCTTCGTATTCTAAGAACAAAAAAAATTGTTACGTATTCGTCACCAAAAAAAAAGATCATGATTTCACGTTACTATGCATCTTTCAAAATTAATGTCCCGCGTTCGAGCTCTGATCATCTGGTCACTTTAATTTAAACATTTCAACATTTCAACATTTAAACATTTAAACATTTTTGGAGCTCGATTTGAAAAGGTCGTATGAGCTTTTTTCGATTAAAAATTCGATCAATTGGATTCGCTTATTATAGCAAAAACCGTTGAAATTGAACAAAGTTGATATGTACATACATACAGCAGAATCATCACAAAACAGGCTTTCCGTTCCATCATTAAAAATTTCCTAAATATCTTCCCTATTGCTACAATAACTAAAATAAACTGATCGAATTTTATATCGACAAATGTACATACGACCTATTCAAATCGAGCTCCAGATTTAAACATAATCATTTAAACATTTAAACATAAAAAACAATAAATTTTGTTCCTCAACTTTTCTTCGCATTATCGGACTAAATTTCCGTCACCACAAGCAGTCGTTTCGCGGACTCGTCGGAGCTCCAAAAGATTTATTTTCGCAACACGCCGTCCTCTTCACGGGGAATCGAAATAACTCAAAACGGAGATAAAAAGTACTTAAAATTAAGTATTGTGACAACACTTGCTTTTTGGGTACAAACCGAACTGATCGCGAGGTACTTTTTACTTAAACTTGGCGTTATCAACAAAGACTTGCTTTTGGGTGAATTGAGAGTTGTTATTTGTTTTGTTTTTCCCTAGCTGAGGAAGTACCCAAAATGAAGTGCTGCGGTCGCACTTCATTTTGGATGAAAATTTATTGTGCGCCATGTTTGTTTCAGAGTTCGACAGATTTCGTTGTGAATTACGGTAAGTTAGCAAATTAATTAAACATTTTAACATTTTCTTCAACTATTTTTCGATTTTTCAGTGCTTCTTCGCTAAACCCATCTATACATCGACGCGCTACCGCAGATCCCGAAGGCACCCGAGGACAAATCGAACATAAAGTTGAGCCGGTTCGAAAATGGAAGAGATTAGTTTCAGAACAAAATCGCCGGTAAGTTTTTATAAAATAAAAGTAAGAACGCAATCTTATTAGTTTCTTTTAATTTGGCAGCAAAACAATCGCAGGGCGGAACCAGAGCTGGAGGTGGAGCCAGATAGGGCGACGCAACGTGACTACCGTGGGAAGAGCACAAGTTCCGGCTAACGGTGCCTCGAGCAATATTATTTATTGAATTTATTTTTTATGTGCTCTTTATGATGTATTTTTTATGAAACTGCAATAAAGTTAATTCCACCTCAATAACTTCCAAACATCACTTTACATTGTATTCTGAATTAAATTTCCAAAAAAAAAATCTTTTTTGTGAGACTAGATTTTGGGTTAATTTGAGCCAAAACGCACTGTTCTCAAAAAAGTCAATTTCATCCAAAACGGCCTTTTAGTGAAACAACTCAAATTTGAGTACTTTGCGAATAACTCAAATTTGACTGGTTTTACTTAGCTGTCAAGATGGATGAAAATGACTCAATTTTGAGTTATTTCGTTTCCCCGTGTTCCAAGTTTTGACAGCTGACGCAACAAAAGGAGAAAAGCGTAAAAAAAACGAAGTAGCAGCAGCAGCAGCAACCAGCCAGAAGAATTTTCATTCGTTCTAATTTTCGGCGTTATTTCGCGGAAAATCTTACGAATCGGTGCGAAAAAGTGTTGATCAGACGCCTTGGAAAGTGTTCTTTGTGGGAAGTTTTGGTGCGGCTTTGGAAAGTGCGATAATTTGTGCGTAGCGGCGAATTAAATTCTACCTTTGGGCCCACTCGCGACTTGGTGCGGGGAATGGTCGTCATCGAAAGTGATCGATATCAGTGCTGATTGGGGAATAAACAGAAGGTGTGTGTTTGCCAGTTCGAGAAATAATTGCGAAGATTCGCGAATAGCAAGGATATTGTGCGTGGAATCAAACGTGCAGGCGTTTTCAGGTAAATCTAGGAAGGTTTCACGAAATTGTGCAAATGGATTCAGAGTTTGGTGTTGGAATCCATCGGCGGCTGAGTGTTCAATAGGGTGTGCCAAAAAATTGGAGTTGAAAAAGTTTTGGTTCTCAACACAAAAAATGACAAAAACTTGTAGGGTACAGACACACGTTTTGATCAGTCTTAGGGTATATTTTTCGAACATTTAATAAACCTGTAAAAACTTAATTCAAATTTTCATGAATTTAGGTGCCCGAGAACCTATTTAAAAATCGATTTAAAGTTTGTATTTAATGAATCACCCCTAATCGGATTTTGTACTGGGCGGAGCTGTCAAACAGTTGCCCAGCTGTCAAACGGTGGTTTGAAAAAATCTCTTTGAAATGGATTTAGGTATGAAAATAAAATTCTGAAAATCTGAAAAAAATATCATAGTGGTTCAGAAAAAGGTACTCTTTCGTTTAAGGCTCAAGCATCCGTCATCATTTTTCGGAAAACAAAAAGCAGTTTTCTCGCTGTAAATCAAAACATCGACCATGAAAATATATTCACTGCATTCTATTTTTCATGTGGAGTACAGTGAATATATTTTCATAGCAAAGACTTTTGTTTTGAACGAAAAAACTGCTTTCAAATGTTTGATGATGATGATGATTTCAATGACGAATTGTTCAACGTTAAAAATAAAATATCATTAAAGTTTTCTAAATTTGAAAACTTAGTGACTATAATTAATCTCCTAAAGAGAAGTTATGTTTTGTGAAATCCCATTTCGTATTTTAGTGATTGAGTCGTTCCAGATAATCCTTAGAAGGATAGAAAACATCAATTTTCCGGGATGTTGACAAAAAAAATGATAATTAAGCAGATAGGGACTTCCAAAATTTCACGACATAATCTCTACTTTTAATCGCCAATTCTCAAGAATACGATAAACCATATGCAGATAGTCCTGGGTTCAATCCTTGGCCCGTCCCTTTCCTTCTACTTTGTATCTTTCTATCTCTTTATCTTTTCTTTCTAATGCATGTATATTAGTGTGGGTCATCGGAAGCGTTTTCTCAGATCAAAGCTTTTTTGGTTCCGTTTTGGGTCCTGAGTATCTGTGCAAAATTTGAGCACGATCGGTTGCGTCTACACTTTGCGCATTGCAATTGAAATTTGTATGGGATTTTGTATGAGAAAACCAACTTTTTTGCATTTTAGCCATAAGTTAAAAAAGTTTGTCTGAAACTTTTTAACCGATACTGTAAATTGATAGCCTAGGATGTTCTGAAGAACTTTGTTGAAGACCGCAAAGCGATCCGATGCTTGTGAATATAGTTATAACCAACGAACCGCATGCATGTGTTTATGTTTTAACATGTAAAGGAATAACAATAGCAACAAAATCATGATGTTTCACCAAGCAATGCCAACGCTATAACTTTTTTCATAAGCATCAGATCACTTCGCGGTCTTCGACAAAGTTTTTCAGGACACCCTAGGCTATGTTTTCACTTTAACGGTTACACGGTTTTAGACAAATTCGAGCTTGTTATGAGAGAAATGCAAAAAAGTGTGTTTTCCCATGTAAAACCCCATACAAACTTCAATCGCGATGCGCAAAACGTAGACATAACCGATCGTGCACAAATTTTGCACACTTATTTGGATCCTGAAATGGTATCAAAAAAGCTTTGATCTGATGGGATACCATTGAATTTTTCACTTTTCCATATAAACGATTACCCACTCTAATGTATATTCATAAATTCATAGCAATCGCTAGAACAGAAACGGGTTGAAAAAGCCGTTTCCCTTCCTTCCAACTTTCCTAGCACAGCGTCAATCTATCATATAACGCCTACAAGTTATGCAATGAAGCGAACTGTGTCGCTATTTCTTCAGAGTATTAAATACACTGATCTATCACCTTACGCCTAGCATCCACGCACCAATGTGTGAACCCATTGCCAACCATACTTTACCAATACTCCGACATCCGCATAAATGTGTGCAGACGCAGAGGTATATTCGGTCTGATGTGGATACAAATGAATGCAATAATCATTTTCTTCCCCTTCCCCACATTGACCTGCAACCTGGCGTGGCAGGCGCCATTATCGCCTAAAAATAGAAGATCACCAACACTCACACGCTGAAGATGTCTGGCAGATATCTCATGGGTTCCTTGTGTGAGTGGCGACACTGGAGTAGCATCCACGGGCGGTCAATCAAGCTCAGCAAGCTCAAGCTCAATTCTCTAGAATACGATAAACCGCGAGGTCTGGATTCAACGAGAAGTTCCTAGATTCCTAGTTTGTCTCTTGTCAAGTCTAGTTGTTTTTTTTTTTCTTTGAAGAGTAGAAAACCGATCTACGGCCATTTACCATCCAAGAGGTTTTGGGCCCGCTGAAGGAATTCAAGATCAGTTCGATCGCGCCGTCGTTAAGTATAGGCGGAGGCAAATGTGCACTTTGTTGTGCGGGATTTCTTTGTTATCGGAATGCCGTTTAGAGATACTTTGTCGGTGGCTCGAAATTGCCGGCTTCATCAAGTAATTAGAGACGGATGTAATATCGATGAAATCAGCTTACAAAACTACCAATGAACGATCCGTGTTCATGAAGTTTTCATTCCATGATGAACTCATTGCGGAAGAATGCGAAACCACAGCATTTCGTTTACACAAGTGGGAAATAGGTTGAGGTATGCATGGCAGAGGCGGGTACCAATATGCAGTACATCCGTGTATTTGATTTGCCGCCAGAACTGTCGCCAGATGATAAGCTGTTGTCGGTTCTAGGAGAATATGGAAAGGTGGATCGTGTGGTGCGGGAAAAATTTTCCACGGATTTGGGCCTCGATCATTTGTGTACAGGAGTGAGAGGAGTTAACATGAACTGAGCCGAAATGCAAATTTCCATGAACTTTGGAGACCGGGAACCTATTTAAATATCAATTTGAAGTTTTTATGGGAGCGATTTGTCGAATCACCCCTCGTCGCAGTTTGTACTGGGCGGAGCTGTCAAACAGTTGCCCAGCTGTCAAAAGGTGATTTCAAAAAATTTCTTTGAAATTGACTTTAGGTACCAAGATAAGGTTCCAAAAATCTGAAAAAAATCATAGTGGCTCAGAAAAAGGTGCTCTTTCGTATAAAATCGAAAAATCAATATATTTTTCAAAATTTAAAAACCCAATTGAAGTCGTGGGTCGGAGTGCTAAAGTTTTTATTATCACTCAAAGACACATGCTTTGTGTGTCGGAAGACGGGGCAAAGTCCTGGACGAAGAGTACCTCGATCACTCAATCGACACGGAAGAAGCAGAACAGCAAAACAGACAAGTATTTGTGAGACAGGATCAGCATCGGAAAAAGAAAAAACGGCGTAAGGAAAGTATGAAGAAGTTGAAGGAAGTTGCTTATGGGTAACTCTCGCTGAGACCGTCCCACTATTTACACCATGTCTTTAAAAATGTTTAAGGTGGAGATTCTCTGAAAGTCCTCCTCAAAAAAGTAAGAAAAATGCATTTTGTTAATCAATTTGATGGACCCCCCGTCAGAGATGGCATACACCTCAGAGCGCTAAGTGAGAAGATAAAAAAATACACATTACACACAGCCTGCATGATGAGAAAGAGTGTGTGTAAAGAATTATCTTCTGCGTGGTCCGACTGCACGCGCTTGGCATCGTTGTCGCATCGCGCACGACGGTGAGCGTAGGAAAGCAAGAGAAAGTACAGCCCAACACACAGCTCACATCACAGCGCTGCGCTACTATGTACTGCCGAGAACCTACAACTTGCAGCTCAGTCAGCGCAGATGTGTAGCACATTCCTAGAAATGAGCAAAGCTCACGCAAAATAAGTTTGAGCTCTGCGACGTCTCGCGCAGCTGGTGTGGCAACTTACACATTCGCACTCTCACGCAAAGTTTTGCAGCTGAGCGATGTGTGTTTGTTGCCGGTCCACATTCGTAGCAAAAGAGAGCGGCGCTCATTTTATTGAAGATGTGTACGCAGAGCTGTTTATCAGTGTATCTATGCCATCTCTGCCCCCCGTTAGTTAGAGCCACAACCATTTTTGCGGACCCCTCGATTTTGATCAATTGTTGGTTCATTCAACCCGTTATAACTCAAAAGTTTCTCCAAAAACCACCTCATAACAAAATGTTGTTGAAAAGAGGAACGATAGAGCTACAATTTACGGTTATAAAAACATGGGTCGGCCATATTGATTTTGGCCGCCATCTTGAATTTTTATACCAAAACTGTTTTTTCACCATGTTGGCAACCACCGATTTTCAAAATCTTTGCGTCAATCGAAAGCGGGGACATTTTTACACAACATATCAAAAATTTAGAGATGTATCTTTTTCATGTCAAAACTTATCTGCACTTTTGTTATCATGACACGTTTTCTTCATACATTTCCTTGCGCACCGGCAACGTCACCCAACAGCATCAAAGTTGGCGCCTGCTTGTATACACAACGGCACCTGCAGCCAAATTAGGGAAAATTGGAGGTTCGTTCCCGTTTTGACTGTTTCTCAATGATGCGGACATTGCTTTTTAAAGTTGTTTGGTGTTTTGAAAAGCTTAAACCTTCAGCTTTTCATTAGTGGGTTCAGATTTCAAATAATTGTTCATAAACAGTGTGAAATAACGCTGCATTTATGTAAACAACCGGCACCTGGCCCAGTGCGCTAAAGTGTCATGATTTACAAAAGTGCAGATAACTTTTGATAGGAAAAAGATACATCACTAAATTTTTGATAAGTTGTGTAAAAATGTCCCTGCTTTCGATTGACGCAAAAATTTTGAAAATCGGTGGTTGCCAACATGGTGAAAAAACAGTTTTGGTATACAAATCCAAGATGGCGGCCAAAATCAATATGGCCGACCCAACTTTTTATAACCGTAAATAGTAGCCCTATCGTTCCTCTTTTCAACAACATTTTGTTATGAGGTGGTTTTTGGAGAAACTTTTGAGTTATAACGGTTTAAATGAGCCAACAATTGATCAAAATCGAGGGGTCCGCAAAAATGGTTGTGGCTCTAACTAACGGGGGGCCCATCAAATTGATAAACCAAATGCATTTTTCTTACTTTGGGGGGGGGGGGGACTTTCAGAAAATCCCCACCTTAAACATTTTTGAAGACATGGTGTAAATAGTGGGACGGTCTCAGCGAGAGTTACCCTTATGCGATCAAGGTAGCCATCGAGACAGCGAAGGATCGGCGAGCATAGTTTTATTTTATTTATTTATTTATTTTGCTTTATTCATGTAACGTAAGATTTACAATCTTTTTTAATGTTACAATTTGTAGGTATCAGCAGGATGTGCATGTTAGAGCTTGTCAACTAATTGATTCATTTAACTATTATCTAATTGCTGTGTTCATTTCAGTTTAGTGCGTGTTATTCAACTCCAAGAGTAGATCCCGTTTAAAGCTCGAAAAATTATTAGCAGATTTCAGATTTGATGGCAGGGAATTCCAACTAACTATACCCCTAACAAACAGCGACCGGTTATAATAAGCAGATTGATTGATAGGAACAAGAAGGCTTCTTGTTCTGGTGTTTCTGCATAGATTCAGCTTTGAAAACAGATAGCTAGGGTTTCCAGATGAAAGTATTTTAAAAATATGACAGCAGGATCTAAATTTGAAAAACTGGTCAAAAGGACAACAAATAAGCTGATTTTGAAAGTGAGTGACTCTTCCATATCTTGAGACGTTGAAAATATATCTGATACAGGAATTTAAGGCAACTCGTAGCTTATTCACACTATTGACAGAGGCGTTCAGAAAAACAAAGTCGCAATAAATAAGGTGTGGATAAATAAGCGATTTGAACAATTTGATTTTGGTTTGGCAGTTAAGATGCTTAGTCGTGAGCGAAAGTTGTTTTAAGATACCATAGATTTTTCCTACTTGAGCATTTATTTGAGGTTCCCAATCTAATTTGGCATTGAATATGACACCTAGATTGTTAACTTGTTCCACAAAAAAGATTCGTTCGTTATTCATAAGAGTTCCGGTGTTTCAAAATTTTGTCGTTGTCGATTTATCAGTACCGCCTTAGTTTTGGCCATATTTATAGGAAGTAAATTAACTTGAGACCACTGAAAAATCTGCTGTAGATCATAGTTGATTAGCCTCGAAATTTCTGTCATGCTTATGCTCAAATCGGTACAAAAATAAATTTGTACGTCATCAGCAAACATATGCACTGTACAGAATTTCACTGCCGATGGGAGATCGTTAATAAAAAGCGAAAAAAGTAGAGGTCCGATGATAGATCCTTGCGGGACGCCTGAATCGATTGACCGGAAGGAAGAGAAAAGTCCATTATGAAAAACTGCTTGGTATCGGTCTGCGAGATAAGTTTCTATCAGATTTACAGCTGACCGTGAGAAACCGAAAATAAGTCCTAGCTTGTTCAACAATTTTCTGTGCGAAACTCGATCAAACGCTTTGGCAAAATCTATAAGCAGAAGAACT
This sequence comes from Aedes albopictus, assembly GCF_035046485.1. NCBI lineage: Eukaryota > Metazoa > Arthropoda > Insecta > Diptera > Culicidae > Aedes > Aedes albopictus. The sequence continues at coordinate 382,437,610 of NC_085137.1, forward strand.
GCTACCCCTTTTTTATCAATTGCTGATGCAATGTCGTCGTGTACCTTCATCAGTGCTGTCTCAGTACTGTGGTTTTTCCGAAAGCCTGACTGACACGGGCTTAAACAATTGTTTCGGCTAACATGATCGGATATTTGAGAAGATACTATTTTTTCAAATGCCTTAGATAATGAACTTAAGAGGGTAATAGGTCTTAGATTCGATACAGTATTTAAGCGAGATTTCTTTTTTATTGGAATGACTTTAACATATTTCCATGCTTGTGGGAATTTGGATGTTGTGAGAATCGTATTGAATAAATGTTTGTATAATGGAAGAGCTAATGGAAGCATGTTTTTGAAAAAGTCTATGGGTAGGTTGTCAAGGCCACTAGCATTCGATTTAACAGAAAACAGTGCATTTACAATTTCAAATTCTTCTACACAGCGAAAGCTAAAATCACCGTATATTGTGTTGGTACGTGCATTTACGTCTGAAGAGTAGTTTTCCGAAAAGAAGTCGTTAATTTCATCAGCGGTTGATTCGCAGTCCACAGAAAATTGTTTTTTATTAGCTACTCCTATATTTTTAATGTTCTTCCAAAGTTTCTTGCTAGGGACATTGATATTTATCCGAAGATTATCGTAGTTCTTTTTAGCATTCCTAATTAACGTAGTCACTCTGTTCCTAAGATTCTTGAACAAAAGATTGTCGGCTTGTAAACGTCTAGTTTTCCAATTTCTATAGGCTAAATCTCTTTCAATAATGGCCTTTTCTATTTCAGCATTGTACCATGGATTTTTTCTATACTTATAGAACTTTAATGGAAAAAACGCATCGTGTAAGAATTGGAAGTATTCATTTTAGATATCAATCAACGTATCAGAGTCACTACAAGAAAGAAAGTAATCCCAGTTTATGTTAGTTTGCGAGTATAAACTCCTATTCAATGACCAAGAAAAAAGCTCGGGAAAAGACAACGGACTAGCATGCAACGCCCAGTGGCACAGACGAAAACTTTTCTGACAGCTGTGGCTGGAATCGAACCCGCGCTTCTCAGCACGATCAGAATTCGTTGAAGAGGAGAACGCTATCCGAATTGTAGAACCGTTCCATCAATTCCGAGAAATTCAAGGAGAAATTCGAGTGCGATGGGTGATATCAAGACGTCCTTCAAGAAGCTAAGTGATGCCAACTACGCTGTGTGGAGATTTCGAATGGAGCTTGTGCTGATTCAAGAAGACTTGTTGAATGTCGTCACTGAACAGAAGCCGGAAAATCCGTCGGCCGATTGGATCACGAAAGATGCAAAGGCGCGCTCACTGATAGGACTCTCAGTCGAAGATGGAAAACTTTCCCCTGTTATTCGAGCTGCGTCAAGCAAGGAGATGTGGGACGCGTTACGGACTTATCACGAACGGTCATCATTGGCGCGCAAGGTCCATGTTCTCCGGAAGCTGTGTTTTCAGAGGCTGTTGGAAGGAGGAAGCATGTCTGAACATTTGAACGAAATTACGTTACCGACTGATCGCTATGGGAGAAGAGCTGAAAGAACGCTGAAAATGACCACTAATGATCCTGTCAAGCTTACTGGAGTCGTACGGAAGTCTCATTACGGCGTTGGAGAGTCGACCAGAAACGGATTTAACCCTGGAATATGTTACAGGCAAACACCTTGATGAATGGAAGCGGCGTGAAGAAAATCAATCCATTGAGAAGGTGCTACGCACTGGTGGAGATGAATCACGAAAACCATTCTTGAAACAGAAGCTAGCCTGCCATTACTGTGAAGAAACTGGTCATTTTCGTCGGGATGGCAAGAAGCTCGTGAGTGACAAGAGAAAGCAGCAGAAACCCAGAGAGCAAAAAGTGATGCTAGCAACGAACAATGATGTCGAGATGTGCTTGGCGGCTGGTGACGCTTTGTGGCTGTTGGACTCTGGAGCAACTTCCCATATGACGAACGATGTACGCATGCTGAATAGTTTGGATGTATCGCGAAAAACAAGTATCAGTCTGGGGGACGGAAACAAGGTGATCGGAGTCGGGGGGTTGGTGCCGGTGTATTTCGAGGCGTTAACGAAGAAGGTAAAGGAGTCAAGGTGAAGCTGTCCGATGTCTACCACGTTCCAGCACTTGCCGGAAGTTTGTTGAGTGTTAGCAAGATAACCGATGAAGGATTCGAAGTTGTGTTCAACAAAACAATGTACAAGATAATGAAGGACGATGCCGTATACCTGATTGGAGAGCGCAAAGGAGGTTTGTATCATTTGAAAGCAGGACCAGAGAGAGCTTTGGTGACCATAGCTGTCCATTCCCAACAATGCAACAATGTGGCATCGCCGGTCGGGACACCGGAATGCGGATGCGATTATGCGGATTGTGCGAGAGGGAATGGGAACCGAAATTACGATGCAGAGCTGTCTGTAGTGTTCGGACCATTTGTGATACGTGTTGCGAGGGAAAGCAGAGCCGTGCTTCATTCCTGAAAGAGTCGGAAAGTCGAACCGTAGCCGTGGGTGACCTGATTCACATGGATTTGTGTGGACCATTTGAAGAGTGCACGCCAAGTGAAACCGATTTTGTTTGGTGATCGTCGACGACTATTCTCGCTATACTGAAGTATATTTGATGAGATGCAAATCAGAAGTTTTCATTAAGATTCAACATTACGTCCATTTGATTGAGAATCAGTTTGAAAGAAAACCAAAAACCATGCAAATTCAACAATGGAATGCTGAAGCAATTTTGTGCAGATAATGGGATCCGGATGCAGCACACCGCTCCCTACAGCCCTCAACAAAATTGTGTAGCGGAGAGGAAGAATCGATATTTGGTGGAAATGATTAGGTGTTGGCCGAGTCGAAGCTGGAGAAAAAGTTTTGGGGAGAAGCCCTAGCAACAGCAAATTACATTCAACATCGCTTACCAACATCGTCAAGCAAAACTCCCTATGAAGTCTACTATGGAAAGAAGCCATCCTACTCGCATATGTGGTTATTTGGGTCAACAGCTTTCGTGCACGTTCCAAGGCAGAGAAGAAGAAAGCTTGACAAGAAGGCAGAGAAGCTGACGTTCGTTGGATACGCGGATGGTTGCAAAGCATACCGCTTTCTAAACCGGATGAATTGTACGATCACTATCAGCAGAGACTCAAAATTTGATGAAAACCCAATGAAAACCTTTATCAAGAGCCGGAAGTTGCAGAACCAAATTTTGACGACGTTGTAGTAAGTCTGGAGAAAAAAAATTCCTGTATCAAGTACCGAACAATGAGCCTGAAGCGGAACCCGAGGCAGGACCGGAACCGGAATTCGGAGAGCCTCAACCAGTCGAGCCGGCTGCAGACGGAGACGCGAGCTTGGAAGTGCACTATGAAAATGAATCGAATCATGGCGAAATCACTTCCAGACGATCTTCAAGGCAAACGAAAGGAGTTCCCCCGAAATGGTTCGAGTGTATAAGGGCAGCAACAGAGTGTCTGGAGGAGCCACCGACATTTGCAAAATCAGCAACGGGATTAAAGTATATTGATACCCGATTTCATTATGCAGGACACATCAAAATGAAACAAGAAGTTAGTTTTGTCTACTGCTGTATTGAAGACATGGTCGCAGATCTTTTAACGAAGCCTCTTGGAGCAGTTCGATTGGAGAAGCTGAGAACTATGTCTGGCGTTGAGATCATGCGTTGAGGAGGAGTGTTGATGAACGAAGCAACCCATTGAACACAGTAGGCAAGCCTTTGCACTGCTATTTGACATTAGTAGAAAACCTAGATAATAAATCGTTCCTGAATTACACTTCAAACCATAAAGACGTGTTTTACGCAATTGTCTGCTCAATTACCAATAAAGCAGCAAGAAGTCATCAGTCCAAAATACCTTTCAACAACCGAAATGATTGCAGACATGATGTCGAAGCCTCTTCCTCGTGTCAAGGAGTCAAGATTTCGGTTTGCAGCCAGGATTCTTCCGTCAAGGAGGAGTGTTGGCAAAGATGATGTAGATACCGAGAAAAAATCGAAGAATAATTGATTTGAATAAAATACATTCCTAGTTTGTCTCTTGTCAAATCAAGTTGTAAAACCGATCTTCGGCCGTTTACCATCTAAGGGTCCATATAGCCGATGCGGTAAGCGCACTGGTATTCAGCACGACCATGCTGATGGTGACGGGTTCGATTCCCGGTCAGTCCATCAAATGTTCGTGTTCTTAGAGTTCTTTGGGCATAGAGTATTTTCGTTCCTGCCACACGCTATATACATGAAAAATGGTTATTGCCAGAGTTCCCTGGCCAAGTTCGCAGGGTTTGACGGTATTAAAGTGAAGGTTATTGTAATGTAGTATTCTTTAGTGAATCATATCACCTTTTTAACATTTTAATGCGCCTGCATCGGTTCAACACGAACCGGCTGCTGCAGATGGAATATGGCTGATCATATGTTTTGACATATTCATCAGACATGCTCGATAAACACGGAGGGACCGCGGGGCTCAATAGATTCTATACCCAAGCAATAGTTCCAAGTCGATTGGATTTGAGAAGGTTTTGATGATCGTTACATATCCTAGTAGAAATATTATAGGTTTTGTGACATGTTTTGAAACCTTTTTATTGCCAGTAGACTTGAAAATGCTGTTTGGGCTTTCTTTCCCACATTTTTTGGTTGATTTTGATTAACTACTAAATTTACTATAATTTGAGTAATATACAATAATTAAATATATTTAAATTAGTAATTTTATCAAAACAGATTTGCTTCTTTTAAATATTACAATGATATCCAGTAATATACTCTAAATCTAGTGAAATCAACCGAATAGTAGGAAGGAAAGTTGCAGCACTTAATAATGCTGATAGATTCGAAGCTAACGTGCGAACACTGCACGAATTTATACTGGCCTGCTTGCTCTCACACATGGTTTGGCTTTTGAGTGGTGACGACACCGCTCAAACGCCAAATTATCTTTGGGAGTGGGTGGGACGGCCCAAGTTCGTGCAGTGGACCATACTTTAACACTTTATTGACGCCAATGCGTTCGACGTGACATTTTGGACAAAAACTGATTGTTTCTAAGCTGAAGGACGTAACGTGTGTATAACTAGACTGACATTTCTAGGTTACGGGGGAGAAAATGACTATAGGTTTATCTAGGTAGGACCGATAGGACAAATGAACGGTTTGGCTCTGTTTTAATAGTTAAGCTGTTTTGGTATCTCGTATCATTGGAAGCCCATGACATGTTCAAAACTAGTGTCTATCATTGGGGATGGCGCCAGAGCTGTAGGTGGCTACCAACATAGGTGTTATCGCAGTAACGGTTGTTATCTTCAATAGAGCTTGCTGACGTTTATTCACCTCTCTCTTTCAAGCATGCAGGCGGGATAGGATTTGTTTTCATCGGGAAACCTTTCCTGATGGCAACAAATCCTATTCCGCCTGCATGTTTGAAAGAGAAAGGTGAATAAACGTCAGCAAGCTCTATGGGTATTTGACCGTAATATTTCTTGAAGATAGCATAGGCACAGTTGTCAATATGGACAGCATTTTGTGTTGTTATTTCCAAGAAGTAATAGCAAGGACCTAAACATTCCTGGGCTTCAGGTTCCGCGGGTTAAGATTTATTCTGATAGCTTCTTAGACTTCACATGACTGAGGGCGGACATGACTAATACATTTATGGGAGGGAAAATGCAAAATTTTGATTAAAACTACTAAGGCACAATGTAAAAACTAGTGTTAAATTGGGCAACATAGCCTATTCCGTCTAAACATTGGTCTTTGTAGAAATGAAATTTGAATAACGGGTTCAGCCTTGACAAACAAGCTGTCACGCAGCTCCAACTGAAAACCCATAAGAAAAAAAAAATGGTTATTGCCAGAGTTCTATGTTAATAACTGTGGAAGTGCTCATATAGCACCAAGCCGAGAAGCAGACTTTGTTCTCTCTTCGTAACGACAAGACTTAGAAGAATTAGACAAAAAGTACTTTACTTCTTCAGACTTTTCGAACTTTGATTTTGGCACACCCTAGTGGACGCTTTGCATGGTTTAAAATTTATCACGCACGAATGTGAAGAAAAACATGGCGCTAGGGTGTATGAGTGTGTAAAAATACCAAAATAATCCCTAATCTTGACGTTCTGCTGATGTTTTGATTACAATAAATTTAATTGCAGCTCGCCGAAATGATAAACCTCAAAGTGAAGACGTTGGATTCGCAGAATCATGACTTCAGCGTGGAAGATGATGTAAGTATGAACTCCTCTCAATGTATAGTGCACTTGTTAGTATTGGGTCCATATAGACAAAGTAGTAAACGCGTGAGTACTCAGCAAGTCAATGCTGAGGGTTATGGGTTTGATTCCCGGTCGGTCTAAGATCTTTTAGTAACGGTCACATTCTTGACTTTCTTGGGTAAAAAGTACATTATACTAGTCAATACGAATCAAACATTCTGTTTAAATGAAGTCATCTTTCTCAATCCACTAAATCCGTCTTTGTCCCTATTTCAGATTACTGTTCGCCAATTCAAGGAGCAGATCGCCGAAAAGATCAACGTTTCCGTGGACATGCAGCGTCTGATCTACTGTGGCCGGGTGCTGAGCGACGACAAAGCGTTGAAAGAGTACGATGTCAACGGAAAGGTGGTCCACTTGGTGCAGAGGGCTCCACCCTCGGCACGGGGCAGCAGCACCAGCGGTGGAAGTTCCAGCTTGGGAGACGATGGTAACCGTGCCTCGGCTAGACGATCCAGGAGCAGTGACAACGCTGCACGACCGCAAATCTACCGGAACTTGGACGATTTTAACACAATGTACTTCGGTTCGATGACGTCTATTCCGCTGAATGTCAATGGAACTGTAAGTAAATGTAATATATTTAAGTGTAATCACTTAATTGTGATCAACTCCAATTTGATCCATATCCCGCAGTGTTCTACTGTTTGTTGCTATTCTACCATACCAGAATATTTCTGTTTAATCCCAGATTTTGCCTTATTACAGACTCCTCCCCAAATCCCGCCCGTGAGCCCTTCGTCAACATTGTGCATGAATCGCATCACCGTCGCCCGACACATGCTCCAGTGTGCTGACAACATCATCAGCTATTTGGAAGCTCCGGAACGAGGACTGAACAACACCGCTATGGACATTCTTTCGCAACAGACCATGGAGAGTACCGTTTTCGAAGTCGGAATCAGTGCCGTTGGGGACGTGGACATCCCGCACAACCAGATGCAAAACTTTGTCCAAGCGTTCCAAGGTGCAGTTTCGGCTGCATTCCGGCAAAATGGAATTTCCAACGTCACCGTGCAGCAGCCGGATACGCTAAACCCGTCGGTGCAAGTATTTGGAACAATTCCCGATTCGGCCATGGTCACTCCACCAAACACAAGCGCTACGGCCACACCGGCACGCGAGAGTTCCGGAGCTTCGTCGGGAAGCTCGTCCACTTCCTCTAGCACTTCGGAATCCAGCGCAGATTCCCGGCGACAGGCTCGTCCCGGTTCATCGCGTAACCAAACCACAAGCACCCAGACTCTCGCCGAAGTGGTTCAACAGATGCGAGGCGTTCAACGTCGGATGGAACCATACCTACAGCAGTACTTTGAAATACTGCAGAATGATCCAACGTTTGAGGAACGTTTTATTAGTCAAAACTTTGCGCTATTCTGCACGGTCAGAAAATTCACTCATTTTTGAGCTAAAGTGGGATAACTCAAATGAGTAAATTGCATTTCCAGCAATAGCTTAAACTGGTTGGATTTTTGCACTTGAACCAGCGTTATCGCTGAAAATGCAATTTACTCATTTTTTGAGCTGTTCCATTAACCTTCCAGGACGCGCGCCATCAAGCAGCTGAAACTGCACCGCACTCGCGCTGTTTACAACGAGCGAGATTTTTTGGTAGTGTTGTACTTTTTACAACGGCGCGCGCGCTGAAGGGTTAAAGCTCAGTTTAGAGTAACTTTTTCTTAACGTGTACACCGTTTGACACACAATTGCACTAGTATTAAATATGCTTAGAATGATTATATTTTCTTCATTTAGGACACCGCCGGTCGCGAAAGTGCTCAGCGTACCTTTGACCGCATATCCGAGGCGCTGCATTACATGTCCCATGCCCAGCATGCAATCAGCGACCTGATGCTGGATCTGCAGACTGCGGCTCCCCGTCACCTGTGCTGCCGCCCGATCCTGGTCGAGCAGTCTGCTTTCGTAAGTTCTGGCATTGCTGCTGTTCCTGTGAGTTAGCGAACGAGCTGGTCTACCTCGCAGATGTTTACTTAGTAAAGTCCCTTTTTTCTCCCACAGAACAACATCAATCTGGCTAATTTGCTTCGTGCGACCAACAACAATAATAACCCCGACATGGGCAACAACAACATCAACGCCCAGATAATCAATTTGCAAATCCCGGGTTTGTCCGGACCGGCCCCCAACGGACCCATCCATGTTCCATTGCTGGACCCCATAGGCCAACAGAACAGATCTACGGGTTCTTCCGGTCCAACATCGGGTACTGCAACTACACCGACTTCGAACGCGAATGGATCGGGTGCTGGATCAACACCTCCTACAAACCAACAGCAACAACAACAACAAGGTCAGTCCGCTAGAATCGTAAACAACCTTCCAGACGATGTGGTTACCCGGGTCTATATTCCACTGTACGATCCTTCGGCCGTAGCACGAATGCGGAACATTATTCAAACGATGGGACCACCACCGCCGCCAAGAGGTTAGGGAATCCGACTTGAAACTATCACGAATTTGGCGCAGATTCGTCTACGACGGTGTTGGTAGCTTTTTCTTTGAATGCAACAAAATTGTTTGGGTACAATTGTTCGTACAAAGCAAATATGCATGCTGTTTTTCGCTAGATGTACCGTGGAGGGCCCATATTCTGCGCATCTAAGACTTTTTCAATTTCAATCAGCTGTAACAAATTCAAAATCGAACCGATTTGGCTGAATTTTTGACTGCACATAGTTATTAGCTTTGTAAATGAGGGAAAAATATAATTCTTATACAAAACACTCAATTTATATGTTAAATCTTGAAAATTCTAAAGTGTGTCTCTGTTCCTAATTCTGCGCACCCATTTTTGGAATGTTCCTTATTCTGCGCACTAATGTTCCTAATTCTGCGCACGTGCGAAAAACTCTAAAAAGATAACATATTGTAATGAGAACATGATTCATAGATGAAATTCAATTGAATTCTTCATTTTCAACTGTTATACGACATTACGACCATATTGGAACTTCGCATGTCCTCAACATTGATACTACCTACTTTGATTACTAAGCAAAGGGAATTTTAATCATAATACACAAAAGGCTTTTGTAGCATTATCGAATACTACTACGTAAAGCTTTTTAGTTATTCGCATATACACATTTTAGTAAAATTACTTTTATTTCTAAAGGCAATATAAACTTTTTCGCCATGACAAGGTGGCACAATTTTTGTTTGCAAACTGAGACTTCTTTCTTGTCTAACTCCAGGGTTTAAGAAAATTCCATGTAAACTCACATCATATCTCGCATTTGACGAATGCTTGCATGAATACATAAAATTTCCCACGAGGTTGATAGCAAATGTTTTAAACAAGTGGTTAGTCCGGTCGAACTATCAGAACAAAAATTCAAAATCGTAAATTAGCCTTCAAAGTTCATAAACTAACTTGTTGAGCCGTAATTACATTCACCGGGTTGCTAGAAACATAGAATATCCTAGTTATAACTATGGTGGCATTTATATGATGTTTGTTTATTAATTATATGTTCAAAACTTAGTGTTGAAATGTCTGCGCAGAATTAGGACCAACATTTAATACCGGTTCCTAATTCTGCGCACCTAAGAAGAACAAGAAGATTTAAAAAAGAAGAAGAAAACTCAATTGTTTTTTGCCGATTCTGATTCCTCGAAGACAGCAGTACAGGATGCGCATGGAAAAGCAGACATTCTCTTCATTACTTATTTCGCAAAATGCTTCAGCTCATGAAGCAACTTTTTAGCAGTTTCGCTAACGGACACGGATTTCAGGCAATTTACAGTACTTGCGACATCATTTTATTTTTTTACAAAATAATGATCGTTGATTTGAAAATTTTTTCAAAACAAACTTTTTTAATACTATTGAAGCAATATTCAAAAAATATATTTGAAGCTAATATTGAACTAGCGTCCGTGATTTTGAGGTATATTCGAGATAGTGCGCCGAATTAGGGACTGCGCAGAATTAGGGCCGGTCACGGTATTTGTTTTACAATTTCACTTAGGGGTAGGCGGGGCATAATGAGCAGCTTAAGCATTTTGTCACTAAATCCAGTAAATTAAGTGCAACCAATGTGTTATTTTAACGTTCAACCCTCATTTGAACCTTTACTGACAAAAGCTAATCGTTGAAATTCCGAATAAAGTTATAAATGTTGTAAAATTTTATGTTTTAAAAACGTATAAAATCGCGAGTTGCGTTTTGAGGGTGGGGCATAATGAGCACCCTGGGTGGGGCAGGATGATCAATACCAGTTTTGCACACAATCAAATGCTAATTGACTATTCTTGCTAGTGATAAAGCATACCGTCAACAATCAATGAGAATTTGAAGGGATCACGGGGTTTAATTTGTAGGGAACTATAGGGTTTCAAGGAGTCTTCTATTGAGGATTTTTTAAACGGTGATAATATACAGATACTGAAATTTTCAAACTAATAAATTGAAAGTTACAGACAAAACCTTACTATATGCATCAAAACAGAGGAAACCATAATTAAAATTCGTTTGTTGTAGATGGTTACCATTTTCATTATTTTTTAACCTGTTGCTCATTTTGCCCCACCCTACTACCAACTCTTTGAAGCATATTTTTTCAAAAAAATAATTTTACAAATAGTTGAAAAGTGTTTCAAATACATTTCATTGGCATATGGAATATCAAGAAAATCGATAGATGCCCAGTAAGCTATGCTTTCGATTCCCAAAACCTTATTTTAGGTCACCTGATTCTTATAATATTTTCTCAGTACATGACCACTTTACGCATTTTGATTAATTTTTCAAGGTAAACAGATTTTTTGACTAATGTTTTGTCATCAACTCATTGGATTTTAGATAATAAAGCTATCATCAAGCAGTTTGTTTTATTAATTTGAAGATTCACAGTGAAAATACAAGGTGCTCATTATGCCCCACCTGCTCATTATGCCCCGCCTACCCCTACTGAACAGAGTGGTGCAGAGAGCCAAATAATTATTGAAAGATCTCCATCATGGGCGATTGTCCACCATCGCCTTGACCTGTGGCCAGGTCAAATATTGTCGACTTCCTTTGCTGCTCCCACTCGCATATAAGTCCCATTTGTAAAAAATAGGAATTGAGGTTACCATTAAGTCACTTAACCCCTTCGGGACGACTTTTTTCACCAACCTCGCCGCAATAGAACACGTCAGCGAGGTGCAAATGACCCAAACGTCCTGAAAGGGTTAAGAAAATTTCACCAGGATTTACATATTATTGATTCGTCTAGAAATTCCTCCAAAAAATAGTTTAAAACTTTCTCTGATCGCAATATCAAATTCATCCTATTCGAAAACAAAGCGGCACTTCTCACTTCTAACGAAAATACCAAAACGCTTCATTCCTTTGTTTTGAGTAGGATGGAAGTTGGAGCGTATATGCTTAAATGGTAAAGGAACAGACACTCCATCTTATCAAATCAAATCTTCAAAAAAATCCATTGAAAATTATCAAATAAGATGCTTTCAGAATTGCAGGGCTGGTAGCAAGTCGCTTTTTAGTGACTTAGTCACTTTTTTTGGGTTGATCACTAAAAAGTCTCTTTTTTCAAGGTCAGGTCACTAAAGTCACTATTTTCACCTAAAAAGTCACTTTTTTCAACTTTTTTTGGGAAATTGATAAAATACGGATTGAAAAATATTCAAAAATGTTAAACCACCAAATGATGCCACATTAAAAAAGTCAAATTTTTCCTATACAAACCGTTCCATACAAAAAAAAAATCGCTTCGCAACTACTTTTATGTCTTTCTTTAGGATCCATGGGAGACATTGAAAGAAAATTGGCTACTACTTGCTCCTATCCTGCAATTTCAATCAAGTTGTCGGCGATGATTGAAATATTCCAACATAAAATTACCATTTTAGCCATTAAATACCTCTGAGGAAACATTTGGTCATGACCGCTTTTCTCGGTAGATCAATCATTGCAAAATCTAAATCTGGTATTAGATTTCTTAGTGAAGCGTGTTTTTACGAATTGGAATCTATTTTGTAGACTGGAACAGCCATCTTCATGCACAGATAAACGCCTAAAAGTAAGCAATGCCCTTGTAATTTCATAGTGTTGAAACTGTTGTGTTAAAACTGTTTATTTAAATGTTTACAACACCTCAAATAATGAGAGTGAACCATGCACGGCCTTGAATAATCTTTGAAGACCATTACGGACCTTCACAGACCTGCCCAAGCACTCACAGTGAAAAAAAAATGGACCCAAAATCGCAACTTTTAGAAGCCGCTGATTTGGAAAAGCATCAAATACCTATTTCTATGTAAAAAATGACAAGGAATCGAATGGTGGTGGTCTCGTTTTGTGCAGACCACAAGAAAGGTCCCATTTCGCCCCATTTTGCTCTTTTTTGAACTATTTTAATGCAAAACATAACAAAGTAGCAAAGATAAACCTCTGCCGCCGACATATAACCCGGGAAAACGTTAAATACTATAGTAGAGGTTGATCTCAATTGAAATGGAACATTTCCGTGCTGACCAGATCACTATAACGCCCCATTTTGCCCCACACTACTTATTAATTATGAAAAAACAGGAATTTATCCATGGATTTTCAAGCAGTTTTCGATGTTTCCATACTCTTAAACAACTGGATAGAGTTGATTTTCACCATGGCAGAGCACGAGTTGGGGCTAACTTTGCCCCAATTCTCCCTTATTTTCATGTTTCGGTGCTAAATTTTACCAAAAAGCATATGAAGATCTCCGCTAACGATCTGTATCTATAAAAAAACGTTCAATATTTCAGCGAAGATGATCCACAATGAGGGTGGAACATTTTCATGTTGCCCATATCACTATATTGTCCCATTTTGCCCCATATTCCTTAAGGAGAAATTTCAGAGAGTATCAATATGACTGCCACAATGGCCGACTTGGACCCCTACTCACGTTTTCAAGCTCGTTTTCAAGAGCACAAATCTTAAAAATTCGTAAACAAATGCGGTCGATTTGGAAAAGCTGCCTCTTTTTGCAAGTGAGCAAAGCCAGGATAATCAAGTGCGACTTGGTTCGATGCTTCGTTCGTCAGATTTGTGCCTCTAAAGTTTGTATGCAAAATTCCAATGGGCTTTCTTGATGTTTCACCTTAAAATCTATTAAAATGAGTTTTTTTTAAGTTCTCATGATGTATTCGAAGCTTCCATGCAAATCATAGCAATCATGATGCAAATACTCTTTAAAAAAAACTAGATAGAGTTGTTTTTCACCATGGAAGAGCACCCAATTCACTCTAATTTTGATTTTTCGGTGTCAAATATGTCCAGAAAGCATATGAAGATCTCCGTTGATGATCTACATCCATGAAAAACGTTCAATATTTTAGCAAAGATTATCCACCACGAGGGTGGAGCATTTTCAAGATGCCCATATCACGATAATGTTCCATTTTGCCCCATATTCCTTCAAAACTATGAAAAATTAGTTATTTCATATATTTTTAAGCTGTTTTCGAAGTTTTCATGCAATAACATGCAATTATGATGCAAATACTCTTAAATAAAACTAGATAGAGTTTATTTTTACCATGGATGAGCAAGGGATGTGACCTATTTTGCCCCAATTCATTCTAATTTTCATGTTTCGTTGCCAAATTTGACCAGAAAGCATATGAAGGTCTCCGTTGATGATCTACATTCATTATTATTCTAGCAAAGATTATTTGCAACGAAAATGGTGTACCTCAGGGCTCTGTGCTCTCGGTTACGCTATTTCTAGTAGCTATGCAGCCGATCTTCCGGTCAGTTCCGCATACCGTTACAGTACTATTGTACGCAGACGATATTTTACTGGTAGTTCGAAAACACAAAGATCAGCCATTATACCGCAATCTACAAACCGCTGTGAAAGCTGTCAACATCTTGGCGAAAAGCGTGGGCTTCAAGATCTCTGCAACAAAGTCTAAGATTTTTTACGCAAGCCCTAACGCTCGTCGAGAGCCTAGTGGCAATATCTCCATCGACGGAAACTCCATACCCAAAACGAGACAATTGAAAATCGTCGGTGTTACATTCGATCGAACGCTAACATTCAAACGACACTGTAAACTGGTAAAAGACTCTTGCGAATCTAGGCTGCGTATCCTGCAGATGATCAGCGGTAAGACTCCACGCGGGCACAGGTCTTCTTTACTACAAAACGGCTCAGCAATAATTACATCCCGGCTTCTGTACGGCATAGGAATCATTAGTAGGGCTCAAGTTTCAGTTTTACAAACTCTCGCTCCCATATACAACAGAACGATCCGACTTGCTTCTGGAGCATACGTTACCAGCCCGATTCCGGCAATCATGGTCGAGGCAGGCACGCTGCCTTTTGACCTACTGATACTTCAAGCTACAGTACGTGTCGCTATCCGCATGATGGAAAAGGATAACGAGAATGCTAACCTACCAATTGTTCATCGAGCATCGAATCGCCTTGAAGAAGTTACTGGCGCACAACTCCCAAGCATTACTGTACGAACACGACTCACTAATCGGAAGTGGCATGTCTCCAAACCACATATAATATGGAATGTGAAACGACAAGTGAGAGCAGGAGACCTTCCGGAGATAGTACGACCTATCGTACAACAGCTGCTAAACAATCGTTACCAGAACACTAGAGTTATTTACACCGATGGATCCAAGTGTGACGATGCGGTTGGAGCAGGAGTATTCAGCAATGATCTTCAAATATCGACTGGTCTCCCATCGCACTGCAGCGTCTTCTCTGCGGAAGCCTATGCAATCAAAACTGCTATAAGTAACGATCGTTCTAACCAACTGCTCATCATGTCGGACTCTACCAGCTGTCTTTCCGCGATAGAGTCTGGAAAATCGCAACATCCATGGATCCAAGAAATCGAAACTATCGTACAAAACCGTCCCATCAAGCTATGTTAGATTCCTGGTCATGCCGGTATTCGTGGCAATGAAGAAGCGAACCGGCTCGCCGGTGCAGCTCGAAGGCATCGTCCCGATAAACGTCCGAAGATGGATGCAGTGAAAGCAGTGAAGGAGATCATACGTCAACAGTGGGAGAACAGATGGGCGCATCTTCGTGACGTTAAATTGAGGGAAGTTAAACATAGTACAGGAAAATGGCTCCATCGAAATGATTCTGCTGATCAACGTGTGCTAACCCGATTGCGTATCGGTCATACCAGGCTAACACACGAATTTCTTCTGAAAAAATCGTCCCCACCTTCATGTGAATGTTGTGGGATAGTGCTGGACGTTCGCCACATGATACTGCAGTGCAGAAAATTCGATGAAGCTAGAAGGAAATATCGGATTGATCCGACTAGTCTATGATAATCCGCCTTACAAAATGATAATGACAGTGAAAAACGGCTATTGAAGTATCTGAAAGAAATCGATATGTATCGGAAACTGTGAATAGGAGAAGAATCGAAGAGAAGAGGAAAACAAAGATTGCAGAGCGAAAGGAAGTGAGGAAATATGAAAAAGTGAATGGCAATACAACAAAATGAACAAAAGAACGAAGTGGTGAAAAGAAAGACTGTAGCCAAAATAAAAAAAGTGATAAGAAAAGAAAAACGACAATATGGGTGAAAAAATAATTGAAGATGGTGAAATTTGAAAAGAAGAATGCGAGAAGATAGAACAATGCAAAGATAGTGCTAAATAAAAAAAAGAAATCCAGAACCCGATGCAGCGAACCCAACGATACAGCAGAGGATACGTAGCAGGAACCCATCAGAACCAATATCCAGCTAAACTGTTTCTTTTATTTTTGATTCACTATTAACTGACACGAATGCACTCTTAGTGTAAAATGTCATAAATAAATATAAAAAAAATACATATTATGAAAATTTAATCAGACACTATGAGACAATTCAAATAAATTAGTAAATATGGGACATTTTGAAGAAATTAAGAGTTCCATTACATTTTCATAGGCTATTCAAAAAAACCGTTGTTTTCTTCTGAAAATTTCCAAGGGGGTACGTAGAGAAATATTTCAAGTATTACATCAAAATTACTTAAGGGCGGACGGGACGGTCGAGGAAATATCCGCCATTGCTCTGTGGCTACTAAGATGGTAATCTCAGATTCTACTTCATATTTTGCAACAAAAACCTATCATTGTGTATGCTCACTTGCAGTGCATTTGCTGATTGGTTTTCAACATCTTCAGTGCGATAGAACTCGAGATTACCATCTTCAAAATCGCGAGGCAAATTGTTAGAAAGAGAGGCAAGATAGGAAAAATAACACGGCGTCCCGTTTCACCTTAATTACTTTCTGTTATTCATTTTATTTTATTTTGAGATAATTTTTGCAAAAATATTCAAGAAATCATATTTGAAAAATTCTTATTCAAATTCATTCGCACATTTTTAAGCATTTGTCTATCTAAGTTTCCATCAAGGTGAAATTCATGACAGAAAACATCCAACAAGTTTTCCAAGAGTTTCATAATTTATTTATTTTTTCTTGGCAGAATTTTCATGCCATGCTTATCTAGTTCTTCACAATGTATTCTATAAAATTGTAAATACATGCAGCTTTGTATTGCTGTGTGCGTTCAAGATGCAAACGGTGCCCAAATGCGGTAACACATGTTATTGCTGTATGCGTTCAAGATGCAACCGGTGCTCAAATGCGCTTCAAACGCGGTAACACATGTTACCAAAGGCAACGTAGCAACCATGGCCAATATCACCGCCACCCTAGGATTCGAAAGCTCCCACTGACATCGGGTTACTTGTTAGAAAATCTTACCGCATTTGGTGCTCCCGCATTTGATATATTTGCATTTTGAATGCACACAGAAATACAATTTTAGGAATGGAAGAAGAAAGTTTTTCTTGAACATTTTCATTATGCGGTACTCCAGGGTTTTCTGAATCAAATTCGTTCTACAATGTTTCCTCACTAAGCATATTTTTGTGCCAAAAGTCACTATTTAGCCACTTTTTTTGCCATCTGAAAGTCACTATTTGGTCACTATTTCAGAGATTTTGGTCACTAAAATAACTATTTTGACCATCAGTTCCTGCTACCAGCCCTGGAATTGCTTGGCCGTGAAAATCGCATTCCTACAGACAAACCATACAGAGTTATTAATTGTAGATACACTGAAGTTTTTTTACGCGGTACCGCGTAAACAAACCGCGTTATTTCAAAAAACGTCGTAAAAAAACCGCGTTATTTCAAAACCTGTCGTAAAAAAACGATTGTTTTCAAAAACACGCTTAAATAGACAGGATCACATCTAACGTGACTTCAATGTTTTACAACGTTTTTTTAAATAACGCGGTTTTTTTACGCGGTACCATTAACGTCGTAAAAAAAACATCAGTGTATTCTAACTTTTGAGATAATTTCAGCCAAAGTGATGAATACTGATAACTATGGAGTTGCGTAAAGGCTACACGTGTTGCATTCTTAGATGATACTGCCAGCTGCTGGATGATTCTGCGTCAAATTCGTCAAAATGGACTATTTGTTTCGTTTGTGTTATGTTGCTAATTTTATTTCACACCACAACTGTAGATGGTTCCGCTGCCAGAGCTGCCAATCCTCAAAGTGGTAGCAGCAGCAGCACCACCCCCAATTCCAACAGCAACAACGCTGCTGATGGCAACGGCAGTACGGCCATCAATGACGATCCCCCACTACAGCAAACTGCGACTACTACCCCATCATCTTCGACTACCAATTCCCGAACGACCAGTGAGTCCGACTCGATAAGTTCGAGTTCCCCTGAACGATTGTCGAACTGTATGTTTTTCTATTCCGGTTCCATTCCTTCGCTGTGTAGTGTTCTGCTTTACACGTGTTTGTTTTGTATTTGTTTTGCGTTCGATCACCTCACGTTATTGTTTGTCTTAATGATTATTGTTTTTGACCGAGTTAGGTAGCTACAGAATTGGCAGTGCGGAAAGATTTTCTAATATGTTTTGGATCTGAATGTTACGTAACTTTCTTTCAAAAAGTGTTAGCTGTCGTAAAAAAAAGTTGCGTCAGAATTTGACTGTTGAAGCAACAAGTTCGACGAGTTATAATTTGAAATTTAACTAACTATAGAAATAAAAGCTTCATGCTAAATTTTTAAATCACTATGTATAATTTTATAAAATACAATACTATTAGGTCTAAAAAAATGAATGAGCTCGAGCAAGTCCCTTCATAAGTTTCCAACCAGAACGTGTCTTTGATTACTACATCAGGCGTCAACGCAGTATATGTTCAGTGTGCCTTTATGGATCATATTGATCACAATACTTTTCTAGATTTAGCCTTATGTATAAAAAAACGAAATTTTAACTGAAAATATGCAGTTGTTATAAAGATTTGCATGAAACTTTTTTATTTTTGTCTCATGCCATTAAGTAAGTATTCTCTGACTGAACGTCTTATTTTCTGGGCGTTGGTACCGTGTGATAAGCTTCGCGAGTTTTCGCCTTGAGGGGCCTAACTATTTCAAAGTTAAAGTTGCTCACTAATGATTAAAGTAACAAACAAAAAGTTTACATTTTCTACTAGTCTGTTGTATATTGAAGCTTTTAATAAATACAAATAACTCAATAGCATTAGTATTAATTGTCTCAACGTTGTTCCGCTTTTTCACATTTTTTATATACACTTAAAATGAACTAATCGAAACTACGCAGACTTATCATTCGATAGCTTGACTCGTTATTTTTGATGATACCAGAGATCAAACTCAACAACAAAAATTCCTTCCCATTGCAGCCAACAATGCTCAGATGCAGGTGGCACGTTTGATTCAGGCCGTCGTAAACGCTGCTCCAATTCACGCTGATATTCACTTCCAAATCAACGCAGGTGGAAATCCACCCGGATCGTCGGCTCCTGGCACCCCTGGCAGCGGCAGTACTACAACCAGCAATAGCAACGGTGGCCCACAAGCGAATCCCACGATGACCAACAACACATCTACCAACACGAACAGCGGCAGCAACGACAATGGATCGCAGTCCCGCTTTGCCACCGTGACGCTTCCGACGACATCAACGCAGACGCGTTCCACATCGAGACCACACGTGCATAGCATCCCACCGGCACACATCCGGAATGTTCGTCCCATTCCGGCCAACATGCTGTCCTCGTTCGATAGGTATATACTTGTGATCAGGGTATAAAACGTTGATAATCGTCATTACTCTTGCTTATGTGTCCAGGTTCCTACCGTGCAACAGCCACCACATCCGAGAAAATACAGACCGTGCTGCTTCTGATTCTGCCACGGCACGTAATGCTACTTCCGCTAACAATGCCAGCAGTAGAAACAGCAGCGCTGGATCTACTCCCACTCCAGCTACTAGTCAACCAAGTGCGCGTAAGTTGATAGCTGGAATTGAAACGTCCAAAACAGGCTTAACAGATTATCGTTAATATCGTTAATTATGTCCACAGCTCCTTCGGAATCCCTTTCGTCGCTACCGTTCAACTTCTTCGGTAGTCAATTCACGCTAGCCGACTTTGAGCAGATTGCACCGAACCCGAATACCTTGAACCGTGTGCGCGATTCGCTGCAAGCGTATGTAGTCGAAACGCTTTTCAGCGGTCAGGCCATCAGCGAAAACACTATGCAAGAGGTAAAAGCTTTTTGTTGATGATGAATTTCACACCAAACCAATTTATCATTAATCATTTCTATCCTCCTTCAAAGGCTATATCCGTACTAATTCAGCGTCTCGATCCGATCCTATCCCGCGTGTCTAACTACGACCTTCCGGATTACGACACGCGTGCTTCCATCGAGAATCTTCTCCGCAATTCGATTCCCTTCTGTATCAACCTGATACGAGAGGATACCTCGCAGCAGTTTGGCGTCCGCTTGCTTCGTTTCCTGATCCAATTCGTTCGACGCTTCTTCATGATTCTGGTCACCGGAATTGGCGCAAACAATGCACATTCCTTCTCCGGGGAGTTGTTGAACATGGCTATCTTTAGCACGCAGGATGGTGCTACTGTCAATCCGGCGCTGCTGCAACTATTTCTTCCCGCAATTCATCGACAGTTGGAAAGGTCGGGCCAAGATGATCGTTCGGACATACAGGAATTTTTGGTCATCCGCAGACCTGCACCCGGACAGAGCCAAAGCGGCTCAGCCGATCGTGCCCCTAGTGTAAGTATCTAGTGGACAACTTCTTCCAACTATTCAAGATCTTAACTATCCGTCTTCTTCTCTCTCCACACAGCCTATGGATGTGGATGACGCTGAATCCACAACGACACCGGAGCTGGTATCGGACATTGCAGAAATATCGATATCCATCGAGCCGCCGATTGTCAATTATGAACAGTGTGCAGCCATTGTGATTTCCGCTGCCCCCGTAGCGGGATCAACACCTAGCGCAGCACATACCATGGCTGCTCCAATAGCCTCTTCCGAAGTGGATGCCAACGAGGAGGATGTTACAATGGCAATTCCGGCTGCCGTACTTGATCCACAAGTGCCCCCTCCGCTGGCGAAAAAGGACGACGACGAGGAACTTCCCTCGGTGGTAGTCGGATCGGAACCGTGGCATTCACATTTACCGTCCACGTGGCTACCGGTGATAACGCGGGACATAACCCGGCAACGACGACAGGTACGTCTAGCTTTTAATCGGTGGGCAACCTAGAGTAGTTTTAATCAGGAACTTTTAGACATTTGTTTGAAATTGTTGATCATATTCTGTAAGGTCCATAATAGCCAATCCGGGAAACACTCAGTTATTAATTCCCGGTCGCCACAGGGTGAATATTTTCAGACCAACTTATGTGGTGTGGGAAACCATATTCATTTTTCGTTGCTAAATGAGTAGCAATCCGGGAATTTTTGCAAGTAATATTCAGTAAGCAATGTTCTGACTGCTGATTTTAAAGGGTGTCCACGATGAAATTGGCACAAAGAAAATATTGTATAACTTTTGATTGCGTTCGCCAAAATAGTTTTTTGACCATGAATAGTATATTACGTGCAGCTGATACCATAAAATTTTCATTGAAATCGGTTGAGTAGTGGCGGAGATATCGTTGAAACAAGGGAATTGCCACTTGAGAATCTTGTGCAAGCAAACATTTTGGAAAATATCACTTTTTTGCCGTTTCAACTCTGCTGCCAAAAATACTGAACCGATTTCAATGAAAATATTTATGTACGTAAAGTATGTATGTAGAAGTAAAGACTGGACTCAAAAAAAATGAGACACTCAAAATAATGTGCCCCGGGTGTCCATATTGCCCCGCCTACCCCTATAACTTTTGATTGCGTTCACAAAAATAGCTGATTCTTTAACCAGGAATAGCATGTTATGTGTAGCTAATGCCCTTTAAATTTTATCAAAATCGGTTCAGTATTGGCGCAAATATTGTCGATACAATAAAATGTGATTCTGGAAATTTTGGGCTTCCATTTTAAAAATTGTTTAGGCTATAACTTCGTTGTTAGCTCATCAAAACGTCTGAAAATTTGACTGTAAGTTCTTCAAGTAAGTCATAATAAGTGAAATTTCATTATAATCGGTTTAGTACTTTTTTTACAATTCAAACAAAAAAACGGGGTTTTCAAATTTTGGGCATTTTTTACATTTTAAAATCAGTGTGCATTATTTTGACTGTAGTATTGGCAACACTGTCCCGATTTTTTTTTAAACTTTGACAGTGTTAAATCGTTGTGTTAATCTGTTCTCAGTAAAAATTTCAGCCATTTTGATTGAACATTTTAAAAGTTAGAGCAGTTTGAATGTCACTATACCAAAAACCACATCTGCTTATTGTGACATAGTGCTACATATATGGCTATAACTTTTTAAAGGTCAAATCAAATTGAATGGAATTTTGACACAATATATCTACAGGCATATTTTTTGCACAGAAAAATTTTTATTGAAATCGGTTCAGTATTTTTGGCTCTACAGTTTTAGGTAAAAAATGTGATATTTTTTAAAGTGTTTGATTGGCCCAAGATTCTCAAATGGTAAGTCTCTTGTTTCGACGATATCTCCGCCAACACTTAACCGATTTTGATGAAATTTTCATAGTATTAGCTACACATAATGTACTATTCCTGATCAAAAAAGCTATTTTTGTGCACGCAATCAAAAGTTATACATTATTCTTTGTGTCTCATTTTTTTCGAGTCCAGTCTTTAATTTATCAAAATTTCATTCAATTTGATCATACCGTTAAAAAGCTATAGCCATATATGTCGCACTATGTCACAATAAGCAGATGTGGTTTTTGGTATAGTGAAATTCAAACTGCTCTTACTTTGAAAGTACTCCACAAAAATGAAATTTTCACTGTAAACAGTTTAACACGACAATTTTACACTGCCAAAGTTTTATAAAAATCAGGACAGTGTTACCAGTTCTACAGTCAAAATAATGCACGCGGAACTAAAAATAGTCAAAAAGTACCTAAAATTTACTTGAAGCAATTTGAGCTTTGGATATTTACTAGAAAAAGTACTGAACCGATTTAGATCAAATTTTTACCACTTAAGGTGGATATATGACGAAGCCACACTTCGAATTTTCAAAAGCACAAATCTAAAGAACCGAGGGTTGGTTTGCGCTGAAAAGTTGATCGATTGGTGACCCGCTGGTGGTGACTAATCGATCAACTTTTCAGCGCAAACCAACCCTCGGTTCTTAAGATTTGTGCTTTTGAAAATTCGAAGTGTGGCTTCGTTATATATTCACCTTAAATGATACTATGCTAAGAATATCGAGTGAAATTTACAAACGTTTTGATGAAGTAACAAAAAAGTTATAGCCTAAGCAATTTTTTGAAATGGGTGCCCAAATTTTCTAAAATCTTAATTTATGATATCGACAATATCTGCGCCAATACTCAACCGATTTTAATGAAAATTTTATGGTATTAGCTACACATAATACACTATTCATGCTTTTAATTTGTGTTACTTAGTGCTAACGTAAGAACAAACACGACAATCACGAAACGCGACGCGAGATAAGACACGACACTTATGGTTCTTACAATCGTCAAAATAATTAAAAATGTCGGGGCCCGTGGCGCAGTGGTCCACACGTTCGCTTCATAAGCGGATGGTCATGGGTTCGAACCCAGCCCCGGCACTTGCAATTTTTCGTCAGCTGCTCTTCCCCCCGAGAGTAGCTGGCACTTGACCCTTTTCGGAGAATATAGCTCTAACGGACCCGGAATTTGGATATCGGCGAACCGCAACTCATAATGAACCCCCAATTGGACTGGAAAAGGAACAGCAGCCACACATCAGCATTATCGTGCTCATCATTTTACTATGGACAGGGTAGAAGAATGAAAGAATCACAAAGGCAACCAGTTCAATACAGTAGAATAGTATAGAATATAATACATTTAGGCGCTGTACAACATGGAAGTGCAGCTTACAATTGGAATCGCTCACGTCGTACCCTAGTGGACAAAAGAGCTGTAAATTAGGTTAAGTTATTAAAAAAATAATTAAAAAATTTCCGACGGTCAGACATTGTCCCGTAGATGGGCTGCATCGAGCCCGAACCCCGTCGGCATTAAGGTAATTTTTTAATTATTTTGACGATTGTAAGAACTATAAGTGCCGTGTCTTATCTCGCGTCGCGTTTTGTGATACTATTCATGGCAAAAAAGAATAACTATTTTGGCGAACGCAATCAAAAGTTATACAATATTTTCTGTGTGTCAATTTTATCGTGGACAGCAGAGCAGAGATGGAAACACTCTCATCGTGAATCAACTCGCGAGTGTAAAAGCAACAAACGGTTTACTCACGGTGCCGAGAGTAATCCGTGTGTGAGTTTATTTGCACCCGCTTGCTTCACGAGTATGAAGCAAAACAAAAACAAAAACACTCATGAATTTTTATTCGCGAAGAACAAGTGGAGATGCGGGAAATGCATTTTAGTGCGATTTTAATAGCAAAACAAGTAATTATCCATCAGATAGTAGTGTTTTGCGCTTTATTGTTCCTGAAAAGTTAATCTGTCGGCCGAGTAAATTCGTTTTTTCACAAAATTGAAAAAATGTTCAGAGCTGGTTCGCGAATCAATCACGAGTGCGACCAGCTTCGTTAGCTCGCGAGTGAAGGAAGTGCGAATATATTCTGGCTTCTGTTGTTCACGAGTAGGATAGCTTTGCGTTTGTGTCTACTCAGCTGCATTCCTCACTGTTTTCCATCACTGCAGCAGAGAAATTCCAATTGCGCTGATTATTGTTTAGCAAATCAGTTGGAGTAGTTTTAACTGCCTGCTTGCGATCGGTTTTTTTCCTTGGTGGTGATTTTGTTTGCGCTTCGTTGACCTGGTTGGTGTTAACAGCATCAGCAGTCCGTTTCGATGACTGTAGAGGTTGTTTGATTTGCGATGATTTCTGCAATGGTGCACTGGGTTGTGTCGTCGGGGATGCGGATGATGGTTTAGCTGGACTTTCTTTGGCGGTTTCTTTCTTGGCATTAGAACATGTTTTTCCCGGATGTATGTTCTGCATACAATGGCGACATGATTTCAATTGATTTTTGTACGAAATTAAAGTTTCTTCGCCGTGCACTGTGACGTAGGATTTAATGTGGCTTCGCAGTGTCATCCTTGCTACTCGGACGCCACTTGAAACTCCTTTGTAGGGGAATGATGGTCCCCAAACCAGTTCCTTCACAGAATGTACGTCTCCGTACTGCCGTAAATAGGCAGCAAGCTCATCGTTCGAAACACTCTCGGATAGATCGTGTATTTTCACTTGTATGCTTTCGTCGTCTAAAGCAAGACGCACAGTATACTTGACGCCTTTCACTTCTATTTGATGCTGTTCATTGTGGTGATCAACAACGTTTTCTGCAACTTGTTGGCTTACGCACTTTACATACGCGCAGTTTTGAGCATGGCTCATTTGGAGCCTTTTCACATCACGCAGTTGTAGACCGACAACATTGTGAAGAAAAGATTGAATTTCTTCAAACGAAGGACGAACCGGAAAGTTAGTGAAATCCACTTTAAAAGTGTTTCCACGCAAACCGATAACCGCCATGGGCGGAAAAACAATGAAGTTATCCCAACAATGAAGAGCGAAGTTCAAAACGTCCGAACCGAACCGATGCCTGAGCAGAACTGAGAAGGTCATTTTGATTATTATAATGTAGTGTTCTTTAGTGAAACATATCACCTTTTCAAAACTTTAATGCGCATCCAACGATTCATCACGAACCGGCTGCTGCAGATGAAGTATGCAGGGGGTGGCCAAAATGTTTGGGATAGGCAACTTTTTTTTCTCACAAAAAAGTTCAACATGCTGCAACTTTTCATAAAGTGCATCAAAAGATCTCAAATTTTGACTGTTTATCAACTTATGTGAATCATTGGTACAAATTTGAGCTCGATAGATTAATCTTTCACGAAGTTAGAATCGTTCTCGTAAAACACTATTATTTAGACAACTCAAGATATCTCTAGTTAGAGCCTATTTTTGGATTAAAAGAAAAACACATTTAGTAATTTTTGTGTCGTATTATAAATTTGTCTTATTTTCCTCTATATGGGTAAAAATGTCAAACCGGTAGAACTTTATTCGTCGTGAGCAAATATCACATTTTATAACGTCGAATAAAGTATCAATATATTGTTGATAAACGTTAAAAAATTCGTTCAATTAGGTTCACTGGTTTTCGAGATATGACAGTTCAAAAATAAGTTGTATAAAAAATAGTGTCGATCTTTTCACACGTCTGGTTACGTGTAAGACGAAGGCATCGCAATTTCTCGCTCTGTCTGAGCTGATGTTCAAATACGTTTTCAATGGATAGTGTAAACAACCTGCGCATCATGAACTGGAACAGCCGTTCCATCCGCAATGGAAGGTGATTTTTTTCGACTTCATCGAAAACCATAAGATCAATGTTGCTGTAGTTACAGAAACTTGGTTACAGCAAAATCGTTCCATTTTCCACCCAAATCGCCCTTCCCATGTAGCAAACCGAGGAGGTGGAGTAGCCATTTTCATTCGGACTTGAATAGCCTTCAAACAAGCAGATGGTTTAAATACTACTAGTATCGAGGCACTCCAGGTTACGCTTAACTCCGAACGATCTCCTGTTCACATCATTGTAGCTTACTTTCCTGGGTCTTCGAATCGAACGATCAATAGCTCCAAACGAGATATTAGGAAGATCACTAATTTCACGGAACCGTTTTTTGTTTTGTGTGATTTCAATTCCAAACATAGTCGCTGGCTATGTTCGAGAAGAAATAAAGCAGGAGAGGTTCTCTTCCAAACAAGTGAAACTCAAATTTCTTCATACACCACCCAGACATTTACACTCGCATTTCCGCTGGTGGAAAACACTGCTCATCGAACAATCGTGTTAACATGACAGTACCTTAAAGTGACCAGACGTCCCGCGTTTCGCGGGACAGTCCCACATTTTGACCAAATGTCCCGCGACAAATTATGTCCCGCGAAATGTCCCGCGTTCGTCTCAAATCGTAAAAATGTCCCGCGTTTGAATAAAATTCAACAAGCTTTCAAAATATTGTAGTAACTTCAAAGCCAAAATAGTCAAACCGGTTTTGTACAAAGCACAAGTCACATCAAACATATTAACGAAACTTTCAACATCAGAGTTCAAAAACTGAAAGATTTTTGCAAGAAAGTACATAAAGATTCTGGGTTACAGTAAAGTTTGAACTGTTGAAAGTTTTTTTTTATCGAGCGATAGCAGTCCAGCATTTTTTTTTATTTTTAAAGAAAAAAATTCGAATACATATTTGGTTGGTTTTTATGCACAGTCAGGCAGCATCATTATACAGTTCGGTGAAGAAAATAGAGAGTGACAAGAGTACAATTACAAAAGTAGTAGACGAAACTGTCTCAAGTTCAAACTTCAGGGTAGAAAACTGCTTTTAATACTATGTAAGTGCGCAATGCGTACAGTTAGATGAACAATCTGGAGGGATATCGTTGCCCAAAGTTAAAATTTTTCCAAGCTTATAGTAAACTTTTATCGGAAATTTATTTTGACTGTGTTATTTTTTTTCAAATGGGTGAATATCTAAACCTTCATTGACTGGCAGGCGGTTCAAACGAGTACGCCCGTAAATTAAATTCATTCAAAAAGTTAATCAATGTTGACAGAGAAGCATTCGTGCTACTAAAGGAAATAGTACGCAAATGACAAAATTGGACAAGCAGAAGCTAGATTGGTTAACATTTTCAGACACTTTGAGGGTAATAATAACCTCAAAAAATTGTAGAGTTCTCGTCATGCTTGTCAGACAAAAATGCTGTAATAAAGACCGGTCCAGAAAGTATGGACGCAGTAAGAAAATACTGCCATTTCAAAACTGTTGATGACTAGTTCATTTTGAAGGCTACATCCTGTTGGTCAACCTATTTTCTCAACATTTGCATAGCGGTTTTTGCGATTCCAACAGTGTGTTTCAAAATACATGAACTTTCAGCGGAACATCATTGAAAAAATGTGCACAAACGATGTACAGAGTTTGAAAGGTCACTTAGTAAATGGACAAAATATGGTGAGAGTAAGTGAGAAAATCGTGCAAGCAGCAATCAGCAACCACGATGGGGATAACACGTTTAAGCATAGGCAAAAAATTGGCAAAAAATAAAGATCTTGCTAACCCTCGTTTGGATAAACAAATAATGAAGGTGTTTGAGCACAAGAAAAAACTTTCTAACATACACAAAGCGGGGAATGACCAAAAAAGTTACCATTTCGAATTCCAATGTTCATCGTGGCAAAAACGTTTGAATTTATGATCCTATAGTAAGCAGAAACAGCCAAAACGAATCCCGAAACAAGAGCCATCGATCAGGCCCACACAACTGAAGGCTAGGTGCGTCCATACTTTCTGGGGCAGTCTTTAAACGATTTTTGTTTCAGTTGTGTACGAAGTTCGAACCACCTTGATTTTAATTTTTAAAGCAATTGAGAGTTGAAAAATTAAATCCATGATTAAATCCATTTTTGACAGCTAGATTTGATTATCAGGTTTCTTTTAAAGACTGTAGAAAAATGTTTATGAGTTTTTTCCACTTCTGCGAAGCTCACAACGCAGAAAAATATGCTTGGTAGAAGAAATGAGTGCTTCGTATTCTACGAACAAAAAAAAATCGCTATGTTATTCGTTAACAAAAAAAAAAGATCATGATTTCACCTTACTATGCATCTTTCCAAATCAATGTCCCGCGTTGGAGCTCTGATCATCTGGTCACTTTACGGAAGAACAATTTAAGTGCCTCATCTACGTTTGTGGCCTTAAATCCAAGCAGGAGGCGGAAATTCGGATGCGCCTTATCAACAAATTCAACGAATCGGCAGATTTGACCCTGCAGCAGGTTGTTGAGCAATGCAACAGCTTAGTCAACCTAAAACAGGACACGGTGTTAGTGGAAGGCTGTACATCGTCGGTGAATGCGATTGCTCATACCAGGCGAGCGAAACCGAAGCGTCAGGCGCCTTCGGACAAGTTATGTACAACGTTTGGCTGTTGTCCAGGCAAACACTGATAAGATCGCATTGCAACCAGCTTAGAACACGCTACCAGTCCGAGAACCTGCAGCATCAACAGTCGTCAGCGGAACCTGAAGTCCCTCTGAGCATCTTGCTGGACGATTGCGGCCTGAGTTCGGCCTCACTGCCGGAGACCGGGCAACGACCTGCCCCGCCTGAAGAACTGCAGCAACCTAATCAACGTGAAACCCAACGCCGTCCCACAAGCAACCGAAATCATCAACCGATTCCCACACGCCAGTCTACGAGGGTTCGTAGACCGCCCGTGAGGTATGAACCTTACCAACTTTTCTAAAAGGGGGGAGGTGTTGGGAGCCCCTCCACGACTTCGCCACAAGGGCTCTGCAAGGCTGACAGTTGTCAGCTTGAGAGACGTCATCTGAACGTCAGTGGAGGTCGAAGAAGGAGCAACGTCATCAGTCAGTTTGTTTTGCGATAGCAAGTGATTCACACATTTTAGCAATTGTACTTTTATAGTTAATAAAGTTATTTTAATCTGTTTGTGAATCGCGCGCGTACACACTCATTTCCTTAATATCGCAACAGAAACGATTTTGGAATTTGTCCAGAAGGCGACAAACAGATTCATAACATCTTGTGAAATGTCGTCAAATCCATTGATCATGAACATTTTTCCGTAGAAGCTATGATAAATTAGTATAGATCTGTATAGATTAGGTTAAGCGTAGTTAAGTTATTCGAAGGTTTTTGCTGAATTATATTTTCCCTTCCCTAGCACAAATTTATCAACAAACTATCAGGCTTATTCTGCGCGGCGTGTGAGGTGAGACGGACGGTTTCGTTTCACGTGACTTGAGACGACTAATGTAAATTAAATTAGGCGAGTCGACTTTTGTCACCTCATTCGACTCGTCTCACCTCACACGCCGCGCAGAATAAGCCTGAGTGATATTATTTGTACTTGGAAGTGTGACAAATCTTTGCCAAATCAAAATGAATTTGTAAAACATTGATCTCTAATTTCAAATAAATAAATAAAATAAAATAAATAAATAAATAAAAGCTTAATTGGGAATAATCTATTTTCCGGAAGGACATTTTCTTGAGGTGCTGGTGAGTCGGAGAGGGTGAGTGTCCGTTTGTTATAACTGACAAGCAATCAGACGCTCATTTTTCTATGACTTGTTTGGCATTTTGTGGATTATTGTTTTTTTTTTTTTTGTTTTGAAAGGTTACGATTCACTATGGATCACTGCACGAATTTATACTGGCCTGCTTACTCTCACACGAAATTTGACGTTTGAGAGGTGTCGGCACCGCTCAAACGTCAAATTTTCTGTGAGAGTAAGCAGGCCAGGATAAATTCGTGCACTGCCGTGAATCGCAAGTCAGTCCCATCTGCATTTGGACAAAAATGAGTTAATGACCGTTTTCGGTCTTTCTTCGGATGATGTTTCAGTTGCGTGAAAAAAAATATATAGTTTGTTCAGTAAAATTGAAAAACAACACAAAGTCAGATTGTCCCATAATGAAATGTAATCGCAAGTCAGTCCCATAACAAACTTGTGCACCCTTCAGTACAAAACCTAGCACTGTTTTAGCCAGTTTTATATTTTTCACTGATACGTTTTTACGTTCAAAACAATGTGTGAAAGTTTCATGTTGATCGCAGAAGTTTTGAATTTAAGGCGATTTTTTAAAGTTTCACATATAAATTGAATTTGAAAACTTCAGAGTCCATTTTCTCAATGCCTACTTTTTACAAATGGGACTGACTTACGATTCACGGCAGTGCAGTGGACCATTGAGCCTTAAAGTTATTTCGCATCTGAATAGCATTGATATCGTCAAGTCTGTACCAACACCCTAATCCCACACCAAAATACTCTTTTCCTATCCCATGGCGTTTATGTGGTCAGCAAAGACATTTCAGCCATTACCCCTCCTTATCATCGGCTTTGGACTGACTTACGCTCTCATTGCCCCACCAAATGCTGCAAAATGAAAAATGAAATGGCAGATACTGTTCAATTCCTTTCGATTTTATTCTCCAGTGAAGATAAGGATAGATGTCTTATTGAAGAGCTTGTTTCACACTACTTAAAAAAAATAACTAAGAAAATTTTATGTTTTCCTTCAGATCCCACAAGGACCATATTCAGACGCGTACATCTCGGGCATGTCGTCCAAAAGGCGTAAGCTGATAGTAGAAACCAAACCATCATCCGACGTTCCTTCGCTAATTTCGGACGGAGTCCGGCAAGCTTTCCATAGTACCGCGATCAATCCGGCCAGTGCCAGCAGTAGTAATTCAAACATGGCATCCAGCAACCCCAGTGTTGATGAACTGGCCCGCACGATATCCGATGACGCCGCCCTGCAGAGCTCCTACTGTGAAACCATGAAGGCCAGCATACGGGAACGGTTATCCAAGGATCCGGACTATGATGCAAAACGGTTCCCCAATTGTTCGAAATATTTTGAAAAATAGCTTTTTGCTAGTGCGATGGAAGGATAAGATGTAGATGCTTGTGGTTTTACTTGCTGATGAGGCAGAAAAAATACGTGGCGCGCTCTTTATAATTGCAGTGATATCTGTGAGAATGGGAGAGCACGAGAGAAGGCGTCGTCTGCTGATAAATAATTGCGTATGCTCTTGTCCTGCTATCATGCTTTATAAACAATATGGACGTTGAGCACATAGATGCTTCAGATGTTTAGATATATTAAAATATCACAACAAATTGATTGTCACTGAAAAATAAGCAAAGCTGAACGATTCTATCTGAAGCTAATCCTCTGGGTACGTAACGGAAGACCATTTGACACAATTAACAAAAATGTTATTTGATAAATATTGTTTTTTTTTCTTGTGTATATTGCGTTATTACAGCAAATAAAACAAATAAAATTACTAAATGAGTTTTATGTTAGGTTTTAATTAGGACGACAACCTTCAAATCAAAACTTATCATAGTCTACTTTTGTACTGTCTTCTTCTATAGGTTGCTTAATGTTTTACCATACAAAGCGGTTTAAATGCCACATTTATCTTTCTATCCCTTCGTACTAAATTCTATCCGGTAAAAGAAACTGTGTGTCACGCTAGTAGACTTCGTGTCAGTTTTGATTTGACTCACAATTTCCAATTGTGTAGAATTGAAAAAAACAACAATTTGTAAAGTAAAATATATCATTTTTTTTCCAAAAACAAACGTGTATTGTCTATCTCTTTTTAGAAACGAAAGAACCATTTTTACACGTGATATTATTGGTGTAATTAAGTAAGTTGTGTGTTGCCCTGTTTTGGATTGCCTGTTCCACACTGCAATAAAACCTACTTCCGGCCATATTGATCTATGAGCAGTTCCACAGTTATTTGACCCTTCAGGACGCGCGTCCTTGTAAAAAGTACAACACTATCAAAAAAAACCTCACTCGTGTACAGCGCGAACACGATGCAATCTTAGGATCAAACAGGCGCGCGTCCTGAAAGCTTAACTGAGAGTTTTCTTGTGACAATGACCTTTTTGCATGAGTTAAATTGTGTGGCATGCATGAAGATACTCTATACCCAAGCTCGTCAAGGAAATTTTGCTGGTAGCAACTATGTACTATACCAAGTTAGTGGCGTTCTTCATTGTGAGTGCAACGTGCACAATTGTGCAGTACCATAGCAATCAAGACTTTGATAGTGAAGGGAAACTGTCGTTCAATTTTCGGCATCGCTATTTAATTAACATTCTTGTAGTGAGAAAATTGCCTGCATTCCACAAACAGATTCAATGGCGAAGCCGCCGAAGATATTTTTGCGCCGGCAAACAACAACGCCACCAAACTCAAGTGGATGCGCAAAAAATCACATGATTGGGGGCATCAACGAACGGTAGGTATATCATCCACCTCTGCGACTTTCTGGAATTTGTGTTATAGCGAGAGAGAAAAAACGATCATAATTCGGGCAACGTCATCGATTTTCCGAACTGAAGTGTTGGTCAATTAACATTTGCATTCTCTCGGATTGATAGACGAACGGAACGGAATTTTAATCTCGGCTGAAACTTGAACCTTCCAAATGGTATGCAAAATGATCAATTTGGTTAAAATAGACCAACTGACGCCATCAGAGTATTCTATCTAGGTTCAAAAATGTTGTGTATAATGCACCAGAAGCGTACTAGTCTTAATGGACGTCGCATAAATGAGTAATAGTTATTCATGCAACGAATTGCAAAATGAGGATTTTTACCGCACGAGTCGTCCAAACCAGGCTTGCCGAGTTTGATAATTATGACAAGAGCTGTAAGAACCGAGTTTTGCAACGAGTAGCATACAACATTTTTATAATGACAAAAACTATTCACTGAAATACAGTACTGGCCAAAATTATAGGCAGTGATGGTGATACGATGTTTAGGTTGATAAATTTCCCTTTGAAATAGCTTTATTCAAATGTGTTACACTAAAATAGAAACGAATGTTTGATTATTTGAATTTAAAGCAAGTATATTTCAGTGTAAACGCAAAATGTAAAACAATGATTTTTTCCGTGTATGCGATAGGAGTTGGTTGTGTAGAGTTTGAGGAGATTTGGCTCAGCGCGAGCGGAAACAGATAGGAAAGAGATAGAAGAGTAGGAGGAAGGAAAATTAAAAAAGTAATAAAAACGCGCCGTGTTCAGACGTGTTTCAGTTTGCTAAATAAATTTCGTTTAATTAATACAGTCCACTTGCTTTCCCATCTTGAGTATCCGAAGAACATTTTGGTCCGATCGTGCCGGAGGTCGGATTAGTAGATGGAAGCATTTTAGATTCTCGGTTCGTGCGCGGAACGAGAAAGAATCGACGCGAGTTTCGGTTGTTGCGACGGTCGGAAATCGCGAAGTGAATCCGGTTGCATGCGTTGCATCGGATAGTTCCGGACACTGCGGTTTACGGAAAGTGAAAGTGACCGGTTGAGCGGCAGATGGAAGAATCCGGGGACTTGCGAGTTCCGGACAAGTGCTGTTGCTACCCGGAAATTTGAACAGAAAACAGTGGAGGTCAAACCTCAAAGAAGAAAACGAACAAGAAGAACCATTTTGGGTGATGTTTTTGCGGTCTGGTAAAGTGAAGAAAGTGTTGTTTCCGTCGTCGCCATTTTTAACTCCGACCGGCGATTTGAGTGTGGTTCGTAGTGTGCGTGAGCAAAAGGACGAAGCTGAAAATCGCCTGAAAGAAAAGAAGATGGCGGAAAGTGTGCAAGCATTGGAGCAGTGTTGCAGTGCGGCTCGGTCGAAAGTGGAGCGGATCAGGTCGGCCATTTTGAATGCTGATCAGGATCCCGAAAAGTTCACCCACCATGGCTTGAAGCTCTACATGAAGACTGTCGATGCTGCCTATGAGGAGTACAACAATTTCCAGAACCGTATCTACCTCGCCGACCCTCTCAGGAGAGAAGAATTCGAACCGAAGTTTATTGAGTTCGAAGAGCTTTACGAGTTCGTTCGGATCGCGTTGAGCGAAATGATCCAGCATTACGTAGACATCGAAAAGGCGATAGCGGATGAAGCAGCTCTGGATCGTGAGAAGCAGCTTCTCGCTATGAAGTTTTCTGGAAATGCTGTAGCAGTGGGTGAGCGTGGCGGGAATAGTGGTGTGCAAGAAAGCATTGTGCCGTACCGCATGCCGCCGTCCCTGCTGTTGCAGCAAACACCGTTACCAACGTTTGACGGCCGGTATGAGCACTGGCACAAATTCAAGGCTCGATTCTGTGATATTGTGGACCGGTGCACACAGGATTCTCCAGCAACGAAGCTCCATTATTTGGATAAGGCGTTAGTCGGAGAGGCGAAAGGAGCAATTGATGAGCAGACACTCAACGACAACAACTACGATGGCGCCTGGAGGATTCTGGTAGAACGCTATGAGAACCTCCCGATGGTGATTCACGGCCACGTCACGAGGTTGCTGAACATGAAACCGATGGCCAAGGAGTCGTCAGCAGAACTGCGAACGTTGATTGACGACTGCATGAAACGCGTGGAATCCTTGGAGTTCCACAAACTGAAGATGGATAAGATGTCCGAAGCTATTGTGATCACGTTGCTGGCGTCGAAGCTTGATCCGAGTACCCGCAGAAGCTGGGAGGCATCTGTTGAGCATGGTAAGTTACCAGTGTATAAAGATACGATCGCATTCTTGCGTAAACACTCTCACGTCTTGGAGAGGTGTGAGCAGAACGTCACGACAGTCAAGAACAAGGTCGTGTCGATAAGAAGTCAGCCGTCTACAGTCACTAGTAAGACGCACACTGTGACGGTTTCGAAGGCGAATGATGGATGCCCCCTGTGCGGATCTGCCCATCCGGTGGATACATGTGGAGCGTTCAAAAGGATGAATGTTGACGAGCGGTACACGAAGGCGAAGCAGCTGGGATTATGCTTCAGCTGTCTGCAGCGAGGGCATCGAACCGCTGCGTGCAAGCACAGCAAAACGTGCCCATCATGTACGAAGAAACATCATGCGTTGATGCATCCGGACGATAAGAAGCCTGTAGCAGCTGAGAGCCCGCAGCCACCTGCGGCAGTGCAGGAGAACTCCAATCAGCCGATGACCGCGGCGAAGTGTACGATTCCAGTCGTGCCAATGCAGACGAAGCAAGTTCTTTTGGCGACCGCTGTGGTGATGGCGTACGATTCCAACGGTGAGGCGCACAAATGCCGTGTGCTACTTGACTCCGGAGCGATGGCGAACTTCATGTCAACCAGAATGGCAGAGTTACTGCGATTGCGGAAGGAGAGTGCCAATGTCCCGATCGACGGCGTAAATGGGATGAAGACCATCGTGAAACATAAAGTGAGTGCTAAAATGGTATCCAGAACAACCGGTTTTGAATCATCGTTGGATTATCTGGTTGTCCCCCGAGTGACCGGTGCATTGCCGGCAACGAAGATCGACCCGCACAGCTGGCAGATTCCAGAGTCGGTACAGCTGGCCGACCCGAACTTCTACGAACCTGGTCGCATTGACATGCTTGTCGGTGCGGAATTATTTTTCGATGTGCTGCAAGAAGGTAAGATCAAATTGTCTCCTAATCTGCCATTATTGCAAGAGAGTCAACTGGGCTGGCTCGTTTCCGGACCGGTGGCCGATACTGCGCCGATCGGTACTGTGAAAGTGTGTCAAACTGGCACATCGAAGGCAACTGATGAACAACTGTGTCAACTACTTCGGCGGTTTTGGACCATCGACGAGCTTGGAAATGATACGTCCCCTGATCCAGACGATAAGTGTGAGCTGAACTTCCAGGAGACTCACAGCAGAAACAAGGATGGCCGGTACGTGGTGATGCTACCATTCCGTGATAACGTTGGCGAGCTCGGTGAATCCCGGAAGCAAGCGATGCGGCGATTTGTTGCACTTGAGAGCCGTCTAGAAAGGCAGCCGGAGTTGAAGCAGGCGTACGCTGAGTTCATCAACGAGTACCTAGCGTTGGGTCACTGCCGAGTGGTCACAAGCGCCGAATGTGAGAAGAACGATTTTGCTCATTATCTGCCACACCATTGCGTGATAAAGCCGGACAGTTCTACGACCAAGCTGAGAGTGGTGTTCGATGCGTCGGCGAAGAGCAGCACAGATCTGTCTTTGAACGATGTGATGGAGATTGGTCCCACAGTGCAGGATTCACTCTTCAACGTGATTTTGAGATTTCGCTTGCACAAGTACGTCTTCACCGCCGACATCCCGAAAATGTATCGGCAGGTGATGGTTCACGAGTCTCACCGGAAGTACCAACGGATTCTGTGGAGAGAGAATAAAGATCAAACAGTGAAGGAGTTGGAGCTGAATACGGTTACTTACGGTACAGCAGCCGCGCCTTTCCTGGCGACACGGTCCATCGTTCAACTGGCTAAAGATGAGCAGGACGACTTTCCGGAGGCGAGCGAGGCTGTTGTGAAGTGCTTCTACGTTGATGACGTGATGACTGGGGCTGATACCCTGAGCGGTGCTAGGCAGCTTCAGAAAAACTTGATCACACTCCTGGCCAGGGGTGGATTCCAGCTCCATAAATGGTGCGCCAATGATGAAGCATTGCTCGAAGATATCCCTATTGACGCCAGGGAGAAGCAGCTGAACTTCGAGGACAGTGATATCAACGGAGTCATCAAAACGCTTGGTGTCCTGTGGGATCCCTCTAGTGATGATTTCCTGTTCCACGTGAATCCAATCGGTGAGGGTTCCGAAATACCCACGAAGCGAATGGTGCTGTCGGACATGTCAAAGCTGTTCGATCCTCATGGCCTACTAGCACCGATCATACTCATTGCCAAACTGTGGCAGCAGAACGTGGAATGGGATGAAGCGATTCCGAAGGAGCAACTACGAACGTGGAACCGGTTCAGGTCCGAGCTTTCGTCTTTGAATTCTCTGCGGATCAACCGGCGGATTACTGTTGATGATGCGGTTACTGTCGAGCTGCATGGATTTGCTGACGCCTCCAAGGTGGCGTATGGGTGTTGCATATACCTGAGAAGTGTGAAGAGTGATGGGGTTGCCGAGATGCGATTGATTTGTTGCAAGTCACGGGTTGCCCCAATGAAGGAGATTCAACGAGACATCAAGTTGGACGCCACACCTGATGAGATGACGATCCCGCGGCTGGAGCTGTGTGCTGCATTGCTGTTAGCGGAACAAGTGGAAAAAGTGCGCGAAACCTTAGCATTAACAACCGCAAAGGTGATGCTTTGGTCGGACTCTAAAATAGTGTTGAACTGGTTGAAACAAATGAAGACAAACACTCCAGTGTTCGTACAAAACCGCGTAGTGAAAATTAGAAAACTTTTTGGTTCCCACATGTGGCACTATATATCGACACAACACAACCCTGCAGATTTGGTGTCACGTGGGGTCTTCCCGGAAGATTTGATGCGTTGTGAAGAATGGTGGAGTGGCCCTAGTGTAATTCCTGTTGTAGCAGAGAATGAAGGCGAACCGGTGGAATCCGAAGGTTACTCCCACCAAACTGTGGCAGCTGTCGTACCGGAAAGGAAGGCTGCTCTGAAGAAACAACTTGACCCGTACGACGTGATCCTGAAGTACAGTAGCTATCGCAAGTTGCAGCGTATTTTCGGTTACGTGACTCGTTTCATTCACAACTGCCGATCGAAGCAAAACACTACGAAGCGCAGAACGGGTGTGCTCAACAGTGAGGACCACAACGAAGCACAGAAGGCGATGGTGACCATTGTCCAGCAGGTGGTCTACAAGGACGAAATCGGTTGCATCCAGACGAAGCAATCAGTCAAGGGGAAATTGCGCAACTTGAACCCGATCTACGACGACGACGAAAGACTGCTGCGAGTCGGCGGTCGCATAAGAAACTCGGATCTACCCAAGGACCAGAAGCACCCGATGATTTTGCCGGAGAACAACCATTTCACCGAGGTGCTAGTTGAAGCGTTACACCGAGAGCATCTTCATGTTGGCTTGAATGGACTCCTCGCAGTGGTGCGACAGAAATTCTGGCCAGTGAACGCGAAACGAACCATTCATCGGATTTTGAAAAGATGTGTAATCTGTTTTCGAACGAACCCCAGAGATGTGCAGCAGTACATGGGTGACCTCCCGAGTTGTCGAGTCACGGCGGCTCAACCCTTTGCCAGGACCGGGATTGATTACGCTGGTCCATTCTTCATCAAGGTTGGCCGAATGAAAGCGAAGGTGATGGTGTACGTGTCCCTGTTCGTATGTATGACGACCAAATCCATACACCTCGAACTGGTAAGTTCATTAACGACCGATGGATTTCTGGCAGCGCTTCATCGATTTGCTGGCAGACGGGGAAATCCAACCGAACTGTTCTCCGATAACGGTACGAATTTTCGTGGAGCAGACCGAGAACTTTCCGAACTTTTCGATCTGCTACAGTCTCAAGTGCTCAACGATAAGGTGAACGAGTTCTGCCAACCGAGGGGAATTAAGTGGAGCTTCAATCCGCCCAAGGCGCCGCACCAAGGTGGCATTTGGGAGGCCAACGTGAAATGTATGAAGTCTCATCTGTGCAAGACCCTGAACGAAAGCTACTTGACCTACGAGGAGTTGAACACGTTGCTGATCCAAATTGAAGGGATATTGAATTCAAGGCCTCTGGTGCAGTTGACGGACGATCCTTTCGACTATGAGGCATTGAGTCCTGGACACTTCTTGGTTGGACGAGAGTTGACGGCGGTTGCAGAACCGTTGTACGGTGACTTGAAGGAGTCGAGCTTGTCACGGTACCAGCTGGTACAAAAACGGATGCAGCATTTTTGGCAGCGGTGGTCCAACGAATACGTAACCGGACTACAGAAACGCGGCAAGTGGTACAAGGATCCCACGAAACTGCGGAGCGGATTGCTTGTAATCATGAAGGAGGACAACATGCCACCTAAAACATGGAAGCTAGGTCGCATAGTTGAAACACATCCAGGTAAGGACGGGGTTGTACGTGTGGTCACAATCCGCACGAGCAACAGCATCTACAAGCGGCCGACGACCCAGATCGCTGTCCTTCCCATTGATGACTGCACGGCGGAGTCCAAGGAGTAGTGAGACCTTCGCCTCACCCGGGGGAGTATGTTACACTAAAATAGAAACGAATGTTTGATTATTTGAATTTAAAGCAAGTATATTTCAGTGTAAACGCAAAATGTAAAACAATGATTTTTTCCGTGTATGCGATAGGAGTTGGTTGTGTAGAGTTTGAGGAGATTTGGCTCAGCGCGAGCGGAAACAGATAGGAAAGAGATAGAAGAGTAGGAGGAAGGAAAATTAAAAAAGTAATAAAAACGCGCCGTGTTCAGACGTGTTTCAGTTTGCTAAATAAATTTCGTTTAATTAATACAGTCCACTTGCTTTCCCATCTTGAGTATCCGAAGAACAAAATGCAATAATTTTAGTATTATTGTTTATTAATCACAAAATAGAATTGCATTGTTTCCAACATGAGGTGAAACTTAACGAAAGAGAATGAATTTATGTCTTGAATTTGGTCGAAAATTGTCTGGCCAAAATTATAGGCACTTAAGACCTTCTTACGAAAGTTTGATGTTCTATCTCAGACTCTAAAAATCATCAGGATTCTTAAATATTCTGTTTAGCAGAACTGTTAGTACGGTTTAGAATCGATATCACTAATTTATGAGTTTGATTTTTGGTGTGTGTTATAAAATGTCCATGACAGGTATATCGAGATTCTTGTGATTTCTAGTTTATAAATTTGAAGTCCTCCAACTGTGTCTAAATGGTTTTTAAGTTTGGGTAAGTGGGCAACCCATCCAGAATTGGAATTCCTAGGCATTGTAATGGATTAGTTTTGATTGTGTGGCATTAAAATTTATTATTTTGAATAGTGAGGTAAAGCGTAGGCTTGTTCGAAATACCTGTAACCATCATTACGACCAAAGTTCTAATTGGGATATTTCTCGGGAACATTGAAAATAATTCTGACATACCAAATGGCATTCGATCTACCATTCTATAAAACCAGCAGTCCAGCTTTTATTGAAGAATTGCAGTCTTACACACTGTTAGTATCCAGTTCCACTTGTCGTTGTAAGTTTTACAGCTACAAAAAAAGCGGTGTCCAGTTCGATACAGCAAACAAATTGCCAACGCCTCGAATGGAACCGAAAACATGTCTATTGGAACAAAATACAATGGTATCATGTTGTTTTGATTGATTTTATTGCTTTTGAGGAAATTCACTGGAATATGGGGTATCTGTTAGGTGGAGAGTAGAATAACGCCATATACCACTTAGCATCCAAACACGATTGCAAAGTGGTGGAGTAGTAATAGTGTGTTGGGATATATTTTCTGCACAAGATATTGATTCCCTGATTTTTATATAAGGGTATGCTGAATGCCAAACGATATGTCATCACCCTTTCTATTGTCCAGGATAAACACTTTGATGAAAACTTTAGTTATAATGGTGATAAATGGTACTTCCAGCAAGACAATGATTCATATAACAAGTTGAAATATCAATTCTTTGGTTTCAAAGCCATGAATTTCCTGTCCCAGCTTAATCGCCAACTAGCCTAGACAACAACCGTATTGAGAACACAGGAAGAATATTGATCATCAGTTGTAAAATTATCAAACTAAAAATTGCCAGATACGCGTTGGAGCTTTCATAGGTATTTGATCAAAATACATCAAACGCCAATGGCCTGAACTAGTGATCCCGATTCCAAACCGTGTCAAAAGAACATTGAAGGCTCGTGGAAGTATTATAACGTCGATTTTAAGTAGTTTCAGAAATAAGATATCACACTGTCTTTAGCAGGTCCACATGGTGCCTATAATTTTGGCCAGGTAGTATTTGACCAATTTCAATATTTTGATTTTATTTTCTTCATTGATAATCGTTCGAAGTAAGAAACGTTGTATTGTTATTACGTAGTCAATAAACAATAATACAAAAATTATTGCATTTGAATAAAGCTATCTCAAAGGGAGATTCATCAACCTAAACATCGTATCATCACCACTGCCTATAATTTTGGCCAGTACCGTATGATGATTACTATCAGTATTATCGTACTTCCCGGTGGCTCAATGGGAACAGCCACGTATTCCATCATGCTAGATATGAAATTTAAATCCAGCAAGCCGTGCTGAAACCGTCACAGTTTTCCAGCTCTTTCCGTGGAGACCGAGGTTGTAAATCAAACAAATGCATTTTGGGTCATAATGCAGCCCAAATGAGTTACATTATGAACCATAATGTAAGTGTTTGATTCAGTAACGAAAAGTAGGCCGTAGTGATACTGAAACGGCAAGTGAAAAACAAATATTGTGCAGAGTTGCAAAATAGTTTTTTATGTGACGAGTTGCATAAAGTTGATTTTTTCAGCACGAGTCGTACATTTATCCAACGAAGTTTGTAGTACAGCCTTACTTATCGTTACACATGGAGAACACCACAGCAAACGGAAGCGTAAGTCGACTACGTGCTGGTTGATGCTTCCAAGGGTCAAACGATGACAAAGACCGCCAGCTAAGAGTTGTGTGCTTAGCTGGTAGTGCAGCCTGGGCATTGTTGTCCTTCTGACTTCAGCTAGATTGAGGAGGTACGATCCGAGCGTCTGCTCACCAAGGAGGTGCGGCTCAAACAGCGTCTGTTCTGGCATCCAGCGGCTGAGTAAGAAACGCTGCACCACGCCCATCTAGATTCAAGGTGGTGGCCCCATCAGCGTGGTCGTCCCAGTGTTGGTTGGGACGTTAAACAGAACTGGCACGATGGCCCTCCGGCGAGACAGGAGTGTTGACGTAGGCCCAATAAGCCATCCGTAAAAATCCCCATTGCGAATAACATAGGAGAAAATACGACTCGATACAATCGGCAAAGACCCACGCGACGAAATAAGGACTACGATTGGAAACTTGGAACATGGAATTGCAAGACACTAGGTTTCGCAGGATGTGACAGGATAATCTACGACGAACTACATCCCCGCAACTTCGACATCGTGGCGTTACAGGAACTTTGTTGGACTAGAAAGTGTGGAAAAGCGGGCATCGACCGGCTACCTTCTACCAAAGCTGTGGCACCACCAATGAACTGGGAACAGGATTTATAGTGTTGGGCAAGATGCGACAACGTGTGATCAAGTGGCAGCCGATCAACGCAAGGATGTGCATGTTAAAAGTTAAGGGCCGTTTCTTCAACTACAGCATCATCAACGTCCACTGCCCACACGAAGGGAGATGACGAGAAAGAAGCGTTCTACGCGCAGCTAGAGCAAATATACGATGGTGACGTGAAAATCGTTGTCGACGACATGAACGCGCAGGTAGGAAGGGAGGAAATGTACATACAGGTACAGACCGATAATCGGGCGAAACAGCCTGCACG
The DNA here is from genome assembly GCF_035046485.1 of Aedes albopictus. Taxonomy (NCBI): domain Eukaryota; kingdom Metazoa; phylum Arthropoda; class Insecta; order Diptera; family Culicidae; genus Aedes; species Aedes albopictus. Next base: position 382,480,250 of record NC_085137.1, read on the forward strand.
CCCTGTCGAACGATAACGGCCAGCGATGCGTAAACTTTGCAGCCAGGTATGGTAGTCCGAAACACCTTCTTCCCCCGCAAAGATATCCACAAAGCCACCTGGAGATCACCCGACCATCAAACAGAAAACCAAATCGACCCCGTTCTTATCGAAAGTAAATTCTTCTCGGATATAACCAATGTCCGCACATACCGCAGTGCGAATATAGATTCGGATCACTACTTAGGGTCTGTTCCAATTGGCGAATTAAAATTAATTTTCACTTAAACTTGACAGTTCGATAATTATTTCCTTAGGAGAACTGTCAAGTTTGAGTGTCGAACTGTCAAATTTAAGTAAAAATCAATTTTAATTCGCCAATTGGAACAGACCCTTAGTCGCTGGCTGCATGCGCTTAAAACTTTCGACGGTTATTACCACGCGTCGAAGTCGAACGCCGCACAGCAGCCAGCAGTGGCCCTACCAACGAAAGAGCAGCTTGGCGCAGCTACACTTGAAGATCCTGAGACATCCGATCCGCAATAGGTAGTACCTCGGCTGCAGTACTAGGCTTCACGTCTCTGAATCACTGAAATGACTGGTACGACGTCGAATGTGAACAGTTGAAAACGAGAAGAATGCAGCATGGGCGAGAATGCTGCAACACCGTACGAGAGCGAATGAGGCACGTTACAAACAGGCGCGGAACAGGCAGAACTCAGTCTGCCGGATGAAGAAGCGCCAGCAGGAAGAACGAGATCGCGAAGCGATGGAAGAGCTGTACCGCGCTAAGGACACACGAAAGTTTAACGAGAAGCTGAACTCCTCGCGCAGAGGCTTTGTGCCACAAGCCGACATGTGCCGAGATAATCACGGAAATATTCTCACGAGCGAGCGCGAGGTGGTCGACAGGTGGCGGCAGCATTACGATGAGCACCTCAATGGCGACGTTGCAAGTACCGAAGGTGGCGTGGTAACAGATCTAGGAGTATGTGCACAGGATTGAGGAGAAGGTTGGCCGGTTGAAAAACAACAAAGCCGCTGGAGCAGATCAACTACCAAGCGAGTTACTAAAATACGCTGGTGAGAGCACTACACTGGGTCATTACCAAGATTTGGGAGGAGGAAGTATTACCGGAGGAATGGATGGAAGGTATCGTGTGTCCCATCTACAAAAAGGGCGACGAGTTGGATTGCGGGAACTACCGCGCGATCACACTACTGAGCGCTGCCTACAAGGTACTCTCTCAAATTTTATGCCGCCGTCTATCACCGATTGCAAGAGAGTTCGTGGGGCAATATCAGGCTGGATTCATGAGCCTCTGCACGAATCTGGCGTACTGCTCCTTCCCACAGAAAATTTGAAAACAGTTCGCACAGTAAAAGTCAAATGTGACTTTTAATGTGCGCGGTGTTTTCAAATTTTCTGTGGGAGTGAGCAGGACAGGGCAAATTCGTACAGAGGCTCATGGGTGAACGCGCTACAACGCATCAGATGTTCGCCATCTGCCACACCCTAAAACCGATCAGCACTAAAGTGCATAATTTCCAGACTACACCAAAAATGTGTAACCCTTGCACATTCACAAAATCAGCTCCTGCGTCCACAAAATCTTGAAATTCGCAAAAAAAAAAATTGTACGGCAATCTAGCATGATTTACTAGTGACCTTGGTAAACAAAAAAATATTCACATTTCGCATCTAGGGGCCGTCCATATACCACGTGGACAACTTGGAGTGGGGAGGGGGTTCCAGAAAAGACCATGCATGTCCACGGAGAGGGGGGTGGGGGTTCGTCAAATGTCCACGTGGACAACATTGGCATAAGAATTAAGAAACAAGGGTTCAACAAACGAGACAAATTATGCCGCATTATTGATGAGATTCTCTTCAATAACAGTTTTTTCAACATTTTATTTCATTATACATTGTATTGTAGTTGAAAGTGACTTCATCAAGGAAAAAAACATGGTAATGATTAACCGATTAATTTATTTATTCAAATTATCTGAAATTTTAATTACTTAGAATTTTTGGATTGGCATGCAGTCATTCAAATCAGAAGGAAACAGATTTTGTCTATTTTCCGACGTTTCGGCGCAATGTATCTGTTGTTTGTTATTTACTTACTAGAGTTCTGTTTTTTGTCATGGGGTGGTTTGATCTAATTTTAAATTGTCGTACTTTTTGATTACACATCACTGTTTGAGAACGATCAATGGGACATATATAAACAAAACAAAATAAAAGGTAATAAATAAAACGAATCCCATAAATTATCATATTACTGGTTTGAAATTACCGTTGTTTAAACTAGGGTGCACTACTTCGGTATTCTGTTTCATTACTAATGTGTAGTTTTCTTTAAGAGTGACTAATCTGGGGTGGGCAATCTGGTTGTGTTTGTGTTGATGTATCTACTTCTATCCCTAGTCCTAATTGTGTGTATTTGGGGCCGTTCATAAACCACGTAGACTTTTTTGGGGGGGGGGGTTCTGACCAAAGTCTACGCTCCATACAAATTTCAAAATTTTTGTATGGACAAAAGTCTACGAGGGGGGAGGGGGGGGTCTAAGATGGCCAAATTTTGGTCTACGTGGTTTATGAACAGCCCCTTTTGTGTATTAGTCCAGAGAGGGTGGCATTCAATCTGTCCGTATCTGTGCGTTTGTTTATGGTGTTGTTGTCATTACTAATGTGTATCATTTCAAGTATCGGTAAAACGTTCTTCTTGTATGTCTGGTCAACTATTCGCGTGGAGTCATATTTAAACCTATGCTCGTGATCAATACAGTGCGCCAGGAGAGCAGTTTTTTCTCTCAGTGCTCTCACTGGCTCATCGGTGTATGTGAGTCCCGAGCCTAAGAGGTTTTCAAGTTGATTGAGATTGCTACGATGACCAGACAATCTCTTCGTGAGAAGATTGCTGGTCATGCCGATGTAGCATTTCTCACAGTCTCCGCATTGTATTCGGTACACTACGTTGTTTTGGTGGTCCATGGGTACCGGGTCTTTGATGCGTGTGTAGAGGTCTCTCACTGTGTTGACACTCCGAGTACATACAGTCAGCGTGGGATAGTTCTGCCGTAAGAGTTGAATTATTTTTGGTGTAAGTGATGGGATGTAGGGAAGAGATCTATATATCTTCTCCTGGGCCTCCTGAGATGGGTTGGTCGTGGAGTCTTCGGGTTCGTCATTGTACGTGTGTGTCCAGTCTGTTTGGTTGAGGAATCGGTTGATCAAGTTTCGGCGATAGTCGTTAAACTGCAAAATGCGGGTGATGGTCTCTCTCTTCTCGTTCTCCGTCCAGTTGGTTGAGAGTTTGTTGACTCGGTCGATGATGTTCCTTATAGAGTTGATCTTCTGGTTTAGTGGGTGAATTGAATCTGGATCTGTTCCTAGAAATCGTAACGTTCTGCATGGATACGAGCTATTTCGTGTTCAGGAACCAGTTCTACGAGCAGATTGAAGGAACGGCTATGGGAAACCCACTATCACCAATACTTGCTGATCTAGTCATGGGAATCCTACTGGATACACACCGAGAAAAATTTCTACTCAATGACTGAGTTGGCCTTACTCAGAAATCGAGAAATCCTTTGTTTTCTTACTCAGTTTCGGCTAAAAGTGGGACAACCCATTGGCAATGGGTTGTCCCACTTTTAACGGAAACTGAGTAAGAAAACAAAGGATTTTTCGATTTCTGAGTAAGACCAACTCAGCCACTGAGTAGAAATTTTTCCCTGTGCAGTTACAAGCAAAACTGATATCGTCTTCGCAGTATTGCGCAAATTTGTGGACGACTTGATACTTGTTATTCCTGCTGATAAGGTACAGCAGGTCTTGGAGTTGTTCAATTCACACCACCCAAACATCCAGTTCACCTGCGAGATGGAAATAGATGGAAAACTTCCATAGTGGTAATCACGTTCAAATGTATGCGTGTCTCTTTTGTAGATGTAGTAGTGAAACTTGGGGGAAAATATGTGCACTCTTACCCCGGTTGTTAGTTTTATCATTATTTAGCCGTTTTACCCAAATCAGTTGGGTAATATTTTCATATGCAATCTGAATAGCCTTTGAATTGGCGTGCATTTTTGTGTATGGAAAAATTCAAGCTAGTGTTCGTGTGATGAAATGTCACTTATCTCTATACCTCGACATGGTCTTAGTTCGGCAGGCAGACGGCACTATCCGAGGGACGAATGACCACTAGGTTAAAGTCCCTCTCCAAAACTAAATACACACACACGGCACTATCCGTACAGAATGGTACATGAAAACCATAGCGTCGGGTCGCATGCTGAATTTCTTTTCAATTCACCCACTAAACCAGAAGATCAACTCTATAAGGAACATCATCGACCGAGTCAACAAACTCTCAACCAACTGGACGGAGAACGAGAAGAGAGAGACCATCACCCGCATTTTGCAGTTTAACGACTATCCCCGAAACTTGATCAACCGATTCCTCAACCAAACAGACTGGACACACACGTACAATGACGAACCCGAAGACTCCACGACCAACCCATCTCAGGAGCCCCAGGAGAAGATATATAGATCTCTTCCCTACATCCCATCACTTGCACCAAAAATAATTCAACTCTTACGGCAGAACTATCCCACGCTGACTGTATGTACTCGGAGTGTCAACACAGTGAGAGACCTCTACACACGCATCAAAGACCCGGTACCCATGGACCACCAAAACAACGTAGTGTACCGAATACAATGCGGAGACTGTGAGAAATGCTACATCGGCATGACCAGCAATCTTCTCACGAAGAGATTGTCTGGTCATCGTAGCAATCTCAATCAACTTGAAAACCTCTTAGGCTCGGGAGTCGGGACTCACATACACCGATGAGCCAGTGAGAGCACTGAGAGAAAAAACTGCTCTCCTGGCGCACTGTATTGATCACGAGCATAGGTTTAAATATGACTCCACGGGAATAGTTGACCAGACATACAAGAAGAACGTTTTACCGATACTTGAAATGATACACATTAGTAATGACAACAACACCATAAACAAACGCACAGATACGGACAGATTGAATGCCACCCTCTCTGGACTAATACACAAAATACACACAATTAGGACTAGGGATAGAAGTAGATACATCAACACAAACACAACCAGATTGCCCACCCCAGATTAGTCACTCTTAAAGAAAACTACACATTAGTAATGAAACAGAATACCGAAGTAGTGCACCCTAGTTTAAACAACGGTAATTTCAAACCAGTAATATGATAATTTATGGGATTCGTTTTATTTATTACCTTTTATTTTGTTTTGTTTATATATGTCCCATTGATCGTTCTCAAACAGTGATGTGTAATCAAAAAGTACGACAATTTAAAATTAGATCAAACCACCCCATGCCAAAAAACAGAACTCTAGTAAGTAAATAACAAACAACAGATACAACAAACAATTAATGTAACAAATTAAACATTTTAGTGATCCCAAGAAGAAGGCAAAATACATTGCGCCGAAACGTCGGAAAATAGACAAAATCTGTTTCCTTCTGATTTGAATGACTGCATGCCAATCCAAAAATTGTGTGAATTCTAACAGTCGATAAATCAAGATTAATTACTTAGTTTTCTTCATCGAGGAGTATTCAACAGATTTCAAATGGAGTGTACACGCAGATGTTGGTGTTTAGTCAAAAAAATTTCATTGAAGTTCTGTTTGGATTTCTCGAAGTTTCATATCAAATTTTATAAACTATTTCGAAGTTTCAAAATACTTTTTTGTAGCTTCCTTTAAAATTTAAGATATTTCTATAGAAATTGAAGTCTTAATCTCTTAATCTTAGCAGCATGATTTAGTTTTGACTGTACTCTATGCATTTTTAAAAAGTTGCTGTTATTCTTGTTTTTGTAAGTATCAAAGGAATATAATCTTATCTCAACAAAAATCTAAGAAAAAAATTACAATATCTTAACAAAACAATCAGACAACCACAAAATGAACAAACATTCAAAAATACATCGTCTTCAACCAGATGTTGCACAGACTGAGCAATCACTAACATTAGGCGATGGACATCACACGAAACAACCAATGCTCCAGTGGAGAATTTTCCGTTTGACGATAATAATTCTGCATTAACATGTCTAAAGGGTCTAACTCGTTTTGTAAACAAACATTGTTTCTGTCGCTGTAGGGCTCATCTCGATCCACCCACGCATTTGGGGGCCGTTATCAGAAAGATCTATCTTCGCTCTTTCTGATAACGGCCCCCAGATGCGTGGGTGGATCGAGATGAGCCCTACAGCGACAGAAACAATGTTTGTTTACAAAACGAGTTAGACCCTTTAGACATGTTAATGCAGAATTGACACTCCCAACAAACCATATATACTATATTAACAATATAGGTCACTTCGTGTTTTCACATACAACGACATGGAGACGCCGTTTACGAATGATTACAGCACCACCTGTTGTCAGAAAAAGTCAATAATTGAATTTTGATCAATTTTAGTTTACCGTGCAAGGTGACATTTCTCGAAAAAAGATGTTAGGGGTGTCGAAGTTTTTTGTTCCCAAATAATCGATTAATAAATAATCGATTTACAATATAGGTACACAAACAAAATAATATTTCATTAGATGACATCTACGAATATAAAGAGTCTACTTAGCTGTAAAATACTCAATATCTGTAGAAGAATTTGAATGCTCTCTCATTGTAAAGTCACCGAAATCGTTTAACTTCGAAATTTAAAATTTTCACCCTCAAAATTTGTTGAACTTGGCCTCGCAGTGGACACGGTTATACATAATTCCAACCGATCTATCACATCACTACCGTCCCGGGATTCGCGTAACCAAGAAGAAATTGATTAACTCTCAGAGTGCGTTTTTACATTTGTTTATTTGCCAACGGGCTAGTACGGACTAATGATAAAAACAAAACAATCAACACAATTATTCAGCAATATGCTTCGTCGGTACTCGTACACATACACACTCAGACAGATCTCATCAGTCATCATCTTTCATCGTTATTATAATTCTAGTACAAGGGGGCTGTTACTACTTTACTCCAACAAAATTAACTTATATTTTGCCCTGGTGGTTGCTATTTTCCTTTGACAATGGCTTTTAATGTCATCTTTCTTAATGTCCACGCTGACATACATACATCGGATTGGATAGCTTACAAAAAATCCGGAAGATCACCAACCAAGTCTCGCGTTTAGTATCATACAGGTGTATGTACAATGATCGATTTCTCTTCATCGATTTTCCCTTCGGATTATTCCGGGAAATACGACCAATATTCGGATGATCTCTGGGCGTGTTTCAGTAAAGGACTACTAGAACTAGCATCTAAAACAACAAAAACAGCCGAAAATGATTTGCTGGTCAATTTATTAACCAAAGAGAAAGTCGATGAAAAGAAATCGATCATTGTAGATACGCCCGTATGATACTAAGCGCGAGAAGTGCACGTCAAATTTCTTGTGGCAGAGTGCAAGACATTGCATCCATTCCGTGCTTACAAAAAATAAGCTCCGGGACCGGACCTGAGAATGAAAATATTAAATTTCGATTAATTTCGTTGTTCTTCCGAAGTGAACTGTGAGTTTATTCGAATACTGATAGTTTTATTCCGGACTAATCGGTTTCCTTGCGCCTGCGGCTCAGTTAGCAGCGGTTCGCGACGGTGAGGAATGAATAAATGCGGATTTTCCAATTAGAAAAAGGATATGTCATTCCCCTTGGTTTCCTCCTAGAGTTTTTTTTTTTCAGAGATTCATTCAGGAGTTCTTTTTGAAATTCATCCAAGAGTGCCTTCAGAGATTGATTTAAAGTTTTTTTTCTTAAATTTCTCCAGAGGTTCTTCGAGGGACCCCCAGGAGTTCCTACTGAAATTACTCCAGCAATTTCTTCTGATGTTGCTTCAAGAATTAATTCTAGGAATCCTCAAGAATTCTCTTCTTGGATTCGTTAAGAAGTTGCTTATAGGATTTCCTTATAGGAGTTTCTAGGAGTCTTTCTTGGATTCCTGCAGAAGCTCCTTCAACGATTCCCTCAGGAGTTTTTTTTACAAATACCTCCCGTAGTTCCTTCTTGAATTCCTCCAAAATTTTCCAAGAACGACCAGGAGTTGTTTCAGTGATTTATCCAAGAGTTCCCTCAAAAATTCCCCCTTCTGGGAATTTCAACCGGGATTTATACCAGTATTCCTCCAAAAGTTCCTTCTGGAATTCACTCCGTCCTTTAAAGATTTCCACAAGGTCTTCTGAGATTAAGTGACTCTGTAAATCCCAATCGCGATTTTATATGAACAATTTAATTAATATTTTTCGAGGGATCTTTCCAGGATTCCTTCAGAAGTTTTCTCTTTGAAGTATCAGAAATCCTCCAAGAATTATTTTTGTGATTCCTTCCGAGATTTCTATAAATTTGGAATGTCTTCAGAAGTACTTTATCGGGGATTCCCAGAAGGAATGAGTGAATACTAGATTTGTAGTAATGAGTTGGCTTTTTGTATAGTGAGATGCTAAACTCTCCGTTACTGCATTGAAACGGTGATGCTGCCTCAGCAAAACTTTGGGGAACTATGTTGTTGAAGTTGCAATAAATGAGAATACAACAACACAGTTACCCAAAGTTTTGCTCAAACAACATCAAATCAGTCTAGCAGTCATAAAACCCTTGCTTTTTTATTACCATTATTGCAGTTACCATTTTATTGCAGTAACGGAAATTTACTTTCTCATTAGACACAAATTCAGCTTATTACTACAAATCTAGTACTTCACTGATTGCGTTTTATTCATGGAGATATGTAATCCCAGAAGGAACTTTTGAAAAAAAAAACCAGAACGAATATCTGGAGGATTTTTTTCAAAACTGCTGGAGAAATTTGATAAAAAAAAATGTTGGAGGATGGAGGAGGAACGCTGGAACGCTCTCCCTAAGCAATCCCGAAAGGAGTTCCTAAAATAATTCCAGAATTATTTCTAGGAGGAATCCCCCAAGAGCTTCTGTAGGAATCTTGGAGAAAAACAATCCAGGGTGCAATTCTTAAAGGGATCCCCCAAGAAAATTCTTGTGTAATTTCCGGAGAAAATACCGTTCATAACTCCCCAACAAACATTTTGGCTGTACAAGAGTTGAACAAACAACTGTTAAGCAAACTTCAGCTTAAGAAACTGTCATTCAGCTACCGCTGTTTCTTGGGTCGCTAACGGAAAGCTCGTTTAGGGTCTTCTGTGTTTTAGTCTGTTATGTACGTTTATCAGTTAACTTTCGCATGTTGCGAGTCGCGACTTCGATTTGGTGCTGCAACGATAATATACACCAAAAATTGTTTAAGAAGAGAGAATTAAATTTGTTCTAATTTGAGTAGGGTATCGCGCTACTTGGGCGATGGCTTCTATATTCGTCTGTTTTCTACTATAACTCAGTCAATTTTGAACCAATTGAGTTGAAATGTTGTACACGGGTAGATACTATACCTATCTCACTGCATTCCAAAAATTGTGTCAATTGGTTCAAATTTGACTGAGTTATAGTGGAAAACAGACGAAAATAGAAGCCACCGCCCAAGTGGCGCGATTGCCTAGTTGAAAAAAAAAATCGATTAATGTTAATCGATTATTTCAGAAGAAATGGGCATCCCCATCATGCAATGACATTTCGACAGAATAAACGTCATTCGGATAGCGCATGCATTTAGTGTGTAGTAGTACCTCTTCTGACGCTTGGTGGCGCCACATTCACTAAAAAGGTGTCGCCAAAAAATCGTAAGAGTGACCTATATTGTTAATATAGTATATTTGCAACAAACACTAAGCTCAATTAAAAACAATGTTGAAAACTTAAGGTACCTATTTTGTGCCTCTTTGAGAAAGACTTTAAAAGGAAGTCACTATATACAGCTATAGAATATGTGTAATTCTTAAAGTTCATAACAAGACAATGTTTATGAAGAAAAATAAACATTATTGAAACAAAAGCTTTCAAAATCAAATATTCAAAAATATTTTAGAAATATTAAAAAAATACTTTTTTTTCGGATGTCCACGTGGACATCGGGGGAGGGGGGTAGGGGTCAATGAAAAGTCCACGCTTGTCCACGTGGAGGGGGGAGGTGGTGAAAACCATGACTTTTCTGTCCACGTGGTATATGGACGGCCCCCTAAAAGAGTGTACGAGCTGTTTTTGTGAATGTGTTACTGTTACACATTTTTGGTGTAGTCTGGGAATTATGCACTTATGAGTAGGTCTTACACATTCTAAGGTGCTGAGCGGTCTTAGCGTGCAGGTGAAATACCGTGAATACAACGAGCCCATGCCCACTAGGTTGTCCCAAAATTGCACATGATCAAAAAGCTTGGGGGCTCACCCTGCAAATGATAGCTAAGGGTGTTAGAAACATACTTTTGTATGACGGCAACTTTCAGAAATGACGTTTAGAGCTCGCCCCGGCGAGATTTTTGAAAAATGGCGATTTTTCGTAATAAATTATATACAAATATTTTTTACCGTACAAAAATTGGCAATACCCACTATTTTTGTATTTTTTACAGCTTGATATGGATCCAAACTTCTTGGGAAAAATAAATAACGACATGTTTTGCAAGTAACTTTTTGATACTGAATTTTTGAATTTACTAAAATTTGTCATTTTTTGATATACTGTAGAGTGTCCATTTCCCGGCCAATTTTCGTGTCCCGGGATTCGGGACAAAATACTTAGCTAATCCCGGGAAATCCCGGGATCCCGGGATTTTTTAAAATTTCAATAAAACCCAGAAAATTGATTTGTTTAACTTTTGTGCAGTTGAAATATTCATTTTTTAAGTTATGTTTATTTCTGTATCCATCACAAGAAGTATTATAAAATGTCTATACAATGTACTGCACTACTACTTGATGTACAAATGTCAATAACGATATACATATAAAAATTTCAACGTTATGTTCGCCAAGAACAGTCTGTTTTCAACTATTTTGTAGTTAATTTATTGCAAGTAATTTTCTACCGATATCTAATAGTTTAAGAGAAATAATTATCATAATCTGTATTATATCGCTACGGAAGATGTTTGTATTGTTGATATGTATCGTAAAAATCGCACTTCAATATATCTTTAGAGTACCTTTTGAACTCTTAGTTTCCGAATATTTCAATACAAAAGGTTGGACTCTTTTTGCAATTGCGGTTTTTCATAATTTTAAAACTTTTGTGCTTGTTATTGAGATTCATTAATTCTCTTCTGAAAAATTCAAATTATTTACATAATATAGTAAAAGTTTGGTCTCAGATTTCCAAAATTACAATGTAATATGTGGGCTATGTCCAGTTTGTTCTTGCTGCTACTGAATAAACCAATAAATAGAAAAAGATGAATGAAATGCATAACATGATACCAAGTTTATCATGAATGATTGATTTTTTTTTCAAGTATGACCTAGTGTCCAAAGCCCGATGGTGGTGTGTGAGAAAACCGCTCATATTTCGAAAGTGAAAATGGCCAGATAAAGTTTTTGCCTTGATATTTGGCAGTTTTATCTACAAATTGTCTTCATCCCGGGATTCCCGGGATTGACGGGATTTCTGAAATGATATCCCGGGATTCGGGAAATCCCGAAATCACTCAAATCCCGGGAATTCTTGTCCCGGGATGTCCCGGGAAGGACACTCTAATATACTGTGCATTTTACCCAAGTATCTGAACCTAATGCTAATTTAAAACAATTATGGAAATTAGGAAAAAGATAGGAAATTTTATGAGGAAAAACTTTGCTGAAGACAGCATTGCGGTTTTTCTATCCGTTTTAGAGTTATTCAGGATTTACTATTTGATGAAATTTGAATTTTTAGGTATTTTTCTAAAAATGCCACAAAAGAACTTCTTAAAACACATACAAATCACGTATGCTCAACAAGTTTTTGTCTTGATTGTGTTATGGAACTATGGCGACATCATTAATTGATTTTATTTTTTATTATTCAATCCCTTCATATAGAAATTAACTAGCAAAGATTTCTTAAAAAGCTAGCTCTCTTGATAAGTTTCGTACTGCCTATTGATTTTTTGAAGATATTCTCAACAAAATGTTGAGCTATATTTTCGCGTTTATCTTACTTTCCTGTCGATATTCTCAATTATTTTTCTACACGAAGACGTATGAATCCTGGACCAGTGAAACAGCCCAGGAAACAGTGGCAAAGTGAATAAAGGCGAATACGTTGACCCATACCAAAATCAAATCGCAATTACGAACATCTTACGTAAGAATACCAATTTTTAGATACTAAGTTCCAATTCAAGACATTCTAAAAAGCAGAGCATGTCTTTTTTTACATTTACTGACTTGAACTATCTTATCAACACCGAAAATAAGATACACCGAGGCAAATTGAAACGGGTGGGATGAGATGAACCAGCGAGTTAACGTAATGTTATCCAAGGTTAGAACAATTTGATTACCATAACACACACACGGTATACAATAAGACAAGGTAGGCTATTATTGGTGAACAACAGTTTTGGACGTAAACAAGTGACATTATTTTTATCATCCTCAGTGAAGAGAATTGTCAGACAAAAAAGGCACAAAACAAGCAACAAAGAAGGTGCGACGATTAGTCTTTATCCCTACTGGTGACAGATAATGACATGATCTCGAAATTTTTTGTTGCAGACAAAACGGAAGCTGAATTTGTTGCGTACTTTTCAACTCGTGAATAATCAATTAATACTAACCCAAAGTCGAAACTGTTTGATAATAGAGCTTCACCAGAGTTGCAGTGTTTACCGACTCGAAGTTACCGTTCGAAAATCGCAATGCAAGGCTTAAAAATCTATAAACTCGTGGTGTACGATAATAATCCCATTATTTTCAAGTTGGGACAAACTTATGTCGCATGGGTTGTTTTGTCGCAACAAATACAGGTTGCGACATTGTCATTATTGTTGCGCGATGGTTGAATTTTGATTCACTGATCATATAAACCTATATGTTGATCAAAATGATAGGGACTACTAGAACGTTTTATTCATGTCTTTGAACGATTTGAACAACATCATTGAAAAACAAAATCGGTATGTTTTGCGGAATGTATCACCTTCTAAATGATATAGAAAATGTGCCGTGAGTTTGATTGTGTATTATGCTCGTATAAACCATTGTCAGTACATCACCGTTAAAAATGTCATGGCCTACTGAGGCATTTCAAAATGGTACCTATTGATAAAGTTTCTCGCTAGTAGGTACCTTTCTAAATCAAAGAAAATGGATTTGTCAACGGAAACAAAAATTCAAAAAATGATGCCATCATAATTCCTAAACACAATCAAGACAAAAACTTGTTGAGAATACGTGATTTTTTACTTTGTATGTGTTTTTAAGAAGTTCTTATGTGGCATTTTTAGAAAAATACCTAAAAATTCAAATTTCACCAAATAGTAAATCGTGAATAACTCTAAAACGGATAGAAAAAACGCAATGCTGTCTTCGGCAAAGTTTTTCCTCATAAAATTTCCTATCTTTTTATGGAAATTGTTTCAAATTAGCATTAGGTTCAGATACTTTTTATGATGGGTAAAATGCACAGTATATCAAAAAATGACAAATTTTAGTAAATTCAAAAATTCAGTATCAAAAAGTTACTAGCAAAACATGTCGTTAATTATTTTTCCCAAGAAGTTTGGAGCTGTAAAAAATATAAAAATAGTGGGTATAGCCAATTTTTGTACGGTAAAAAATATTTGTATATAATTTATTACGAAAAATCGCCATTTTTCAAAAATCTCACCGGGGCGACCTCTAAACGTCATTTCTGAAAGTTGCCGTCATACAAAAGTATGTTTCTAACACCCTTAGCTATCATTTGCAGGGTGAGCCCCCAAGCTTTTCGACCATGTGCAATTTTGGGACAACCTAATGCCCACACATCACTTGTTCATTGGTTTCAAATCGGCGTATGATACAATTGATCGAGAACAGCTATGGCAGATTATGCACGAATACGGATTCCGGATAAACTGATCAAGTGATGTGCGTAGTTCGTGTATCAGGAACACTCTCGAGTCCCTTCGAATCTCGCAGCGGGTTACGGCAAGGTGACGGTCTTTCGTGCTTGCTGTTCAACATTGCGTTAGAGGGTGTAATTAGGAGAGCGGGGATAAACACGAGTGGAACGATTTTCACGAAGTCCAATCAGCTGCCCGAATTTATATCGATGGTGATGAAATGGAGGTGGTTGAAGAAATCGTGTATTTGGCCTTACTGGGACCGCCGACAACGACACCAGCAGAGAAATTCAGAGGCGCATTGTGGCAGGAAATCGTGCTTACTTTGGACTCCGTAGAACTCTACGATCGAATAAAGTTCGCCGTAACACGAAGTTAACTATCTACAAAAACGCTTATTAGACCGATAGTTCTCTATGGGCATGAAGCATGGACCCTACGTGCAGAGGACCAACTCGCCCTTGGAGTTTTCGAACGGAAGGTGTTGCGTACCATATACGGCGGAGTGCATGGAGAAGGCGAATGGACCATAAATGCATCAGCTGCTGAGAGAACCAACTATCGTCTACACCGCAAAAATTGTGAGGCTACGGTGGGTGAGTCACGCCATCAGGATGTCGGATAGCAACCCGACTAAAATGGTTCTCGAGAATCATCCGACTGGTACAAGAAGACGTGGTGCGCAGCGAGCTAGATCAGGTGGAGGACGATCTGCGGACCCTTCGCAGAGTGCGGAACTGGAGACACGAAGCCATGGACCGAGTAGAATGGAGACGGCTACTATGTACAGCAGAGGCCACTCAGGCCTTAGCCTGGCCGGTAAGGTAAGCGTAAATGGGGGAGCGTAAGTTGAATTTGGCGCAAATAAAGTGCGTTTTAGTGTAGTTAATTTTTTATGGGAATCGACTTCCACTGCTAGTTTTATGAGCACAATTGTATGTAATGTATTGCGATAAAAAAAAATAACATGATTTGTAATTATTTGTATTATTTTCGTAGATGTCATGTCTGAAATCTCTTTTGTTTCGACAACTGATCCCCCAGTTCACAACAGCCACTCATTCCATTCTCACTCAAATCGAGCGCATGCCACGCTGCGCGGGCGCCACACGACCACGGCGAATGAACCGGATCAGATCGCAGCATCCAGCCAACGAATTCCTTTTCAGGGAGCAGGTTTCGTTCCACTGGCGAAATTTTAGGCGCCATGTCATTCCGGTCGGTATGCAAATTAATTATCTCTGACGGGTTAATATACGAGACTGCATAATATAATCACCGGTTGATATATGTGACAAACTGCACAAATTTCGTCTGTGACAACGAGAAAAGTGTGCGTACGACTCTGCCAAGGCAAGGACCGCCGTTCAACCGAAGAGCTGCGCTCATTACATGTTGGCACGGCTTGTACGACACATGTTCCCACAGGCCAGAGAGATGGCAGAGATACGATACGGTCTGAGCCCGCAGCAACTAACAACACATGATTTAGTGCGACATTACACGCGTGATTCGCACGATCCAAACTGTCGTGCGGTTTAACGGTGTGTAATTTTGGTTGCCTCTTTTGGCCAGGCTCAAGTCCGGTAGCATTTTCGGGATGTCACGCAGCGAATGTGATTGGCCGTCGCGCTTGCTCTGGTTCTGGTTGGCGGATCGGTTCGGAACACTCCATGGGACGTCGGTGGCGCCGTCTCACGTGAGTCAGCTCCAAAATATGCCGGTTTGATGCGTACTCTGTTTGTCACCTGATTCCGTTTTTATTAATAAAAGCAGTACAGTGGTTTCCAATTTGCTGTAATAATCTGGAAGAAATCATGTTTCACCTCTCTACCAGTCTTGCACAGTAGACGTTCGGTCGCACACAGGCGTAAATGGGCCAAATTCCTGGCCATAAGTCGAAAATTTTTTTTCAGGGTTTTCCAGAGTCTAATATTTTTTAAAGATAAATGTTCCCACAGGCAACATTACAAATGCTTCATCATGTGGCAATCAATAAAATACTTTGGGATGCATATTTTTTTAAGAATGGATGCCGAAATTTGACGATTTTCTCTACTGTTTTTTTTTTTTCATTTGCATCATAACTCATCGGAAGAACTTCAATTTTCGAAATATTGGCAATTCGAAAAAAATAACTGAGTATGTAACACAGTTCTCCTGATAAGGGTGTATCATTTAAACAAAAAACTTCACCTGGTTTCATTTATTTTGCACTCTTACAGAAGAGTTTTCAAAATCATGTTTTTGTCAATTTTGAACCATTTTCAGCATTCAAAAAGTTTTCAGATTCTGCAGCATTCCGCGATCTGGATAAAATTACAATAAAATATAAGGCATATCCTTTATGAATCGCAAAAAAACGGGTACCAGAAAGTACCAGACGAAAAAATAAATCATTTTGAAATTTACACCTTTTTGAATAGTTTTTAGTTACAATTTATGTTTAAATTTGATATAACAACTTCGTTTCGACTACTTTTTCAATGAACGGCCACTTATTCTCGCTAGATAGATCATAGCAGAATGCAAATCTGGTCTTCTGTCTCTTAACAAAATGAGTCAAGTGGAATTAATTTAGTAAATTTGGGCAGAAATCTCCATACACCGATAAACGCCTAAATGTATGCAATGCAGTAGTAATCTAATGTAGCTAGAACTGTTGTGTTCAAAATTTGTTATAAAAAATCAATAACAACTCAAATAAAGAGCTCACTATTTGTAGCAAGTAATCGTATGTTGATGCACCGTTAAGAAAATATTTTCAGATATATATTGTTTTTATAGCTAAACTCATTGAGTTTTTCACTCAGTACTCCACGAACTTACTTTTATGTATAAAGTTGTGTTAAAATGCCATGTTTTAATAGAAAAATTCAAACTGATATATTCCACACGGCTTCTATCATCATGTTCAGTCTCCTAAAATTTTAATCCATGATTAATTTTTGAGTTTTGATGTGTTTTCCAGGGCACTATAAAAGTTATCCCAAAATGAAAATGTGATTCCCAAAATATCTAGAAAAAGGTACAACATTTTAACTGAGTTTAAGGGACCGTTCAAGAATAACGACTCAAATTCCCAAAAATTGTGAAGATAGAACAATTGTTCAACAAGTTTCCCAATTATGACACTCCTTACAACTTTGCTGAAGACATAAACAAGTTATCTACACTTATAAAAGAATTGAATTTCTCTCACACTTCTAGGAAAATTTCTATGAAACGAGGTGGCCCTTGTTTCCAAACAATATTTTTCATGGAAATATAATTTTTCAGTTCTCTGTTGTCAAATAAAAATGTTCGATGCTTCAAGCGATTTAGAAAATAAACGTTGTCCTTGGAGAGGTTATAAGAAATCATTTCTAGCCTTTAAGTGGATTAATATGGCTATTTATAATCCAAAATGCTTCCTCAATATCTAAATTCACAATTTTATTGCTAGTACATACATAATACACCATAAAAACGTGTTAAAACTTTGTTGCCATGAATTGGACCCTGTTACTCCAGTGTGGGTTTAACTGCAATGCTTTTTAACTGCAAGTCCGGTAAGTGCAACAAATTTGCAGTTATCGCACCGCCAAACGTCAAAATGGTGCGCCATGTTAGCCCAAATGAACAGTCGGATCACGTTCACGGTTATTTTTTGTCATTTGACAACTTGTTGACATCTGTCAGTCGTTGCAGTTACCGAATTTCGTTCGCTAAGTGAAACGTAAACATGTTGCAGTTATCGAACGTCTACTGTAGTGTGAACTTCCAAACAGGAATGGGAAATGTCACAGAATTTCATGAAAAAAATGTCATGACATTTTCCTTTTCCACCAATTTCGGTACGAATTTCCGTCCATGAGCATCGCCAAGTCGCCATTACATAATGCTGTTTAGTTATGGAAAAGATGTCGTCGATGAACATTTCTTACAGGGATAGTGAAAAGAGCAAATAACAAAATGTAAGCTTCATGACATTTCCCAACTCTGCCTCCAACACTAAATGACATTGAGAAAGCCTTCTTAGAACTTAAGGGCAGGAAAAGACGATATCTGTACCCAACCTTTGAAACATGCTAGTGAGCAAGGCATTCAAGTTTAAATTTCCAGCTACGCAGCTCTTTTTAAAATTGCGTTATATAAGATTAATGAAAGTCCTTCCATTACATGTTTTGAATATATTCGCTTTTGGTTGTTTCGAAGTTTCCCTATTTACGATACTTGAAACCATCAATTGAGAACTTCTGTAGCACAGTTTATTTTAGCCCAATAAAAATTTTGTCACATCCAAATATATACCGTTTAAAAAATCATAGCTATAATTAAACTGGAGCGGTCGCATCGGGGGAGTTAAAATTAAATCACAAAATATTCAAAAAATGCAAACAATCCGATAAATTAGCTCGGCCATGGAATCTGAGCCGGACCGAACCGAGCAACGGCCCAGAAGCTCTGACATGGCGCTTCGCTGAATCGTATGTACATATTCCCGGTGGCGATGATGCGGGGGTTGAAGTGAAGAAAAATGTCTCATAGGACGGCACTGGGACAGCAGTATTCTTGCAGGCAGGAGGAAATGGCTACGAAAAAGGCGATAAATAAGCAATTAATTCCGAATTTTTCCCACTCGGACAACATATTTTGACATTTTTATTGGTTTGTTTCCTCTGAGCTTGTTTGCCACTAACTCGGCAATAAAAACTGAATATTATCATTAAGATCAGCAGTGACTCGACTTTTCGTGTCGGGGGTCGAGTGAGATGTACTAATTTGGTGATCTTTGCTACTATGGGGTGTGCGTCATTTACAGAAGCTGTAGATCACTGGGATGAAATGGGCTATGTATGGTCAGCTGACCATACAATTGGTACATTATTATTATTATCTCTTATTATAGAGTTTTGGCACTTCTCAGCATTAAAATGCTGGATACTTTCACCCACTCCGGGGTATTGTGGATTAGGCTTATATTCTGATGAGTCTGCTTCTGATGTACTGTCAGTTGTGGTAATTCAGGAACCGCCTATAGTATAGTTACCAGGTTCCACGAATCACCACTTTTAGGATGCTGTTCAAGTCCTTTTTAAATTCCAGCTCGTCTAGGAACCCTGAAAGAGATTTATTGACAACTACATGCCAGGGGATACCTCCTACTAATGGCCCGTTTACATATTTGCTAATTCTACGCGACAGTTCATTTTCGAGCAGTATTGGCGTCAATTTAGCGCAATGTAAACACTTTTTAGCAGACAATAAAATTAGCATGACAAAATCAGAAGCTTCTGAATTCGGTGCTAAAGTCGTGGTACTTGGTTATCTTGCGCAAGAACGTTGATTGGACATTATTGTCTACACGGAACTACAAATAAACCCAAATTTAAGTTCTTTTGACGCAATCCCGCACCTCCGTGGAATTACTCAAATTTGCGTCAAACCGCGATAGTGGTCACTAAGTAGTAAAATTTTCATTTGGTAAGTTATTTTCACTCAGCGGAGGCTTTATTTGACGCAAATTTGGGTTTAGTCAAGATAACCCAAATTTTACTTCTTCCACGGAGCAGCACGCATGTGTCGGTGCTTCTCTCTTCGTTTTTGACAACATTCGTGTGGGGCGAGGGGGAAAACAACCCAATGCTGAGTAAAAACGAAGACTACTTTATCAAGAAGACATGCAACTCTGTTGTTTTCCCATACTAACGGCATGCGACACCGACGGCATCGCCGCCTGTTGAGCTAAGGTGGTACCTTCGTATAAAAGTATAAGAGTATATTGGTGCGAGTATGAAGATCTACACACACTACCATAAATGCTTCCATTTTAATCCGTGGTGGCGTGCTAACAGTGACTCCCGATTTTGAGCAGTGCTGCTAGTCTTCTTGATAAAGTGGTCTTCGGTAAAAACTAACCCAATCAACAATCACTCATTTAACAGGCACCATTATGACGAATTAATTCAGTATAATGTTGAATAACATTTGAATTATTTTCACGTACAACCTATGTTCGGGTTTTGTTCACACAAATTTGGAGAAGTTATAAAGCATCATGTTGTGCACCAACTTAATTTTTTGTTGTTCAAAGCGTTTCACAAATGTACAAGAAAGTTGTTATTGCTTTGGCAAAAATGACTGAAAATAAATAAAATGCAAAAATGTTGAACTCTCACGAGAGTAATTATTTGCTGTCATGTTGAGAACACCTATTATGAAATAAGAATTACATATAAAATTACCTAAATCCGGATTAGAACTCGAAGCCTGTCGATTGCCAGCCGCATGCCTTCCTATCTGCGCCATCCTAGAGATGGTGAGATGCAGTACCCAAAGCAAAACATAATCTTCCCATGACTCAATAATGATCACTCCTGAACTTGTGTTCAGCAGTGGTGAATTAGCACAGCACGTGTAATCAACTGAACAATGCCTTATAGTTCAACAGCTGTTCAGCCCAAAACACGTGTTTTCCATTCTGATTTCGCTGTCAGTATTTTCACCGCACGGTGAGAAAACTTGTATCGAATACGGCCAAAAAGTGTTGGTCCTTATTGAAGATATTGTTTCCAGACGAACTAATTGCGATATTATGAATATGTTTTTATTGTTATCATTAAATATCGATCTTTAAAAATGTGTGACAATATCTGGTGCGGTATGGTCTTGGACATGGTGCATTCACAGCATCTGTTCAGGTAATCTACTCATGCTCAGTCGAAGACCGTTAGCTTTTTTTATTTATGCTTTTTTCATGGAATCTTGATATTATGTTCAATAAATAGTGCATAAGGATGTTTAGAGATACTTGAAATGTGTCGATTTCTGAATGCTGTTTGGTTATCTAGGTGACTGTGGGAACAATATTCAGTAAACACGACAGCACTGAAACGTCAAATGCATCGATCCAAGCGTCCCTTACAATCGAACTGCTGCGGAAGATAAAAAATATAATAATCAAGGTACAAGATATCTTGTTACAGACTAATAATAATAAATAAATGCATCACTTTTACGTTGATTACGTCTCTTGGCACTCCATGTTAAACTACATAATTCTATTCTGTTTTATGTTATGAGATTCTTTTGAAATTCTTGAATAACTCTATTCTGTTTATTTTATGAGATTCGTTTGAAATTCTTGAATAACTTGGTTGTCTAAACAGTTTTAGCCATGATTTATCCCATAATCCGAACAAAGTTCCGAGTCAAACTATGACGGGCTGAAGGCGTTTATTTGATAAGTGAAAAGCACATTGTTCAGGAGCATATGCTTATCGATACATCAGCTTAATAAGATGCAGACAAATGTTTTGTTAAACTCTTTTGTTAAGGAATGAATGCTTGTCGAATAAATTTCTTGTTAAACTTTTGAAAAGTGTTTTAATTTATCATTGTTGATACCGATGAGGAAAGTCGAACATTGACTATTTTCTCAATTGAAAAATCATTTAAACAGTAATGTGTAGAGCATAAATTTAGTTCAGCTATCATTACCATTATTAAGCAACAATTCAGCAAGCTTGCTTGTTTGTGA
Source organism: Aedes albopictus (assembly GCF_035046485.1). NCBI lineage: Eukaryota > Metazoa > Arthropoda > Insecta > Diptera > Culicidae > Aedes > Aedes albopictus. The sequence goes on from NC_085137.1 coordinate 382,501,771, forward strand.
CTTGCAATTGTTAGTTTAAAAGCTGTTTAGTTTTAAAAGCTGTTTAGCCAAATTTGAGTTTTTTAAACTTATTCCCTGGGTTAAAATATTTTTCAGTGTAGTGGTACAGCGATGTCGATGAGGTTACCCACTTCTTCCTTTTGTCGTGAACCAGAATGGCGGCCGGTTGGCTCGAATGAAAACGTTTGTAATGATCTCGCGGACCCAGTACAGCTCTATGCAACTATTTACCAGAACCTGGTCCGACTAGTACTTGTAGTAGGGTGCAAATCCGTTGACCAAGTTGTGCTTTAAAGCAAGGTTTTGGTGCACAATCTTGGCAACTTCGTTGCGACGATCCATGTAGGCTAACACTAAACATCCTGCAACGACATGCTTGGTCGTTTCTCCTACTGAGTCGCACACTCGCACTTCCTAAAACGGCATTTGTGCAATATGTATCGCCGATAATTCTTCGTCGCAATTACCCGGTCCTGAATGGTTACCATGAAACCTTCTGTTTCCGAGAAGAGGTCACTCCGTACCGTAGGCGTTCGACGCCGCCTTATCGATGTGCTCGAGCTCCAGTTTAACGTTACGATCAGGACGACTTCGATTGTGGCATGCGGTGCGTGATCCGCTCCTTGTGGAATCATATCCACACACCTGTAAGGATTTACCACCCTTGGTACCGGGAGGTGGCCGAGCACCGGGTCATACGGATTGCTCAAATGGAGTAAGCCTAGGCGTGTCGGGGGCCCAGCAGTGGGTTCTGCTGAGCCTCTTCAGTAATTCCACACATCGGGAAGTACAAGCGATGCGGCACCGCTTCCGAAGTGTCACAGCCCAGCTAAGATTGCCTCGGGCACCTCAGGACCTCTTGATTACGGCATACTGGTTTTGCTTTGTATTTGGTAACTGAGGCGGTACACGCTTAGGTATCTACGCATAAGTGAGCTGGTAGCGACGGCATTCTATACTCTTAGTAAGGTCGGGTGACAAACGGTGGATGGGCCAATAGCGGTGCTGTCTTCCGTCCCATAAATCCGTAGCGTGGCCTTAAAGTACGTTCCTGACCTGTGCCCAGCTTAGGCAACTAACTGGGTGGAAGTAGGTTCAGATTAACACTCCTGATTAACAATTTTAGGGGTTTTCGGCCTTTTCAGTCGGTAAAATCAGCGAAAACTATTTTACCTCTACATCCGACGGTTTCGGTTGCTTTATTCAACCTTTTTCAAGGACTCTAGAATTTTAAAAAGAGGGGGGGGGGATATTTCAAGAATAGTTTCTCATCGGTTTTTAACTCTACCCTACGCCCTACTACTATCAACTTACAGAGGTCTGTTCCGTTGTTAAGAGGGGGGAGGGGAGGTGTTCTATACACGGTTGTCCACCTAGGAATGGCGGCCCACTTCGGCTAGTGGGGGGAAAATACATATTGCATTTTTAGTTTCTTTTTGAATATTATCCTGTTTCTACTCACTGTGCTCGTAGCAATATTTCTTGGCGACACTGTAACCGGTTTTTGGAGCTTTATCTGTGAGCTTGAACTAACTTTTTCTCGATCGGATAATCGTGATAATCGATCTCCTACGCTTTATCGATACTTTTCGATCTATACTGGATTTTGATTTGGGAGAGTATCGTTGTGTGTGGGGCCTACTACTAATAGAGAGTTGTATTGTGTGTTGGTGTTGACTACTACTGTGTTGTGTTGTTTACATTTGCATGGGTTTCGTATTCTGTTTGTGATTCGTTTTTCTTGCCTATTTCATATAGTATACCTGCTTATATAGCATGTAAACCGTCTGTATCGGTTCTTCTGTTTATGCTTCGTTCGTTGTTTTTGATATGACACATTTCGAGGAACTGTAAGTTGGACGTTGATTTCGCTCGGTCTAATATTTTCACTTTTTTCAGGTCGAATCTGTGGTTTTTGTCGATGCTATGCTTCATCAACGCTGTCCGTTCTCCAAGGATTTCTATTTGCGGATCAGTCGGGTCAATTCCTTGGTCTAGGAGTCTCTGCATAGTGTTGTAGTGAGTTTGGTGTCCGCTGATTCTGGTACGTAGGCGATTGGTGGTGATACCAATGTAGCATGCTTCGCAATTTGTACAGGGAATGTGGTAGACTACATTGGATTGATTTTCCAAGGGGATTGGATCCTTCACGTTCGAGAACAACATATTTGTCGTTTAGAACACCTCCCCTCCCCCCTCTTAACAACGGAACCGACCTCTGTAAGTTGATAGTAGTAGGGCGTAGGGTAGAGTTAAAAACCGATGAGAAACTATTCTTGAAATATCCCCCCCCCCCCTCTTTTTAAAATTCTAGAGTCCTTGAAAAAGGTTGAATAAAGCAACCGAAACCGTCGGATGTAGAGGTAAAATAGTTTTCGCTGATTTTACCGACTGAAAAGGCCGAAAACCCCTAAAATTGCTGAGAGCTACAGTCGTAAAGATCTTTCTTGCTCCTGATTAACGCTGATCTGGCTCAATTCGGTGCCTACCCTCGGGTGGTATCATACCGCCAGGATAATTAACGACTACTACATTGGCAGTGATAGATAGGATAGGGATAGAGCACGGCGTTGAACCCGTTCGAACGAAGAGAACTGGCGAGATCGCCAATACGAGGGGCGAGATCGCCACCAGCGAGCAGGTGGCAGGAGGTTCAACAGGAGAAGCACGAGGCGGCGCAGCACCGAGGCCGAGGAAACGCAAATGACTGGCGTGGACCTCACGCAGGCGCTGAACCGCAACAGGAGCGGTTCACCAAATATGTTGGTAGTTGCCGAACAGCTGGACGAGCGGGCGAACTACCATCAGCAAGGGACTGAAGCAGGATCTGACTGAAGCTCCGCAAATCGCTGGCTCTGATCAAGAGCAATATGCGGCTGATGCGAGCAGGGAGGAGCTGGCAACGCGACGATGTAGCACGAAACCATGCAGTTCGCCGAAACCGTAGCTGAGAGGTCAAACCGTCCTACGGCTCGAGCTGTATGGTCGAAGCCAGCCGAGGAGACGCGGCCCAAGAAGCGTCCATAAGAGGTGGGCGAAAAGCCAAAGAGGAAGGTCATCGACCGTCATCGGGGATGGCTAACCTCACGCTTCGATAAGCCGGCATTTTGTGGAGCCATTGCTTATGGAAGGTAACACCAGCGATGATTTAGTCGGAACCAGAATCCTAGAACGTGCATGTGACGTCACAATGCCAAGGCGGTTCCTACCCAGAAATGAACGCAAACCGGTATACTGGTGGTGTCCAGAAATTGCTGAACTTCGAGCAAGAAGGAGGACGCAAAGAGCTCGCACCGATGCAGGTAGAATGGAGCGAAGTGAGGGCTACAGGACGGCTAAAATGGCACTGAACAAAGAGATTAAGGCGCGTAACTGGACGTGCTACGAAAATCTCTGCCAGGTAGCTACCATTACCCCTTGGAGTGGAAACGTTGCTCTCGCAGCACGATACAAAACCATGGGTCCCCGTCCCCTATGGCCAAACCACCCAATGTGTCCAGAAGGCAGATAGGTCTGCATGCCGACGGGTTACCAGGTGGCTTCCCTGGTTTGGGCAAGAGAACCAATCTTTGCCTTTTTCATCTCTCCGGAAATTCGCCTCTGTCTGGGCATATCTGCATAGCCAGTAAATGACGAGCTCATCGCAATAGCGAAGTCGCTTAAGTTGAAAAGGCTCTGGGTCCGGACGGTATCCCGACAGTAGCCATCAAGATGGCCATCAAGGCTAACCCTGATATGTTCAGAATATAATATAATATGCAGATGTGCCTAGACAGAGACGAATTTCCGGAGAGATGGAAAAGTTAAAGATTGGTCCTAATGACCAAACTGGGGAAGCCAGCTGACCCGTTGGCACCTATCTACCTTCTGGACGCAGCCGAAAACTATTGGAAAGAATCGTTCAGTCGAGGTTGATGGCCTGCCTATACCGAGAAACCCGATGACTCTGGCCTCTCAGGATAACCAGTTCGGCTTCCGGAAGGGTCTCGATCAACGGTGGAGCTACTTCCAGAACAGGGTGCTAATCTATGACACCGAGGAAAGCGAGAGAAGCTACAACATCACCACAGGGGTACCTCAGAGCTCCATCCTGGGCCCGGTACTATGGAACGAGTTGGCCTACCTTCCCATCCGGGAGCTTGAGCCCAATGGGTAGTCTACAGTACTAGCCAGGACTCTAGCTTGCAGGGGAGAGAGGACAACTTAAGTCGGTAGCTGGTGGAGCGCTTACCAATAGAGAGTAGTCATATACGACCTATTTCTCGAAGTCATCCCTAACGAGCGTACCGCGAAGGTAAGGAAGAGAGGTAAAATAGACTGGAAGAGGTTCTTAGAACCATCATAAAACCAAAATGAAAGGTATAACGTTTTTGACGGGTCTCAAAACCTCAAGCCACGGGACATGGACGGCGTCAATCGAAAATGTCGTTGTGTCTATTGCTCGAACGCATCCTAAAATTGAACCGATTTTTAAAAGTTGTAATAAATACATATAGGGTCTGGGACCATTTGGGCAGGAGCACCTATTTTGGGCACTTGCTGCTATAACTCAGTCAATTTCAAATCGATTGACTTGAATTTTTGAACACGGCTAGATACTGTGCCTATCTGATCGTGTCTCAAAAATTAAGTCAATCGGTTCAAAATTGACTGAGTTATAGCAGCAAGTGCCCAAAATAGGTGCTCCTGCCCAAATGGTCCCAGACCCTACTAAAATACTGAAAAACTTTGGTTTCATTTCGATAACTGAAGACAATTTGACAATCACTCTAAGGTGACACAATAATTAAGGACTCGCCTTTTAAGTGTCATGGGCCACCCTAATAGCGATTTGCAATTAAAATATCATCTTGATCTTGTACCGAGTTTTTGAACCCTCTAAGCAGAATACCCACATATAGGGCCCATAGCCGCCAAATCTGCTAAAGTGCACGAGTATGCAGTATGGTCATGCTAAGAGTGACTGATTCGATTCTCGCATAACGAAACACTCATAATTGATTAATTATAAGTGTTTCATTGCACAATTCTCAAAAAAGTTAATTTATTTTTCGTTTCACGTTCTACCAAAATCACAGTTTCGCTGAACCCACGGTAAAATTGTTTCTGTCGTAATAAAATCGAAAATCAATTGTACAAGTAGCACATGTCTCCATGAGACAGAAAAGTCCAAAGTTTTACAGTGTAAATGGAATGAAAAGATGATACCTACATTAGCATTAACAAACATCTTGAATTAAACGACGTCAAAACAAAAACATCCCTTCGAGTGCATTAGAAAGTTAATTACATACAATCAGACTGATCAAGCATTCCGAACTTTAAATTCCACTCCAACCGGATGCATTCATATTCAAAAAAGGAGCCCCATCTACATCGTTCAATGCAAGCAATGTATGCACATATCTCAGCACCCGACAGCAAAGTAACCCTGCTCGAGAAAACCCTATTTACATTCCAGCAGACTGTCCTGCTCGTTTCCCACCCATAATTCATAGAGTTCACCTCCATATTCAATAATAGATAGCCGATCGGACATCTTAGCCGGGTGCGGGTACCACCCACTACATACCGCTACCGATTCAGAAAATACCGCCTTTCGATCCATCACAACAGCGACGATCTTGAGGGAGAAAGTGATCTCGCTCTCTTGCTTGTGGTGTCGATCATCCTGCTTGAATGGGCCCTGCTTCACACCATGAGTAGAGAGAATCTCGTCCTATTGCTCTCGAATTGAGTTAGGGTGATTCACAACAATGATGCTATGAAAATCTTAATCCGTTTTCCGACAAGTGTTACATATTGATTAAAATTATACATACTTACATTTATTAACTGTTCGTTACGTAATTTATACGTGATGGTGAAATACACCAATTTAATTCATATTGATTATGAATGGCAATGTTGAGTGAAACACACTATCACTTTCTTCCTTGAAAAAAAAAGGTCGATGAAAACGGGGGCTGACAAAATCAGATCACCACTGTATTAATGCTTGCAGAACATTGTCGATGATCTGCAAGCATTAAAGAGAAGAGGCCAAGGCTACTGTGGGGTGCTTCCAAAAATTATCAATTTTAACCCGGGAGCGGTCGCGTTGCGTACTAAGTACACGCCTCGGTACACGCACCACGAAAAAAGCACGCTTGTGGTACAATGCGTATGTGTTGTGCCGCTGAGGGTGTCAAAGACGCGACTGCTCGAAAGTTAATTATTTTGTGCTATTCAGTACTATAACAATAATTTATTTTTTTTTTTGAATGAGTGTAATCAGTTTCGTAGCTTTTAATTCCGCCCTATGTTGCTTATCCTTTGACAGATACGCGTATTTCGACTACGCGTCGAGTCAAGTACAAGACACTGAAGACGACCTTACAGTTGAGGTCGAAATACGTATCTGTCAAAGGATGCAAATTCTTAGTGGAATTCAAAGGAACAGTACTTAACGCGATTTTCTTTTTATTTACAGATATTCCCCTAACAAGCCCAGGTTAATCATCATTTAAAATGTGGTTTCAATTGATATGTTTGATACCAGAAAACCTGTGAAACAATCGAAGAGTCAGGAAAGATTATAAAAAATGTAAGCGTATTACTAATAAAAAAAATTAAAGGTGTTCCGCAATACAAATAAAGAGTTTGTTTTTTTTGTTTCGTCACAAAAGCTAAAATCCTGCGGCGCACCTGGGAAAGGCTCGCGGCGCACCAGGGCGCCGCGGCGCACAGTTTGGGAAGCACTGCATATTTATTGATTTTGGTTGACCTCCGGAGCCGTCGATTCAGCATTGCAGAAAGTATCGACGTATCGAACCGGGCCCCAGTGAGAGTGGATCAAGTGCGGCTGTGGTGAACGCGTTGCGGTTGAGGTGAGATATTTCTGATTACACTCTTTCTACCCTACATACAGTGCAGTGTATCAAACAATTGTCTATACAGCAATTTTTTGGTCAAAATAATTGTTCATTCAAATGTTCATAACTTTTTTTATACGTCAATCAAAAACGCTGAAATTTTGATCAATCATGAATCATATATTAAAGCTCCGTTGGTAAAATTTTGAGCGATATCAAATAAGTTTTCTGAAAGTTATAGAACTTTTAGTAAAACTTATAAGATTTTTGAACACATTTTTAAAACATTATATCTCAGTATGTACTCGATGAAACTTTTTCAATTTTGTGTGTTACAGCTGATACCTAAGGTTTTCATATGCAGATACTTTTGAGGTTTTAAATTCACTACAAAAAATATGTAAAATGTGCTTATGTAGTTGACGATGTTTAAAAAATTACCTTATTTTGCACATATAATCTGCCAAACGTTTTCCACAAATAAAAGTGCTTTAACTGAACAAAAAATACATAGGACCTACTCTTTATATGTAGTTTGGTAGGTCCTGCATTGAAATATTACATAAGGAGAGTTAAAAAAGTTGAAAACACTTGGCGCTTTTATTGATCAAAATATGATAAATTTCCAAGTGACACTCTGAACATAAGGACTGTTCATTTTATAAAGAGGACACCTTATTTGTTTGATATCTTTTTTATTTTGCAATAAAATCATTATCGGTTTTTTGCATAAATTTCCATAGCTATTCTACAGTGTGGGAAAAATATAACATTATACAAATTGTCCTTAGTTATGGAACTGAAGCGGTTTTCGTTAAAACTCAATAAAACCCCATTTCTCAAAATTCTACACAACTTTCCACATACATAACTTTAAAATTTTCATGAACTTTTCAACGTGTTGGAATCTAATACTATTCTTCTAAAGGTAGAGTGTAATAGTTGGTCAGTAATAATGCACCAAGCATTATACAGCTTGATATAGTGAGCTGCCTTGTTATCAATGAAATTGATAAAAAATACTTATTTAAGTCCAGTGATGCAATAACACTACGGAATCAGTTCAAAATTTGTTCAGTATAGATGAGAATCGCATTCTAAATGATACTGAAGAAAAATATGCTTTAAAGTACATTCATCATCATAAATTTAATACTTACTGATGGCCATAATGAAAAATTGCATACTTTTTGCTCCATAAATGCAAGTTTTTGATCCTAGAGAAGCTTATTATTATTTATTTTCAGCAAGGTCTGACCCTATGTGATTATATACCTTATTTGAAAATATTTACATGTTAATTTTTATTTTCGACATCATTGTTAAGTTGTATTTGCAATAGAGTACATCGTTATTTAGAAGAACCTTCAAAGAACGAAGCGGTTTTATCTCCGGTAACTGCCATGAAGCACAGTAACCAAGCCAACAATGCTATCAAGAAGCGGTTTTCTGCATTTGAAATTGCATTATTAGTACTTTCGACTAGATCCATTGAAAACATTCAAAATTTAATATTTTTATACATTTTTGTTTAACAAATAAATTTTATTCTGAAAATCGAGTCCAACTTGTAACTTTAATATCTCAACAACCATTATTCCGATTAGGTTTATATTTTGCCAGAATATGTATCCCTCAAACTGCTGCAGCATGTCAAACACTTTTATGCAATTAAAAACGATACACCGATGTTTTACAGAAATTTTGAGTTTATCTTTAGTTTTTGGGAATTGAAAAATTGATCTCTCGAAACACTTTGCCACATTTCTATGAAGTTCAATAATTTTAACCCAATTTATTTATGGTTATTATCTGCTAATATAATGTACTGAACAACTAACCAAGGCTGCTCAAATTTGAACTACGCGTTTTCTTTTTATAGCCTTGCAAAGTTGTCCTCTTTATAAAATGAACAGTCCTTATACAGATTTTTCTCATTTTGTGTAGTGAATATAAGACCTCAAACGAAACTGCATATGAAAGCCTTAAGCTTTATCACAAAAAAATGGAAAAAGTTCCATCGAGTACATATTGAGATATAATGTTTAAAAAATGTGTTCAAAAATCTTATATGTTTTACTAAAAGTTCTATAACTTTCTGAAAACTTATTCGATCTCGCTCAAAATTTTACCAATGGAGCTTTAATATATGGTTTATGATTAATCAAAATTTCATCGTATTTGATTGATGCATAAAAAAGTTACAATCATTTGAATGAAAAATTATTTTGACCAAAAAATTGCTGTACGGACAATTGTTTGATACACTGTATATTGTTATTATAGCTATGCTATACTATGCTACTAGCTGGTTCAGTACCATAATGGCCTACTTTATCGTACAATGCCAAAAAATTTCGGGTACTCATTTCGGTTGCATTATCAATCATAATGCAATTGTTTGGTTAACAACCTGAGTTTTCATTTTAAGAGCTTGGAACGGCTATAGCACAGCTTGCTTGATCTAAATTTCGTGTCTAGCATGACGGAGCACGTGGTCGTGCTCATTAAAACTCCGTGAAGCACAATGATACTGATGGAAACTAGGATGAAAACTATATCATATTTTAATAATTATTTTAGTCATTGCAAAAAATGTTGTGAGGTAACTGTGCATCATGGAGGTAATAGTGCATTAGTTATTGTTACATAAATATAAGTTGCAAAAAGTTTACTTTTTCAGCACGAGTCGTACATTTACGAGGATAAATCATTTCATGCAATGATTTTTTTCATTACACAACTTATTTGAGTTGCATAATGTCCTTAATAGTACTATTTTTCATTATGCAACTCATTTCAATTGCATAAAGGACCAGTTCGGAAAAAATGACCATTATGATACCGAAATGAGTTATGTAAAATACAAATTATTATACTGAATTGCATAAATTAATTTTAGGTAATTGATCGGCAAGCCTCGTTGGATAAATGTACGACATGTGCAATAAAAAAAAAACAACATTTTGCCACTCGTTACATTGATGACTGTTATTGTGTACTTTTTATTAAAGCCAAACGTACGTTAAGAGTGCCGCTGCATCGGTGATTCTTAGGGACAGTCGGGGTGATTTGGCCAATAAAACATTTTGAGCACCACAGGGAAATCACTTAGAATCTAGTATTCTTTGCAAAACCACCTTACTGCTCCAGTACTGATCTGGTATTGGAGCAATTGGAATATTAGAACGAGGTAAATTAATCCCATAGAAAACTATAAAAATAAAATTGTTGGTCAAATTACCCCGACGAGGGCTGAATAAAAACACCACATAAGACTTCTCTTGCCTAAATACCTTAGATGACTTTCAAATAAGTTTGTTTTCCATGTACTTCAAGTTGATACAAGATCAAATATCAAGCGGAGCAAAATAAGTTTGTATTACGTTAAGTGAAACTTTTTTTTAAGTTCAAATTCGACGCAAAAGCAACACTTTTTTCAAAAATATTTTTTTTGGCATATAAACACGATTGGATTATTATATTTTTAAGCAACTAGTGTAGTATCATCAGAATCATTTTGGCCATACGATGTGCGAGAGATTCAACGTTGTTTTATGCATCTTTATTCGACTTTTGCCTAACCCTTTGGAGCCGGAGGGGTCATATATGACCCCAACATAGAAACGGCTGTATAAATTCACCTGTTGCGTACAGTTTTAGTACGCTTTGATGCTGGTTGGAACTGGTAACCCTGATGCACGAGTGGAATGTATAAACGGCCGCACGAAGGCCGACGGTAGCGATAATTTTTTGACTCGGCAGTGTCGTTTGGTTCGTCAGGAAGATAGGAACTGCACTCCGGTTAGGAGATTCGTCTGTCCCGTGAAAATTTACTACATTGTAAGTTAAATGAAGTGATCTGTATGAATATAATAATAATTAAATAAATTTGCAGTATTGGAGCTGCTTGAAGTAGAAGCTGCTACCGATGTGTAACAAACAAAATACTGTCTTCGGCAAAGTTGTTGCAAATAGAGTAATCTATTTGGAAAAAATGAAAATATTTGTATTTGGGACTTCATGGAAAACCTAGAACATCCTGAACATTATGAAATTTAGAAAAACGAAATAATTGCCATACCAATTGTTCTAAAACTCATCTTGACTGTGGGCTACGTTTATATGTATTCATTTAGCTATGGTCAAGAATATAGAAAGGTGTTTCATATTCTGGGGTGTTCTAGATGTTCCAAACTGTCCTATATTGAAGTCCTTCAAATCTACAAGACAATAATAGCATTGCATAACATACTGGGGTCCGTGAAGCTCTTGACATCTACAATGCCATTTATAGACACTACAGGGATATTCCAGGTCAGCCAAACTACCTTGGAATTCAGAACGTCAGAACTCGTAACAGTAGCCGTATCTGTTATACTGAGTAACGTTACATAATCAACCACAGTTACTGGAGCAATATAAAGTCTGTTAGCTTATTATAAACCTTTGGGATATTCAGGGACGTCCAAACTGTTCTATAATGAAGTCCTTCAAATCTACAAGAATAACTTTATATGTTTTCACCATAAATAAAAGCATAGCTTTTTTTCCTCCACTGTTGAGGAAATTAAGCCACTGCGTCCAATAAGCTGAACTTTTGTAGCATAGCTTAATCTGCTGATATCCGTAAAGCTCTTGAAATCTCTAATGTCATTTAGAGACACTACCCAAACCCAAGTAACAATCATAGCTGAATAACAGCTGAAACAGTCAAAAATTTTAAAAGCAGGCTTAAAAGCGGATTATTTAGCCTTTGTACAGCAGTATTGTTTGTTGGGAACTATCTTTGAGTTCAGAACTTCAGATCTACTCTCGTAACATTCGCCATATCTGACATACTGAGTAACGTTTCATAATCAATGGCGGTGACTGGACCAACGTGACGTCTACTATATATTATTATGAACCTTTGGGACATTGAGGGTCGTCCAAACTTTTCTGAAGCTTAGCTCTTGATAGTAACAGCAGTTATTCTCACAATGAACTGTAATCTGTAAACCCCCTGGCATATCATGAGTCATTTCAAGATAGTTTTGAGATATTCCAAATCAACAAAACTACTCCGGAGACTATAGCTTCAGGTCTACACTTGTGATAATAGCTTTTTCTACTACGTTAAGTAGTGTTACATAATCCACTGTATACTTACCAAAGTAGTTAGAGGAACAATAAGCGTTGTTATATATTTTTGGGATATTATGGGCTTCCTTACTGTTATGAAGCTTAGTTGATAAAAACAACCACTGTAACTTTCAGAAAACTTAATAGACATGATCGCTACGAATAGGTAGTTACGCATAGCTACGAATCGTAGCATTGTATAATGAAATAAGTTACCGCTACACCCGTGGACTTTAGGATCTAAACTCAAGAACAGTTTGGATGACCTAGGATATCCCGACGGATCTGATATCGTCTATTAACCTTTCAGAAGACTTACTGGACATGATAGATTACAAATCATAGCTTTGTATAATGAAAGAAAATTCCGAAACACCCGTAGACTTTAGGATCTAAACTTAAGAACAGTTTGGATGACCTAGTATATCCGGCCTAATCTGATATTTTCCTTTATTGTCCTGATATTCCTGATATTGTCTATTGAACTTCCAAAAGACTTATTGGACATGATAGATAATCTATCATAGATTACAAATCGTAGCTTTGTATAATGGAAGTAGTTACCGTTATACTCATAGACTTTAGGATCTAAACTCAAGAACAGTTTGGATGACGTAGAATATCCCGACTAATCTGATAGTGCCTATTAACCTTTCAGAAGACTCACTGGACATGATAGATTACAAATCGAAGCTTTGTGTAATGAAAGAAGTTACCGAAACACCCGTAGACTTTAGGATCTAAACCTAAGAACAGTTTGGATGACCTAGGATATCCCGACTGATCTGATACTGTCTTTTGAATTTTCAGAAGAATTACTGGACATGATAGATTACAAATCGTAGCATTGTATAGTGAAATAAGCTACCAAAACACTCGTAGACTTTAGGATCTTAACTCAAGAACAGTTTGGATGACGTAGGATATCCCGACTGATCTGATACTGTCTTTTGAATTTTCAAAAGACTTACTGGGCATGATAGATTACAAATCGTAGCACTGCATAGTCAAATAAGTTGCCGAAACACCCGTAGACTTTAGGATCTTAACTCAAGAACAGTTTGTATGACCTAGTATATCCCGACTGATCTGATATTGTCTATTGAACTTTCAGCAGACTTACTGGACATGATAGATTACAAATCGTAGCTTTGTATAATGAAAGAAGTTGTCGTTACACCCGTAGACTTAAGGATCTAAACTCAATAATAGTTTAGATGACCTAGGATATCCAGAAAAAAAATTCTGCATTATATTCTACCGTTTTTTGCTATTGACCACCAAAACAACATAAAAACGTAAAAAAAAACTCCATGATAACGCTTGGAAAAATTCCGGCTTCAAAAAGTTAAGGTGGCCAAATTACTCCGATTTATCCAAATATCCTAATATCAAAACTTCCTAGAGAGATACAAACCTAAATAAAGATATTTTTATAATACACCATGACGAAGAAATTGATATGTAAGAAACAATCAAACCCGGTTCACCCTAGCCGGCCCAGCAGCTTCTCGAGTCGGGACGAATAGACGAGGGACGACGGCATCTTTTGCACGTTGCTCGCGAGGAACCCGATGTTTTTAAAAGGAACATATTCAAATGTTCTGCTCTCAGTAGATTTTTGACCGCGCTGTGATGCAGACATCGCTGGAAACCGAAGCCAAAGCGTCTCTAGCAGCTAGTGGTGGGAGGTCAACATCGTAACGTCGTTGATTATCACTGGTGAAGGCTGTGTGTAAAGTGTTTGTAATTTTTCTATATAGATTTTGATAATAATTAACGCTCGGCGAGGAGCGTGGAGTGTGCTCTTTTCCATCTCTCGGCGATAGTGTTTCTGGTGCTAATCGTTATTGTGTGTTGGAACAGTGATAGCGGCCGAGCGGCAGATTCGAATTTAGTGACCGGGAATAGCCGTTTCCGAGCTGTGCCTGTGAATCAACATCGACACAAAGGTTTCTGGGGGGAATCATTTGTATATTTGATAGATTTCGGTTTTTATGAAACATACAGCGGTCAGGTGCTGACCGCGAAGTTCGATTACACTGGCGTGTTATCGCCGACCTCTCTTGATAGAGCTCCCTGTTGAATGATTGTGTGTTTATTTTGGCGCCAGCTGACGGACGTTTTCAAGCTCTGATTGGTCCGAGGTTAACATTAGTCTGAATGAATGAGTGATCATTGGAAGTAAAGTGAAACCACCAGGGATAGGGGAACTCCCCTTACCCAAAACAACTCCAGACGAATCTACGTAGAACAGAAAATCCAACATCAGTGCACAAAACAAACCAGAAACCAAGTGAATGAAGTGAAGCTTATCGGGAAACGTAGTACGAAGAATCTTATCACACGCCAAGTGTTGAATGTGTTAAAAGCAGAGTGAGTGATCTCAAGAGAAACACAGTTGTTCTGGACCAGCAATCATGGCAACGCTACTGTACACTATCATAGGCATGACGGCCAGTGCGTCGTTGAACTGTGCGGTCAGGCGGGAGATATCGCCCTGTACCTGTTCGCCGCATGGCTTCTTCGCCAACACCATCGAAGTAAAGTGCGAACAGATGGAGTCCTTCCACCAGGTGGTGGATGCTCTGCAGGATCGCTTCACCCCCGATTACAACATCTGGCTGACGATATCGCACTCGCAGTTGCTGGACATGGCTTCGCAATCGTTCTACGAGATGAACATGAACATCAAGACGCTCAAGATGAACTTTGATAATTTGAGGTAGGTGGAATAGAAAACCAAGCAAACAGTTGGGCTCGACGACGACGATTCACGCGCCGCAGCCTCAGCCAGCAGCCGGCCGATATGGGTGTTTCCTTTGGTTATCGCACCGACGACGACCGGACCGAGTGCTTCTCTGTTGGTCGTCGTCGTCATAGTCCTATTCGTGCTGATAAGTTCCAGCTGACGAAAGGAACATTCCTTGTCGCTGTCTTCGACCGTTGGACCATATAGTAAACAGTGATGTTTTTGTGTGTGTCATTGCATCGATACGATTAAATATTTACCATTTCTCTGGAATGGATTGTTTCGAATTCGCTAGAAATTTGAAGGGGAATCCACAATTCCAAGGTACGCAAAATCCATAAACAATCATGGTTACGGTTCATGATCACAGCATTGAGGCACAAAATTGTTCCGAGGTTAACATTAGTTTGAGCGAATGAGTGATTATTGAAGGCCTCATTGAATAAATGTGCCACTCGTGCTGAAAAAATCATCCTTTTGAAACTTTATGCCCTAATAACTAGATATAAGGCCGTTCGCAATGCTGTTTTATTTTGTATGGCGAGTTTTAAAAATTTTAAAACTCGCCATACAAAATAAAACAGCATTGCGAACGGTCTAACTAGGTAATCTATTATCACAGACAAACAGACGTAACACTTGCGAAATTTCCATCGACCACGCTTTTAACGATCATTTTAAATTTTCATAGTTGTGGCTTTCACAGCTAGAGGCGCGCGCATCGTTTTTCTATGCGTTTGACGTTTCACACTAGCGCCTTCTGTTGACGATATGGCACAACACAGTGATTCGTGCAACTTTTCCACCAGGTGATGGTAGTGTAAACTGGGCGATGGATATCCATGAAAATCGTTCAAGGTGTTACGTCTGTTTGTCTGTGCTATTATGTTTTGTAAAAACATGGCAAAAAATGGCGTTTATACAATTCAGTATCATAATATGATATTATCTTCTATTTCATACAACACATTTCAGTATCAATTACGCCCTTTTCCGCTCCTGCCTATAATGCAACTGGAATAAATTGCATAATGAGAAAAAAGCTGCAGATGTATTTTTTTTATGTAATAAGTTACAGAGTGAAATTTATTATAAAATGAGTCTTAGGTACGTTTATCCATCAATATGACAAGTGCAAGGAGAAAAATCTGTGCAACAAATTGTACACATTTTTATACTATTGCAAAAATGGCTTGACTGATACTATTTTTTCAAATACACATGAATTTTTCAACTAAACTTGGATTTTTCCCCATTATACTCTAATAATGAAAGAGACGAACCAGCCAAGCGCTGACAGTTTCATAAATAAAGACAAATCAATCAATCAATCTAATAATGAACATAAATAAAATATCCAGAAATATTCATAGTGTAGAAAAATACAACTGCGGCAAAAACGTGTGCAATCATCTAGAAGAATCAAATTGAGCATTTCATACACTTCGTGTAGGAGCTGCGACATCTCTGCTTTGTTCATTGTCACAGTGGTTCTCAATACGGCTCTCTTGGTATGCAAAATCCAGAATTGATCGCATCAACCCGGAACAAAGTTTTTTCAATCTATTTTAGCGTCCAAAACAACTGTGCAAAATTTTGAAACGATTGGTTGCATCTCCGTATTCTTCATTGCGATTGAAATTTGTATGGATTTTAGTATGGAAAACGTACTTTTTTGTATTTTACTCATAAGTTGATATGATCATAAGGATCAATTGGTCGGTGTTCAGTCAGAGTGGACTACGCAATTTTTCGGGCAGGTAAAGATAAGCTGAGGAATTCGTTAAACCTGAACTTTTCGACGTTATTTTGATGCAGATGTGTCATTACATAAAAGAATAACAGTATTTCTGAAAATAATGCCAGAGATTTCAAATTTCAAGTGCTTGCAAGACATTTTCTCGAGATCATTGAAAAACAAATGGTTTGGTCTGACTCAACGCTGACCAATTAATGAGGAAAATGCAATAAATCACGTTTTCCCATACTTAATTCCATAAAAATTTCAAGCGCAATGCGGAACACGGGGACGCAATCAATCACTCCCAAATTTTGCACAGTTGTTTTAGACGCTAAAAGGAATCAAATAAGCTTTGTTCCAAAAAATCGACTTTGTTGAACCTGTCTAATACCCAGATTCTTAGTATTGAATTTTACAACTGAGTTTGTAATTCTGCAGCTATTTTCTCCAGCTCAGAGAGAGAGAGAGATGATCATGTACAATACTATTTCAGAAATAACAAGGAGAAGAAAATAATGAGGCATGAAATGAAAATAAACACACATCATCTAAAGCTTGTTTGTGTTATATCATGCAATCTCTTTGAGTCATACCTTATTACATGATAATAACATGTAACAAAAGTTTACGTTAAAATATATGACGTATCATGAAACCTTCTATGAAATCCCACGTTTTAATTATGTGCATCATATATCACAGTTTTTTAACGTTTAAAAATAAAGAATTTAAGTTACTTCAAGTTCACAAAAATAAAAAATGATGAGGAGTTACACGTCTTGTAAATTTTATTACATTCTTTTAAATTTCGATCATGATGATTTCCATGATAAATTATTATTTGTTTATTATTATCTTTATTATCGAGGCTTTCTGCCAAGAGCTGTTTGCCTCGGCGATATCATGTGAATTTGTATTATATGTCAATAATCACTCTGAGTCATACTGAATTATTTGACATGAGTAATGGCATTGTGTTGGGAGTGACTTTGACAAGAAAGTTAATGTCACTCCATATGCACTAGAATCCTGAAATGGGGCAAAGGTATTTTAGCCTTATGCCCTGGCTCAAAAGCCTAAACTTACGCGCCTTTACCTGCTCTCTGAAACGATATCAAAAGTTATGGTATTCAGCCTTCTTCACCTTTACAAATATTGATCCGTAATATTGTTAAGAAATTTTTTATACAGGAAAAAACCAGAAAGATCTAATCAGATTGATTCCGATTGTTGTATGTGGTCTTGAAATCCATTGTTTTATCCTCAACGATACTCAATACTGTAAAAGTATTCAAAGACAAATTAGGAATCGTGCAGTTTATTGACACAAGATAGCACGCGGACCCAACATTCTTTTACACGCAACGCAAAATATGTATTAGTTTTGTGCCAGTTCGTCTTATTATACTGCGATTGGGTGCATACAAAAACTTCTTGTATCCCTCCTCTAGGAGTTCTGGGATACTTGAAGTTGTTTCTTCTGGAATTTCTCCTGGAGATGGAGATACTTCTGAAATCTTGGAAGGAAATCCTGAAAGAATTCTATAGGAAGCAAGAATACCAGAAGAAACCCAGGATAAACTCGATAAGGAAATCCTTGAGGAATTTGAGAAGCAGAAGGATCTTTTTTCTTTTTCTTTATGGCTCTTCGTTCCCACTGCAACTTGGCCTGCTTCTCTTCAACTTAGTGTTCTTTGAGCATTTTCCCAGTTATTAATTGAAAGGCTTCCTTTCCCGAGCAGGAAATGAGAACTAATTGAAAACAAATTGAGTATTTCAGATATCACGTATTTTGATAACAAAATGAGTTTTCATTTTGTATGACTTAAGTGTTTTTTTTTTGCGTTTATTATAGAGGCTTTAAATTTCAAATTCATTCGCCTCTTAGGGACTTAAGTGTTAACATAACAAAAAAAAAACTGATGACAAAAAAATGTTCTGGAATAATTTATTGAAAACTAAATGAGTTCTCATTGATAACAAGTTGATATCTCATTTAGTTATCAATCTTTTACGACTTGATATCATACACAGTTCTCAGGAAGTTATCAATTACATAGGGTAATAACTAAGATTTAATAACAAATTTAGTATTCATTTTGATATTATACTTAAAAAATCGCCGCCATCAATGGCGAAGGATTATCGATTTCATCTTACTATATTTCCACTGTTAGATTAAAACTTGACTATTGGATCGATTCAGAAATGTGAAATAAGGTTAAAAGAGTTTTAAAAGACTTTCAGCGTTTCTACCGCTAAGATAATATATCATTTCAATCCCTCATGTATGTCAAAGTGTGAGAAACTTTGGAGCACTGTGAAACTCGCCGTTATTTTCATGCGAAAGTACGAATGGTGCAGTTTTAACATATTAAACTGAAAATAAACACTCAGTTAAAATTTCAAAAATATTTAATAAACCGTATTTGCCACAGCTCTGAAATAAAAGATTCAAAATTTGAATTGGTATTCAAAATTTTGGCATTCATTTAAACACAGATGGCTCTGTACGACGGTAGAATAAGTTTTATGTTGACTGATGGCACAAATATCCCAAAATGAGGATAACGTGCCTCTGGAGCCGGCCTTTTGATACTGATGTTATATCAGATGAATCAATAAAATTGAACAATAATTGGAATTAACACATATAACCCCCAGTGGCCCAGTGGACAATTTTCCGTTCGACGAAAAGTTTTCCCCGACTGGAGCGGGAATCGAACCCACACTCCGATGCTTACGAGATACCCAAACGACTGACGTCGCTAACCGCTAACGCCACGAAGCCCACATAAAAAACAATATTTTGTATAAACATCATATTTTTCACTTATTTGAGCCTTGTTGTAACTATGCACTCTCAAAAATTCAGAAAAATCGGTTTGAATTGCAATTTATTACAGCTATAAATGAAATGGTCTTGCGCAGAATATGGGCCCTCCACAGTAAAATAATGCAAAAGAACATGTTGAACCTATTTTGGGTTTTTAAAATCAAATCTTGTTATCATTGAGTTTTTGATATGATAACAAAATGATATCTCAATTTGATATTAAATTTAAAAAAATCGAAACGAAAACTCCTTTTGATTTCATTTTGTTATCAATAACAAAATTAGTTATTAATTTGTTATAGTTTTGTTCTCATTCCCTGCTCGGGTTGCCTGCCATTGCATGAATTTGTACATTGTGAGGCAAAGACAATGATTCACTGTGGAGCGGACCTGGTGTGATGGTTAGAACACTTGACTATCACGCCGAGGACCTGGGATCGAATCCCACTCCCGACAAACTCACAAAATGTGGGTTCTTCCTTCGGAAGGGTCGGAAGTAAATCGTGGGAATCCTTCTAGAATTCGTTCAATAGTTCTTTGTGGGAGTTTTCAATCATTCAAAAAAGGACAACGACATATCCAATGCTGGCATTGAGCTATTTACTCTTTAACGGAAGCATACCACTAGATTCAGTCCGTTATCATGCAACGCCCGTTGACATAATCGAGATCATCTTCTGACAACTGCGATGGGAATCGAACCCGTGCTCCCCAGCATAAAACGACTGAATACTATGTTACACTAGCCACACGGCCACTAAGCCACACATTTAAATTGCTTATTAAGTTCCTTCTGATAATTATTCTGAATCAAATTTTCGTGATTTGTGCCAACGTAAGAACAGTAACGACATTCACAATACGCGCGACGTGAGACGAGACATAACTCTTATAGTTCTTACAATCGTCAAGATATTAAAATTTACCTTTCGTCGACCGGTTTCGGGCGCGATGTCGCCCATCAACAGGACAATGTCCGACTGATTGCCTTCAGTTTTCGTACGATGTTTGTACACGTCCGAAGAGAAGAGATGCTACTGGGGTGTCGTGTCTACCAGATTAAAAAGACACGACGAAATGGGCGGGTCGTCTTCATTCATCAACGGCCTGTACGGCATGTACGAACATCGTACGAAAACTGAAGGCAATCAGTCGGTCATTGTCCTGTTGATGGGCGACATCGCGCCCGAAACCGGTCGACGAAAGGTAAATTTTAATATCTTGACGATTGTAAGAACTATAAGTCTTATGTCTCGTCTCACGTCGCGCGTATTGTGAATGTAATTATTCTGACTCCTGACGAAGGTCGTTCTGAAGCTCAAGTAGTTTTTTTTCTGGATTTTTTCTAAGACTTTCCTTCTATAATATTTCCAGAAAATCTGGGATCTGGGATCTTTCTGGGATTTTGAAAATCTTTTGCGATTCGCCAAGAAGATTCTTCAAAGAATTCTTTCTAAGATCCCTCATAAAGATTCATCTGAGATTTTTTTTGAAGATCCTTCTAAAATTCTTTCAGTTAGTATTGGGTAACTCTCGCTGAGACCGTCCCACTATTTACACCATGTCTTCAAAAATGTTTAAGGTGGCGATTTTCTGAAAGTCCCCCCCAAAAAAGTAAGAAAAATGCATTTGGTTAATCAATTTGATGGACCCCCCGTTAGTTAGAGCAACAAACATTTTTGCGGACCCCTCGATTTTGATCAATCGTTGGCTCATTTAAACCGTTATACCTCAAAAGTTTCTCCAAAAACCACATCATAACAACATGTTGTTGGAAAGAGGAAAGATAGAGCTACTATTTACAGTTATAAAAAGTTGGGTCGGCCACAGTCTTCAAAAAATCTCACTCCAAGAGTTGCTGAGATTCAAAACCACAGGAGCATGATCAGTTCGACGCGCTCATTTCATTTCAATCCAGGCATGCAGTGAATCATGCCTTATGTATGGGAGGATTGAATCCCATGATTCAATCCTTGATTGATTCCCACAGCAGTGGAAATGCATCGCGTTACCATAGATATTTCGATGAGTGTTGATGAAAAATTTGTCTTTGACAGATTACTCAGGAACCAATTGCCTCCTAGCAAAGATGTCCGATTAACAATATCAGGAGACATCATCTATTCTGGCATATCTGTACATTCTCTGCTTTAGAAAACGGGTTCCATAAAACCCATCTAAAGAAATCGCTTCGAGACGGCAAAAAGTTGAGTTCTGGGCTGACAGATTCCTAGTGATTTTCACTAATTCTGACAAAAACGGCGGGATTGATTCCTAACTGACGCACAGAGGTTCCTTGTTCCTTCAGGCCTTACGAGCCGGCTGTAAAACCATATACAGCGATAAGTAATTATTTTACGGCCGGTTCGCAAGGCCTGACACCAAACCCTTTAACCTGGAAAACAGGGCATTCCCTCACGAACCTTTTTTACAGGCTCTTCATTGGCATATCCTTCAAAGACAGTGCTAATTAGGTAAGCTAAAAAAGCCAGTCTTTCCCGAAGGTGATGCATTTGATTGTGCGTTCAATAACTGGCTTTTCATATACACTTCCTATCATTTTGCGTTTCACCCGTAGCAGTTTGGTACGAGTAACAAACACCCGAAGAGTCAATTTTCTTCCATAAACAAACACAGCCAGATCCTTAACTACCGACTGTTTTACTGTACTTGAACGTAGGGATTCAATCTTGGGATCGAATCCCATGCACCAACCCCGCACGCTAGGATTGGAAAAAAATCATGATCCAAAACGATCCTGGTATTAGGGATCATTTCAAAGCATGCTTATTTGAATCATGGAGTAGAAGGATGCTCTTGAAAGACTGGTCGGCCATATTGATTTTGGCCGCCATCTTGGATTTTTATACCCAAACTGTTTTTTGACCATGTTGGCAACCGCCGATTTTCAACATTTTTGCGTCAATCGAAAGCGGGGACATTTTTACACAACATATCAAAAATTTAGAGATGTATCTTTTTTCTATCAAAAGTTATCTGCACTTTTGTAAATCCTGACGCTTTAGCGCACTGGGCCAGGTGCCGGTTGTTTACATAAATGCAGTGCTATTTCACAGTGTTTACGAACATTTAAAGGGTGAGTCGATAATTATTGTGCCATTTTCAAACTAACGTAACTTTTTTCCTACTTCACCAAAATCAACCAAATTTTGCACAGTTTCTCCTTATTGTCTATTGTTTACATATAATGAATTGAGAAGTTATCAGTGAGATTACGGCCGATGTAGAATAAAGTTAGTTAACAGTTCTAAAAAAGATGTTGTACAATCACATGCTAAAATCAAAAATCATGGTATCGCGCCTTGGAACAATTAATGATTATACATTATCGGATCATCTTAAAGTTCGTCAATAGGCTTCAGGAATGGTTGCCAGTGAAACATAAGCTTGGAGCTGGGTGAAAACCAGGCACGATGCACATAAACAAACCAGAGAGCTTCAATTATTTGTTTCAAGTGGAGCCTGAACATGTCCACATAGAGGGCGTTAATTGAAAATGTCGTGAATTTCACTAAAACGCATCCTAAATTTGAACCTATACCAAAAAGTTGGAATACATACATATACTAAACTACTGTAAAAATTTGGTTTCATTTCGTTAACTGTAGACAATTTGCGAATTAGTTGAAGGTAGGGTGGCACAATAATTAACGACTCACCCTTTATTTGAAATCTGAATCCACTAATGAAAAGTTGAAAGTTTCAGCTTTACAAAACACCAAAAAACTTTAAAAAGCAATGTCCGCATCATTGAGAAACAGTTGAAAACATGAACGAACCTCCAATTTTCCCTAATTTGGCTGCAAGTGCCGTTGTGTATACACGCAGGCGTATTCTCTGATGCTGTTGGGTGTCGTTGCCGGTGGGCATGGAAATGTATGAAAAAACGTGTCATGATTAACTTTAGATAGGAAAAGATACATCTCTAAATTTTTGATATGTTGTGTAAAAATGTCCCCGCTTTCGATTGACGCAAAAATCGTGAATCATGAAAATCGGTGGTTGCCAACATAGTGAAAAAAACAGTTTTGTTATATAAAGTGAAGATGGCGGCCAAAATCAATATGGCCGACCCATGTTTTTATAACTGTAAATAGTAGCTCTATCTTTCCTCTTTTCAACAACATTTTGTTATGATGTGGTTTTTGGAGAAACTTTTGAGTTATAACGGTTTAAATGAGCCAACGATTGATCAAAATCGAGCAGTCCGCAAAAATGGTTGTGGCTCTAACTAACGGGGGGTCCATCAAATTGATTAACAAAATGCATTTTTCTTACTCTTTTGAGGAGGACTTTCAGAAAATTACCACCTTAAACATTTTTAAAGACATGGTGTAAATAGTGGGACGGTCTCAGCGAGAGTTACCCTTGTCTTCTTGTATTTTCCTAGAAGTGTATTTTGCAATCATAGGAATACCAGAAAAATAAATCAGGACAAATCCCAAATAGAACTCTATGACATATGTTATGGGGGTTTTTGGCTTCCATTCAATCGTAAGTTAAAATGTGTTGCACATAGTCGCACGTCATCCATTCAGTGGCTCAGTTCGATCGTTGGCGCACTTTTCAAAACTACCGGTTACTTATGTTAGGCATTGTTTTACCTCCTACACTCTTGCTCTTGCGGGTCACTTTCGCACCATATTCGGAGTGATTATCTATCCTTCGAAAAAGGCTCAATACATGTAACCGAAACGTCAGGTGTAGAGCATACCACGAAACAGAACTAGTTGAATGACAGGTTCTTAAACTAAAGTTTGCTTAAGAGTGGTTTGTTCCACTCCTGTACAGCTAAAATGTTTGTTGGGTAAATCCGTTTATGATTACGCGAAGACTGGAAGCCGAAAACCCCCGTAACATAACCACAATCACAGTCGATCCCCATACTCTATGACCCAGACAACCAGTGATCGTATAAAGGCCGATTTCTTCACCTTGGCTTAAGCGTTGAACCAGGTTTAACTATATGGGTAAGCCTGGCTTACCGGTTAAGCCGAGGTGAAGAAATCGGCCCTAAGATGTTGAATAGAATGTTAAAGTGGAGGCGATATGCGTACATTTTACATGCGCCTCAATGGATGCATGCATACATATCCCAAGTAACATTTTAAGTTTTGTTCGGCTCTACAAGAGATCTTCATGACCAATTTTATAAAACTTGTAATAAAACTGAATCATACATCAAAACCTCTTGATAACCTCTTTTAGAGCATCTTCCGGCTAAGTGGACCACTCTCGGAGAGGTTTTGCAAACCGCATTAAGAGTAGCAATAAACTCGTTCAAAAACCTAGTTGAACAATGTTCCATCCCAAGTAACAATTCCATTGCTGCTTGGTTTTGTTTGATTTTTATTAAGGTTTTATTACAGCAATAATTAAAACTCACAGTTTTATGACTGCTTTTATGAAAACCATTGATAAAATGTTTTATAGTATACTTGAAGATATTCATAAAGACAGATTTTAAGAGTAAACAAAACTTTCCGATATGTAAACCTTCTGGTAATCATTATTACCACAATAAAACTGTTAAAACTCTCAACAGATGGCGATCCGTTCGATTAGTAACGACATCTGTTGGTGGAAAAGCAGAAACTACGACGCTGCTAGGTTTATTGCGGTCATCATAAAAGTAAACTTGCTTTCGTTTTATTTTCGCTGATTATGGTCATCGCCATATTGAATAATTAGCTTACGTGAATGGAAAATAGTTGATTTTGCCTAAATAAGCAATGAATTGATAGTTTGCCACCATTTTCATAACATGCTCACATAAATAAACTCTCTCTGCTGAGTTTTCTTGTGATTCGAGATAGTTTTACTAAATTCGCAAATTGATTTATTTCATTCCAAGATGATAATATTGACTATTTTCGAAGCGCATTAATTTTATGATTCTGCAACCCCAATATTCACGGTAAATTCGAACGCGCATAAGCCTACCAGCACAATAACTACTGAAATATTACTTAGAAATGAACGCTTTCTACTTACGAATGATGTATCCGCCTGAAATTTACGTGCCATCGCAGAAGTTACTCTGCATCTTTAGCTGTCATAGTTTTTGTTGAAAAAAAAACAACAACAAACGAAAATGGAACATTGTTCAACTAGGTTTTTGAACGAGTTTATTGCTACTCTTAATGCGGTTTGCAAAACCTCTCCGAGAGTACGGGGATGAACCAGCCTCGGGCTGAATTTCCCCATAATAAAAAGTCAATAATAATAATCTCCGAGAGTGGTCCACTTAGCCGGAAGATGCTCTAAAAGAGGTTATCAAGAGGTTTTGATGTATGATTCAGTTTTATTACAAGTTTTATAAAATTGGTCATGAAGATCTCTTGTAGAGCCGAACAAAACTTAAAATGTTACTTGGGATTTTCGTTTGTTGTTGTTTTTTTTTTCAACAAAAACTATGACAGCTAAAGATGCAGAGTAACTTCTGCGATGGCACGAATTTACCGTGAATATTGGGGTTGCAGAATCATAAAATTAATGCGCTTCGAAAATAGTCAATATTATCATCTTGGAATGAAATAAATCAATTTGCGAATTTAGTAAAACTATCTCGAATCACAAGAAAACCCAGCAGAGAGAGTTTATTTATGTGAGCATGTTATGAAAATGGTGGCAAACTATCAATTCATTGCTTATTTAGGCAAAATCAACTATTTTCCATTCACGTAAGCTAATTATTCAATATGGCGATGACCATAATCAGCGAAAATAAAACGAAAGCAAGTTTACTTTTATGATGACCGCAATAAACCTAGCAGCGTCGTAGTTTCTGCTTTTCCACCAACAGATGTCGTTACTAATCGAACGGATCGCCATCTGTTGAGAGTTTTAACAGTTTTATTGTGGTAATAATGATTACCAGAAGGTTTACATATCGGAAAGTTTTGTTTACTCTTAAAATCTGTCTTTATGAATATCTTCAAGTATACTATAAAACATTTTATCAATGGTTTTCATAAAAGCAGTCATAAAACTGTGAGTTTTAATTATTGCTGTAATAAAACCTTAATAAAAATCAAACAAAACCAAGCAGCAATGGAATTGTTACTTGGGATGGCCTCCACTTTATCATCTTATGCAACATCTCGTACGATTTCTGGTTGTCTGGGGACATATACCATAGGAATTCCAGAAGAAAAGTCTGGAGGGATCCCACAAGCAATTTTTGAAACAAATCGCAGCAGTGACTCCGGAAAAAATATCAGAAAAAATCCAGTAGAAACCCAAAGAAAACTCCTTGAGCAATTTCAGTAGAATTTTCTGGCGAAATCGCAAAAATAAACTGGAAAAACAAACCCTGAAAAGTTCTTGGACTTCTATTTCAGGAACTCGTACTGAGCTTCTTCCAGATATTTTGTCTCGCAATTCCTTCCGAAACTCCTCAGATTCTTATTTTTTCGATTATTTTCTTTTTAAGTTTTTTTTTCTGGAATTTCTCTACAAATTCTTTCTGAGATTCCTCATGTTGTTGCTGTTCTGATCCCTCAAGGAGACCATTTAAGGCTCAAGCTCAAAGATCATTCTTAGAGATCTGTCTGGAATTCCTCCATGTCTTCCAAGTCAGGTTCAGGTCCTTTTTCATGCTCCCTGATCTTGCTTTGAGATTTTTTTCAGGGATTACTTCTGAGAAAATCATAGGGAGCTTCAAGATGAATATAAGAAAAAAAAAACTCTAGGAGAAATCCCTGACTGAATTCCTTAGAGATTCTCAGAAAGGGCCTTTGAAGAAATCTCAGTAGCAATATCTGGAGAAATTGTAGAAGAATCTCCTTGAGAAACCCCGGAGAAAACCCATTGAGACATCCCAGAAGAAATGTAATTTAACGACATTTCTTCTTCTGGGATTTCTCAATGTGTTTGTCGGGATTTCTTAGAAAGATATTCCTTCTGCAATTCCTCCAGATATTTCTACTGGGACTCCTCTTCTCTTCTTCTGAGAACATCCAAGCAACTCGTTCAAGGATTTCTCATGAACTTATTTATTTTTAATATAACTTCTGAAGTTCCTTCTGGAAATTTTTCATACCTGACAAAAAAAATTCTCGGGGCAAGATCAGGGAGAATACTAAAAAGAACCCCCTAGGGGAATTCCAAACGAATCTTGAAGAGTAATCCTGGGATAAGCTCCTTGAAGGATCCCAGGAGAAACTCTTTGATTTTTCAAGGAGTGAACTGCCGCTGAAATTCTAGAAGAAATACTTTTTATTATCTGTATTAACGAGATTTTTAGCCCTAGGCTAGTTCATCTCGGGACCCACGCTTTACTTCCCTTCCGAAGGAAGAACTCACATTTTGCGAGTTTGTCGGGAGTGGGATTCGATCCCAGGTCCTCGGCGTGATAGTCAAGTGTTCTAACCATTCCACCAGGTCCGCTCCACAAGAAATACTTTTAGAAATAGAAGAAAATTGAGTAAAATGAAGAAATGTAAAGTAGGATGTATCACTGCCTAAATGATCCAATTACGAATACGACTTATATTTAAAACATTGTGCAATTGATGAACTGATGGGATAAGAGCATTCTGTTGGGAGCTACTATGTCAGCCTCCGTTAGTTTACTACTAAATCTAATTGTAGCAATTATCAAGAAACATATGTATGTATACAACATTCACAAATGGCAATAAGTGTAATGAACGTGTGGAAATCTTCCACGGTTCGTGACAAAGATGCGACTAGAAAGTGCACGCGATAAACCATGTAGCGACCAGGGTTGACAATCGTCCTTCTCGTCACCACTGCGTGAAGATAACAATAAAACAATCTTCGTCCGAAAGAACAACGGTGACGATTAGACTTTTCGTCGCCGACTGCGGGCGTCACGACGATAGCTCAATCATAAATAGTCACCCACCAACTTTTTCGTCGTCCTCTTTGTTCCCTGGAAACGAGCGACGACAGGCCAAGCGAACGCCAACTGGGAATAGCTTTTATTGCCGTTTCGGCACTTACGGTGGTGTGAAACCTCACTAGCTCTGTTGGTAAGAGTGCTGGATTAGCAATCTAGAGGTTTGTTGTTTGATTCCAGGTACAATTATTTTTTTATTAAAATCATTTTTTTTTTGTGTGTTGCTGGTGGCAACATTGACTCCGTCGGCTAGACGCACTTGGACGAAGAGCGAAACAGAACGAATGAAGATTTTGTTTCCGTCACGACGCAAGCCCTTCACGACGATTCGCTGGCTTGGATGAGTCATCCGATGTGGAACGAGCAACGGTGACGATCCAGTTTTCGTTCTCGTCGTCGACTTTTTTGGTCGTACGGCGACGATTTTCAGCCCTGGTAGCAACACTCCAGTAATCTATATTTGTAATTGTTTCGTCTTAGGATGTATGTATAGCCGGCGACACTGAAGTGATGTTCTTTAGGGTTAATATGTGCTGCTCACATTTTTGTTCGGAACAGACCAAAAGAGAGTCAGTGGCGTTTAAACGGAAATCGAAACTGCAACAACATCAAAACCAAAGGAAAATTATTCGAAAGGTCTAGGTGGCTAATCTACCTTGCATTTCAATTCTTTATTATCATTTGTAGAATTTTTCAAAAGTTCGCGATTTCTCGAATAGAATGGGATTACATTATT
This sequence comes from Aedes albopictus, assembly GCF_035046485.1. NCBI lineage: Eukaryota > Metazoa > Arthropoda > Insecta > Diptera > Culicidae > Aedes > Aedes albopictus. Next base: position 382,530,701 of record NC_085137.1, read on the forward strand.
GCTGGACTAAATGAGCCATACGCGGTACCTGCGTGTTGAATCTCACTCTACGCTAATCGCCAGCAGGACCAGTAGCATTGAATCCAATGGAGCCGCATGGTCATTTGATAATGAGATGGCATTTGAACTACAACCGCGGTCGGTATAGCGATAGCAATTCTGTGTTTTCCATCACGAGATGTTCCTTACTAGGTAATTTCAGTCACCAGAACATTTGGGAAAACCATACTATACAATTCACAGGATCTGCATAAAACGTCCTCGTTTTCCAGCAATCCGTAAAATAAACTCGGTGTTCTCCCATCCACGAGCTGCTTCGCTGGCTTCAATCAATATTTTCGTAATATTCTCATCCTTTATCAACAACTTGCAGCTGAATAAACATTCCTTTTACGGCGGTTTGTTTATTTCCGACAAAGACGAAGACGTTACTCGCACAGTGGAAAGACACTTACACCGGCAATCTTCCGATGACACGGCTGGGGCGGCGGCGGTGCCGTGTCGATGTCGTCGTTTGCGCAGTTTCCCGGCAAGCAGCGGTGGTTTGTTTGGGAATCAATTCTCCGGCGGCGCATCAAAACGGAGAGATGGGGAAAGCTTCGAAGATGGTGTATTCTGTTTTTATACTCATTTACCCACCTAGAGCCGTGATGCTACATAGTGAAGCGCCATGCGCCTATTTGATGTTGTTCATGCATGGCTGTGCCCGGGGATGATAAGCGTTGAATTGGCAATTAATTAAATTTTGACGTTATTTATAAAACAGCGGCAGTTGAACACGGCGCACAAACAGCTATCGAAGGCGCCAGCCAGCCATGATGAGAGGCGCGGTCGGTGGCCTCGCGTCGGTCGGTGAAAATGATGCTTCTGTGGACCTGAACTGAGTGATTTGGCGACGCCGGCCGGCCACAATTGACATACAATAGATTTAGGATTTTTTGTTGATCCAGCCAGGCACAAACGTAAACATAACTAAACAATGGTCATGTGTCAGGCATTCATCATGTCGTCATTTATTTGGTATAGCATCCCAACAGGGGCAGAGCCTGCATCTAAGTTTGTAAAAGTTTTGTGTTTGGTTACAAATTGTGGATTATTTTATGTCTTGTGGGCTGCAAAATTGTGAGTCGACAACCTGGAGCGTCCAACATAGCTCTGGTCCTCACAAGTTCCAACTTCAGTTTTCACGGGTTAATCGATGACAAAGCTGGTTGTGTAAGAGTTGTGTGCATCTGCATAGCTGGCAGCGTATTGGAAACTCGGTACCTGAAACGTCAGTGCTTTAAAAATATACCTGGACGAATCCGGGGTGACGTGAAGGATGCGTTTTACGAATACGGACCTATGGAGAATGCCCAGTACATACACGATGTTAAGATTGTCATCCGTGATGAGATAGTGACAAGATCACTATCTCGAATTTAGTATGATTCGAGTTTGGCTATCAATCGTGTCGGACTCTATGAACCGGCAATCGATGCTTTTCAATATCCAGCGTTTTTCAGAAAACGAGACGGTACCTGACTATCACCAGAAGCTGGACGAGCGGATAAATGAGATCAACGAGAGCGATAACCTCAGCGCTGTGTGGGAGTCTATCCACGATGAGTACCGCAGCGCAAGAGGAGATAGGCACTGCTCAAAGAGCACTTCGAGGAATTATTGAACGGTGGGAATTTCGAGCAGGAACAAATAATCGACACATTACTGCAGCATACTAATGTCAGGTATCATACCAAGACAAGGTATTGAAAATAATTTATTTTGGTGTTGTGTATGTATTGAGCTACCGACACAAGTTATTGGTTTAGTTTTGAGGACTGCTCGAGGTATTTTTCAATTGTAGAAAAAATCATATTTGTATGGAAAAATAGTCGATTATATTGAGGTATAGTCATACCTGATATGCACCTTATTGTAGGTATTTTACCTGTTAACTCGTAATCAAAACGCTCCAACCTGCTGGCAGTCATTATGCCCATAGCTTACCTCGTTGGCAAATTTACTAACGTTAACCCTTTGGAGCCGGATTGTGTTGCCTTCGCTGCCGCAACCTCGCTTGTCTCGAACACATTTCTTATGCTAGGTTTCATCACCAGGGTCATATTAACCTATCAGGCTCCAAAGGGTTAAACTAGCAATAAAACTTCCCCATTTCTCAACAGATGGCGTTCTGTTGTATTAGTAACGACATCTGTTGGTAGCGAAGCAGAAGTTATGATAATAAGAGAAAACCTAACATCATCATCATATTGCTAAAAGTCAAAACCAAAAGTCAACCACTGTTAACCCGGGAGCGGTCGCGTCGTGTACTGAGTACAAGCACCATGAAAAATGCACGCTTGTGGTACACAGCGTGAGCGCGGCGTCGCTGCAGGTAGTCAAAGACGCGACTGCTCGAGGGCTAATGCAAATGTTTCACTGCACTCCGCATACAATGTGGAAAACAGTGAAATAATTTACAAACTCAACATTGTGATTTTGAGTAAAAAACTGCTTTTGAATAATTGATGATTTAATGATGGTTTCTTGAGCCATAACATTGGTCAGATCATTTTTGTTAGATGTCATAGCTTAACACGGTGTGCCAAAAACCGTTATTAACAAATAAAAATGTCCACCCATATGGCACCCGGTATTCGAAAGATATACTATTCTAGTATCTCCTCTGAAAATTTGAAAATGTTTCATCGAGGGAAACTAAAGTTTTTGCTTTTTAAAGATTTTGAGCCATTTCTATAGGATTTTCTTATATGAGTAAATTTGCACACACGGTGTGCCTGATACCTCCATTAACAAATAAAAATGTACTCCAAACTAACACCCGGCATTCAAAAGATATACTATTTTAGCATCACCTCAGAAAATTTGAAAATGTTTCATCGAGGGAAACGAAAGTTTTTACTGTTTGAAGGTTTTCCTCTATCTTTCGAATACCGGGTGCCATATGAGTGGACATTTTTATTTGTTAATAACGGTTTTTGGCACACCGTGTTAACCTTTCAGGACGCGTGCCATCAAACAGCTGAAACTTCACCGCGCTCGCGCTACATACGACGAGCGAGGTTTTTAGGTAGCATTGTTTTTTTTTATTTACAACGGCGCGCGTCCTGAAGGGTTAAAGGTTTTATAATGATCATGTTTAGCAAACAAGTTTATTGTAAAAATGAACTGGATTTCGTTTGGCTTTGGTTCACTATGGTGATCGCCATATTGATGAAGGAAAATAAAAAAAAATGTGGAATAGGTTCGGATGAGCAATGAATTGATAATATGCCATCATTGCAATAGCATTTTCACATAAAAATTATATCACCTGAGTTTTCTTTTGATTTGACATACCGTGAAGACACCAGTCACTGTGGGGCTCCATTCACCGTATTTTTTTTTTAATATTTCCATATTACAATTCAATGATATGAAAAATTTACCTTAAGCTCACAAAAACACTACTAACGAAATGTTATCATGCCAGAACTGTCAGTTGCTGCATAATGTAGCCTATGTGCATTAGAAAACATCGCATTGCAGCAAAAGTGCATGCGAAAAACATCCCATCGCTGGTGAAATTTTATTTTAATGGATAGCGGTGCGATAACTGCAAAATTGTTGCACTTAGCGGACGTGCAGTTAGAACGTATTGCAGTTAAAGCGTTTGCACCGAGCGAACGTCTACTGTAGCAAATTCCTTAGCTTTAAGGTTGAAGGATTCGTCATTGACATAATCATCATCATTGAAAATTCGAAAGCAGTTTTTTCGTTCAAAACTGAAATTACAGCAATAAAAAGGTATTCACTGCACACGGTGTCAAAATTTCGATTATTATCGAACATTCATGTACCTCGGATTTTTCTTCGAAAATGAATAGTATTTCGGCTATATATTCATAATTGGAAAACTAGAAAATATTTCATCGGCGAAAATTTTTCCATACATTTTGTATGGGACGTTTTTTGGGCTAAAATAGTAATTATTGATTTTTAGTATGGAAAATACCCAAAAACTCATCTAACTCAAATTTTCCCCGATAGAATATTTTCAAATTTTGCATTTATACATTATAGCCGAAATTCTAACATTCTATGAAGAAAAATCCAAGGTACAAGAAAGTTCGATAATAATCGAAATTTTGACACAGTGCTGCATTGCGGGTGGCGAATGAAGTACAGTGAACACATTTTCACTGCGGAAATTTCAGTTTTGAACGAGAAAACTGCTTTCGCATTTTCAATGATGACGATTATGTCAATGACGAATCCTTCAACCTTAAGTTAAAATTTGTCATGCTTTACGATGGTGTTCCATTGCGCTCTAAATCTTGATTTCTCTTGAAGTAAAAAGTTCCAATTTTTATTTCTATACCATGAGTTGTCTACTAAATCTACTTGTTGGCAAGTATTCAACAACATAACCATTTTGAAAGCAAAAGTTGGATTCTCATGTAACGAAAAATGTTACGCGTGGAATGTGCCATAAAATGAAACTACTTGCGAGGGGTCATTCATTAAGTACGTCACGGTCCTAGAGGGGAGGGGAGTTTGTAAAAGTGTGACAAGCAATGTATTAAGTATAGGAAAAACCCATACGAAGGGGGGAGGGGTGGTCGAAAATTCCCAATTTTAGCGTGACGTACTAAATGGATACTCCCCAAGGACCTGGCCAGGTGAGTAAAGATGAGTTGGTGTTTGTTGTTTCAGATATTTGCAAAATTTGCTAAATTGATGGATCATCTCATTTTTGTAACTTAATCCACAGTTTGGGCATGTGTTAATGATAAGCTGTGCTTGGTCTCACACTCACTAGACAATTCAGGGTAGCATGACAACTGGAAACATTTGTAAATTATAATAACCGAAAAACGATAAGCAACTTTCAGAAAATTTCTTACGAGAATATAGGAGCTTTCATATTCTTAAACTTCTCAGTAACTTTATACATAATATATTTTAATTCCTGAGCAGCCTGATGTTGAATTATTGACCTAATGAATTATTGAATTCTGATGTTTATGCATTCATCAATTGCATCAGCCTGACCATAAGATCTTCACTTGATTAGTTTAACTGAAACAGCAGCGCGCTCTCGCTGCATACGACGAGCAAGGATTTCTGGTAGTGCTGTACTTTTTTACTACGGCGCGCGTCCTGAAGGGTTAAAGCACATTTTACAGCCAATAAAAATGGATGTTTGTTTAATCTTATAAATGATATGCAAAACCATTATTTTCTGTAAAATAACCTCATGAGTGTGTTAAGTTCAGCATTACTTTCAAGAATAGTAGGTATACAGGATTAATAAACATGGCGACCTGTGGCGAGATAGCTTATCATTCTAAAACAATTGTATAATTGCAAAGCGTTGCTAGCGTAATGGAAATTCATTCATAAATATAAAAAAAAGTGTTGAAATGCGCTTTTTAACGACATTGGCGCCGGCATAAATAGTGCTAACGGTGAACATTTTCAACCTATCTATGTGTTGTTGTGCTGGAACATTTATAACGTGCAGCAATCACGATGGATGCAAGAGAGAAAGAGACAAAAATAGTAAACATGGATGGTGGTGTGATGCTGATAGGAGATGCAGTGCGTCTCATCCTAGGGTGGTTTGATCACCCACTTGATAAATTATTTAAAAAAAATCAAATTAGTGCCACCAAACATTGAAAAGTAATGATTTTCTATATCTGAACTAATGATTATACATATACATAGTATTTGATGGTAAAATAAATAAGAAAAAAAATTAGGCATCCCAACAGCAGAAATCCAAAACTTTCCAAGTCACCCTACAAGTGTACATCAAGCTAAGGACTGTTCAATTTATAAAACGGACAACTTGCTTGTGCGATATCTTTTTTATTTTTCAATAAAATCATTATCAGTTTTTTGCATAACTTTCTATAGCTATTCTCAAATGTAGGAAAAATATAACATTAAGCAAAATGTTCTTTATTGTGTAACTGAAGTGGTTTTCGTAAAACATCAATAAAAACCCATTTCTCAAAATTCGACCTAACTTTCAACATACTTAATATGCACATTTTCATGAAGTTTTCAATGTATTGGAACCTTATACTATTCTACTAAAGGTAAAGCTTGATAGTTGGTCAGTAATAATGCACCAAACAGTCTCCGGCTTGATATAGTGAGTTGCCTTACTTTCATCAAAAATATGAAAAAATGTTCATTTAAGTCCTGTGCTGCAATAACTTCACGGATTCGGCAAAAAATTTGTCCAGAGTAGTAGAATATTGCTCTCTGAATGATACAGAAGAAAAAAATACTTATAATTGCATTTTCATCAAAAATTTAATCCATAAAGATGATCATATTAAAAAATTCCATTCGTTTTGCTCCATTGATGCTGATTTTCTACTCTAGCGAATCTTGTTATTATTTATTTTCAGCAAAGTTGGTCATATGTTATTGTACACCTTATTTAATAATAATCGGATACAAAGTTTTCATTTCCAACATTATTGTTATGCAAAATTTGCATTAGGTAGCATTGTTATTTGTAAGAACCTTCAAAGAACGAAACCGTTTTGATTACTGTGTCTGCAATAGCGCACAATAACCAAACCAGCAATGCTTTTAAGAAGCAGTTTTCTGCATTGAGGACCACATTATTCCCGCTTTCGACTGGATGCATAAAAAAATTGATTATTTAATATTTTCATGCCCTTTTTGCTTTACAATTAAATTTTAATGAAAAAATCGAATCTTACTTGAGACTTTAATATCTCAACACTTAATTTACCGATTGAGTTTAAATTTTGCCAGATTGTTTATTACTCATGCTGCTGCAGCATGGCACACACTTTTTTGGTTTTAAAAACGATATACCATATGCGAACAGTAATTTTATATATATTTTCAATTTTCAGCAATCGAAAAACTCACCTTATTTAACACCTGGCCGATTTTCGATAAAATAAAACTATTTTTATTCGATTCAAAAATGATCACTATAATGACAGATGATGTACTGAACAACGAAGCAAGGGTTGTTAAATTTGAACTACGCGTCTTCTTTTTATAGCCTTGTAAAGTTGTCCGTTTTATAAATTGAACAGTCCTTAAGTTGAAAGTACCGCCAATGGGTGATAAGGACGGTTGAACCTCACTGAATCAGTGCGCTTACAATCATGCATTGGGTTTGTAGTATAAACCAAACTGTGACGACAATAGCCGACGACAGAGGATCTCCTAGTTGAAACTGGTGTGATTCAGAATTGAAAATCACGTGTTTATTGAATGAAGCAGGAAAAGAACTGATGTTTAACGTGGATAAGAGGAATTGACACTCTAAAAAAAAATAATGCATACTGATGATGAGGACGCTATAATGCTGATACACACGGCTTGAATTCGAATCACAAATTCTTAACCTCAAAATCACAGTGGGACATATGAATGCTGTTGCGGGCAAACTAATGAAACATAACGCAGCATACATGTATTTGCACAGCTTCACAATTAGGAAAATACATGATAAATAAACGATTCTCGGTTTGCAGCAGCCACTGCCCATCCTCGATAACGCCTCAGCAACATTTGAAAAGGGCCCATCTGCTTTTGTCGTAAACAGGGCCTATCTGCCAACCCACACACGTCAACACCCTCATAAAGAACAATCTTCAAGCTATCTGTTAACCCTAAAAGGGTTACCTGGGGTCCATTGGACCCCAGGCGCCTTTCAGAGCTCGTCTTTGATGGAACACACCCAGCGAGGTGACGAAACTGAGGCCATGAAGGTATCCCTTTTAGGGTTAAGGGTGTTGATGTGCGTGGGTGAATGTAGATAGGTTCTAAAGAAGCAAAAACATTTTTGTTTACAAAAAGCACATAGACCTTTTTCAAATGTCAGGCTAGAAATTATGACACGCGAAAATCGACCGTTTTCAACTAGTTATCCTAATCCACCATAAGCAGGGACGAATATCTGCCATAGAGTAAGGTGGAGCAAAAGTTCGACCCTAGTCGAAAATTTTATTTTTTTTTTCACAAAATCGAGACAGATAAAATAAATGAATACCGTGTGGTGATTCTACCATCCATGAGCTAAAATAATGCTGAAAAAAAATTACGCCAAATGCCTTTTAAATTTTGCATACGTGTGTCTTATTCGAACTCTTGCCTCACCACTGGGGCAAAAGGTCGAATCTAGTGTTTATGGAATTTCGCTAACCGTTGCACACTATTTTGACAATTTGGTAATAGGAATACTTGAAACCAATTAATATTTGATGTTGTAACTGGGATACACTTTAAACACAGACAAACAGACGTAACAACTTGAACGATTTTCATGGAAATCCATCGCCCAGTTCACACTACCATCACCTGGTGGAAAAGTTGCACGAATCACTGTGTTGTGCAATATCGTCAACAGAAGGTGACAGTGTGAAACGTCAAACGCATAGAAAAACGATGCGCGCGCCTCTGGTTGTGTAAGCCACAACTATGAAAATTTAAAATGATCGTTAAAAGCGTGGTCGATGGAAATTTCTCAAGTGTTACATCTGTTTGTCTGTTTGTTTGTCTGTTTGTTTTTTTTCAACTTTGATCGAATTTTCTCACTAATTCCATCATTTTTAGAGATAATAGGGTAATTCGCTAATTGTTGAACACTACCCAAATGTTGAACAGTTTCTGAATATTTTATTATAAATCTTACTTAAGTAATTTTCATCCAACGTAAACGTATGATGTAGATGCATATACATGTTGGTCACGATATTGCTCTAATTAATTTACAAAATAATACATATTTTATGTCAAAAAAATTGATTAAAAATTTAGTACCGCCGATGACACGAAAACTGCACAATTCTTAAGATTAATTTTAAGAAATTGCTGTTACGAAATAAGCTTTGCGGGCAAATCGACCACAAATATCAAAGGCACACCATAGTTATAAGAACTGGAAGGATGTCCTTAACAGTTTAACATTATTGTTTCAAATCACATTTTCATTGTTATTTAATTTGAAAAAAATATTTTTCTTATCACACTATCATTATGCATCCATGATCCAATTGTTGAACACTAGCATAACCTACGATGTTAGCATGACTGCCGGATTTTTTTTTCACTTTACCTAACCGTGCATTTCATGGGGTTTCAAGGGCGTTCGAGGGATGTTCCAGAGGTGTTCCAGTGGAGTTCAGAAAGATTCCAGTGGTTTTAAAGGGCATTCCAAAGTTGTTCAAGAGGAATTCAGAGTGTTAAGGGGGTCCCAGGAGTATTTCATGGCTTTCCAGGAGGTTCAGGAGAAACCCACGGGTTTTCAAGGGAATTCAGGGTAGTTCCACGAGTGTTCTTGGGGTTGAGTGGGTCCCATGGGTTTCCCGGAGTGTTTCAGGGGCTTTTAAAGGCGTACTTTTCTTCTGTCGTTTTCGCTTCTAATCAAATCTTTTCGGCCATTTTTTGCATCTAGTCATGTTTAAAACGATTTCAGTCCACTAGAGCTTTCTTTAAATGAGCGATTCCTTGTGATTTAAATGAATTGTCATTAGCTCGGACTAGCTGGGCACAAAACACGAAAAACCCGGAAAAAATCCGCCAGAGTGAAAAAATATCGGACGTCGGGTCAAAGTCGGGTCAGATTTTATCAAATGTTGGACTACTGTTGGACTCACATCGGGTAACTGTTGGGTCTATGTTGGGTTTGGTGGCCAAAATAAAAACAGGTGAATGATAGGTTGATGTCGGGTTATACGTCATCAATTACGAATAAAGCTTCAACCGTTCAACAATTAGCGAGAACCGTCCAACATTAGGATGAGCTAGCTTAAGGAAGCGTTCAACATTTGGGTTACAGACTTTCCATACAAATGTTCTATTTTCTTTTAGAAAATGGAATTCAAGGGAATCCAAATTCAATGGGCAGTATTAGGAATGAGTAGATCTAGACGTTCAGTGGATATTTTTCAACTAAAGTGGAATTATGCACGGAAAAACAAACGAAAACCAAAATGCCAGTACTAACCGTTCAACAATTGGCGAATTACCCTATGTACATTTTTCAGAATTTTAGGTTTTTACCTAAAGTTGCCACATAACTCGAACTGTTACCCCACTCTGTGTAAAATATGTTTTCCTAATCTTTTTTGTAAAAAGTTATACATGCTAAAGCAACTTTAAAATATACCTAGTTGCGCCCCCAAATAAAATACCGAATTCGATTTAATTACTATTCCTTTCCATGCATTGGAAGGACCATCGCATATTACAATTTTTTGATCAAAAACCAACATTTTGTCATAACTTTTCCAAATATTGATCACTTTTCATTATTTTTGGAGTGAAAGACTCTTTTTTCAAAAAGGATTCGAACAACCTTGACACCCGAAAGAAATAATTTGAATTGAGCTCAAAAACTTCAAGAGAAACTCTTACCTCACTTGAACTTTTGCCCCACTCTACTCTAGAACTAGCATACCAAAGTCAGGTATCATATCAAAACAAGGTATTGATTAGTAATCGAGGTTTCGAAAATAGCTTATTTTAGTATTGCGCAGTTATTGTGTCACTGGCCGAAAATACCTCACTGAGCTATTGGTTTGGTGTTGAGGACTGCTTGAGGTATTATTAAATAATTGAGGGGGTTGGAAGCAAAGGGGTGTAAGTGACAAAAACCCACTTTCGAGTAAGTGAGGTTTAAAGTTTTAGACCAATTCTTCATCCCATACAAAATGTATGGAGCTTCAAAATCAACCAAAATTTCTCTGAATTATTGTAATTTTTCCAATCATCGTAGAAATAATCTTAAAAAGTTCCTTAAAGCTTGAAATATGAAGAATTTTATGATATGCTCAGCTCAAAACCGACAAAATGGTCATTTACACCCTTTTGATTCTGGGCCCCTCAATTGAAAAATTATGTGCATGGGAAAATCATCGATTATTATTGAGGTACTGCAATTTAAATTCAATAATCTTAATCTATTTCAGGACAAACATTTCAATAGGTCCTATCTGCATTTGAGAGGCTCTCTTTGTTCGTTTTCTCTTTCAATTATTGCAATGTAATGGTACACTTTTCAACTATTTTTGCAGTACAAATCAAAAGACGATTGTTTTGACCATCGTTCAATGCAAGGAGACAATCATAATACAAATAAAGAGCTGAGATATTAACGAAAGAGAGGGAAACTAAAGAGAGCCTCTCTTCTGCAGATAGGACCTTTAGACATGTTCGGCCTGATTTGACCACGTTTTCTTAGGGGGTGCATATTACCCCCACTTTCCCCAATATGTATTCCATTTAACTTCTTAATAATGATAAATAAAAATTCAGAATGCCGATTACCCATACATTATTCATTTGCTCTTTTGCACATGAACCAAATCGTTTCGATCATGTTCTATTGAGAGTAAAAGAGCCAGCACAAAATAATTTGTTTGAGAATCTGTGAATGCATCACATTCCTGCAATTCATTCTCCCGCAACATACGAGCAATCAGCAGAGATAAAGATGTAAGAAATTAATCGAGTTGCATTCCAAACGAAGTCCCAATTCCACTCAGCTGCCAACCAGAAAACTTGATGCGCAATGTGCAAGGAATTTAAATCGAATTAAAAACTTCTCGGAATTGACTAGGGGGGAGGGAATCTCGGTGCCAAACTCTCGGTGCAAAAATGGGTGGAGCTGGAAAAAGCGTGCTCGAGAGAGGAAGGCGTTCGCTGGTTGGCGCCATGAACCATTACGTTGACCACTCGAGTCCCGACCCCAGCCGGCCCAACCCAGGCTCCGTAATCCGAACCAGAAATGCACAGCAGCATACATAACTCGGATTGCACGAGTTGGTCGATTACTGGCCCGCTGCTGATGCTGGGAGAAGAACAACTCCATTCAGGGCCGAGAGAATGATGCGAGAAAGCGATTCAACGATGAGATGCGGAATAATTAATTTGTAAAACTATGTAATTAAATTTAGCAAACATCATGATGAGCCGGGAGAGAGTGAACTGGCAAATACTGTGGCGGACTCAAGGCGGAGCCGAGGCAGTCGGCGAAGGAAAAATGTTGAAAGGAATTTATTATTATTTTATTGGTACGAAGATTAATGGGATAGCCATCTAGATGGGCGGGAAAATGAGCCATCTCCTCAACGCACACGAGATTTGTGCTTAGCGCCGCCAACTATCGCTACTGGATTGGGATGCTCTGCGAGGTCTGACTTCGTCGGCCGTCGTCAGCCGTCGTTGAAGCCATTCAGTGTCCGATTTGATGTGGTTCTTTTACTGGTCTGACGACGATGTTGATGATGATGAAGATAAACGGTTCTGTTGAGAATGGGGGCAGAAAAAGGCAGACAACCGCATATTAACAATCAACTTGACGACCAACTTAGCGCCACTTAAGTTTAATGTATGGCGCGTGGCGTTTGATGCTGTGATTTCAGATGGACCGGTTTGATGCGTGGCCGACTCTATAATTGAAACGTTTTGAATCCTGGCTTAGCAGACAAATTTTAAACCAGTGGAAAATACACTCTTTCATTCTGTTACTATTTATGTTAGTATAGTAATGATTTGTTTTCATTTAATGATGATTTTGAAAATTTAGAATATTTAAACACATACATACATACATTTATTTGTTCAATATCACATTAAGACAAGACATGAGGGAGCGTCCATAAAATACGTAACGCAAAAATTGCCAATTTTCTACCCCCCTCTCCCCTATGTCACACGTTTTGTATGAGACCTCTGAAATTTTTGTATGGGTTGTCACACTTTACTAACCCCCCTCCCCCCCCCCCCTTCCCCCTAAAAGCGTGACGTATTATATGGCCGTTCCCTAATCAACAATAGTACGCAACAATACTCGGTTTGTGGCTGCCGCTCTCTATCCCCGGTGCTCGCCAAGTCACGCTCCTCCTGGTCCGCCCATCGCGCTCTCTGCGCTCTACGCCTTCTTGTGCCAACCGGATCAGTTGCAAACACCAGCTTTGTTGTCCGGTATTCTTGCAACATGCCCTGCCCACCGTATCCTTCAGGCTTTGGCCACCTTCTGGAAGCTGGGTTCGTCGTAAAGTGCAGCGAGCTCGTGGAGCATCCTTCTCCGCCACACACCGTTCTCCTGCACACCGCCGAAGATCGTCCTTAGCACGCGACGCCCGAAGACTCCTTGTGCTTGCAAATCCTCCTCGAGCATGGTCCAAGTCGTGTGTCCGTAGAGAACTACCGGCCTTATTAGCACAGACAAACAGACGTAGCACCTAGAACAATGTTCGTGAAAATCCGTCGCCCAGTTCACATCACCTAGCATCACCTGGTAGAAATGTTTCACGAAACACTGCGTTGTGCAATATCGTCACCAGAAGGCGCTAGTTGTGAAACGTCAAACGCAAAGAAAACTGATGCGTGGCCTCTGGTTGTGAAAGCCACAACTATGAAGATTTAAAATTATCGTTAAAAGTGGGTCCGATGGAAATTTTGCAAGTGTTACGTCTGTTTGTCTGTGTTATTAGCGTTTGTACATGATGCATTTGGTGCGTGGGTGAATCTTTTTGAACCACAGCTTCTTCTGGAACCCGACTTCCGCTGATGATGCGCCTTCGAATTTCACCATTCACGTTGTTGTCAGCCGTCAGTAAGGATCCGAGGTAGACGAATTCCTCCATCACCTCGAAGGTATCCCCGTCTATCGTAACATTAGTTCCCAAACGAATCCGGTAGTGTTCGGTTCCGCCTACTAGCATGTACTTTGTTTTTGAGGCATTCACCACCAGTCCGACCATTGCTGCTTCGCGTTTTAGGCGGGTGTACAACTCTACCACCATTTCAAATGTTCTGGCGGTAATGTCCATGTCGTCCGCAAAGCACACAAATTGACCGGATTTTGGGAAAATCTTTCTCCGGCTATTGTCCCATCACACCTTCCAGTGCAATGTTGAAGAGAAGGCATGAGAGTCCGTCACCTTGTCGCAGTCCCCGGCGAGATTCGAATGAACTGGATAGTTCACCTGAAATTCTTACGCATTTTTGTATGCCGTCCATCGTTGCTGTTGTCCATCGGCTTCCCAGGAAAGCCGTTTTCGTCCATGATTCTCCATAGCTCAGCGTGGTCGATACTATCGCATCCCAAGTAACACAGAAAACATCTTTGAAAATGAAATTTGAAAAAGATGTTCTAATACATTACTTTAATCGTATCTGTACACATCTTATGTTGAAATCAGGTTTAACCCTAAAAGGGATACCTGGGGTCCATTGGACCCCAGGCGCCTTTCAGTGCTCGTCTTTGATGGAACACACTCAACGAGGTGACGAAACTGAGGCCATGAAGGTATCCTTTTTAGGGTTAAACTATGTTTGACATTAACAAGTCACTGAAAAATCTTATCAACCTCACCACACGTTACAGCTACGAAAATATAACGTTGATTAAACTTGATTTGTGTATCGTTGTCTTCTTTCAATTCAAGATGATGTTTAAAACATCATCAGCACATAGTTATAACCTTTAGGCTCAAATATGTTACGAATACGTTATTTTTACGTATTCAATACGGTTGTGTATAAGTTTATCAGATCTCTTTCTCCCCTCACTCACTTAAATTTATGAAACATTGTATGCACATAAAACTACACCGAAATTTAACTATAATAGCACCCGAAACTCATATTTTATGTTGTACGGACACTTTGAGTAGGGTAAGTGTACCAATTATGGCACTACCTAAGGAAAGCTGTTTATACAAAAATAACGAGAAGACCAATGAATGTCATCAATAAGTTAAAAGACAGCTTAGTTTCCATACTTTACAGGAAAAATATAAAAACGGAGCCAAAACTACTTTTAGTATTGATTACAGCGTGTGCCAATGATAGGAACCCTGTACCAGTTATGGTTATATTTTTTAACTTCGGTTCCTTTTCGCACTATTTGCATACATTCGTTATGGGGTTAGCCATAACTGGTACACTATGGCGAAAATTGCACCCGCCGACATTTTAAGGAAAATGATTAATTTCTACCATGATTTGAGGAAAATGTGGAGTTTAAATGAGAGCGACTATCTTTTGTGAACGTGATCTGTTGTTCACAAAATTTTTCTTGTTGATGTACATCGTTAAAGGGTGAAAATTAACTATGGCGAATAATTGGTACTATAGCCATAATTGGTACACCTACCCTACTTACGTGGCGACTAAAACTCACTTAGAAACACAAGAAAATAGCATTCCAAAACTTTTTGACGGTACTGTGTCAAGAATCCACCATGTTGCATATCTGAAAATGCACTCGAAAATCTCACAAAACCAATATAGATGACAAAAACCTCCCTTCTTGTTTCCAATCCGATTGGAGGCGAATTAATTCATGAAGAGTGAATGTGTTTAGTTCACCATAAATTTTGAATGGCACATGTATTTAAGTCATAGTGACCAAACATCGTGATGGTAAATTACAAATGAAATGTAAGGTAAATTACAAATGAAATGTAAGGCTTGACAATTATTTTGAGCCATTACCAATTATCACATGTCACATTTATTTCCACAGTGTGCGATTGAAAAAGAATAATTTTCCTGCTAGCAAAAAGTAAGTTCTTACGATGTTGCTGAGAACATATTCGATACCTTATTTTATGTTATAAGAATGTATTGAAAAACATCTTTAGTAACATCAAAGATGTTTTATAAGCCGCCATTTTTTGCGCTTTTTCGGTGATATAAGTGTACGAAAATAAGTTTTCCATATTCAGAGTAAAACATGGACGTTTGTATGAATCATATATTATATACAGTATTGTAACAAGTTGTGTTACTTGGGATGCCGCTTTGAAGTCGATGAACAGATGATGCGTTGGGACCCGGTATTCACGGCATTTCTGCAGGATTTGCTGTATGATGATCTGGTTTTTCTAGATCTGGTCCGTTGTCGACCGGCCGTCGATGAAGCCGTCTTGATAACTTCCTACGAACTCATTCGTTTTAGATGACAGACGACGAAAGATGATCCAGGATAGCACTTTGTAGGCAGCATTCAAAATAGTGATCGCTCTGAAGTTCTCTTATTCCAAATGGTCGCCTTTCTTGTGAAAGCGGCAGATTACCCCTTCCTTCCACTCCTCCGTCAGCCGTCAGAAAGGTGGCCAACTTTTCTGGGCCCATCTTGATAAGTTCAGTTGCGATACCATCTTTTGTTGGTTTTGAGCTGATGAATGGCATCCTTAACCCTCTAATACCCAATCCCGCCTTTAGACGGGGTATAGTTTGAGCATTTTTGTAATTTTTGTTTCGTGGAAAATCAATTTTTTTATATTTTTGGCTAATATTTAGGACTGTTCTGTATATCTCAAAATGGTTTTTGATGTATTTTAAAGCGTACTTACATTTTTTAAAAATCATTGAAAAATTGATGTTTTAGTCACCTTTTAGAAGTCATTGTTTATTTTGTATTGAATCGCTACAATTAACATATTTTAAATTTTTCCCAAATCATTCTATCCTTGTTTAATAGTGTAAACTTTTTGGTTGTCATCATCTTCGATAATTAAATTGCAAACGAACCTCTCGGTTTGAGGGTCAAGACAGAATTGATTTATTCAGTTCTCCAAAATTATTCTGACACTTATTTAGTTCGGAGACACTTGAAAGCACTTATGTATTGTTATGTATTTGATCACCAATCAGTGGTCGATACCGAAAAAGAGAATGTTCAGAGAGAGAGAGAGAGAGAGACGGAGAAGGCTTATTGCGTCAAACCGAATTGCGCTTGACGACCACACGCTGTTTGCGTGTTCAGAATGTAATATGATCCCAGCCTATTTTTTGCCGGGTCAGGCTTTAAGTCATCGAACTGCTTTATGGGCTCATATTCATACGCTGCATAAATCAGTTCGATGGCATTGTAAAACGTTTGCTATTTTCTTTGTGGGGTGCCACTAGAGTGGTCCCTTAAGGTTTGGAAATGGGATTTGCTAACATGTGGGATGCACATGCCACACCATCCCCCTAACGGAAAGTGATTGGTTGTAGATGATTTCAAGTGTCTCTCACAAAATTGGATGTATAATTTTTCATTTCCTCTTTTTATCGAGTCCTATCTATTTTATAAAATTCTAACCTTTCGCTATTTGTTTGGATGTATCAATGTATGTTGTATTCATGTCTATATGTATGTATGTTTTCTATGAATCCTTCCCTTCCCCCTTTGGAAAAGCTTCAGCATATATATTTTCTATAATTTTAGTAACCTAGATTTATGTACCTCAACTGTTTTTTTATCATTTTGTATGGTTGCGTTTGAATCGGTTAGCTTTATTATTTTATAAGGTCCTGAATGTACCTGATCTAATTTGTAGTTGTTTTCGGATTTTAAGAATACTAAATCTCCTATATTTATTGGTGTAGTTTTAATGTTTTCGTTCATTCGATTTGTCCTTAGTGTTTTACTTTTTACTATTTTCTGCAAAACTTTTGAATGAGCAATCTGTAATCTATATCTCAGTTCGTGATTGTATGAATCATGGTTATAAAGTGGATCAATTTTTTGGGTTGCCAAAAATTGTATGTAATTGCACTTTCTTCCAAAAATGAGCTCAAAGGGTGTGTATTCATGGTCTGCACTCGGTGTAGTATTATATGAGAAACAGTAATGTGGTATCCATTCATCCCAATCTGATTTGGATTCATTAGAGAAAATCCGTAGGTATTCGTTCAAACACCTATGGTTTCTTTCTAATGCTCCTATCGTCTGCGGATGATATGCGGTAGAACATGTATGGTTTATATTTAGTAGCTTACATATTTCGTCGAACACTCCTTTATACTCCGTTCCCTGATCGGTTTTTATACTTTTCATGGGTCCGAAGTTTAAAATGCAATGTTGGACAACTGCTTTCGCTATTGTGTATGAAGATTTATCTGGTATCGGAACGATTATTACGAATTTAGTAAAATCACACTGCATAGTTACAGCGTAACGATTTCCATTCTCAGTAAGTGGAAATGGTCCAACAGTGTCTATCGACAGAACATCGAAAGGTTTAACTGGTGTTGATGTAATTACTAATTTAGATTTAATTGAAGGAAAATTTTTATTAAGCTTACATTCTACGCAAGATTTGACGTAGTTTGATATGGTTTCTTTCATATTCTGCCACGTGTACATGGATTTCACTTTTCGGTATAACCGGTTAATACCTAGGTGTCCTCCTGTGGGCGAGTTATGAAACTTGTTTAGTACATTATTTACCTGTTCTTGACTTGTCAAAAGCCTAGGTTTTTCGAATAATAATATGGTCGTATTCCTTAGAATATCATTACCGATTTGTTTAAATTTTTGAATATCAATGTATTTGAATATAAGATCGCTTGTTGCGATCGCTAGCATGTATGAATTGTTTCTTTTATTTGTTATTTTTGGGGCCCCCTTTTCAATTTCCTTCATTATTGTTTGTATTGTTACTATTTTATTTATATTGTCGTTATTACTTTGGACTTTCAGCCCGAAGGCCGTTCCCTTAGTATAATTTTTATTAAAAATTACTATATCTAGTGAATTATCGATATTATGTACAAAACTTAGTTTCGGCAGAACAAAAGCTTCCTCATTACTAACTGTTTCGTACACAAAAAGTTGATCAGGCTTTTGTGACTGAACGTTAGGATGTGTAACGCTGTTTTGCCTTTTATGTATGGATCGTGTTACTACATACATCTGTTTGAGAGATTCACTACAAATTTGAATTCTCGAAAGAGCATCTGATACTACGTTAGACCTTCCTTTTATATATTCCACTTCGAAGTCAAATTCCTCCAAATCCAGTCGCATTCGGGTGAGTTTGGAAGAAGGTTCCTTCATTGAGAATAGGTAAACAAGAGGCCTATGGTCCGTTCTTATTTTAAACTTACGACCGTAAAGGTATGGTCGAAAATGTTGAACCGCCCAATGGATTGCGGTCAACTCCTGTTCGATTGTAGATTTGTTGGATTCGCCTTTTGTAAAAGCTTTACTGGCGAATGAAATAGGTAGTTCAACACCATCATGTAGCTGAGCAAGAACTGCTCCACAGGCTACATTTGAGGCGTCTGTAGTTAAAATAAATTCTTTTCTAAAGTCGGGAAATTTTAGGATATTTGGTGATAGTAAAGACCGTTTAAGGGAGTCAAATGCTTGTTGACAAGCATCACTCCACTGAAATGGTACGTCTTTTCTTAGAAGTACATTGAGCGGGTTTGTAATATGAGCAAAGTTTGGTATAAAACGACGATAATAATTACAAAAAGCAACGAATCGACGAGTTTCGTCTGTATTCGTTGGTACAGGAAAATTCATAATGGCTGTATATTTATTTTTGTCAGGTTGTATTCCGCTTGCGGATATATGATGCCCTAAATAGGTAACATCTGCTTTGAAGAAATTGCACTTGTGAGGGTTAAGTTTGAGGTTATATTTCCTCAAACGTTGAAAAACTTCTTTAAGATTGGCAATATGGTGATTTATTGAGCACCCGATGACAATGATGTCATCGATATATAAGAATGCAGTTTCGGGAGGAAGACCGCTTAATGCAATCGTCATCATTCTTTGAAAGCTATTCGGGCTAATATTCAGCCCGAATGGCAATCGGTTAAATTCATAGTGCCCTGAATTCGATGAGAAAGCTGTATATTTTTTGCTTTCTTCACTTAACGGGATTTGATGAAATCCAGATTTAAGGTCGAGCGTCGAAAAATACTTCGCTCGTCCTAGTTGGTCTAAGATTTCATCTATCCTTGGCAATGGAAATTTATCTGGGCTTATTTTTTTATTTAATTGGCGAAAATCCACTACTAGGCGCCAAGTTTTATCGCCCGTAGCGGACTTCTTCGGTACTAGAAGTATTGGGTTATTGTACGGGGAAACTGAGTTTTGAATTATTTTATTTTTCAGCATGTTTCGAACTTGAATTTCCATCTCATGCTTTTGTGCTTCCGGAATCCTGTAATTTTTAATATACGTGGGACTCGGATCATTTAGATGTATCGTTTGCTTGTAAAAATTATTTTCTGTCAGTTCGTCGTCGGTCAATGCGAAAACATCACTGAACTCTTCAAAAAGATTTTCGAGCTTGCCTTTGAGTTTTGTATCAGTTATGTTCAATTTCAATTCATTTAATAGTGCTTGCTTCCTGTGAGTATTGTTTGCTGATTTATTTATATTGAATACTTCGTAATTTGAGATTGGTACTAGTTTTGGTATAAAATCATTTGAAATTTGCACCGTTTCATCTAAAGTGTTCATGATTTTAACATAAGGGTAATTTGTGCTAATTATGCCATTAGCACAGAAAACTCCATGTTGAATTTCCTGTGCTAGGGTAACGCTATCTTCAATATTGCCAAAATGCAGTCGTTTTAATACTTCGCATCGTGGTGGAATAAAGTATTTACCTCTCAGGTGATTGGTTATAGGGATTTCGAGGGTGTTTGCTGAAGTTCTGATTGACAATATCCAGGTATTATAATCAATATTGCATTTCCAACCTGCAAGGAAATCTCTACCGAGAATTCCATCGGTAGGAATTGGGAAATTTTCGTCCACGATGTGGAAATTTTGGGCTAGATTTTGGTTATAAATTTTGATTTGCACTAAAGTGTCTCCTAGAGTGGATGTTGTTCCATTCCCTATACCGATTACGTTGCATTTGTTTGTTGGACGATAAATTTGGCTTGGTTTAACTTTGTTTGCTTTTAAGACTGATATATCGGAACCACTGTCCACCATGAAGATGCACGGTGTTTCTGATGCATCAATATTAAGACATACAAAATTCGAGGCAGCTACATTTATTGCGTATGCTGCCCGAACGTTACCCCTAAAGGGTGTTGCTGTATAGATTGTACCCCTAAAGGGCGTTGTGGCTGCTGATAGTTCACGGGCGATACTAAAGGGGTTATTTGCTGCTGAGAGCTTGGCAGTTGTTGTTGATATCCTTCGTTTGCACTTTGAGCAATAAACATTCCATGATTTGATAAAGGGAATCCACGATTTGGAAATGAATTTCCACGACTTGACCAACCTCCTCTTTGATGTGGATATCGCTGATATCCTCTGCTTTGACGGAAACTTCCACGATTGTGACCAAAATTGTGCTGATGGAAATTTCCACTGTTGTGCTGTTGAAATCTGCCGCGATTATTTTGCGTTTGGTGGGCTCGAGCACGACCTCGAGCTCCATCTCTTGATGTCCACATTATTCGAGTAATATTTTGACTTGTTTCTCCAGTAATTGGGCTGGATTGTGCATTTTCTTGCAATTTCTGGATTGCATCATTAATATTGGTAAAATTACCTGCTTTAAGAACAATTCGTGCTTCATTGTTCTTAGCGCCCCTGATGAGAGCATCTACGCCATGTTTTGTGGCCATTTTCTGTGCTGTAACTTCAGGTATGTTGTCACCCAAATACACCGATTTTAGCTGCGCGATAATTTTGTCGACTTGTTCACAAAAGTCAGTCACGTTGTCCGTTTGTTTAATTGCAGCGAGTTTAGCTATGAGGTTTTCTGCTGTTATTTTTGACATGCAGTGATTTTTAACAGCGTCTAGAGTTTCGTTAAGGGTTTGATTTTCATTCACGGCCTGACGAGCTTTGCCGGTTAAACGAGTTCTTACGAACCGCACCACCGTGGCTTCGGCAGCATTTTTCTGGGCAGGGGTTGCCCCCGCAAATGTTTCCTCTACGTTTGAGTGAAACAACCTCACTGCGTCCAGAAAAGTTGTTAAATGTTCTGATGTGCCGTCGTAAATTTGCACTAGGGCTGTGCCCAATTTCAGATCGACTTTAGGAGTCGCCATTGTCGTGATATTTATGACTCCTGATTTCGTGTCGTTTAACTTTATTTTCCGTTTTATTATTTCGGTTATTTCAAAATATGCTTGTCTCGAAGATTTAATCAGAAAGTTTAAATTTGTTAACGATATTTCCTCTTCAAACTCTATAAGCCTTTGTTCAACATCGGAATAGAGTTCATGAGCATATTTAAATTTTGCTTGAAGAGTTTCGGTTCTATAATTCGTATTTACGGACTTTTTTAGATTATTGGCAAGTCTTATCAACTGACCAACATCCTCTTCAAGCTGTATCATTAATATTTTGCTAATCTTATACCTATAAACATTAAAAGTAAAAACAAATCCTTTACTTATCTTACAACCATTCCATCCGTTTAGCGGAGGCGCACTCCTCGACGCTGAATTCTGGTTCAATTGCTGTTCCTTGCGGCGGAGGCGCACTCCTCTACGCTCGCTTTTAATGATGATTCACTTTTCTGCTGCTATTCGTTGCTACTGTTGCCGGCCTCAGGCAAGGGTCTCGCGTTTATTCATCATGTTAGATTCGGCTACTTTCATTATTATGGGCTACTGCCCCACTGTTTATCTCTTAGAGGCGAGATAGGTGCCTAAAAAAAACTGACCGTTTTTCGAGTTCGACACTGTTTTTTCTTCAAACCTCACTTAGCTTATTTAAAGCCGACACACTCTTCGCAGCTTTTAAAGCTTGCTTCCGTGAATGTTCCTTATACATGCGGTAAAACATGATTAGTAGTTGTAGTACTACTAGTATTAGAATAATGTTCAGTTTAGTATCGTTTTTCTGGTGTAAACTTTCGTGTACTTCTAATCTATTGAGTACTTGGACCTGTGGGTCACCTTTATTTTCCGTGTCCTTGGACTCCGTAGTGCCCATGTTGCTGATTCACTCAAACTACACTGTTCTAACACTCCTTGTCCGTTTTATTTCACTTCAGTTAGTTCGCTAATATGGCAAATTTTGCCTTTTCCATTTCTTTAGCCCACTCGGTGATTATTTGCTGCATTAATGCCACTGTTGCGCACATCAAAATTAATGCTAGCATTATAATTAAGATCAATGTCACCGTCATGGTGCAAAATCTTCAAAATCTTCACAACTGTTTTTCACACTTTTTCACTTTGGTAGCCTGTCACTTTGGTAGCCATGTAAACTTTTTGGTTGTCATCATCTTCGATAATTAAATTGCAAACGAACCTCTCGGTTTGAGGGTCAAGACAGAATTGATTTATTCAGTTCTCCAAAATTATTCTGACACTTATTTAGTTCGGAGACACTTGAAAGCACTTATGTATTGTTATGTATTTGATCACCAATCAGTGGTCGATACCGAAAAAGAGAATGTTCAGAGAGAGAGAGAGAGAGAGACGGAGAAGGCTTATTGCGTCAAACCGAATTGCGCTTGACGACCACACGCTGTTTGCGTGTTCAGAATGTAATATGATCCCAGCCTATTTTTTGCCGGGTCAGGCTTTAAGTCATCGAACTGCTTTATGGGCTCATATTCATACGCTGCATAAATCAGTTCGATGGCATTGTAAAACGTTTGCTATTTTCTTTGTGGGGTGCCACTAGAGTGGTCCCTTAAGGTTTGGAAATGGGATTTGCTAACATGTGGGATGCACATGCCACAATAGTTTAAGGGAATCGAATACACTCTAAAATTAATTTCCTTAAAATTACACGGAAAATAAAATATTCTGTGAAAAAAAATTAAAATAATAATATTTCAACAATAATCATAAAATCACAAAATGTTTTCATCTTAAAAAATCCGTTCCCCAAATTGGCTTCCAGGAAAAATATAAAAGTGTGGGGATGTTCTAAAATAAAAATTAGAAAAATCAAAAACTGAAATTCACGAAATCGAGAATTAAAAAGTATCATCTTCCAAAACATGTTTGAATCGATTTTAGATGACGAAAAATGATATTTAGATCAAAATAAAAAATTTGGGTATTAGAGGGTTAACTTCCCTCAGCGTGAGAGTTGGTTCATTTCCGTCCTCCACTACACTGGCGTTGTCGTTTCCTCCGTTGCCGTGGTCTCCCGTGCCTACGTTCTCAATGTCATTAAGGTGCTGATCGAAGTGCTGCTTCCACCTTTCGATCACCTCACGTCCTTCCCTCAGGAGCCCTCCGTCCTTATCCCTGCATTTTTCGGCTCGCTTGTACGAAGCCGTTGCGGAGCTTCTGGAGGAACTCCCGTGCCTCTTGGGAACGGCACAGAAGTTCCATTTCTTAGCACTCCGCTTCTTCCAAGCGGCGCTTTTTCTTCCGAAATAGGCGGGTCTGCTGTTTCCGCTTCTGTTTGTAACGTTCCACGTTCTGTCGGGGGCTGCAGCATTACCGTCCGCGCTGCGTTCTTCTTCTCCAAAACCGTTCTGTACTCTTCATCTAACCTTTCGTTCCGTCGATTCCGTTCTTCGTATACGATGGTGCTCTCGGCTGCGTGGTTGATGGCTGCTTTCACTGTGCTTCAGCAGTTCTGTAGAGGGGCCTCATCGAGCTCGCCCTCGCCTGGAAAATCTTGCAAGTGTTACGTCTGTTTGTCTGTGTTTTTAGCGTTTGTACATGATGCATTTGGTACGTGGGTGAATCTTTTTGGACCACAGCTTCTTCTGGAGCCCGACTTCCGCTGATGATGCGTCTTCGAATTTCACGACTCACGTTGTTGTCAGCCGTCAGTAAGGATCCGAGGTAGACGAATTCCTCCACCACCTCGAAGGTATCCACGTCTATCGTAACATTATTTCCCAAACGAATCCGGTCGTGTTCGGTTCCGCCTACCAGCATGTACTTTGTTTTTGAGGCATTCACCACCAGTCCCACCATTGCTGCTTCGCGTTTCAGGCTGTAACAGCTCTGCCACCGTTACAAATGTTCTGGCAATAATGTTCATGTCGTCCGCAAAGCACACAAATTGACCGGATTTTGTGAAAATCTTTCCCCGGCTGTTGAGCCCGACTTGTCCCATCAGACCTTACAGAGCAATGTTGAAGAGAAGGCATGAGAGTCCGTAACCTTGTCGCAGTCCCCGGCGAGATTCGAATGAACTGGATAGTTCACCCGAAACCCTTACGCATTTTTGCACACCGTCCGTCGTTGCTTTAATCAGTCTAGTCAGCTTCCCAGGAAAGCCGTTTTTGTCCATGATTCTCCATAGCTCAGCGTGGTCGATACTATCGTATGTCGCTTTAAAGTCGATGAACAGGTGACGCATTGGGACCTGGTATTCACGGCATTTCTGGAGAATTTGCCGTACGGTAAAGATCTGATCCGTTGTCGACCGGCCGTTGATGAAGCCGTCTTGATAACTTCCTACGAACTCATTCGTTTTAGGTGACAGACGACGGAAGATGATCTGGGATAGCACTTTGTAGGCAGCATTCAAAATAGTGATCGCTCTGAAGTTCTCTTATTCCAAATGGTCGCCTTTCTTGTGAAAGCGGCAGATTACCCCTTCCTTCCACTCCTCCGTCAGCCGTCAGACAGGTGGCCAACTTTTCTGGGCCCATCTTGATAAGTTCAGTTGCGATACCATCCTTTGTTGATTTTGAGCTGATGAATGGCATTACTAATGTCGAATTCGTTTATTTGCACCGCCTGCACCGCTTTGCCACCGGGTGTAGCAAACTTGCACCGAAACCGTTCGTTTATTCGCAGGTACTGTTCCGTTTTGACACTCGATTGGCACCGGTGCAAGAAAATGCTACACCCAGATTGAGCTCGGTGTAGCACACTGGTTCCCAACCAGTGGTCCGCGGCCCCCTGGGGGGCCGTGAAGCCAATCTAGAGGGGCCGCGATGTTACCAAAAAAAAATTAAAAATTTTAATTCTATTTTGTGCAAATTATACCAATTTTTAATTTTCTATACCATCACCTTCAAAAGCCACAATTTGAGGAACAAATTTTCAGTATAAAACACCTTCAGAAGAAAAATTTTTCGGCTGCGCCGCTATTTTTCAGCTATGACTCAAATTAAATGTACATACATGACATCATTTTACGAAATGTTAGTATCGAATAAAAAAAATATCATTGATCGTCAAAAATCCCTCCCACAGTAAGTTTCTGTCACTGTACCAAAAAAAACGGTTTCGTTCATTTAATTCATTTTTTTTTCTAAAAAATTTCATTGGGCCGCAGATGTTTTGACAATTCTTAAAGGGGGTCGCTACCTCAAAAAGGTTGGGAACCCCTGGTGTAGCAGGTACAAAGCTAGTTTTACCAATACATGCATATCGCTGAGCTTGTATCGTGGTTTTGTTTTGGTAGGAATGATGATTTTTTTTTTCGGCGTTAGGTAAATCATTTTCTTGGATTATTTGTTTATTTTGAGATGTTTTGTTTCCAAACAGCGAATCTGTGCATTTAAAAAATATTTAAACTTGATCGGCTTTCAACTTCTGAGGAATCTTCAAAATGTATTGGTGAAATGAAATTCAAAGAGTTGCTACAACGTACATTTTTCCCATCACTATTTTTTGTTATTGCAAATATGAGGATGTATTTCAATCAGGGGAAATAACACTTCCTTTGCTAACCGAAAAAATGCGTATTTATCCGTTGCTAACCGTCGTTAATCGCGTCTAAGCAGCAGTTAGCAGCGGTTAGCGACGGTTAGGAATGTATAAACGCGGATTTTACAGTTAGAAAAAGATATGTCATTCCCCTTGATTTTAATGAGAAATATGAAATATTTTTAACATTAGAATTTTCGGTCCTTGGGTGATCTGTTATTTATGAAAAAAAATGACGTAATAAAATTTTGATAAGCCGGGAAAAGAATAAAAAATTTTTAATTCAAATTGGACTAAAATATTGCTTAAGTAACATTTTGTGGCTACAGAAAATTTCGAAAACCGTAAATTCTATTTTTTCCAATTACAGCAAATATTTAATTTTTCAAATACATTGAAAGTCGAACAAATGCCACAAAAAGATGGTTGAAGCGTTATTAAAATGAGTTGCATAACTTTATGTTTTAAAAAGCAATAAACTTTTTTTAAGTTGTAGCTAACCGTTTTCTATTGAACTGCCTTTAACACTTTAAGTATTAAATTTGTGTACCTAGGTCGTTTAAAATTGTATGTTAGCATTTTTTTATTGGCCAACGGAAATGTTTAAACTCTGTAAATTTGCTTTTAATTGCAAAAGAGTATTAAAACATTGGATAATAATTTTCAAGTATCATTGATCCACAGACAATTGATCATTACAAGTTTATCATGTACAAGTGGATTACTGAAAACTTTTAAAATTGTTTAATTGGATATCGAAAGTAAAAAATACATATAAATAAATTGAAATAATTTAGTACATCACTGAATCATGCAAACATTGATTATGTTTATTTTCGATATTTTTCATTATTTTCATTGACGCTCTCACGCGCTCTTACTAATACCATCATAAGCTGTCAACAAATTGCACCGAAACCGTTCGTTTTTCCGGTGTCAATTGCTACACCGGTGCAGTGCACAGTCGGGAATAAACGAATTCGACATAACTTCCCTCAGCGTGAGAGTTGGTTCATTTCCGTCCTCCACTACACTGGCGTTGTCGTTTCCTCCGTTGCCGTGGTCTCCCGTGCCTACGTTCTCAATGTCATTAAGGTGCTGATCGAAGTGCTGCTTCCACGTCCACCATTCGATCACCTCACGTCCTTCCGCCAGGAGCCCTCCGTCCTTATCCCTGCATTTTTCGGCTCGCTTGTACAAAGCCGTTGCGAGATGCGTTGAGCTTCTGGATGAACTGACGTGCCTCTTGGGAACGGCACAGCAGTTCCATTTCTTCGCACTCCGCTTTTTCCAAGCGCGCTTTTTCTTCCGAATGATTTCTGTGATTTCTCCAGTTTCCCCCCCAGAGGAAGCACATTTTCGGTGCACTCGTGCAGCCCACGCATTGTATCACAAGCAAAAAGTGATTATCTCTAATGAAAGTCTACACTGAGCCAACTCTCCCGATCACAGTTATATGTCAGTCCTATATTACTGCACTATTGGAAGAGTTATATGCGACGCATGTGGTATGACTCTCAGATCGCCATCATATTGTTATATGTCTTGCATTTTGCTTCTATCATGTGGGCTAGGTGCGCCAATGTATGTGCAACTCCAATAATATCCTTCACATTTTGAAAAAAAGTTTCCTCAGGCTGGAGCGGGAGTCGAACTCACAACGTCTGAATGACCGACGCCGCTAGCCGCACGACCACGAAGCTCACTTACTGGAATTGCGAAATTATGCAAAACGTATTCCACTTTATCTGCCAATGTTGCTTTTCCACCCGGCCAAAGTTATATGCACAGCTAATGTATCGATCGTGTTATGTGCATATAACTCCGATATGCGCAAGTGTCATTGAGTTTTATTAGAAGGCTTTTTATTTGCAACTGTTTATGGTATGATACGTATAATGATTCATTTGAAGTGAACGTGTCAGACTAGGGGTACAATGTATGTGTAGTGTCTGATAAAATAAGCTCTTAGAATTATTTCAGTGTAGTTATCGTAGAATTGCCAAACCCAATAATATTTCGAATTATTATTCATAAAATCACAGACAAACAGACGTAACTCTTAAAGGAAATTCCTCAAAAACTTTTGCCGGTGACTTTTTAATGTGCACACTGCCACCTGTTGGTAGAACCGCGCGCAACACTGTCGGCCATGATGGATTTTCATTTGACGTTTGTCTAACACGCACACTACTAAACAAAGCGCCTGTAATTTTCGTTTGCATCATTCAGCAACGTGTACACTGGCAAACGTCAAAGCCATCAAGCACTAGCGCCTCTGGTAGAAGAACCGCGCATTTGAAATTTGAATTGATCGTTAAATGCATGAGGCGAGTCGTTTTGAAGAGTGTTACGTCTGTTTGTCTGTGATAAAATTATCAAATTTACGTAATTCGTGCTTGAAGAATGTTATCTTGAATTGAACCATTTGTAATCTAGATATTACGTGGGCGAGCTTTTAGTGTTCGCCAACAGAGTGCGTTAATGGCTGCTTTGTTGACTCTAGGAGGATGGAAGATCCCAAATTTAGTTTTCAAATTCCTGAAGAATTCCAAACATTCTGAGTTGAAATTTCACTGCCTAATGAAAACGAGTTATGAGAATGAGCAGATCCATGTGGTTATTTATTGTATAGCATAAAGTTAGCTGTTTTGTGAATTGTTCGAGCTGCCGCCGCCAGTAGTTCAAAGCTGGATTAAGGAGAAACATCAGTGCATTTTGGGCTGGGTCCCCCAATGTCAGTTTTGGGCTACTTGCTCGGTTGCGTTATCACTAAATCACGTGGCAACATCATGCGCCCAACCTCCTTCTTTCTGTGTTATTCACTGGGCGCGCAATTTTTCTGCACGGGCAAAACCGAATCATTAATATTGGCACTGATTTATTCCGTCGTATCCAGAAGTGCCACCATTCTCATCGATGGACCACTAGCGCGACCATCCACTCCGTACGGCGACGTTTATAACTGACCACTAAATGTTTTCCAATTGACCCGGGATCACCTTTGCCGCGCTCGGTCTGAACTCGATTGATCGTCGTTTGTTGCTTGCACTAATTTAATTATCGATGTTGAACTGTGTCTGATTCGCTTTTCTCCGTCTCGTTTCAGCCAACTACCGGTATCAACGTTTCAGAATCTAGCAAGGTTAGAGTACTTTAGTGCAGCGGAAAACCGTCTCGAGGAGATACCGGCGGACATGTTCCAACATATGCCGAACGTTGGGACGTTGGATTTCGCCAAAGGGAATCTACGGTTCATCAACGGGGACACGTTCAAGCAGTTGCAAAACCTGAGGCATCTGATCGTGGCGTCAAATTTGCTACAGCGAATCGATACTGACGCCTTGCCTCGGACGTTGATCTCGCTACACTATGGACACAACAACCTGACATCGCTGAATGGCACCCTACGACACTTGGACGAGCTTAAGTTGCTGTTCATCAACGACAACCATTTGACTTCGCTGGATGATGAACTTCCTTTGGCTTCCCCGAACTTGATTACCATCTTTGCACAAAACAACAAAATTGATCACTTGCCGGTTGAGATCAAGTATCTGAAGAATTTGGACTCACTGTTTATCAACAGCAACGAATTGCAGTCTTTCGATGGTCTCTTGTCGCGATCAGCTCATCTCACAAAACTGGTAGCCGTTGATAACAAAATCACCCACTTGAGAAAAGACGAGTTCTCTGAAGCTGAGCGACTAGAAGATCTTCAACTATCCGAGAACAGGCTTACCAGTCTGAACGGATCATTGCTGAACATGAAAGGCTTGATCATGGCTAATTTCAGCTTCAATCGCTTGAATGAATTCTCGCTTCAAGAAGTGCAGGGACTCCGAAAGTTGAGAATTTTAGATCTGTCCTACAATCGGATAGAAAAGCTTCTCGGACGAATGGAAAATCTCGTAGACTCTGGATCGATCATCTACGAACTGCGGTTGCAGCACAATCTAATCAAATCGCTTGACGGCACGCTGATGGGGCTGAACAATTTGAAGATACTGAACGTGGCCCACAACAAGCTGGAGGTGATTACGCCCGATGATCTGATTGGAATGGAAAATTTGGAACATCTGGATCTGTCGTTTAACAAGCTGAAAACACTGGAGGAACTGTCCAAGGTAAGGTTCACGAAGAAAATAACTACACTAGTTTACAAAATAAAACAAAAATCATAAGCTACTATCAACGACAAATTTTTCACGCATTATCAATATCAAGGGCTGATTTCAGAATCGAACCTTACTAAATTTGAAGTAAAACAGTTTTTGAGTAATAGGGAAATGTATTCTCGGCAACTTTGTCCTCTTTGTCACTGGTTTTTTTTTTTAATCTATTGGGCTTAAATTTACGGCACATCTTCCCCAACTAAGCTGAATTGTACGACCAAGTTTCAAGAAATTATGTTTTTGAAAAGTGTCCTCTGAACGCTCCTGACACACTTTTGAACATCCCTCATACCTCCTGAAAATCCCCTGAGACCTCCTGAAGCTCATCTGGAAATCCCCTAAATCCCTCTAAAACGCTCCTGAGACACCCTTAGACGTCCTGATATGGCTATGGAAGCCCCTTAAGGACAGACTTGTTAGAATCTAAAAATGGTCGCCACAATGGCCGACTTTGGCACCTACTCACGATTTCGAGAGCACAAATCTCTTTGTAAACAAAACCAGCGCATCTGATCTCTTTATTTTAAGCTTATTACAAGTGAGCAAGAACAGAATAATAAAATGCACTGTTGTGTGAAGCTTGCTTCTTGAGATTGTGCGTTTGAAGTTTTGATTCAACTGCTTCACTGTTCAAGCGGGATGTCAAGACGTTTGTCCTTAAAATCTTCAGAAACTCTGTGAGTTCCTCTGAAACGCTTTGAAAACAGCTTCAAACGCACAAAACACTACCTGGAATCCCGTAAGACTCCCCGAAACACGCCTAAGACCTCCTAAAGTACCCATGACACCCACTGAAACACCCTTGAAATCCACTGTAACCTCCGTTTTCGTAAACCTCTTGAAATGCTCCTGAGGCCTCTGAAATGACCCTGTAACATTCTTAGGCGTTCTGAAACGCCTTTGAAAACCCCATATAAGCCCCTGTCCTAAAGCCTGCTGAAATGCTCTTGAATCTCTCAGAATTCCATCTAAAACCCACCTATGGATACCTTAAAACTCCAATGACTCCTTGAAACCCCAGAATTACTTGAAAACTCTAAAAACCCCTTGAAACCCTCCTTGAACCACCTGGAATCTCCTTTGAAATCCCCTTTCAAGACCCCCTAGTTTGTTTATTTGTTTCTACTTTCCTCAGACCTTCCTGAGACCTCCTTTTGACTCTCCCCCTTAAACGTCCCCATCTGCGGTTGCTATTAATACCGTCATTAGGATACGTCCAGATACAGGCCCAGGGAACATCTAGGCCACGCAAAAAAAAGTCGAAAAACTTTTCGTAAAGGAAATTTTCTTGGCTTCCTTAAGCATAGAGTATCTTCGTGCCTGCCACGATGGTCATGGCAAGTCAAAGTGGTCATTGGCAGAGTAAGCTTTTCTTCGAGTTACGTTCGAGAGTGGATTCGATCGTAAACAATAATGAGAGTGAATAACTGCGAACCTGCTCATACAACACTAAGCAAAGGAGCAGACTTTGTCCTACTTACGCCATAAACACGTATTTTATAAAAAAGCTAAGGTTGAAATTGCGAAAACAAATTCATGTGCCAATCGAATCTACGACTTACAATGCGCTAGACGGGCACTTCTTTCGAAAAAAATAAGAAAAAAGAATTTCGAAGAATTTCTTTAAGAAATTACAGGAGATAAAAATTTTGTTTTTGACTTCATACACTAAAAAACTGGATAAATATCATATGAATTTCTAAACAATTGCCGGGTGAATTTTCAAGAAATTGCCTGATGAATTTCTAAAAAAATCCTTAAGGAATGACCGGAGGAACTGTTAAATAAACTGGCCAAATAAACTCCTGAAGCAAATTCCCTGGAGAATTTCGAATGAATTCTCAAAAGCATTGTCGGTTGTTTTCTTAATTGGTTCAAGAGGAATCTCTAAAAAAAAATCGGAGAAACTGTAGGAGAAATTTCTTCTTTCCCCAAGCTACGGAGCCACACTCTGAAGGCGTTTAGCGTCATGGTGTCTTCGAGAAAGTTTTTGACTATGATAAGAAGCTTCTTTTGAACTAATGAGAAAAATGAGCAATTTCCCTAAAATTGAAATTGGTTGATGTCTTAACAAAGGTTGTAGAAAATGTTGCTTGAAGCAACTTTGCCAAATACGCCAACTTCGTAACTCCCTGTGTAACCGCTGTAGTAATTTCTTTGGGAAGTCATATAACAACTTTTTTAAAGATTTCCTGTAGATTTTTTTTAAATAGCTCTAGCATTTTCCTTAGCAATTCATATTTGATTTTTGAAGGCATTCCTTCGGCATAAAAAACCCTCTGGCATTTTTTAGCAATTCCTTTAGAAATTCAATTTTTAACTTTTCCGGATTTCCCCTTATAAATTATTTCGGTAATTCCATTACAAATTTCTCCGGCAATACTATGTTTATAGTGGAACATTACAAATGCGTAATAAACATCACACGTGGACGAATACACAACACAAACATATATTTAACAAAAGTGGATAACAAAGCACTGGATGACGAGGTTTCATTATTGTTTTTAGTCCATCAGCAGAGTTTAAAATTTTCATTTTCAATGAGTGATACACTGAACGAAAACCCCGGCCGTGCAAAGAATGATTCTTCATTCAACACGATACAAATCCGTAGAATCTGACATTTGAATGATTACAGAACAGGATGAATTAACTGTATCCTACTGGATGAAAATCATCCTGTTATGAAATTATTATTGGCACAAATTATAAATAATTTTCTGGTCAGGGTTTGTTGTGATTGATTATCATCACAAAATCATGTGAAAGCGTATTCATCTGCGTCTCAGACCAAAAATCATCCAATTTCAGGTCAACTTCTGTCAGTCATTCCAAATGAAATGGCGGAGTTGAACTTTGCGTGAATTTGTCGAGGAATTTATTGTCTCCGGAAGGATCTCTTAAAAAAATAAACAAATGAGGGGGTTAGAAGCAAAGGGGAGTAAGTGACAAAAACCCACTTTCGAGTAAATGAGGTTTAAAGTTTTTGACCAATTTTTCATCCCATACAAAATGTATGGAGTTTCAAAATAAACCCAATTTTCTTCGATTTATTGTAATTTTTCCAATCATCGCATCGTAGAAACAATCTTAAAAAAGTTTCTGAAAGCTTGAAATCTTAAGAACTCTATGACATGCTCAGCTCAAAATCGACAAAATGGTCACTTACACCCCTTTGATTCTGGGTCCCTCAAATAATGAAATATGGAAGGTAAGAATAAATTATTTAAGTTCCTTAGTCCCTCATAGGGCTTTTCAAACAAGATTTGTTTTTATTCACAGACTACTCAGAATCGCAACGCGTGTATCGGATCCAGACACAAACGATACGAAATCCATGGTTTGAAGTTTAGTTTTAAATCGAATTGTCCTGTGTTTATACCTAGGTTATACGGAAAAGTTAATAAATTTATAAAATTTTATCCATATTAGTTTCAATTTCCATTCAAAACAAGTTTTTAATAATAACCAAGATAATAACAAACTCTGTAATGAATCAAAGCCAGAAAAAAGAATGAATATCATACATTTACAGGCTTCTCAAAAGATAACGAAAATCATCCTTTTTTGGGTTGACCATCATTCACACTGTTTTGATTTTGAAGGAGGTTCGTGAAATCATCCGAACCTTGTCTGAAAATAGGCATGGGGCTCGGATGAGGCAAAAATCATTCAATGCATGGCGGGGGTTTTCGTTCAGTGTATTCAACGTGAATTTCAAAAATTCTCAACTGAGGGATCAAAATAAAATTCATTTTGGTGAATGAATAGGTGAAAAAACTATTCATTCATTTTTCTGTCACTGACAATTTTCACTGATAAATATAACTAGACCGTAACTCCCGATTATACTTCCAATCACCCCAAAACTTGTGTATAGAAGTTAATTAGAATATTGATTATGTTCTCTATTTGTCCATTAAGTCGGATTGTGCGTCTGTTAACAGAAATTGGACATCTTACAACGTGCGGAAAAATATTCGTGACAGAGAATTGAATGAAAAAAGAAAGGCATTTAGCTGACAATGAATGTGGCCAAAAACGAATGAAAAAATGAGAATGGCAATCTTCACTTTCAATCTTCAAATTTTTTACTCTCTGTCCATCAGTCAATCCTGTAATCGTATTTTTTTATTGGTGGGTTGCCTTTTGTTCGCAGCGTTAGTTGTTTTCATAGCTTGAGTTTTGTCTAGAAATTTATAATCCTACGGGGCATCTTGAATCTCGTTTTAATATGAGACGTCTGCACTTTGATGTCTATGTTAGGGAAGGGTCTATAAATATCTTCTAGTTAATCATTGCCCATTGCGAATTGAGACTGCTGAGATTTCATGATGCTCTATTACGCCAGAGCACTACAAATGCGATGGTTACGTTAACCTAAATTTAATTTGGGACAATATTGACAAGTTTATTTAGGACAGGTGATACAAAAATAAAACTTGTAATAAATGTGTTTAGCAAATTTCTCCGGAATTTTTTTTTAGAAATTTCTCCGAAAATTAGTTCAGAAATATCGTCAGCAATCTTTTGACATTTTTTTCTAGTAATTTCTTTTGGAGTTCCTACGGATTTTTTTTCGGAATTCCCCCAGTAATGGCAGTTTCGTCTTTCAGACGGGTATCACGGTTCCAAATGATTTGCCAATTTTGCCCATGTTGTCCAAAGCAAACAAATTGACTGGATTTCATAGAAATCGTATCTCAGCATTACACTTCCAAGGATGTTGAAATACAGGCATGAGCAGGCCCGGATTAGGGATTGTGGGGGGCCGGGGCCCGAGCAGTTATGGAGGACCCTCGGAGGTACACATGCGATGAGCAATACAGTTTTATTTGTTTTTGAGCAGTACATGAACCAACATTATTTTTTGTGGGGGTCCCTAAAATGTGGGGGCCCGGGGCCCTGACCTCCCCGGCCCCCCATTAGATCCGGCCATGGGCATGAGAGTCACATTCCCTGGCAAGATTTGAATGAACAGGGCAATTTACTGGAAACTATTGTACAGATTCAATTCAATTCACTATAGCCGTTGGCTAGTTCGTCTTACATTATGCAGATTTTTCACAGCGTCGATCGTTCGTTGGGGAGTATCCATAAATTACGTCACGCCAAAATTGCCTATTTTCAACCTCCCTCCCCCCTATGTCACACTTTTTGTATGAGACATCTAAAATTATTGTATGGGTTGTTACATTTTACTGAAACCAACCCCCCAGCCCCTCTCCCCTAAAAGCGTGACGTAAGTTATGGACGTTCCCTTGGAGTTTCCAGGAAATCCGTTCCCATCCATACATTTCCATAACGCTTAGCGATCGATTTTGCGGTATGCCGCCTTGAAATCAGTAACTAGGTAGTACATTGGAACCTGCTATTCAAGACATTTCTGGAAGATTTACCGGCGAAGATCTGGTCCATTGTTTACCAACCGTCAACAGAGCTGGCTTGTTAACTTCTCACGTACTCCTTATTTCCCACTCCTCCTGTCGTAGTTGCTCGGTTTCTTGACTATTAACCGGTGCAGATAGGTGGTCGACTTTTCTCGACCCATCTTAGCGAGTTCAATTGTGATACCATCTTTCAAAGTTGATTCGTTGGTTTTGAGCCGGTGCATGGCGCTTTACTTCCCCCATCGTGGGAGTTATGTAGTTCATTTCCGTCCTCTGCTGCATTGACGCAGTCATTTCTTTCGATGTCGTTATCACCTTGTATTTTATCTTCGTCATGCCGTTCACGTGGTCATCGAAGTGCTCTTTCCACCTTTCAATCACCTCATGTACATGTACATCCGTCAAGAGGTTCCAGGATTTTTAATATTGTTAAACACGACATGGACGTTGATGTGTTCATAACTATCGAAATTGATTAAATTAGTGATTGTATTTGATCAAACAGACAATTCTGGTATAGGACTAGAATTTGATGTTAAAATAATGTCTTCAGATTTCGATACCCAAAAGCGTACTGTATCAACATTTTAGAATTTAGTGTATGATGTTATCGTACAAATCTATAACAATGCCTTTTTCATATTTCCAGACCTTCCTTCCTTCGTTACAATCAGTGAATGCATCCTACAATCTGTTGACCACTATGGACAAAGACTTCCACGGATTGCCAGTCCTGTGCACGGCCGATTTATCGAACAACATGATCCGGGTGCTTTCGGTTGAACTGGTATCGCAGACACGATGCAGCAATCACGGAGTACCGAACAAGTTGGAAATATTCTTACAAGGTTCGTTACCAATCGTTTTATTTATGTAGCATAATAAACATTGAACATATTTGCAGAGAATCCTGTCCTTTGCGATGAATCTCTTCCGGAGTTGGTCTCCCAGATGGAATCGTATCACGCCCGGTTGATTGGAATCGCCCATTGTATCGTACCTCAGCAGATACCAATCGACTCGCCCATTTTTATGCAACCGCCAATTCCGTTGCTGAAGCCTTTGATGAAACCTCAGCTACCTATGGTTCCAGCCCCGGTCATGATTCAACAGCCTTCGATCGTTCAGATCCTCGTACCGGCCCCGTTGGTAGTACAGCCGCCAGCATTTGCAGATGCCGCAGCAGGACTGGTTCAACCCGTTCCGTCGGTGCAAGGCATTCAAGATCTCCAACAGCCTCCGGTTGCGTCTCCTCCGCAGATCACCCACATCCCACAGCAGCAGCCTTACGATGAGTTGAAATATGACGCCCAACCGGAACCGGTTGCCGAATCGGAAACCTATGCCCCTCCCCCGGAGGAAAATGACATCGCGAAGATCATCACGCCCACCAGTACGACAATGAAAACCATTCTCGAGTTCAAAAATATCATCCACGACACCTTCTCGGCGATACCGCCAGAAGTGTATCCCCTGCCGCTGGATAAGGCCCAGGGTCTTGCAACGGAACCGGAAGAACCTCCGGAAACGCAGCAAGACCAAGGCGTAGACGACGTAGATGAACATTGAGCGTTAGAAACAGTAGGTTACGTTTTTCCTTTTAGGTATTAAAACAAGCTTGCTTCAGGTTTGATCACAAAGCAAGCAAGCTAGATACAATTCCACACGCTTTCGACTCTATTGACATGTAGGAAAGTAAAAAAAAAATCAATGCAAATCAAATAAACATTTGATTTAACAATGAATGATGTGGCATTGTAGAGTATATTTCAAAAGGGAGTGGCTCTCTTGGTATAAACCAGTTTAGCTTAATGAGTGCTCTTTTTGGAAAACTTCTGTTTGGTATAATGGTCATTTGGCATAACGTGAATGACGGCCAACCCAAAAGAAGGGACATAACTAACGTGCCAAAGGATATTATGCCAAATGGCACTATACCAAACGGAAGTATGTAAAAAGGGATACCCCCATAGCATGACATAAGAACGATTATGATAAAACGCCTTTTATGTCATGCAGAACAACCACAGTGGATAGAGGAAAATCGCTCTTAATGCCACGCCGTATTATACCAAAATCCGTTATTCCTAAGGCGCCATTCGTAAACAACGTTTTAGGAAAAGGTTTTCGCCGCTATATATGATTTTTTGAATATTTGTATGGACAAAAGTCTACGAAGGTGTATGAGACGATGTGGTATATGAATGGTG